>NW_027526214.1:124412305-125031255 GCF_048455015.1 Haemaphysalis longicornis | reverse complement strand
GGGAGAGCGATCCTGAGTGAAGCAGACGACAAATGCGAGAATCCCTAAGCTGACGTCACGGAGGCGCGCTTCGCAGCGCCGCCTGTGTTCGCGCTCACCGCCAATCTGGGTCTTGCCGGAAAGCGGGCCAATTTGTTAAACGAGCGGTGCCTTTCCTTACAGGTTTCTGTGTTAATGGAAGGTGGATGGAGATGATGTGGTGGTCGCTACCGATGGTTTCTTCTAGACATGTCCAAGTGAGGCCGGTGACGTTCCTTGCGAATGATAGATCGGGCGTTGTGTTTCGAGCCACGCTGTTGCCAATGCGGGTCTTCATGGTGAGGTCATTGTAAATGACGAGCTGATGATTCTGCGTGGCGCGAAGGAGGGCTGTGCCTTTTTTAGAGGCCAGGGCATAGCCCCAGGAAGGATGTGGAGCATTAAAATCTCCGAGAAGTAGGAGCGGACAGTTTTTTGCAATTAACGTGGCTTCAAGTAGTAGAGCTTCTAGGGTGAATAGGCTGCCGGTGGGGGACTGTAGACGTTAAGGATGTAAATACTGGGGTGTTGGGCCTGATTAGAAATGAGCTCAACGAAAGTGTGGGGGATGTCTTGGGGAAGGCGATGTGACTGGGCCGGATGTGTGTTGTGCACTAAAGTGGCGGTGCGGTGCTGTGGGTCGTCTGTAAATGCGGTGTATTGCTGCAGGTAGGGGACTGCGGCGTTTGATTCTTGAATGGCGATGACATCCGGGGGTCTTGCAGGACGAAGAAAGCCAATTGGTGGCGCTTACTTGCGAAGGAGCGGCAGTTCCACTGTAATATGGAGAGCGAAGCTGGCTGGGCGTTAGTCATAGTAGGGGTGATGCTTTATCTTCTTAGGCGGGTGGGTGGCGGCGAGGTTTTCCTTAATGCTAAGGATGGCCTGCTCTAGTTTGTTTTGTCGGTCTGTGACCGCCTGTAGGCCTGTGCAGAGAGGCGCAAGAGTTTCCTTTTGGGTGTCAATCAGTTCTTTGATGAGCGTCGTAATTCTGGCGTCAATCACAGTGTGTAATTGTTCTACGGGTGGGGGCAGCGGTGGGGAGGGTGTGGGAGGAGGAGTGGTCACTAGGGCCTCTATCTTTTTAGTTAGAGCGTCCAGTTGCGACTGAAAACGCTGCTGTTGCTGTTTGAGTTCAGCGATCGCCGAGGCGAGGGCAGGGGAGACGGGAGGAATGGATTGGGTGTTGGCTGTAGGTAGGGAGGGACGAGCAGTGGGAGGGACCCGAGTGACGTCTGACCAGCTCACCTGAGATTGGGGCATTTGGTGGCTTCCTGGTGACTGTCGCGGCTGATTGAAGGAGCAGCGGCGGGTATTCCTGGCTGGGAGAGGTTGGCAGGTTGGATGTCCCGGAAAATGAGAGGTTGGCAGGTTGGATGTCCCGGGAAAATTGGACCGGTAGGGTTTCCGTGGCGGGCTGGAAGAAGCGTTTAGGACAGTCCTTATGAGCAGTTGGGTGGGGTCCTTCGCAGAGTTTACAGTGGGGGGTGCACAGGTGGTCAGGAGGAGGAGTTGGGGTGCCAATGGGGGCACACATCCTGACGGTGTCATACTTCACTGCAGCACTTGCACGTTTGGATGGCACGGCGGTAGGGTCTACAGCGCACCATTTCGCAGTCGAATTTGACATAGTACGGTACCCGTGTGCCATTGAATGTCAGCAGAGCGGAGCGGGTCCGTCCCATGAGCCTGGCGTGAATCAGGTAGGGTCTGTTGGTGGCAGTGTATTCTACGAGCTGGTCTTGCGTAATATCTTCTGGTAGGCCGTGGATGACACCCCGGGAAGTTCCAGGGGTAGGTTTCATATACGCCGTGACTTGATACTGGGCATCGCGGAGGGTTATAGTTGTTATGTGGGTGAGCCGGTCGGCAATGGCAGGGTCAGGGGTGCCGGCCACGATGAGATTGGTTTTAGACTGTGCCTGGAGGGTGACGAGACACCGGAATTGGCAGTCGGTGATGTGGCTCGCAGCCGAGATGCTTCGCGCCAGTTCTTGGATGGGCCACGCGTCGTGTGGTCGCAGAACAGTGATGTAGTGGGTAGGTGGGAACCGGGATGGCGGGATAATGCGCTTGGGAGCCTGGGGCTTGCTGGACAGCATGCCAGAGTCTTGGTTAGAAGGTACGTACTTTTGCTTCCGGGAGTTTATGACAGTGAGCCAGGGATTGGGGGCTGGAAGGGCACGGCCACTTTGTGGGTCAAAATCCATGTCTGAGGTGACAGCTTCATTGGTATCGCCTGCATCATGTTGCAGGGAAGGCTCTGGCGCTGACCCGGGGTTGTTGGTCGCATCGCAGCTCTCGTCGGCAGAGGTGGACATTGTTGGCGTGGCACAGAGGCGCGCGCTCAGCGGCGGCAAGATGGCGGACGTGCACGGCGGCGGCCGTGCACGCTAGGCCTGAACTGTAGGCCTAGAATGGAATTTTAAATTTTGCCTTGCAGACCTTATCTCCGGTGGGGTGATCTTCGCCGCACAGTTTACATTTGGGAACGCACTTGTGTCCATTGTTGGGGTTGCTCACTCCGCACGACAGGCACACTTTCGCGTTGGGTGTTGGGCACACGTCGCCCCGATGTCCGACCCTGCCACAGCACCTACACACCTCAATCTGTTTTCTATACAAGCTGCACTGGTATAACGTCGATCCGTATCTCACGTATCTTGGCACCTTTTCGCTCTCGAAGGCGGCGATGACCGTCATAGACGTTCCAATGCACTTGGCTCCCACTGGCGTCGGATTGTGCTATAGAATCTACTCTACTATTTCGGCCTCGCTGTCTTCCGTTGGTATCCCTTTGATTACTCCCTTCACCGTGCCGTGGGCGGCCGGTCCGTATGCGTTTGTTTCATACTTGTTTCTCTGCACTTCGATCTCGCGGATTCGGACGTATTTTTCTGCGCGTTCTCTGCTCGGAGTGCTGAGCACCATGATGTTCTGCTGGTAGTTGGGGCACGCCATGTCTTCGGCTCGCTCCTGCCTCTCTATGCCCGTGGCCGCCATGATGGCTGCCCCGACGCATGCGGCTCTTCTTCTCGCGTTGTCTAGCCCGCCGCGGGGCTCAGTACAATCTTAAAGTCTTCCGCTGGCATATTCGGCATGCGGGCGGCCTGAATTTCCTCCTTTCTTGCACTCGTGCCTCTCGAAGCCTTGTTATTACGCTCGGTTTTATCGGCTTTGTCGATCGGCTCACCTTGGGCACCTTGCTCCTCTGGGTCCTGCTGCTCCAACTTCTTCCAGTCGTGGCCGCCGATGTATAGCCAGCCGGCCGAGGTCTTGAAGTCTTCTGGCGATATATCCTCCCCTTCGACTTGCACGCACATTCGGTTCGATGTCGCGTCTTCGGATGACGTCGCCGCCATGTCTTCCTCCATCATGCTCGGCGAGAACGCCGACTGCTAGGCTTAGCGAAGCGCTAGTGCATTAGGCTTAGCTTCGCCATGCCGACGTCGAAAATTTCACTTTCGAAAACTCGGCGAAAAACGCACCTCTTTGTAGAAATCCGGTGTCGGTCAATAGTTCTCGACTTCGCGAAAAATCTTCGTGGTTGAGACTATTGGCACCACTTAATTGGGCATAAATTACGGACTGATGCAAGCACGTTCGCACCCCTTGGTGACCGCAGCGCCCTCCGATATGCGATGGATAAGAGTGAGATCTGGCGTTGTGTCTCGTTGTCCACTATTGCCAAGTCTTGTAGGTATGTCAGGAGGAGTTTCGAGTGCTGGAGGAAGTTTCATCCTGTTTCAACATTGGGGGAAGTTTCAGCCTGTGCGAGTGAACGTGCTCTCACAGGAGGCGGCCATTTTTCAAGATTGCAGGATAACCCCACGGTGTATTTTGCGCGTTAAAGTCGCCTAATAATATGAGGGGGTGGCTTTGTGCCTCTCTCTTGGCTAGCGAGAAAAGTTAGTTGAAAGTGTGTGTGTTCTTTGGGGCCGCTGTATATGTTGAGCATGTGTAGCCGTGGGGAAGACGGAGCTTTGGGGGTAAATGATGACCATGGCGTGAGGGATAGAAACACTGTCAAAGGGCACTCGCTTGGCTGGGACGTTACGGCGCACTAAGATTGCGGTGTATGGATTACGGGGGTCTTCGTATGATTGGTGGCCACCTAGTTTGGTGTGCGGTCAAGGTTCTTGTAGGGATATTATTTAGGGGGTTTGTCGGCCGAGGCAGTTAGCATTTGTAAGTTGGCGCGTTTCCGTTGGAGGCCGCGACGATTCCACTGCCAGACTAAGAATTTTAAGTGCGAATGCACTTCTTAAGCGAGCCTGAATCGTCCGCCGCCGTAGTCCGCATAGCAACAGCTGCGGGTGCGCGCGCTCCTCGTCTTCCTCCTCGTCTTCCCTAGCAACGGGGGGAGATGGGCGCGCGCTACTCTCCTCCTCCTCTCTCCGCTCAGTGACTGCGGGTGTTGGGCGCCTCCTCATGGCACATACCCACGTGAGGGATTGACCAGGAATCGGGCGTGAGAAGGGCTAATGCACCCGCTTAAAGGAGTACTGACACGAAATTACGCGGAGATGTTGAGCATGAGGAGAGAGCGGGAAGTTGAAGAGGAAGAAGAAGAACGGCGACGGAGAGAAGAAGAAGACGACGATTCGACGCCGAAGGTGACGGCCGTCTCCTCCGCCGCCTCCACCTCCGAGTAAGCCGGGGCGGGAACGGACGCCGACGTCCTTCCCAACGACCGCCTACTCCGCTTGATAAAGGAGACGGTCACGCCGTGCGCCGCAGTTCGCAAGCGACGGGGAGTAATGGACCGACAAGAGTACCTCTCGATGATGCGCAGCACCAACCCCGAGCAGTACGAGCTGCTGCGCGAGATCCTGCATCGCCACACCACTCCCGGCCAGCCTCCGCTGCGAGTCTTCTTCACGGGACCCGCCGGCTGCGGCAAGACCTTCGTTCTCAAGCTCGCCATGGACGTGTACAACCGATGCAGCGGTGGCGGCCCCTCCGGCGGCGCCTGCGGCGGCACCGGGGGCGGCTGCGAGACCGACGACTCTTCGACTTCGGCCTACAACGCATACGTGATCTGCGCCAGCACGGGCAAGGCCGCCGTCGCGGTCAGCGGAACCACCGTCCACGCCGCCTTCAAGCTCGTGCGCAAGTGCGAATGCAACCGTGCATTCGCACTTACACACTGTCCCCCTCGGGGAAGTGCGAGGGAATTTTTTTGATGAGATGGGGGCATCTGTGATGGGGGCTTCTAATACGGGGGCTACCGGAGCGTTGATGGTTCGCTAGAGATAGCTATCTATTTCCGCGGTTGTCGCCTCTATGGTTCCGTGCATGGCCGCCTGATTGCTAAGCAAGGATTGGTGGAAATTAGTGCACTCCGCTTTTTGTTCTTCCAGAGTGTGTTCTAGCCTCGCGAGACGTTTCTCAAGCTGCTGAGGTGGCTCGTCCTGAAGTTCATCTTACGAGACAGAGCAGGCTTCCGGTTTTTGGGGTGGGAGGTTGAGTGCTCCTGCTGGGAAGCGGGAGCTGAGTGCGATTGATTTTTTAGCACAAATTTCTCGAGCTTGAGGGCAGCGTTTTCCTGCCTGAGGGATGTCATTTCAGCGCGGATAGTCTGCAGTTCTCTAAGTGCGGCTGCTGCGGGGGTACCCCCAAGGGGGTTTGGGGAATCGTGTTGGGGGTGGGAGCTTGGAGGGGCGCTTGAGCTGCTCACCTGCTGGGACTGGAAGCCAGGCGATGAGTTGAGCAGTTGGCGCTGGAGATCAGAGACAGTCCTGCTGCCTGTTGACTTGTGCGATGTGGACTTGCGGTGTTGGGCTTGTAGTGGGGAAAGGAGTCAGGTAGCGGAAGGCGGCTTTGTGAAGCGGCTTGTGCGTAGGAGAGTGTCCGTGGTTTGGTAACGGCCCGCGGGCAGTCCGCCGAAACTGTCAGGTGGCTTCCTTCTCACACTATGCAGCGTGGGTTGCAGGGGTGATTTTCATGAGCGTTGGTAGCGCCAATGCGAGAACAGCGGGGTACGGTTTGTTGCGTAGGGCACACGCCCTGGCGGTGACCCGTTTTCCAACAGGTGGTGCAGGCTTCGGTTTTACGCTGGAAGGGTCTGCAGCGATAGCTGGCGGCACATGTACCGAACCCAATACGGGACGTCAGGTCCGCCGAAAAGTTTTTGGGCGATGTTGGACCCGTGCAGTCGGCGGACGTCGAGGCTTTTCAAGTGGGGGTTATAATTGATGATGCTGTGAGCGACTTGTTCAGGGGTGTCGGTTTCTGGGATATTAAAGATGATACCAGGGAGGTATTGCTGGGGCCGGGACGTGAGCAGTAGGAGATTCTAGCATACTTCATTGCACATGTCTCCGAGGGAGTACTCTGATTACGATAGAGCTCAATTTGGCTTGAATGTGCGATTGATCCTCACCATTGGGTTCAACATTTGCGTGCTGTTAGATTGTGTCCGCCAAAACCGGAAAACTGCTTGGCGAGGGCTAGTCCGCCTCTCGGATGCAAAACATCTTGACGCCGGTTGCAGGAAGGGGTTTGACTGGAGTTATTCGACACGGGGACTTTTTAAGGCCTTTGCGTAGACAGCTTGAAGAGGTTGCTTGGAGACTTGCCTGTCGGCATCGTCTCTCGGTACAACCGAGAGCTTGCTGCTTGCTTCGTGCAGTTTTCCAGCCCGGTTGAAACAGTTCGTCCGGGGTGATGGGTTCACCGACAAATTCGCTTTCCATAGCGCTAGGGCGGGCGACATGCATAAGGGAGAGGAATGCGTAGCTGCGGAAGAATAGCCTTCCGATTTGGCGCGCACCTTTAAATTTCACGTGCAGCATCACGTGATCGCGGTGCCACGCCACGAAAGGGTGTTAGCGTGCCCAGCGCTTAGTTTTCGGCCAGCGAAGATCATTTCCTCCTTAGCGCGAACACCTTCCATGAATGATGGCGAAATGCTGTCCGAAATTCCGGCCGCTGATTCAGCCGCCTTTCATTTTTCGCGCGGTAATTATATGTTACGGGAGGATCTTTACCTTCTTGAGGGCAACGTTTTGGCCGCATTTGTGCGCGGACACCGACAGCTGGCTACCGAGCAAGCTAGGAGCGCCCGGCTTTTTGTGCGCTTAGAAAATTCTTCCACCCACAGCTTATTTCGCAAGCTTGTAGACGCTACATTGTTCTCAACAATGTGCCCCCTCAAGGTGTCGATCTCGCCGTTACTTTCTACGGTGGCTGAACAAACGCGACAAAAAGCGGGCGAGTCGGACACGCTACGCCGGCGGATTGTTGAGAACAATGTAGCACCTGCCGTGGTGCGCGCAGCTTGTGAAGTGGAGTGCAGAAAGCTCACCTGCGTTCGCGATGCCAGCCGGACGGCAGGCGTCCTTGAGCGCTGCAGAGCCAGAGTTGCTCCTGGGGCGGTTGGGTTCCCGGCCAGCGCGTCCTGTTCCTTGCCCCGCCGCTCGACGGTCAGGGTTAGCTCGCGTACGGGCTCTCCCCGGCCACTCTCGGCTGCTGCGCTGCTGCTGATGATGATACTCGATCAATGACACATACACTTTTTCTTGGCATTATTCAACGGTGAGAAAGCCGCAGCTGCAGGCGATCGGCCATGTGGTGGTGATGATGATGACAGTAACACTATTTGGAAAAAAACGGGGCGAAAGAAGGCCGGGAAGTGGGAATCTTCTACGCTTCCTTTCACTCAGATGGCGGCCTGCAGCCCTTAGCTGCGAGCAGCATATTTGGCCATTTCGACGACCTTGATCTGTGTGTTTCTGAGACCGACTCTTGCAAGAAGTGGCGCAGTCGGTGGGAGGGGGGCGGCCATGAGGGGGGAGCGCTGACCGGGGCTGCCGTGTTCAGTTCGCATATTGTCACGTGGCAAAATACCACGCAGTTGTCTTCAAGGAAAACAAATTTATTGGAGCGGACTTGTGCTCCCCTACCAACTTAAGGAATACACAGGCGGCGAAGCAGCAGACAAAAAAGTGGCGTGTGCAGGCGAGCTCCGGCGATTCGAATGCCGCGGCGTCGGCTCCGCAAGAATTTATCTTTAGGCGCGAGTATTTCTGGAACCGTCGAATTACGTCCAGAACAAAGAAGATTATTCGAGGCTGTTAACGTTAGTTCGGAACGCACTGCACATCAGAAGAAATCATACATACGGCATAGAAAAAAAGAATGGAACACGCGCTTCCCTTGACATATAACACAAACACAGATAAAACAGACCGGTGCAGATGGGCGGTAAAAGCAAAACACAAATAAATAAAACCATTGCATGGTTCGCGGCATTACCCCCCCCCCCCACCCCCAATCTAAGAGTGCATCGACCCGATGCTAAATAACATAGGCGACAGTTCGAAAAAATAAAAGATAAAAGTCTGTCATCGTGCGTAGAAAGGTTTTAAGCAAACCACGTGGACGACTTCGGGCCGCGTGCGTCGTCGTGATGTGCCGGAGTCACCATCGGGGATCACTTCGTAGGTAAGTTGGCCAACACGTCGTAGAATCTGGTAGGGTCCGAAATACCGTCGCAGGAGCTTCTCACTGAGCCCGCGTCGTCGGATGGGAGTCGGACCCACACACGATCCCCAGGATGGTACTCGGCGTCTCGGCGTCGGAGATTGTAGCGTCCGGCATCGACCAGCCCCTTATAAAAATTTTTACGTCCAGTCAAAAGACAGTCTATTTCCCGGAGGCAATAGACCATGTATGTCCTCTGTGTGTCCCCTGTATTGGAATTTGGCCACTTACTTTTTGTGTCCTCCAAGTGTCCTTTGTGTTTCCGTCCTCCATGTGTACAGTATATTTCCCAAAGGCAATAGACAGCATGCGTCCTCCATTTGTCCAGTATGTTTCCAGAAGGCAATAGACTGTGTGCGTCCTTTGAGTGCCCTAAAATTGGCCACAGACTTTCTGTGTCCTCTATGCGTCCTTTGCGTTTCACGTTTCCTCTGTGCGGCCTGAAAGTATCCGTCCACCTTTCCCCTTTCAGTTTTCCTGCGGTTGATGAATGGCTGCAAATAATCAAGTTCTCTATTCCTCATGCACTGAATATCCTTCGAATGGCAAGCGTGTTTATATAATACTTTGTGGCGCTTAGAATTGCTGCCAACCACGCAGTAAAACAGCGACGCATTTTTCTGCCTTTGCAATGTTTATTTGAGTAACATTGTGAATAATTAAACGCAGTGTACTGAAAATTATGGCCATCATTATTTGGCCACCTGGCCGCGAGAAAGCATTGAAGAAAGCGATCCGGCAATTTCTTTCTCGCTGACACCAAACTCCGAGCACGTAAAAGCTGCAAAAAAATGAAAAGCAAGAACACAGCAGAATTATTATTTGCAGGCAATCTTAAGAAAACGGTCAACAGAAACGAACAAGTAACCTACATGACAAACATGCCGGTACATATTATTTAAGAGGCATTCACAGTTGTAGTTCGCCTATGTGTCACAGGGGTGATGATACAGGGGCAGATTATTTAAAGAGCTTCTCCTAAAAAAGCTGCCTCCTAAAAAAAATCGGGGAGTGCGCGTTTTGTTTTACAACCATTAACGCAGTTTTCTTTTTCTTTTTTTTCATGCAACAAGCTTTAGCGGTCGAATCCACCCAAGCCAAGCGGCGGCCGCTGGCCCGTCAGCATGATAACACTTTCGTTGCCGGCAATGGCAAGGATCACTCACACAGCATACTGGCCGCCGCTCCTGGAAGCCCATTCATGTGACCGTGCCGACGCAGCCGGTAATTTACAATAAAAGAAGCGCGGGGAGCCGAACACCAAGGAAAATACTCAACACGTTTAACGAAACGGCGCTGCGGCAACGCGTAAGAAAATTTTAACATGCACCACGATAAACAATCACTTACGGCAGAACACGCAGCATTTTTCACACGTCGCGTCGACAGACTGGAACTTGCAGTAGAGACTCTTGATTCACGTAGGCACGCACAACTTGTCAGGTGTTTTGTCAAATGGCGACCTCGATGTGCGTTTGCCACAGCAGCGCAGTACAGCGACGACACAGGCGCTTTGCCAGCACTCACGATGTTTCAGGTGGCACAAGAGCACTAACACGTAGTATTTCACGTAACAGCAGCAAATCGAACACAAACCACCAAAACCTTGCACAACGAACCATACACGTCTTTTCTTTCCCACCTATAACAATGACTGCATATATGCTAGCCTAGACTAGACTTATTACTACAGTTGGCTATCTAGCAGTCATAGAGTTTTAGCAGGTACTTGGTTACTTCATGGTTACCCCTGAAGCAAACTAGGCAGACGCCATTATAGTACTTTGTTAAAGTTGATAATAGCAAACATATGTATAATGGCAGTATATTTTCTTGATGCGAGCAACGTCTTTTGTTGTCGTAAGTTGTTGCAACTCAAAAGCAAATAAAAATGGATTAACAAACGAAGTTATTATCATCGTCATCTACATCTAGATTGACTGTTTTGTGTTTTGTTCAGCGTCCAAGCATTCACTGTTTGTGGGCTTTCCACAAACAGAACGGCCGTATAAAAAATTATTCTCGCAGACATACGCAAACACACGCGCACACGCACACGCATACACACGCACACACACACACACACACACACACACACACACACACACACACACACACACACACACACACACACACACACACACACACACACACACACACACACACACACACACAGGCACACACACACGTGCTCGCGCGCACACGCACGCACGCACATGCACGCACGCTCACAAAAGCACCGTGCGTCAAATCCACGCAGGCAAACAATTCACTCAAATAAAGGCTTCGCAAGACTATGTATGCTCAAATATTTAGACCTACGTTTAACAACCCACCGCATTCTTTTTCGGTGGCTTGGAGGTTAAGTACTCGCCAACTGACCCAAACGTCGGTGGTTCGAAACCAGCACAGTAATCTTTTTTTTACCGTGTTTTAATTGGAGTTTTTCTGCCTTAGGTTATATTTTGACATTGTTGTTGCTCTTGTTGCTCTCGTCTGGCGGTGTCCCCCTTTTTTTTTGTCGCAATATATTTCTACCTCAAGCTCTACCCCAATAAACAGTATACCGCTTCAGCATTTAGTTGCAAGGATAAGCCATTTTACAACGACCCTGAAGGAAAACACAGACTAGGACAATCGGAAGCCACTTTTTAGGTTGTTTTTGTTTTCATTGGTTCGTTTTCTATTCGGCTTTTTGTGTTCTTTTTACTTTTTCTGGTCTGTGTATTCTTCTCCCTCCCACTTTTTTTTCGTAAGCAGAGGGACGAGGCACTTCGAACAGCCTCGTTCAATATGTATCCTTCTTACGCCACTGTTTCATACAAACGTACCAGTTCGTAATATTAATTCTGCGAATTATTCAGACATCACTAGCACGAAATAACGTATACAGTGCTGCGGAATTTTAAACCATCGGCGTTGTTTCTTACCATCTCTAGCCAAGCCAAAAAACTTAACCTTTCGAGTTTAATTAAGGCTTACATGCTCGACTTTATGTTTACTTGAGGAAGCACAGCACGATTGTTTAGTTTGCGGCTCTTCAGAAAAAGAATGTAAGGCAACAAATAGTTATACTTCTACCCAATGTCCTAGAGGCAACACAAAAGACATAAGTCAGTCTTTTGACTTCAATTTGCTTCAGTACATACATAAGCAACAGCATTACGGCACACAGAAAAAGAATTAAGACAGCAAATTCAAGTTATATCTTCCACCCTTTGTCCTAGAGGCAACACAGGGGAAACAGGCCAAAGTCTTTTGACTTCATTTTGCCTTGAGTACACACATGGGCAATAGCATTGCGGAACTCAGAAAGAGAAGAAAGCGAGTCAGTTTTAAAGTTTTATACTTCTCATCCGAAATAAAATCTCGTATACAAATTTAAACTTTGTGTTTACCATAGTACATATAAAGGTAAAACATCATGGCTGTTTATCCGGAAGTCTATAAAAAGTACACAGCCTGCTTATGTCCTAAAGGTAACACAAAGGAAAAGTCAAAAGAGAGGCCACACAGTCAACATGCAGGAGACACAAAGTAAACAGAAAGGAAAAGTTCATTTTCATAAGGGGCTCCTGGTCCTTTATACGAACTCGAGCGAGCTGGCGGGCCTCCTCCGCACGTTGAAGGTATCCTTGGACGTCGGCGTTGAGGTCGTCGCCCTCTATACGTGCGGAAGCAGGCGTCGAGCATCGTAGTCGGCCTTCTTCCGTAGACAAGCTCGAACGGTGTCATCTGCGTAGTTTCCTGGGTCGCTGTGTTGTACGCAAACGTGACATACCGGAGGACTTCATCCCAAGTCTTCTGTTCAACGTAGACGTACATAGACAGCATATCCGCGATCGTCTTGTTCAGACGTTCCGTAAGTCCGTTCGTTTGAGGGTGGTACGCCGTCATTCTTCGGTGATCCATGTTGCTGTAGCGTAAGATTCCTTGCATAACATCCGCGGTGAAGGCCGTTCCGCTGTCCGTGATTAGGACTTCATGGGCTCCATGTCGCAGCTCAACTTGGTTAATAAAGAACTTCGCGAATTCTTGTGCAGTCCCCCTCAGAAAAGCGACCGTCTCTGCGTAGCGCGTCATGTAGTCAGTCGCTACGACAATCCACTTGTTCTCGGATCGTGACGTAGGGAACGGGCCCAGAAAATCCATTCCAATCTGTTGGAAGGGCCTCGACGGGACGGCGACTGGCTGCAGATGTCCGGCGGGTCTCATCGGCGGCGTTTTTCGTCGCTGGCAGTCACGGCAGCTGCGGACGTAGTGGGTGACGTCAGAGCTAAGGCGGGGCCAGTAGTACTTCGCCTTGATTTTTCCAATTGGCGGTGAGATCTTTGAGTGGCGCCCCCTGGCTCTGACGTCGGCTTAGGGATTCACGCCGCTGTCGTCTGCTACGCTCCGCTTGTGAGGGGCAACAGTGCCTGGGATAGAAATCGCCCGCTTCGTTGCTGTAGTGCGTTAAAAAGCGTATTTCTAGCGACTCAGTTATTTTGCCAGCTTCTGACGCATCTGAATAATTTGAAGCTGTATCCCCCACAAGTTTGCAACACACGAAGAGATAGAGAACAACTTTCTTCAGAGTATCGGTCAGAAGATCGTGTGTAACTCGTCCTTTCTTGCTTATTCGCGAGGATCAGCGATCAGAGCTTCTCGATAAGTATACAAAATGCGTAGGCTTCCCTGCAGTATTTTTGAGATGCTCCTATGAAGACTCAACAGTCTAATACTACGTACCAAGCAGCGGCCTCTACACGCTCATCGCACAGCAGGAAATAAAGCGGCTTTCTTCTGTTTCTTTCGTTGTTGTCTTGTAGCGGATTAATGTTTCTTGCTTTTTTTTTCTGCCCAACGCATTAATTTTTCTGCGCCGTCACCAACTTCTTATTAGGAGGTTTCGAGATGTTTGGGAGCCTCACAAAGGTCGGGTGAATATTTCCTTCATTTTGTATGGCATACATTCCCTTCTTCACAAATTGGCTTTCATTACGGCTGCGTACAAGAAGGTGCATATCCGCAGCGTGCTTTGTTTATTCACATGCAAATACAATGAGAAGGTTTGTGCTACGCCACCGCGATCGCGCCCTAAACAACGTGGTCCACAGTACTCGAAGGCGGCTTTTGTGCTCCGAATTTCTATCGGAATTATATCGTTATCATAACGGACTGACTCTCAACTCGAACAATGATGACATGATTACGGTGTTGAAGGCATGATATACTCGCTAACTAACGTAATAAATAGTATACCTGCATATATTACAAGACTCGAAACCAAAGAAGAATTCCAAGTAGCTTTTTATTGCTTTTCAACCCTTCCAGGCGCGAAGAACAAATCCTATTCTACTCGGGATGGCGTTCTATGATTTGAAGAAAAATACTTTTACTCTCTTGTCCTGGACTGAGGACCCGGCCCACTAACCAGATCGATTTAATTGTTAAACAAAGTTTTCCCCTCCTCCCCTTCCTCCTTCTCTTCGTATTGACTGCAGTTTTCCTATAACGCATATCCGAATATCGGGAAGATATGGCTGTGCAAAATGTTCCGAAATATCCCTCCAGGTCTTAACAAACATATATGTGTTACTATAAATTTAACGAAGACGTGACTCGTTTTGCTCAATAAACCTCCATACTGGTTAGATGCCTGAATCAGCACGCGCGTATATACACACTGGGTTATTTGGAACTCAACCTACAGTTTTTGCAGTCTATAGTGCATTTCGGCAAACTTTCATGCCTTGACAACGTAAAGTGGTGTGACAAAACGCGTTCGAGCGTTCGGCAAGGTTGCAAAAACTGTTTTACCTTACATATGATTACCGGGAATCGTGATGCCTTCTGCCAAAGCCGACAGCCCTGAAGGCCTAGAATTTGTTTTGGTCTTCCATTTTCTCTGTTGTCGGTTATTAGCAGCTGACTGTTCCTTTTGTTCGAATGCTTACATGAGAAGCTGACGCCTAGCTCCGACTCTTCCCGCTCCGCACAGGACCGGCTTCGCAAGCAATGGGGTGGCGCCGGCAATGTTTCTCCCGTATCGGTATCCAAAACTATACTTTAATCGACACCATGCGCTAG
Organism: Haemaphysalis longicornis; assembly: GCF_048455015.1. Taxonomy (NCBI): domain Eukaryota; kingdom Metazoa; phylum Arthropoda; class Arachnida; order Ixodida; family Ixodidae; genus Haemaphysalis; species Haemaphysalis longicornis. The sequence goes on along the minus strand of NW_027526214.1, from coordinate 125,016,678 downwards.
TGTATGCGATTTTAAGCCTATTATTATGATAAAAAGTTACCCACACGCCAATTCTGGTGCGGACAAGCATCAGACGTTGACCTAGCGCAACGAAACAGCAGGGAGAGCGATCCTGAGTGAAGCAGACGACAAATGCGAGAATCCCTAAGCTGACGTCATGGAGGCGCGCTTCGCAGCGCCGCCTGTGTTCGCGCTCACCGCCAATAGTGCGGGCTGTGCCGAGATGTCCGGAAGACGGGTCGTCGTGGCACGCTTCCAAAATTTCGTCACGAAGGTCCGCGGGGATGACGAGGAGGTAATTTGCTCTGGTTCCGGGGCTGAAATTCTTCTTCACGAGGACGGAGTTTCTCAGGCTGAATGCTGGTAAGTTGCGTTTGAAGGTCCTAGGAACGGCGACGTTGCATCTCTCGAGGTAGTCGATTATGACGCGTAAGTCGGTGTCGGCACGCTGCTGGGCGGCTAGGTCGCTCTCAGTCATGATTCCGAAGAACGCGCTCTCTTCATCGGAGTCTTGTGGTGGTGGGTCGACGGGGGCGCGAGACAGGCAGTCGGCGTCGAAGTGTTTCCTGCCGGGTTTATAGACGACTGTAACGTCGAACTCCTGCAGGCGCAAGCTCCACCGCGAAAGACGGCCAGACGGGTTCTTCAAATTGGCGAGCCAACACAGCGCATGGTGGTCTGTCACAACCTTGAATGGTCTTGCATACACGTACGGGCGAAATTTTGAAATCGCCCATATAATAGCCTGGTACTCTTTCTCAGAGGCAGAGTAGCTTTTCTCCTCCTTCGACAAACCACGGCTGGCATAGGCGATTACCTTTTCGCACCCGCTTTGTTTTTGGACGAGGACGGCACCCAAGCCTATATCACTGGCGTCCGTGCGCATTTCCGTTTCGGCGTTTTCGTCGAAATGAGCGAGCACGGGAGGGCTTTGCAGGCGTTTTTGCAGCTCGCAGAATGCTTTTAAGAGCGAATGCTCTTTATAAGCGACCCCAAACCATCCACCGCCGGCGGCGGCGGCGTCGGCGGCGTTGACGTCCGCAGTGCTGTTTAAAGAAAAAACAGCCTCCGGCGCCAGGTTTCGATCCGAGGACTTTGCGGGCCGCAGCGCGACGCGCTACCGACCAAGCCACAGACGCGACGGTGATATCAGTGTTAGACGCGCCTTATATCTTTAACGCATTCAAACTACGTCGTCAGCGGCGTGCGTTGGCGACTCAGCGGCGTTATAGCGGCTTGATAACTGCGTGGTGTACACGTGATACTACAAACCCGATGGAAGAGAAGGCGGCGAGGGGGTGGGCTGCGGGGGCCGAGCGCAAGCGCCGCAAGCGGGCCGACAACCGTGCATTCGCACTTTCACATTCTCCCCCTCGGGGAAATGCGGGGGAATTTTTTCTTGGTCGTTTTCCGAGCTAAAAGGGGTCTTTCGTCAAGCGTGTGAGTGGCTCTGCAATGCGAGCGAAGTTAGCGACGAAGCGCCGGTAGTATGCGCACGGTCCGAGAAATCATCGCACGCCCTTGTCTTTCGGCCTTGGGAAGTTCGCGATAGCTGAAGTTTTTGCCAGGTCAGGTAGGACTCCTGCGGCGTTGACGACGTGGGCCAAGAACTTGAGTTCCTCGTACGCGAAACAGCACTTTTCATGCTCCAGCGTTAACCCCGACGTACGAATGGCCTCGAGTACAGACCTTGCGAGGTGTTCGTCGAAAGTTCGGGTGAATACCACAACGCCGTCGAGGTATACGAGGCAAGTGTGCCACTTCAGGCCAGCTATCACAATGTCCATGACTCTGAAATGTTGCTGGCGCCGTGCACAGTCCAAAAGGCATCAGCTTGAATTCGTATAGGCCGTCCGGGGTTGTAAATGCAGTCTTCTTTCGGTCTCTCTCGTCCACTTCAATTTGCCAGTAGGCGGTCTTCAGATCCATCGATGAGAAGTACTTCGCGTGACAGAGGTGGTCGAGGGCGTCGTCGATTCGTGGCAGGGGGTACACGTCCTTTTTGGTGATTTTGTTCAGCCGCCGGTAATCAACGCAGAACCTCAATGTGCCGTCTTTTTTTCTTCACGAGTACGACCAGTGCAGCCCTGGGGATTTTCGATGGCTGTATAATGTCGTCGCTGAGCGTTTCCTCGACTTGAGTCCTGATGGCTTCCAGCTCGTGTGAAGAGACGCGGTACGGTGACTGTCGGGTAGGTCGGGCTCCATCTTCGGTTATAATTCGGTGCTTCGCTGGGGGTGTCTGACGTAATTTTGAGTTTGACGAAAAACACTCCCCGTAGCGACGCAGGAAATCCAGTAATTTCTCCCGATTTTCTTGCGACAGCGCCGCCAGCGCCGGGCTCACGTCGAAAGGATGCGGCAGCTTGGAAGCATGTGCGCGTGCGCGTTCAAAGTTGGCGACCGCGAACAATTGACTTGCTTCTTGCGTTTCTTCTAGGAACGCAATTGCAGCGCCCTTGTTTAGATGCTGGTACTCCTCGGTGAAATTGGTGACCAAAACGTGGGATTTGCATTGCTTACAGCGCGGAACGCCTCTTGCTACGGAGACACCGCGGTTGAGAAGCAACCTTTGGTCACTCCCTACGATAGCGTCGATGTCAGGAGCAGCATCCTCACAGTAGACGGCGATCATCAAGCTTGCGCGGGGTGGCAGGGTGACGTGATCGTCGGCGATCCATACAGCAGCACGGTGATCGGGGTTCGGTGCGGCGTCGTGGAGTCCCGTCCCGTCTTTGTCGTAACTTTATTAAGTTTAGACGCGAAGGACCCGCTCATCACCGAGTAGTCGGCTCCCGGGTCGATGAAGGCGACTACGTCAAAGCCGTCGATGGAGAGAGAGAGAGAGAAAAAAAATTCCCCGCATTTCCCCGAGGGTAAGAATGTGAAAGTGCGAATGCACGAGTTGAATTTGCGCGGTTCGGTAATGTTCGCGAAAGAGAGATCACACACCGGGGAACCAGGCAGCTCACTCGGCTGCACGGGAGTGCATAACCTCCAGTCCTCCGCTGCTACCCGACTTGGCTCCTCCGCCTCCTGAGTCATTACCGCCAGCCATACAGATTCTACGGTACAAAAAAGACAAAAAAGACCGCCTCAAGACCCTCACTCCAACCGGCTTTTTATCTGCTCTACCCCCGCTCCCAAGATCAGCCGAGATTTTTATGAACAAATATTTTGCAAATGCTAGCTTAACCCCAGAGACATTCCGTAAATGGTACACCCCATCCCTGCCGCCTCGATGTCCCTTCTGCGCCTCCCTCACACCCGCCAATCTCCAGCACCTAATTTGGCACTGTCCAAAATTTACGCGTTACAGAAACTTCAAGCCTTCTCCAAATGCCTCCTCCTCATACATCGACCCTCGAACACTGGAACCCTCCACGCTGACTTTAATTGCGCACTACTCTCTAGAAAGCGGTCTAGCGCGAGCAGTTTAGAGCCGTGAGCCTGCTCTCCTTACCCCACGTGGCCTCTTCCGCCTTAAGGAGCCAACCAGCTTCAACTTGAACGGTTTATTTTCAAGATGTCCCAAGCCTCGAATATCCCACCCTCTACTCCCACTTCCCCCACTTGACCTAGCGTCTTCCTAATGTAATAAAGGCTATCTCCTCCTCCACACACACACAACTACAAAGAAAGAAAGATGCATTTATTCACAGACACCTATTTGTGTTGTCGTTGTACTTGATTGCTAGAGCAGAACTCAGCTTTGAAATTTCGTGTCAGTACTCCTTTAAGCGGGTGCATTAGCCGTTCTCACGCTCGATTCCTGGCCAATCCCCCACGTGGGCATGGGCCATGTCAGCGGCCAGGCAGCACGCGCCCATCTCCCCCCGTTGCCAAGGAAGACGAGGAGCGCGCGCACCCGCAGCTGTTGCTATGCGGACGGCGGCGGACGCTTCAGGCTCGCTTAAGAAGTGCATTCGCACTTAAAAACACTTTATTGGTGACACACCGGGTACAGGTTGGGGCTGTGGCCTCAGCCCAGATGACCAAAGCGACCTGCAGCGCCCGTTGCGCCAGGGTCTGTTGATCCACGAGGCAAGAGCTACCCAAGGCCTGCTCCCAGTGGGTGGGGGTAGGGAAGGGGGGGGGGGGGGGGGTAAGGGTCCGCGGGGCACTCGCACAAAGAGCGTGTCGAGGCTGCGGCATCTCGGACACTCTGCGGAGAGGAAGAGGTGTGGGTGTGAGTGCTGTAACTGCGTGCGATGTGGGAAGGAATGGGTTTGTAGAGTGCGCCACATCTGTGCTTCCTCTATCGTAAGTTTGGCGTTGGGCGGGGTAGTGTTCTGCGGCTGAGGCGGTAGTGCTGTGTGATGTCTCGGTATGTGGTGAGGGCGTACCCAGTGAACTCGAGTGCGGATCCATGCGTAGAACCAAGAGAAGTGCCCGTCCGGGGTATTAATGCTCGGGCCTGTTCATTAGCTACCTCGTTGGTTCCAACGCCAGTGTGAGCGGGGGTCCACAGCAGTATCACGGGCTGGTCGGGAGATCTTTTTACGAGAATTTTTAGGGCCAAGGCTGAGATGTTGCCCTTCTCATAATTGCGTAGCGCCTCCTGTGAGTCTGACAGGACGACGGTCGGTGTTGGCGTCTTGCTTATGGCGAGAGCCACGGCCGTTTCTTGTGCAGTGGTGGGGTTTGCCGTACAGATGCAGGCTTTGGTTGTTGGTTGCGTTTCTGTGGCGGAGGCGATGCCTGCGATTGCGAAGGCTGCTATGCCGGGGTACCGTGCCACATCCACATACACGGTGTGTTTTTCTGGTGGCTAGTGCTGCGAATGGTACTGCGCGCGTGCCTCACTTCTTCCCGCGTGAAAGATCGGGTGCATGTTTTTGGGGATAGATTTGACTTTGATTAGGGCTCGGTTGTTTCTTGGTATCCTGGCCGGAGTGGAGTCGGTGTTGGGCGGTTGAATTTGGATCCGCTGCAGTATGGACCTGCCCGTCGTGGTCTGCGCCAGCCTGTGTATCTGTGCCGTCCGATGGCATCAATTATCTCGCCTACGGTATTGTGAATGCCCAGGTTCGCAAGTCTGGTTGTTGAAGCGGAGTGGGGAGTGTGCAGGGCCGTGCGGTAGGCTCTCCGAAGTAGAGCGTCGAGCGAATCTTTGTTCGATTGTGTCAAGTTCACATAAGGCAGGTGATAACTGAATCTGCTGACTACGAAGCCTTGTACGATCCTTAGTCTCTCTTCCTCTGTGAGGCCACGTTGCCTTGAGGTTATTCTTCTTAGCATGGAAATTGTTTGTATCGTGTGTAATCGTAGGACGCGTACTGTCTCGGCTGTCCCTCTGTTGGCCTGTATCCGTAGTCCTAGTATTTTTACGCTTGAGACGGTGGGTATGTTTTGTCCTCCGATGTCGACTTTGATGGGCGGTTGGGTGGCCGGTTTCGTCCTGGGGGGATGAAGGATCATCAGTTCGGATTTTGTCGTTGAGTAAGTGAGGCCCGCCTTGGTTGCGAGTTCCGCGATTATTTCGGCGCCTGTCCTTAGCGTCTGTTCGATGTCGGCGTAGCTGCCCCGGTCAACCCAAAGGGTGATATCATCTGCGTATATAGTTGATCTTAGTCTTAGGATGCTGTATAATGCTTTGGCCATCGGTCGGATTGCGAGGTTGAAGAGCAAAGGCGAAATTACGGCTCCCTGGCCGTCCTGGCCGTCCGGCCTGTGAGGAAGGATTTAACATAAGCAAATGTTCTTTCTCCTAGCCTGAGCGTGGAGATTTCTGTGAGTGTTGCCTTGTGCGAGACGTTATCAAAGGCTTTGTGGAGGTCAATGGTTAAAATGGCCGGATTGTCTTTTTTCGGTGGGTGGTTCAATAAGTCGTGTTGAATCTGTAGAAGTGCGTCCTGAGTGGAGAGCCTTGGTCTGAAACCGAGTTGGTTGTGTGGTAGCCTGTCGTTCGTCTCGAGTAATCTACTATGCGGGAGTTCACGACCTGTTCCATGAGTTTCCCCACGCACGACGTAAGCGATATTGGTCTGAGATTTTCTCTTTTTATTGGCTTGCTTGGCTTTGGAATGAGTGTTATGTTAGCGTGCTTCCGGTCAGGGGCACTTCTCCCTCCCACCACTTCTTGTTAAAGTAGTCTGTTAGAGTCTGAATCGCCGTCTCCTCTAGATGTCGTAGTATCTTGTTGGATATCTTGTCTTCTCCAGGTGAGTAGCTAAAACTGGTGTAAAAAGCCAGTGTCTCTGAAAAATTCAAAAACTTTAGTCAAAGGTACCATTGGTTCATCACCAAGTAAAAGCATTGGGTGTAAGGGTATACAAAAGGTGTATAAAGCTCTAAACTGTCCAATGTGGGCCGCTTCTAGGTATGGACAACTTATTAGGATATGTAGTACAGTAAGAGGTTCTCCGCAGTGCTCGCAAATGGGTTCCTGTTCCTTTTTCAACAGGAAGCCATGTGTCAGCACGGTGTGACCTATACGCAGCCGGCACAAAATAACCTCGAAGAAACGATCTCGGTGTCTACAACTTTTCCATTCAGATACGTAAGGTTTGACTAGATGTAAATTATTTCTGGTTTGCTTATCCCATTCAGACTGCCAGTACAACTTCATTGACTTTCGTATGCTGTTTCGAAGGTCCTGGTAGGGAAGCTTTAACTCTGTTATTTCAAGATGCTTGGTCTCATATGCTGCTTTATCAGCGGTTTCATTTTCTGCGATGCCGATATGGCTTGGTACCCAACAAAGGACAACTCTGACCCCTGCTAATGTAAGGCAGCACAGTCGGTTTTTTAGCTCACCTACAGCTGCATTTTTTGAAGGGACAAGGGAGGTTACAATATGTATGGCACTCAAAGAATCTGTAAAAAAGGCCACTTTTTGTACTCCCTTTGCTACTACGTCTTCAACAGCTGAGGTTATACCAACAATTTCCGCAGTAAAAACACTACTCTCATGAGCAATCCTCTTTGCTACTGTCACCGGTGGATTGAAAACAGCAAAACCTGCATGACAGGAGGGTTTTGAGCCATCAGTAAAGTAGTGACAATAGTTACTGTACTTGTCTTTAAGTTCGTGAAATTCTTGGCGCAAAATTTGGTGTGGAAACATCCTTTTGTCGAATTTTAACAAGGATAGATCACATTCGACGGCTCTGTGGTCCCAGGGGGCCACAGCGTCCGAAAAACTCAGCAGGTTTGACGGGCACATCTTGAACGAATACCGAGACATGTATTCCTCCAAACGAAGGGCAAGAGGGCGGACCACTCTGTGACTCTGGGCTTGTTTGCATACAGTTTCTTGTACCTATTCTCAAACACTTCACCAGCACAGGGATGGTCCTTTATACATGCTGTTTTGGCTACGTATACTCCACTTAAGTATACTCGACGGTACTCCAGGGGCCATTCATTGCACTCAACGTAGAGACTGTCGATGGGGGAGGTGCGATATGCACCTGTGGCAAGTCTTAGGCCCAGATTGTGTACTGGGTCGAGTGAGGTGAGGACAGACTGGCGGGCTGATCCATACACGATACAGCCATAATCAAGACGAGACCGAACCACCTAGCCATAAATTCTTAGCATACATGTGCGGTCTGCACCCCATGACTTGTGCGACAAAATTTTCAGTATGTTCAACGTTTTCATGCAGGTCATTTTGAGCTTCTTTATATGAGCTCCAAATGTCAATTTCGAGTCAAATGTGACACCTCAGAATTTGTGCTCGCGGTGTACTGGAACGGGTACATCCTTAATTTTTATGTCAGGGTTGGGATGCATACCTCGTTTTCGTGTAAAGCACACACATGCACACTCCTCGGGAGAAAAACGAAAACCATTTTCATCCGCCCACCGTTGTAACCGATTTACCGCAGTTTGGACCTGCCTTTCACAGATAGAGAAGTTACAGGAGCGAAAAGCCATCTGCAAGTCACCCACATAAAGGGAGGCGCGACTCCATTACACTCATTCTACACATGAAGTCCTGCCCTTCCGCATCCTCAGCGGTATCGAACCGTGTATCCTCGAGCGGATACTCCCGCTTTGCGTTCGCTCGAGTCTTCCGTCCCACTTCCCTTTTGAGAAGAAAGAGGGGGGAACAAGGTTGTTGGTTGGGCTATTGATACAAAGGATGGGCCCAGGTAAGCATGCATGGGTGCCTGGGCATTTTAGAGTTTCTGAGAAAGCGGATAAAACAAGAAAGATGTCGTGCTTCTGTGGCAGCGGGAGAAGCTGGGGTGTTTTAAGAGGATTCCGATTCTAGCGCGTCAAGACGGTAGGCAGTCACGCATTTATCCTTTGTTAACAAGGTCGCGGTACGCATGCAAAGTTCGTAGTACTCATGGGTAGTACTGTAGGACTGGTGGGGTGGACGGGCCGGGAAGAAAAAGGTATTCGGAGAAGGAGGGGAAGGCAGAATGACTGATTCAAGGCAGGAAGTACAAATCATCCGCTCACGCATGGTGGATATATCGCGATTATTTCCAGACGAACAGCCCCGCTGAGAGAGGAATTTCTTGCAGAGGGAGAAACCACAACTTCTAGCGAAGCGACGTATTGTCCTTTCATATTCCCTCGTTCTTCAGAAGAGTCGCCCTTCAGCAGCTCCCCTCAAAGAAAAGGATAATACAGCGGGGCGCGGGGCCGGCGGCGCGCCGCAGTTTTAGCCCGGCGGCGGCGGCGGCGCAGACGGCGCGACCAAAAAAAGGCGGCGGCGGCGGCGGCGGCGCGGCGCGACGGCGCACAGGTCTATCCTGGACTGAGGACGCTTTTTCAGCACAATCCCCCCCCCCCCCCCCCCTGTTGATTTAAATAAGCGTTTCTTCTCTCTCTCGCTCCAAGCAGCTCTTCAATGGTTTCCAACCCTTCGAGGCGCAAGTCACAAATCCTATTCTATTCAGGATGGCGTTCTATGAATTGAAGAAAATTACTCTACCTCTTGTCCTGGACTGAGGACCCGGGCCACTAACCAGCTCGATTTCATTGTTAAATAGTTTTTTCCTCCTCCTCCTGCTCCTCCACCTCCTCCTCTTGAGTGCAGTTTTCCTATAACGCATATCCGAATATTGGGAAGATATATAGCTGTGGGAAATGTAACGAAATGTCCCTCCAGGTCTGGACAACCATATTGTTATTTTATATTTACTGTAGACGTGACTCGTTTTGCTCAATAAACCTCCATACTGGTTAGAAGCCATAAAACCAGCCTATACACAGAGTGGGTTATTTGGAACTCAGCTGACAGTTATTGCAGCCCATGGTGCATGTCGGCATACTGTCATGCCACGACAACGTAAAGTGATGTGGTTCAATACTTTCGAGCGTTCGGCAAGGTTGCAAAAACTGTTTTACCTTGCATATATGATCACCGGGAATCACGTAATGCCTTCTTTCAAAGCCGACAGCCCTGAAGGCTTACAATTGTTTTGGTCTTGTATTTTCGCTGTTGTCGCTTACTAGCAGCTGACCCTTGCAAAAACACAGGCAACACTGCGCTCCGCCTGGCTATCGCCATCGCCATCGCCGCCGAGTTTCGTGTGGCGGCCATGGTGAAGGAAAGAACGCCGCTGCCGTGCACTACAGCGTGCTAGAACCTAGAGCTGCTAGAACGCTGCGTCGTCGTCGCGCACTAATCGAACGGCATCCGAGGTTCTAGAGGCTTTTATTGGGTTTCCTGCTAGAGTAGCAATCAATCTAGAGTATCGGAATAAGCCACGCAGGAAAAGCTCGCCGCTCCTGGTTGTGGAAGCTGTGCGCTGGTCTGCAACTTTCATCGGCGTTTTTACAACCATACATGCGCTCGAGACGAGTGAGTGAATATGCCAACGCACTGCTGTGTTCCCGTCTGCAAGCTGTACGGATACATTGACAAATCCGGACAAAAGGTACGTACGTGCAGTACATCAGACGGCGCATTTCGCACGATTGTCGCAAGCGGTTTATTCGCGGGTTTAATATATGTTGGCTTGGAGGTATTCTCGATTGCAGTATTTTATCACGCGTTTGCCCTTTGGTGTTGCTTGGCGGACGTTCAGTGCATCCGTGGCTAGTCGGAATACATTGCACGATGTCCCGAGCGCGCATTCATTTGCTTCACAAGTTTTTCTGTATTTCCGCTCGTTATTTAACTGTGCCTGCAAGTTAATCTAGCTGGGGAATAACCAACGAGCCTAGACGAGCGTCAAATTTACCCATCAATGCGGCGAACGTTTACTGCTTTTCAGCTGCTTTCACGAGCCGCTGTCGTGCGCTGTTAAGATTGGTGAAGATTGCGATGTTTTATTTATGCTACCTTGCAGTAGTTCATTTGGAGGAAGCTTTATTACGCAACAGTTGTGTTGGCAGGGCGCCTTGCGGCACAAAAAACAAGACCAATCGTGATAAGTGCTCTTTATTTTCAGGTGTCATACCACAGGTTTCCAAGCAAAGTGGGCCTCAAGAAAAAATGGATTGCAGCCATCAAGAGGGATGAGGGGCCACTGTTTCAAGACTCCAAGGCAACCAAAGTGTGCTCCTTGCATTTCCTAGCCACAGACTTTTGTACAAATGTGGGAAGTGGCCATCGCCTACTGCTAGAGTCAGCCGTGCCGTCGATTTTTCCCTTCCGGAAGACCAAGCCTCCAAGAAAATTGCCTCGCCGGCGAGCAGACTCAACTATTCCTGCCCCCCAGCCAAAGAAACGGGTTCATGCACAAGAAGACGGCCAGCCGCCAATCGACGTCGAATGTCGGGAGTTGTTCAGCACTCCTGATGGGACCCCGCACGGGGCACCTTGAGCAATCTTGGTGACGGTACTGGCGATACCGCGGACCCCGAGCCCCCAAACATAAGCTGGATCCAACCGTGGCGATGTGTTTATAGGTGGAGGGTTAGAAACCACGAACGGTGGCCGTCGGAGCCCAGGTCAAGCTCCGGCGGATGGGCTCCCTGTCTGTTTACCAGGCAGGGAGCTCCGGGACCTCTCAGGCTATCAGGGTAAGGTTTGAGAAGAAAGAACCCCCGTCCCCTGCTTCTATACTATGATGTATGGCATTCTCTAAACCCCCCCCAAAACGTGATCGGTCCCTGAAAAGGGGCCGCACCGAAGTATCTTTTCCTTTATTGCCATCTTTGACATTTCCTGAACCAGATAATTTTTCTCGATTTCTTGTCATGGAATCCATCAATCCAACCCACCCTCTTGCATCTCAGTCAGTCTTCTTGATTGCCAAGTATCTTGAAGCCATAGTAGGAAAATCGTATAAGTGCAAAAAACAAAAGTCTGGTGAACTCCTAATTGAAATAAATGACAAGCAGCAGTCTGCAAAGCTTCTTGCTCAGACTAGACTGGCTGATCTCGACATCCGGGTCACACCCCATCGGAGCCTCAACAGCTCGCAGGGTGTGATATCCGAGACAGACCTCCTGAACGAAACGGATGCGGATCTCCTTGCCGGCTTGAAGGATCAGGGCGTCACTGCCGTGAGACGCATCACTATCCGCAGAGACGACAGGGAGATTCCGACCAAACACATTATCTTGACTTTCGACCGCGCAGTTCTTCCACAATACATAAACGCAGGTTTCATCCGTTGCTCCATCCGTCCCTACATCCCGAACCCGCGGCGCTGTTTTAAGTGCCAGAGGTTCGGGCACGGTACGAACTCTTGCCGTGGCCGAACGACGTGTGCAAAATGCGCGGCGCACGACCATCCGAGCGAGAACTGCCCATCCGAAACTCTCACTTGTGTAAACTGCGGGGGGCCGCATGCAGCGTACTCCCGCAAGTGTGAAAAATTCCAAATAGAAAAAAAGATAATTAACATCAAGGTCACGGAGAACATCACCTTCCCAGAGGCGCGAAAGAGGTTCGCCTCTTTCCCTCTGGGGAGGTACGCAGACGCGGCTCGCCGGGGGCGGAGCGGCGTCTGGTTTCCACAGGGACCCAGTTCAGCGAGTCTGACCTGGTCCCGCCCCCGCCCCCCGCTGGGTTGCCTCACGCAGCCCAACCCGGCACCACGCCGCTTGCTGAGGCAGCAGCGGTTGTGGTGCAAACCACTTCTGTCGGGACCGGTGCCGCTCCCGCCTCTGTCTCCCCGTCCTCCAGTCCATTGGAGGGTACCGAGGTGATGGACACCACGGGCCCCGCACCGGCTCCCACCGTCACCGCACCGCCCGTGCCACCCCTGGTGGCCCGGACGCCCTCGGCGGTGGCGGCTCAAACGAAGGGCTCCCGAGGGGGGGCCAACTCCGGGGGGCCCGGTCCGTCGGGCACCCCTCGGACATCCGACGACGAGATGGATGTCGGGCCGTTCCTGCCTGCAACGCAGCGCAAGGAGCGGCCACCGACTTCCAAGCCTACAGACAGGCCTAAAAAGCCTAACCCCAGAGTAACAGCCCCGAAAGACGACACATGAACACATACACACACTCCATTCATTCTTAAACCTAAATAATGGGAACAGAAAACATCATTCAATGGAACTGCAGAGGCCTCCTTAAAAATCTTGACGATGTGTATGAGATTCTGCATGCCAGTCAGCCAAGTATCATGTGTCTCCAGGAAACCCACCTCAATTCTAAACACACAAATTTCTTAAATAGGTACATGGTATTCAGAAAGGACAGGGTTGGCTGCACACACTCTTCCGGAGGTGTGGCAATTGTCGCCCGGAAATCCTTAGCCTGCCACCCTGTCACTCTGAACACTGTCCTTGAGGCTGTAGCAATCCGTACGATAATATTTAATAGGTTAATAACGGTATGCTCCATTTACATCTCTCCTGATTTTGCACTTCTGAGCTCTGACTTCGAGGCGCTGGTCGACCAGCTGCCCGAACCGTACATCCTAACAGGCGACCTTAATGCACACAACTCTCTTTGGGGCTCCTCCAGAACGGATGCCCGAGGTCGCCTGTTGGAGAAGTTTCTTACATCCTCCGGAGCATGCCTTTTCAACAAAAAACAGCCAACATATCATAACTTAGGACACAATACATACTCTCATCTTGACTTGGCTATTGGTTCCGCAGTTCTCTTTCCATGTCTTGAGTGGGGTGTGGGCACGGACCCATATGGTAGTGACCATTTCCCCACTTCATTAACGTATATAGGTATAGGCCCGAGCAGTCCATCTTCCCATAACAGGTTTAATGAATCCAAAGCAAACTGGAGTACATTCACAGAAACATCTAAACTGCACCACACAACCATAAAACACCTACACGTGGAGGAAGCCGCCCAACTCGTCACGGTGCACATCCTCGACGCCGCCGAAAAGTCCATTCCCCAGGCCTCCAGTGGGTCCCGCAGCCCAAGGAGGCCCTGGTGGAACGAGGACTGCAGGCGGGCGCGAGAGGCCCAGAACAAGGCGTGGGGTGTCCTTCGCCGGTACCCCACGTCAGATAACATCATTTCTTTTAAACGGGCAAAGGCTTTTGGAAAGCGAGTGCGTCGTGAGGCGAAAAGGGAGAATTGGCGCACCTTCCTCACTTCCATCAACTCGTACACTGACGCACATAAAGTCTGGACACGAATACGAAAACTAAAAGGACAACAGACACACAGCCTGCCCCTGGTTAGTACAACAGGGGACACACTGGAAGACCAGGCTAACACACTTGCGCAACACTTCGAACACGTGTCCAGTTCAGCACACTACACAAACACTTTCATGAAACCCAAAACATCTGTAGAAAAGAAGTCCCTGCGTGATAACAACAAGTCGCACACTTCTTACAATTCTTGTTTTTCAATTCATGAGCTGAAGGTTGCTCTGAGCACATGTAAGACGTCAGCTCCAGGTGCAGACAAAATCACATACACCATGATACAACACCTACACCCAGACACTCTTGAAACACTCTTACACCTATACAATAAAATATGGCTTTCGGGGCACATTCCTCGCTCTTGGAGGGAGGCCATAGTAGTGGCTGTCCTGAAGGAAGGGAAGGACCCTTCCTCTCCTGCCAGTTATCGCCCCATTGCCCTGACAAGCTGCCTGTGCAAGCTCCTCGAGAAGATGATAAACAGGAGACTTGTGTACTTCTTAGAGTACAACGGTCTTCTCGAGAGCTGCCAGGCGGGCTTCAGGGCGGGGCGATCTACGAACGATCAACTCGTTGCGTTAGAGTCATATATCAAAGATGCTTACCTCCACAAGCAGTACTGCATGACGGTCTTCTTTGATCTTGAAAAGGCGTACGACACTGCTTGGCGGCACGGTATCCTTAGCGACTTGAAGTCCTTTGGCATGTCGGGTAACATGATGAACACGCTTGCAAGTTACCTGTCTGAAAGAACATTTCGCGTGCGAGTTGGAACGGCACTTTCTAGGGTTCATGTGCAGGAAAACGGCGTGCCGCAAGGTGGAGTTTTAAGTTGCACCCTTTTTATTGTAAAAATGAATTCCCTCAGGAAGGCGTTGCCACCGTCGATTTCCTGCTCCGTTTATGTAGACGACATTCAACTCTCCTTTAAGTCTTGTAACCTGTCTGTCTGCGAGCGCCAAATCCAGCTTGGTGTTAACAAGCTAGCTGGTTGGGCAGACAGCAACGGTTTTAAATTTAATCCAGGGAAGTGCACTTGTGTCTTGTTTTCCAAGAGGCGTGGCATCCGGCCGGATCCAGACATTCATCTCAATGGTGTCTCGATTCCTGTCAAGAAAGAACACAAGTTTTTAGGTATAATCTTTGACGAAAAGCTCACGTTTATCCCACATATAAAACAACTAAAAGATAAATGCTTAAAAACAATGAATATTCTGAAGGTTCTGTCGCACATTTCTTTTGGTGCTGACAAACAACTTCTTTTACGTGTTTTTACCAGCTTGATAGGCTCACGACTGGACTATGGTAGCGTCGTCTATGGGTCAGCCACTAAAACATCCCTCAGAATGCTGGACCCTGTGCTTCATCTAGGGCTCCGCTTGTCGTGTGGTGCCTTTCGGACTAGTCCAGTCGAAAGTCTGTATGTAGAGTGCAACAAATGGAGCCTAGAACGTCAGCGAGCCTACACAGACCTGCTTTATGCTTTTAAAATCTCATCAATGCCTCACCATCCTTTTACGTCAGTTTTTTATGATACATCAATATCTCAACTTCTTGCAAATCGCCCATCAGTCTCTGCTCCCTTCGCTTTCAGAGTAAGAGAAGAAGCGTCACAACTTGATGTCATGTTCTCAGACACCATCAAAACCTCCGCTACTGAACTTCTAGTACCGTGGCAGCTTCGCCCGATATCATGTGATGTATCTTTTACAAGTGTCGAGAAAAACAGAGTGCCTAGAAGCGCGATCGTGCAACATTTCTTGTCCCTTCAGCACAAATACAAGTGTGCTGAATTTTACACAGATGCTTCTAAAACTGCCACAACTGTTTCCTGTGCTGCGCATGGTGGTGGTACCTTTAATGTCTGTAGAACTATGAATAGAAATACAAGTATCTTTACGGCAGAGGCCTATGGCATACTTCTTGTACTTAAACATATTGTTCTAAGTCGAATTCCGAAATCTGTAATTTATACTGATTCTTTAAGTGTTGTGCGTGCATTATCCTCACAGAAGTCTAAAAACCATGTGGTCAGTGCTCTCATTAGTACTATTATGTCTGTGCATGCGTTAAACCTTGAGGTGACCGTGTGCTGGGTACCAGGGCACTCTGGAATTCCAGGTAATGAGACCGCAGACGGAATGGCGGCCGCTGCTGCCCTTACAACAACAGTTGACATAACAACAATACCCTACACCGACCTCAAATCACACATCAGACAACACCTTCGCACAACATGGCAAGCGCACTGGAATCAACAGACTGACAACAAACTACACATTATAAAGCCACTCTTGGGAGCATACACCACTGATACTCACAACAGACACAACGAAGTTACCCTGGCTCGATTACGGATAGGCCACACGCATGCAACACACTCCCACCTGCTCACGGGATCTCCAAGACCCCTGTGTAGCAGGTGCGGGGAGGGCCTATCCGTAGTCCACATACTAATAACATGCAAGGCACTTCACACAACACGACACAAACACTTCAGAGAACTCTACAGACAACATATCCCACTACACCCATCGCTGTTTCTAGGTGACGATGCCAGTGTTTCTATGAAACGTGTGTTTGATTATTTGTCAGATGTTAAGTTTTTAAACCTTATCTCATATCACGCATAATCAAATCTGGCCCTATACACCAGCCATCACCATTACCTTTAATTGATTTTACAATGTCCGATTTACATGTTTTTATACCTACCTTTTTATGGTAATCACTTCGCTTCATTATATAACTTCTTTTCTGGCGCTCTTTGCCCTCGCTGGCCTTGCGCCATGAAACACCAACCATCATCACTCCTGATGGGAACCAGCTTCCGCTACAAGAGGTTGTTGTAGAAGACGAGAACCTGTCTCAGCCACACACTTCTGACAGCCACTGCGAGTGCATAAAAATAATCGCTGAACTTGAGGCTCAGCTCACCGCAACCAGAGACAGGGAGTCGAAGCTGAGGGCGGAGGGCCGAGGTAGCAGGCACTGGCAGCAAAGGCCATCCTCCCAAGCCAGGCTCGTGCTGAACTCACTAGTGCTCAGACAGAGCTAGCTGTAGTGAGGGACACCCTTAAAGCAAAGAATCTGGAGCTCAGCATGCTTCAAGATGAGCTCGTTACTGCCCAACAGTGCTTACAGAAGGTCAAGGACGAGTACGAGCCATTCGGCATTGAAAAATTCTGACATAGCGATGAGGATGTGCAATTTTATATGGGACTGCCCGAATACGAGAATTTTATAGACCTACTAGATTTTGTGGACCCCGGAGAAAATGGTGAAAATATAATACGCCACCACAACAGTGGCAGCCCACAGCACAAATGCTACATGGGTCGGCCACAAAAGGTTAAAGCGAAAACACCCTTGTGTACAAGATTTCGGCGCACGTCAAAGATCCCCAGGTGGTCAAAATTAATCCGGAGCCCTCCACTGCGGTGCGCCACATCGCCTGCGTTGCATCGGCATGTTAAACCCTACAATCAATATCAAGGATAGTGCTGTCCACGTGAGAACTTCCTTGTGCATTAAATAATTTTGAAACAAATGAAAAAAAAGCGAATAAACAGTTTTTAAAGTGTGACATGCAGTGATGAAGGCTTGTATTCTAGACTAAACAGCGGCCTGGTGACTGCCACCTTCTAGAAATGGTAGAAACGTGTTAAAAAGAAGCTGGTCCTTCATTGCCTCCCATTCGGCCTGCATGAGCCGAATTCGCTCAATCAGAACGAAATCCTTTCCATAGACAACAAAGCCACCCCAGCTAAGGTCCGACACCCCCATTTGGCCAACTACCTGTGCATAATAATACTCATCTCTTTTCAGCCTTATGCCATTCTCTGTGAGCTCACTACAGAAACAGCAGTTCGCCAACTCCTCCCCCTTTTTGTCACGAAGGGTGTACGGGCACTTAATCTCCAGCACCCCATACGACTCTTCGGCTGGGTCGAACACGAGCCTGTGGGGCGATGCACCAAGCCAAGGGAAGGCGGGGTTCACAAGCAGGCCGCAGTGCAGAACGGTGACGTGTCCCATGGTACGGAGCACCTCCTCATAGTGCTTTGCAGCGATGGCCTTGTTGGCGATGCCGTACCTACATACATGTTAAGAACAGCATGCCATAACGCTGCCAAATACAAACTTCAAAGATGGCATACTCTTGGCAGCCTTTAACATGTGTGTGCAACTAGCCTGGCACTATACACGCGTTATATGCAGGGCGGCTACTCCAGTGACGCTGAACAACTCAGACGACTTAATTGTCATGAGTTGCCTTGAATATGTAAGAAATTCGAGGAAAACATCGCCTTAGAAACACAAATATTGGGTTCCTGAGGCACCTGTGCACAGCACAGGTGCCTCAGGACAACCTTTCTGAGGTTGTCCTGAGGAAGGTTGTGCACACAGCACAACCTTCCCTGCAGGGCATTCACAGTTGCCATCAACAACTTCGCCGTGCTGGCCAATTGCCGCTAGAATAGTATATGACGAAACGTTCTTCTTAATGGCACTGTGCTCGAACGAACACAAGTGCATTGCTGAAAAGAAGTGTTCAGAATGTGGTGACATCTAGCAACTTTTATATGCTGCAAATAATACAACCAGTACAAACACAGACGCTGCAACACTCACCACCACCACCCATAAAATGGAGGTGTGTTTTTAATGCTGCACCCTTTAACTTTCTACCTGTCATTTGCTCATCCGCCCCCTCCCCCACCTCTCTGCCTTCGCGTTCTTACTCCTCTGCCCCACCGCTACGATCCCCCACCAGTAACCACTTTCGACGGAACTAAAGAAAGGAAGCAGTACTGTTGGCTCTAAAGCTGTGCTTTCGCTCTGAAACGAGCGAGGCGAGTGCTTTCGACTCGTATCAAGGCTGGCGCACACGAAACGGGATATTCAACAAGCGCTTTTGGTAAAACATCCTTGCTAGATGCGGGAAGCAACTGTTTCGGTACTGCATGACTGTCCTGCTCGCGTAGGTACGTACGTACTCAGCTTTGCACGGCACAAACACCCCCGAGAATTGACCTCCCCGCTGGTGCAGAAGCGCGAGTAAGTCTCGCGGTGTTTTCCTTCTGTCGATCGGCTGCTCATGGTTTACAAACTTTTATATGGCGCGCGTAGGAAAGCTGAAGTCGTCGCGCTACGAACACGGGACGAGCAAACGAGCAAAAAGGTGGCCGGACGGGCGACCCTTCATTTTACTACACTGGCTCGGGATATGTTAAACAATGATCCTGTACAACTTTCACATGCACTTATGCACCAGCGGTTGAAAGAAAGTCGCAAAGGCAAAGAAAAAAAGTCGTACCTTCGCTGGGAGTCGTTCGTCTTCAACGTCGACGGGAGCACGCACGACTCGACGCTGAAGTTTAGCTCCTTTCGAGGCAGCGTTCAGTCGTCGATCTGCTCGCGTAAAAGTGAGCTTGTCCTCCCTCAGTGGAGGCCTGCTAGATAAATTGTTTTCCCCGCCGGTGATGTGGAAAACAATCGCTTTGCTCGCACGTGCGATGCTGCTAACTCGTTCAGAGCAACGCTGAGCGAACGTGAGAGAGGAAGGACTTTCCTTTACCATGGCGGCGGTGCACAGTGTTGCCAGCGGCGCACAGGGTTGACGCCTTTTTGAAAGGGGTCTATTCCCTTTGTTCGAAAGATTACTTAATACAGACGCTGACGCCTAGCTCCGAATCTTCGCGCTCCGGACAGGACCGACGCCGGCAGTGTTTCTTCCATAGCAGTATCGAAAACAATACTTTAACTCACATATCTTAAGCTAGTACATGCGATTTTAAGCCTATTACTATAACAAAAGGCTGCGCACACGCAAATTCTGGCGCGCACAAGCATCAGACGTCGACCTAGCGCTAAGAAATAGCAGGGAGAGCGAGCCTAAGTGAAGCAGACGACAAATGCGAGAATCCCTAAGCTGACGTCACGGAGGTGCGCTTCGCAGCGCATCGCCCGTGTTCGCGCTCACCGCCAATAGAGATGTGCGACAGCCTTTCCATAACACTGATAGCATCTTCAATGAACCACACCGGTGCTCACCATCTGTCCTCGATAATCCAGGGTGCACTGTCGTGAATATTTGTGGTTGCCCCGTCACGCACCGAGTCGACGGAGCGCCGGGGTGCAATCCCGAGATACATGGAGAACCACCAAGGGAAAGCGGCTTCCTCCGCCGTCTGCCGCGGCGACGGCGCGTCGACGCACTCGTGTGGAAGTGGAAATGGTTGATGGATTGATTGATTGCAGGGTTTAACGCGCCGACGCAACGCAGGTGATAAGGCGCACTGTAGTGGAGGGCTCCGGACTAATTTTGACCAACGGGAGTTTTTGTTTTTTGCCTCCATCAAAAAAAGCGGCCGCGGCAGCCAGGAATCGAACCCGCGACCTCGTGCTCGAAAGCGGAAATGACTGTACATTGTTGCTGACGAGAATGGGTCGCCTGCGAACATTGGCGGATCCAGAGGGGGGGTCCGGATGTCCTGACCCCCCCCCCTTAATTTTTGAATTTATACCTCCAAGAAGATGACCCCTCTGGTTGTAGAAGAGGCCTAGCTGATGATTCTTTTTCATTGCTTGTATATTTGGTTTTCTAAAATCTTGTAGTGGTTAGTTTTCCATGGGTTTCGTTAACATTAGCTTCAAGGGCATTTAGGCGCACACCAAAACTCTCGATCGTTTTTTCAGTACCTTCAAGACGAGTTTTTAAATCGGCTATCTCTGCCTTGATTTCCCTCTGTCCATCCAGGATTGCCTGAAACATTTGTTCAACAGTAGGACCAGGATTTGATTCCAGGTCCCCCCAAAGAATAATTTTGCATGAACAGTAGCACTCATACGCAATAAGAAAGCAGGTGCGTGGGCACGGCAGAATAACAAGAAATCTGTTGTCACTACGTATTGAACATTCATATCTAACCTGTACGATGAAGAAACGAAAGGCCGTGAGCCACATGTTCCCAGTGCTTTCGCCGCGCCCACTGTCGATGCTGAGGAATGGTCCAGCTCTTATAGCGTTGGTTGCGACTGACGTAGCACATACGGACCGGAAATGCAGCAGCGCCTCTTCGATGACGGTGACGTCGAAGTCATGTTGCTGTCTTGAGTTGTCTTGATAAAACGGCTCGGCGGTGGGAAGCGATGATAAGGCCCCAGCAGCAGAATTCAGCAACGCCTGTACGGTGAAGGAACGAAAGGCCGTGAGCCACATGTTCCCAGTGCTTTCGCCGCGCCCAATGTGAATGTTTATTGCACAAACGAGCATGTCCGAGAGCAGTCACGCATGTGCGAGAGAGAGATTTTAATTGAATCGCTAACCAAAAACGACTACAAGCGCGGGTGCAACATTCCATTGCATGTACAATTCCATTTTGAAAAATTTCCGGTACAGACGCCAGCGCGTACACCCCACATCGCTTGTACATTGAGGCTTGAATCACGGCCGTACTTGAGTAATAAATAACACATGTACAGAAGAGACAAATAGGCAATACGACTTTTATGTACCCGTCTACGTGTCAGTACTTTACACGTGCCATATAAAAACAGCATTCCGGCGATAAAAATGAAAGGTATACTTTGTAATGTCAATGTTCGACGCGTTCTCGCTACTTATTTTATGTATTAAGATTTGCTTATGTACTATATAATTTTCTTTCACAGCACACGTGGACGGAACTGATAGCTCCGCAGATCCGGATGACGGTGCCCAACAATGTCCCGATCAAGGTTCTGCAAGTGCCAGAACTTCAGTGGACCCTCCATTGAGTGCCGATGGTCTGGCCACGCCCCTAGCAAGCCGAGATCTTGGATACATTGCCGACGGGACTATCGACCTCGAGGTATTGTCTGATGAACATGCAACGCTTGGCATTTTTGAAAAATCCGTTCGTTCCGCCGAAGCAAGCGCAACTGCTTACGCAAACGGTGACGAAAGTGAAATGTAATCGCCAAAAACGGCTCAGCTTTCAAAGAAGCTGGCTTGAAAAGCACAGTTGGCTAGTTTACAGTAAACACTTAAGCAGTGGACTGTGCAAGGTCTGCATTCTATTTCCCCCAAAGACGCAGCGCCCCTCCTACAACCCAAATATCTTCGTCAAGACGGCTTTCACAAACTTGTCCAAGGCGTGTGGGAAAGAAGGGTCCCTTCAATCTCATGAGCACAGTGTAGCTCACAGAAATGCAATGATGCAAGCAAGTATCTTCAGATCAGCGCTGGAAAATCCAACTAAAACTATTTTCTAAAGCAAATCAGGCACTGTTTGAAAAGAACTTGCAGATCCTGAACAGCATCGTGGAAACAGTTCTCCTCTGTGCCAGGCAAACAATCGCTCTTCGAGGCCACCGCGACGACTTGTCGGGCGATTCCGCAAACAAGGGCAACTTCTTGCCGATTTTGACTCTTCTTGCAAGGCACGATCCTTTGCTAAAGCGGCATCTCGAGGAAGCGCCACGCATGCTACGCTAACATCTAAGGGTACTCAAAATGAGGTGATCAGCATAACAAAAGATCTGATTAAAGAAAAAGTTGCCGCGCAAATTCGAGGCAGTGAGAGAGTTTTTTCTATCATGGCGGACGAGGTCACAGAGCCCTACTCCAATCGTCGATTTCTCGCTCTTTGCTTGCGGTTTGTAGATTCCTCGGATGACATTCGAGAGGTTCTTTTTGACGTTGCCGAGTTGCAGCGCACAACTGGATCATCTATAGCTGAGGCAATACTGGATTCTTTATCTAAGCATCAGCTGGATGTCACATTGGTTCGCGGACAATCGTACGACGGAGCATCATCGATGTCTTCAGCGCGCGTCGGCACGCAGGGACGCATTCGGGAGAAGTCCCCTTTGGCACTGTGCGTACATTGTCGCTCGCATCGACTTAACTTGTGTGTTGCCGCAGCATGTCGACTTTTAAGCATCACAGCTACCCTTGACACTATAAACGAGGTGTTCGCCTTTTTCGACGCTTCGCCGAAGCGGACCGCCTTCCTGGAGTTCATAATTTCTCAGTCGGGCAACGAAGTAACAAAGAAGAGGGTTAAGGGGCTTTGCAAAACGAGATGGGTGGAACGGCATACTGCTCTCGAAGCCTTCCATTCGCTTTTCGTGGCCCTTGTTGACTGCCTTGACGCGATGGCAACACCAGAGGATCATGGCGTTGACAGGGACCTCTGGCAGTTCGACTCAAGCTCAGTTTCCAAAGCTTCGGGGCTATCTTGCAGGTTGCGAACGTCCGACATGATCGTGACTTTCATAATCCACAGGAATATATTGGACTTCATTCGACCAATTGTAACAAAACTTCAAAAACGAGATGGAGACATTGTGGACGCCTACAGTATGATCGACGCAACTATCGTTCGTCTCAAGTCTGTGCGCGAACAAATCGACACAGAGTTCTGCAGCTGGTTTCACATGGCCGAAGAGCTTGCTAACTCTGTCGGCACAGAACTCACGAAGCCACGAGTTGCAGGCTTTCAGCGTAACCGCGCGAACATACCGTCGTTGGATACGAGCGAATACTACCGCCGCAACGTTGCTATTCCCTTTCTCGATCATGTGATCCAAGAGATGAACACTCGCTTCCCCGAAAGCGACCGAGTGGGGTTGGCGCTGCTCCGGCTCTTGCCCTCTGCTGTTGGTTCAGCCGACTTAGAGAAGCTGAGAGAGGACTTGCTCTTTTGGGAAATAGATCTGCCGTCACCATCGTCGCTCAAGATGGAGCTGAAGGAATGGCACCACTTTTGGACGCGAGACGAATGCACTGACCGGCAGCACAACATCAGCAGTTTGATCAAGTCCACTGATGAAGATGTCTTTCCGAACATTAAGACCCTCTTACGAATTGGCGGGACCCTACCGTGTACAAGCGTCGAGGCGGAGAGAAGCTTTTCTGCGTTGCGCCACACTATGACTTTCACACGATCAAAAATGACAGATGAACGGCTAGCGGGTCTCCTGCCGATCCACGTCCACCAAAGCATGGTTATTCAACCAGAAGAAATCTCAAGCAAGTTCATCGCAAGACATCGCCGCAGGATGTTTGAGAAGTGTCTCCTTTACGATTAAGACCTGATGGAAATTGCCACTACCAGCGACGCACATATTTGGGTAGCGTTTGCTCTGGCGTAACCGCGAATTTTTTTCTAAGTTCCCATATGGTTCCCATGGGGGGGGGGGGCAGTCTGGCCTGTCGGACTTTTTTTTTTATTTGTCTGCCCACTGCCGCGACGGCTCTGTCGTTATTTAATGGCTAGAGCCCCTCGGGCTAGCCCGGCGGCTCGGAATGAAGGGGGAAGGGGGGGGGGAAGGACTTTGAAAAAAATTCGCGGGTACGCAAGAGCAAACGCTACCCATATTTGTAATTGTGTGAAACTTGTGGTGAAACCAAGAAAACTGTTGAAAAAGTGACTCTTCCATCTCCTTGTTTCAGTGTTGTGCAGTGAGTGTCTTTTTTTTTTTTGGCCAATCGGGCTGGAAGGTTTCGAGGGCTGCTCAAGCCTCCTGGCTGCGTTCTCATTGATGTGCCGCATCCGGACACGCCTCCGCTTGCGTTTACACGTTTCATGTGTGTGCAATACATTACTTTAATCATTTTAGCAATTTCTTTCAAATGTCGTACTGTAAGGATTTAATAATAAAGTAAGATTATTAATAATAAAGTAACCGCGTGGACCTCCACGGTCCGGTATTGAAGTGTAGTAACGGCTTTGCGACTTTGTGAACTTTTGAGCATTGTGTGAGCGCCACATTTCAACACTGAAATCATAAAGAACTTTTGTTGTTATATATACATGTGTGTGTGTCGTATACTGCTTCTTTTTAGTACGATCTATAGGGGCACTAAAGAGCTTTGTAAAACCGTCTATTTACGGATGTAATCTGCATGATCTAAACACTTCGAAAATTGCGGGCGACGGCGAAACTGGGCTCGACTAGGTTAGTAAAGCTTTGCTCCAAAAAAGGAATCATGTATCCGCCCCTGGACCATACAGACATACAGATATACCGTATTTACTCGATTCTAAGCACCCCCTTTTTTTAACGATCGCCATACTCAAAGCGAGGGGGTGCTTAGATTCGAAAAATCCGAAACCACCCCCTTTTCAAGGCAATATTTCGACGAGATGGGCACAATATATAACACTTTATTTGGCCATTAGTAAAAAGAAAAACAAGACAGTGAACCCACTGCTTTTGTCAGATACTCAGTCAGTCACTCACTCGCACTCTCACTCTCAGAGTCTGTCATACCACTTCAGTCCATCGCACCACTTCAACCGCCGCTGTCTGTATCTCACAGCAGGTCGTCTTCCGTTGCGTCCATGTTGTTAGTGATGGAGCACTTCTTGAACGACTTCGCGATAAGGTCCACGTCGATGCGCTTCCAAGTGTCCGAAATCCACGTTGCTAAGGTTGAGGGGGACGCTTTCTGTAGCTTTCCCGTGGGCGTCTTCCAGTACTGGTTCCGCACCCATTCTTCGTGCTCTTGCCACAGGTTAGCCACGAACGGTATACTAACAGAGACGTTCAGGAGGTACAGCACTGGCGTCATGCAGCCTGGAATTGGCTACCTGCTATTCCCGCAAAACAAGGGGGTGCTTAGATTCGCAGGCAAACTTATTTCGCGATTCTTTTTTCGGGAATAGGGAGGGGGGGAGGGTGCTTTGAATCGGGAGGTGCTTAGAATCGGGGGTTGCTTAGAATCACGAAAATACGGTATTATCAGGCACAGCCGCCAAAGCACATGGTTGGGTTGCGAAGCGACTAAAACCTGACTGGAACACGGACGTTGTTGCCAGCATACTCTACAAACGCGTGCTGGCAACACTGCTTCGTCCTGGCCGCAACCGACATATGGCAACCGACGCTGAACGCTGCCCCTCACGGCTACGCTGGCAACACTTGCAACGCGCACTGAACAACGTCCGTGTTGCGGTCAGGTTTTAGTCGCTTCGCTCAGCTGTGCTGCCCATCACCAACAGGACGCGTCTAGCGAGCTGAATCAGTAGCCCAGCTTTATTTGGAAGCTCCTACAATGTGCCCTTCTTGCTGGTTGCTTTCTGCTGCTGCTGCTGCTCAGTGTTCTCCGTGCGATCCTTGTGTGAAGTGTTGCAACGCGCACTGAACGACGAACGTGTTGCGGTCAGGTTTTAGTCGTTTCCCTCAGCTATGCTGCCCATCACCTACAGGACGCGTCTGCCGAGCTACAGTGAATCAGCAGCCCAGCTTTATTTGGAAGCACCTGCAATGTGCCCTTCTTGCTGGTTGCTTTCTTCAAACTGCTGCTGAGTGTTTTCCGTGCGATCCTTGTGTGAAGTTGGCTCACCGTGGTGCATTTCGTGCAGCACCACCACCCGTTTGTGCCAAGTAATCTGAGAGTGAAAGGCGAGCGTTACGCTTCCTGCAAGCTTTCGACATTGGTGCCTGTGCTGCTTCGTGTATTGCCCGGCGTGCTTCCGGCCGTCACTTTTATCTCATAGTTGTGATGGAATATGCCTAGCGATAGTGACTAATAACTCAGAACTTCTAGATAACCTAGTGTGCTTCAACATGGTTTTACATTCTACTAGAGCGTGCAAGCTCCGCTTCAGTATGTTAGTAGTGCATTCTAGCCTGTGGGATCTGTAGTCGCATATTTTGACGTGTCGGTATATGTATGTTCCCTTCAGAAGAATTTATTGAGCATGTAGTCTTAAGTTTGTGCGAAGGGCGAACAACGAAACGCACAATGCTTTTTAACTGTACATAGAAGCTCTAGTTACAGCTGTGACCTGCGCTACCCACTTATGATGCCTGCTTCGCTTATATTTATGTCAGCAAGGCCGGTACAGACTGCTTCCAAATAATTGCCACATATACAGCAGAAAAGTGCCGCACTGTTTTGTGTTTGCATTCGGCGTTAGGATAGGATGATGTGCTGTTTTATGCCCAATTTGGCCTTTGGGTGAAAATCTGTTTTATACCCAACCACCTCGGATTTTCTGTTTCTACTAGTGGAACAGCTGCACCATAGCCACTTTTACCTTCCAACCACTCTTCAAGAGCTCATCGGTACGTGCATCAGTTCTGGGTGCGAAGACCACAATAAGGACATTGAACAGACAGGACGGGGGCTACTTGCAACCGATTTATTTAGGGTATGTCGATCAGGTATAAGAAGCATAAAAAAGGTCACAGGATCAGGTATAAGAAGCATAAAAAACGGTCGCAGGCGTTTGGCAAGAGCACATTCCTTGAAATAGATTGATAAAGACTGGGCTCACTCACAAATTGTTCTTTCATTTGATACAAAACGTTTTTTACATTATGTGCCATTACATCCGTGCTTCCTTTCACTACTTTTCTTTTTGTCAACTTGGGTGCACAATTACAATGTTGCACTCAAACGGCCAGTGTAATTTTCTACCGAAGGTGCACATTTTCAAGTGGTCCCTGATACATCAGCTGATTTGGCCAATGAAAGCTTTATGTGAAGTCAAAGGTGTCTCATCGCACAACTAACAAGGGGCTTAGCATGCTTCTTACCACAAATTTTGTGCATCTTTCCTTGTGTTGTTGTTGTACAAAGCATGGCACACTTT
Source organism: Haemaphysalis longicornis (assembly GCF_048455015.1). Lineage (NCBI taxonomy): Eukaryota > Metazoa > Arthropoda > Arachnida > Ixodida > Ixodidae > Haemaphysalis > Haemaphysalis longicornis. The sequence goes on along the minus strand of NW_027526214.1, from coordinate 124,989,593 downwards.
AAAAGTACCGAAAACACTGTCGGAAGATTTCATCTGGAGGCGACCTTTTTAAAGTTGTGCACATTTCGGTGTGACCTTGGTATGATCTTGGAAAAAGTTTTATTTCAAAAATGATCTGCAGTAGCCGTTGGTGACACAGCTTTTGCCTTATAAGAGTCACAGCCAAGATGTTTAGAGGACTACACAACAGATAACGTTTCCACCTGCACTATTTTTATGCGGGAGCACTAGGTTCCCCACTTTGTAGTGTTGTGCCCGCTGTTGAGTGAAGCCTGTCATTTAAGCCTGTGTGTGCCCTGAATAGTGGCGCATGCTCTCTCGGGGATTGGCAAGGACAGGGTACTGTTATAGTGTGGAGGCACTAGGAGCAGGGTCCATCTGGACCCACTTAGTGAGTGCTGTAGCTGCACAGGATGCGCAGCGGACGATAGTGCGGAGAGCCGGTTAGCATTATATATATATACATTAAGACAAACTCGAGGGGACGGCGAAAATTTGTATTACCATAAATTCGTCTTCAGCGGACGTCATTGCGTTGTGGATATTACAAGTGAAAAAAAGTGTTGTTCATCTTAATCATGGCTCATGGAGTTCATCTTAAGCGGACTCTGGTACTTGTAGAGGTGTGAAGCCTTGGGAAAAAAGAGCTGAGCATGGCCAGTGGTCAATTTACTACGACAGCAAAGAGGGAAGCCACCAACTTGGAGGGGCGGAAAAAGCGGGGAGCCCCAGCTCGGGGAATCAACATGGCTTTGTGAGAGAGGCGCAGTTCTCTTACAATATATATATCCGGATTCTGGCCTGTGTGGCTTTATTGCCTCATGCTTGTGCAGTGTATTGGCCCCACAGGCTCCACTGGCGGAAGGACAGGCCAACTATTTCAACTGATATCGAAGCACAGTGTCACACACAGTCGTCGTACTGAACAAAAAACAAATCAGAACGATGACCAAGCTGTGCTTCCTCCACTCAAGCGCTCCTACTCGCACTTCTTGTAGTCAAATGACTTCCAAACTCTTCTTTATAATGGAGGATGTGTAGTTCACAGAAAACAATGAAAATGAAGCGCCGACTGTGCATGCTACATCAGATTGCGAAAACAAAAACATTGTCTTCCAAAGGAATTAGATGCACTACTCCTGCGACATTCCTTTTTGCTAGAAGTGTACAATGATAAAATTCGGTACTGCAAATCACGTGCAAGTAGAAAAAGTAACTGCATATATAATAAATTATGTTCGAATATGAATATCATTGGTTTAATGTAACAGCTGTGAAAGCTGAGGTCAAAGATAACTTGGGCAATCATGACCTAACACGAGAGTGTGTGCACTGATTAGAAAATGGTAGAAAAAAAAGGTGAAGAAAAGACAGCGGTGCAGTGAACAAAATTCGGCACACATGGATGTGGTTCTTCAACATGCTGTGAAAAGCAGTATATATTTGACTGGATGCAGTCCTTCCAGTCATTCAAAAGAGGCCCTTGCTATGCATGCCTACTAGGACCAGGATGTTACTGCAGGCATTGCCAACAAGTAATAACTCAATGTCTTGCTCATGCCGTTCTCTTGAGTAGATGGTTCTTCCCAGCTCATAAACTCTGTACTGGCAACATTCCACTTCATCTAATGTACACCAGAGTGAACAAATTGGCTTTGGGCAAGGTTTTGCATGGATTAGCTTTCTTGCATGGCGTAGGTGTCGTGCAATAAAGCCGACCTAACCAGGCGTGTCTTGCGGTAACCCACTGTAACTGCCCAGCAACTAGGATGTTTTGCTGCCATCATCGAAGACGTGGGTTCAATCCCAGCTGTGGCAGCCATTTTTCTGGTAGAGGTGGAAAAGAAAACCTCTGTATAGAGACTTCGTTGCACATTTCAAGGCCCCCAAGTGGTCCAACTTGATCCATAGCTCCTAATGTGGTGTCCTTCAAGGAGCATGTGCAGCTTCGGCACGTAAAACAAAGCCCCATCCCCCCCTCCTGCAAAAAGGATGCGTACTTCAGCTGTTGAGGTCACTTAACTACATTAGACTAATAGAGGACCTTTATTTTCAGATTTGGTATTGACTTAGAAATTTGGTGCTCCCTTGACAGACCGGTGTTTTACCGCAGCCCTTCATGATTTAGGGTATTTCTTTCAACAGTGCGCAAACCATGGTGTACACCAGATATTGCCATATCAGGCAAGAGCAGACAGGTAGATAATGCTATCGGTGGCAGTGAAAAGTTGTGCCACCTCTAAACATTTTGGTCAAGGGCAGCCAGTGTACACAGACGAGCTGACAACTCTTCAGTAAAAATTTTGCCTGCACTTAGTGAAAAATAAAGTAGGATTTATGGCTTGCTTTGCTGCCATATTTTCATTTCAATCTGTTAAGCAGGACCTGGCAGTCAAGGTTACTTGTAGAATTGACACTTGGTTGATTGATTGATTTTAGGGTTTAACACGGGGACGCAATGCAGGCGATGAGGTGCACCGTAGTGGGGGGCTCCAGATTAGTTTTGACCACCTAGGGATCTTTAACGTGCGCCGAAATCTCGTACACACGGGCGTTTTTGCTTTTCGCCTCCATCAGAAAAGCGGCCGCCGCTGCCGGGAATCGAACCCGCGACTTCGTGCTCAGCAGCGCAACGCCTTAGCCACTGAGCCACCGCGGCGGGTAGAACTGACACTTGGACAAGCAGATACAAACTATAATGACAAGATGCAACACAAGAAAAGGAATCGCACTAGTAAATAAATTTTATTCATAACAATCCACACAAATATATACACCGACATACACTTGTAATGCAGGTTTTATGCTATAAGGCGTACAACTGCAATTAACAAATATATTTGTGTGCTTACATTAAGGTGTACAAAACTGTAGGCACCAAAAACAATAGCAATGGCCATGAAAGGCACACGTACCCATTGAAAATTATATTCTGGCATGCTGCAACTGCACTTCAACAACAATACATAAACAATCCATGTGGATTATGTGTATAGTCAGCTAAAGAGGATGAAAGACAGGATCTATCCATCTACGCTGTTTTTTTACTTTGCCGTGGCTAAAACCACGACTGGCTTCATAGATAGTGACCTACCCATGGCAGCCAGCGACAATGGGGGCCAGTGTGCCAAAAAATTGCTGGGTAGGATCGGCACGCCCCGTCAGGAGGGAGGGGCTAAATAATCTCCAAACTCACCAGCTTCGCTTTTCTCACATTGTGACTGCTGGCCCAAGATGTAGTGGCTGTAACAATCAGTACCGACCATTCCAGTCAGTATGTATATCACCAGTCAGCCCCTCGAATTCAGCACTTAGTCACAAGTCAGTATCAGTCAGCCGGACCCAATTCTCACCTATGCAGAAGTCAAAGTGCACAATTAAACCATACAGGTACTATATCTGCCTGCTTGACTACCATTATTAATTTTTGAGCATACCCGTTCATTCAAACGTTCAGAACCTTTACCAACTTTGTCTTTACATGGAGAAGCTTTTTTTGGCATGACGCTTGTTTGCGCACATGCGAAAACGCTTGAGTGTGTGCAAAACAGTTCCAACTTTGCCATATTTCAAGCGTGGCAACGCCGTCATTGTTGCGCGGAAGCATAATGTTTTGTAGTAGCAGGAGCACTACTCGACAAAAATTTCTTCAGGGGCTGTGGCGCTTTCAGATAAGCTGCGCCGCTCTTGTAGCACCTTCCTCAAGGTGGCTTCCCAGCCCTACAAGTGGCCAAGTTGGGTATACAACAGTTGACCCCGGTCAAGGCCGGCAATGAGAGCCGTACATGTAGTTATCTTCAGGATATCTTTTTGAGCCACGCCCTCGTACCAAAGCGATAGGAACCAAAATGAAAAATGCTTTGGCCATGTCGCACGCAAAGAAAAAAGTTTAGCAGTGTTAATAATTCTTTGCAAAACTATTCTTTTTGCACTTTGGCAGGGCATGAGCAACAAAATTACTGAATCGCTCCACAGCAATCACTTTCTTCTTGCTCCGCAAGTGTCCTGGCTCTAACACGCAGCTCAAACAGATGAGGCACCCTACTCCGCTGACCATGAACAGAAGTTGGGCTCCAGCAACATAACACCTGTGGTGCCAAGTTTATACCAAGTTTGTTGCGTCCTGGCTTGTGGCTCCCTGGGAGTAACAGGTCCTGGCAAAAAATGGGCAGTAACAGTTAGACAAATGATTGCAAGGAGAAAAAAATCAATTTCTCCTTTTACAGGATTACATGGCACAATGAAATTTCACATATATGCATGAGCAAACACACACGCACTCCTTAAAGGAGGCTCCATGTCAATGAGGCATGGGTGACATAACACTGCCCCTTTGGAAGGGGCAATGTTATGCTCTTCATCTTGCTAGATGACGTGGCCAGCATGTCAAAGATGGCAAGACCGAGAGAAGGAATGATGATGCAGAAGGGAGACAGCGGCATTCTACTCGTTCGCAACTGTCACACCTAAGAAGCTGCATCACGCTTCAGTGACTTTCTTACACTAGTGAGGACTACATCTGCTTCTTGTAAGCACAGTCGTGATCCCACTGATCATTCCCCACCCTCTCATTAGTGGGGTGCGGCTCCTCCCCCGAGTTAGTGATGGATGTGACAGTGTGTAGTGATGCAAGTAGTACAGATAAATTTTAGTATAAGTTTGCTAGGTGCCCTACCTTATTGAATTGCATCTGTCATTTTGTCAACCTGTGAAGTCTGCTGAAATATGCGTGCAAGAAAAAAAAAAGAAAGAGTGTAACAACGTTAGACCACACAGAAAACAGCACAGTAGAAGCAAAGGAAGGGGTGAGGACGGGACAAGAGCTAACTTTCGATAAATGCTTTACTGTAGGACCAGCATGTATAAACACATCTGGCTTGTAATAGGAGAGAAAGAGAGAAAAAAATTCCCCCGCATTTCCCCGAGGGGGAGAATGTGAAAGTGCGAATGCACGGTTGTCGGCCCGCTTGCGGCGCTTGCGCTCGGCCCCCGCAGCCCACCGCCTCGCCGCCTTCTCTTCCATCTCTTCCATCGGGTTTGTAGTATCACGTGTACACCACGCAGTTATCAAGCCGCTATAACGCCGCTGAGTCGCCAACGCACGCCGCTGACGACGTAGTTTGAATGCGTTAAAGATATAAGGCGTGTTACTCACACTGATATCAGCGTGGCGTCCGTGGCTTAGTCGGTAGCGCGTCGCGCTGCGGCCGCAAAGTCCCCGGATCGAAACCTGGCGCCGGATGCTGTTTCTTTTTAAATATAGAGGAGCACTGCGGACGCCGCCGCCGGTGGTGGATGGTTTGGGGTCGCTTATAAAGTGCATTTCGCACTTCAAACATCAGAACGAAAAACTGTTGGAAAGCAAAGCTTTTAACGACACCCACAACAATTGTCCATGGGATATCCCTTGAATTCTTCTCACACGTGGCTCTACAACGAGTGAAACCAGAGATTCTGCCAGCTGTTACTTGAAATCCGCGGGGGCGGCGTCCCGAACGCTGCAGCGTCGGCCACGGCCTGGCTAGAGTGGTGGACGCTGCCGCCATAGCCTGCCCTTGCGTCGGCATAAAGAAAACGGAGAGGAGCGTCTTCCGAAGGGTGAGACAGCAGAACCTAGCCATCCTGATGTTTGGGGCTACAACACTGCGTGACACAAGCGCAGACACCGAAACAATTTGGCATGTGAGCTTAGTGATTCCAATTTATACCGATTTAAAGTTTAGTAAGTTTGAGAATTGCAAGAAAGCTGAGGGAACTTTTATAATCACTATTTATCAGAACCAGTTGCTACTTTTGCCTTTTGTAATATTTCTTAAAACACAACCGAATTGGTATTCATCAATTTGAAAAATGGAGCCCCATTCATGGCAAGTTGTGCGCAAAAAGTAGCGTTTCTCTAGTGGCCAGATGTCTGTATGTGGTTTGTACGTTTTGCTTTCCCGCCCTGCAAACCACGTGGCGGTTTTCGTCTCTCATCTTTTGCTGTTTGGTTTTGTTTCCTTTTCTCCTCTTGTGAGCCAGATGTGTTTATATGCGCTGGTCCTGCAATAAAGAATTTGTTGAAACTTTGCACTTGTCCCGTCCTCGACTTGTGTTTTTACTCACTATGTTTCTCGTGTGAGTATGAACCAACATGCTCAAACATTTTCTCTTCTACCCTCCAATAGTTTCAAAGAAACAGGCCATGCAATTCAGCTGATATTGTGTTCATCATCACGCTTTTAGAACTTGATTGATTGATTGTAGGGTTTAATGCGCCGACGCAACGCAGGTGATGAGGCACACCATAGTGGAGGGGTCCGGATAAATTTTGACCACCTGGGGATCTTTAACGTGCGCCGCAACCTCGTACACACGGGCGATTTTGCTTTCCGCCTCGATTAGAAAAGCGGCCGCCGTGGCCGGGAATCGACCCTGCGACCTCGTGTTCAGCAGCACAACACCTTAGCCACACGCTTTAGAACTTCACAGCATAAACAATGCCAAGTTCATCATGCACTGTCGAACCCAGAATAGTGGCTGTACTAGTCACACAGAACAACATAAGTAACAGTCACTAAGCAGTGCTTAGTGTCGGTTCAAGCACTACCACATCAATCGACTAAGTAAACAAATTTTTTTCATCTAGCATGCATTGCGTTCTGTAAGCATATATGCTGGTGTATGCATATATGTGTGCCCGCATATTTTGTATACATACGCACTAGTGGCATAGGCAAGATGCATAAACTTGTGTATCGCTTCTTAGCCAACGCCTTTTGGCCTTGGCCACTACAACACCAGCCAGATTAAATTGTTCTGGAGGAACTCCTGACGTTTTTACTGTGAATCCGGGCAAATTTTGATACAGTCAGGCACACATCACATTTCTGATAAAATGTGGCACTCCCCAGCATTCAGCTGAGCGACAGTGGGGCCACAGTACTGGATGCATTGCATGGACATTAGAACGTAATGACACCCTGCAGTGTATGGGGATAGCATTCCAGCGTACTCCACTGTGGGGTAATATTTGATAGCTGAAGCAAAAAGCACCATAATTGTTTGGCCATCGAAGTCAACCAATGTGTAAGCAAGGTGCTCACTGCATGCTCAATGCATGTTCCAAAACATGCAAACGTCTATTGCAATCTCATCCTGTCTATTATGTTCGGTTATTATGCACGCTTTCAGTGTTTAATCAACTTCTAATTTTCGCTACGTATTCCCATTGAACGTCCGCAATAACCGCAGCTGCGCCACCGATGTGTGCAACATTTGTGAGCGTCGCCCTCGCCTTACCGCGGACAAATTTACCCGTAAATTTCAACCTCATAAAAATCATATTTCATCACATTTAAATAGCTTCAAAAGAATGTTCGATCACTGACTGATTCGCGCTCTCTCACTCGCAAGACATCCAATCGTCATCGCATCGTCACAAGTTCTCGAAGCGAAGATCGGCAAATCGTAACGGTCATTCTTCGCGGTTTTCAACGATATCGATGCAATCAGGCAGGTTTCATTCACGGCAAATCATGCCTGAACATCAAAGGAGTACTATAAAAACAACGGCGCAGCCGCAAGCAATGAAGCAACCAAGTTACAGCCACGGGACGTGCAACAACGCCGGTAAGCAGGTCGGCCGATTCCACTGGTATTTGTACTATACACAGCTTAACAGTAGAGAATCGCTAGGCTTCGAAGCTATTTGGGCTTCGGGTGCGTCACTTAAGCTCGAAAACCTTGTAATATAGACCGTAAATAATTATTAAGCGCTATTTGAGTTCGATAACTCACTTGCCGTAAAAAGACATGGGCGCCGCCATCTTGGAAGTTTGTTTACATCAATGTTATCAGACGAGCATCGACATTTCGCTAAATTGAGAGGCCTTACAATTATTGCGATTTTGGGTACTCATTAAGCTTAAAAACAAAGCCAAAATAGCATGGTATTCATCCACAAAACACAAAATTCGCTGTTGCAAATTATGGTGCAATGAGAATGCGCTTGTAAAAAAAAAAAAGTGTCACCATAATGGATTGGTAAAAAATTTTAATGCATACAAGGTATTTTTATTTAGTTATGCTGTCTTTCAGTGGGTGAGCACGCTCACTGTCCTGTGCCGCGCTGCTTCTCCGGACCGTGTGGCTTGCTGCTAGAGTTGTCTTTCAAAAAAGTCCGGCATTTATTCGTTCTTTTCTGTGACCAGTCACCACTAACAGACATGTTTTTACTGTTTTTTCCATATGCTGCAAGCTATGTTCAATTACGTGTGTGTGGCACCTGAGGTAAGCTTCCACACATTTCTACTTTCTCCAGATGTGTGAAATAGAACAAGCTGGCTTTTCCGCCAGATTCATGGCTCACACAAGAAAACTGGCGCTCAACTAAGAATAGCTTGTTCTGTTCGGTTTATTTCAGAAACAATCGTTTCTTCTATGGTTTGAGCATTGTTGGACAAATACACTGGCACATTGGAGTCCAGCATGATGATACCATTGCCCACTGTGCGTATAAAGATAAAGTAGCATTTAAGATGTTGGAATGCAAAATAAATGTTCTGAGCTCTGTCGGCAGTGCATGCGTGTTTTGTCCTCCGTTGCAGTTTGTACAGAGTGATTTTGATATGATTGGTAGCAGAATATCTGACACTGAATTTGCTCACCACTGGCTGCACTAGAAGAAATCGCAAACATGATAATACGTAACTAGTATACTGTGAACCTCTCTGAACACTGAGCTAGAAATAATTCTCAAAAGGAAAAAAAGAGTAAAGAAAGAAAGGGGAACAAAAGGTTGCTCAAGATTACGACACCCCAAATGCAAAATCGGAGCGCAGTGCAAACTGCAGTCTTCTCGGTGACGGCGCGTAGTTGCTGTGTCTCAGAAGTGACCGCGTCATCAGTGAACACACGACAGCGGGCGCAACTCTGGTATTTTATCACAGTGCCTCACTGCCGCGGAGCATGTCTCGCGCGGCCTCTGCTTACTGCCCTCCCCCTCACACTTTCACCATACTTTCCTCCTCCACCTTCCTGTTTGCTCTATCTCATTTATCTATGGTGCCCTCTTTATTCGGTTACACCGAAGCCGACAGCGACGTGAAACCACAGAAGCGAAGCGGGCACTTAAAAGGTGCCCTCTAAATAAGAAATGGCAAGCGGATTGCCTTAAAAAGCTGTGTTGCAATGAAATTTCTTTTATACCTCACCTATCCTAACCTTGTAGCTGAACAGTTGGCATTGTTCAATTTACCCCAGTCAGGAAAAGCATGATATGCAGCTGTTTAACTCCAGCCCTTGTTCATTTTTGAAAAGTGTTTTTTTCTGTTCTTTCCTTACTTTTTTTTGCTGCTCCAGCAGCGCTGGAAGCATGAGCATGCAAGAAAAAATGTTTATATGTATTTCACATGAAACGTTGTATGGCCATGACACTTTTAACTTGCATTACAAATTTTCTGCTTCACTTTAACCGAAGCAATAGAATAATTAAGTGAAGCATCAGTTTTACATTTAAAAAATGGGTAAAATAAGCAAGTCCACCAAGGCAATAAATATTTTAAAGACAAAATGAAATGCCTATTTATATGTTATGTTGAATGTGGGAAAATTAAAATTCTTCATGATTAGTGTTAGTTAATAATTCAATTTGCAACATTGTTTACTGTTTGAAGCATTTATAAATTACAGAAATTCCTTGGGGCACTTAGTCTGCTTATGTGGTTTTTAAATAACAAGCATTGTGGCTTCAGCTGGCATTATATGCTTCCTGCACTTTGGTCTTGTCATTGTACTTGCCTGGTCGACCAAAGTTAGCTGGTGCAGAATCTAGCAGTACACCCGACGTCAAGCACATTCCATACCAAGACACGGTGCTAGTAACTCCAATACCTTTGAGAAATATCACGTAAACTGATAGGTTCGCCTGGCGTGCTATTGAGGAACAATTATGTAGTCCCCCAACAGCTCCGACAAATACCAGGCAATCTGATGGCTCCAGATGGGAGGTTATTGAGCCACGCAGTCTTGTAAGATACACCAAGGACTTGCTCTCGTTTTTTATGTTATTTCTCCTTTTAGCACACTTTTGTTCATAAGCCATGCTCCACGCGTACCTGATAAATATCAGGGCCATTCACTGCTTATAACACTAAATATTTCGCGTCATGGAGCAGATAAGGCTTGCACATCATTAATAATGATGATGATAACTGATAGTGGTATCCCTTTTGTAGCGGGATGATGACATGTCATCTTACAAAAAAAAAACTAATGTACCTGTGTTTTACACGCATTTAATACTAGCTCTGCTCTTAGGGCAGGCACAAAAAACTTATTAGGCAGAGAATACTTATTCTTTCTGTTACAGGTGGTAGCTGACCTAGGCAATATTCCCCTCTCTGCTTTTCGTCCACCAGCATTCTAATCTCTTCGTCGCCTCGACAGCCCTGAAGTTGACTTCCTCTGTGCTACCCTGAAACCCTGCGGCTTTGGAAGCCAAACATTTCCCTCTAGGTTTGGATGGATACCCTTGCATTCTAACACTATGTGCCGCATAGTTTGTTTCTTTTCCGCAGACCCCGCATACCCCATCACTTTGTGTATACTTCCCCACAAAGCTCTTAGTTCGCAAGCAATCTGTCCTAGCGTCGAGAAGAAAAATGGTTCCCTTAGAATTATCGTAGAAATTTTCCTTTCTATTGTCCAATTTCTCAGCCCTGTACATTTCTAACGACGTTTTAGCTTCCATTTCTTATCTGCCTTGCATCCTTTTGGTTGCTTTGGCTGTCTTAGCTTCTCCACTGTTGTTTCTGCATTTCATCTAGTCCTCCTTAACCACTGCGTGTCCACGCTTTTCATGTATATGTACCTGAAAACCTTAGCTGTCCACCTACGTCGATCCATTGCTCTCAGCCTCCTCTCAAAACATATTTTACTCTGAGCTTCTCGAACTGGAAATGCCGCTCAGGCCATTCATCTGTGCACTGCTTCGTTAGTTGTTTTTCCATGCGCTCCTAAGGGCAAACGGCCTACTGTTCTCTGGTTCACTTCAAGGTCTGATTTTAAGCTTATTAATACAGAAATAAAAGTTGGCTCTGCCGCACAACATGCAAACTTTCAAGCCTCACTGCATGGCTTGTTCCTTGGGGTAGGTTTTTTAGCATGACACCAAAGCCATGCAAGAAAGCGTACCGCAAAAGCCTTGCACAAAAGTGGAACTCTTGCAGCCAATGTTGGCTGAAGTGCAATGCTACCTGTGCAAGATTTATAATCTGGAAAGAACTTTCCCATCAATGTGGTAGTATGAGTAAGAAACCAAGAATTATTACTTGCTGAAATCCTTACATTAAAGTAAAGGTCATACCAACCAGTAGTGTACCTCACCTCTTTTAAATCCCTGGAGCAAGCCATTCAAATGCAGTCGACTCTTGATGATTTGAAGTCACCCAATTAGAGTTTTCAGTTAATTGGAAGTGATGTTCAGGTCCCAGTAATTTTACATGCAATTCAGTAGAAGAAATTGCTTGATAACTCAAAGCTAAAACCCAATATATTGGTTAATTTGAAGTTATTTAGCATAAAAAAAGAGAATGTGAAAGCAATTGAAAAAACAAATGTGCGCGGATAACGCAATCTCACTGGTAGTAACCCACAACGGAGAAACGTGTAATGCTTCATGTGAAGGAAGCGAAAGAGCTGCTCAGAAGAAGTTGGCCGAGGGTGAACGTGAAAATTGCAGTTAGAGGCTGTGGGATAAAGAGAACAGAATTTGGGCTGCTGCGATTACGGCCATTTTTGACCTCTCGTTGCAGCAAACAAAAAGTCAGAAAAATCAGATGGCGAACAACTTCACCGTATGAAATTTCAGACGTCGTTATACACTGGCACAGCCAGGTAGATGGCAGTGCCACTGATGCTTTCGAATTATTGGACATTCCAAAAAAATTGTTCAGTGACCGTGTACAGCGCTCGGCGATTTAAACGCGACACTCGGAGTGCGTGGCTGCCGGTGCTTGTTGCGTTACAGGTGAGCGCTTGTGAAAGCGAGCTGACGCATTGTGGTATATGGTGTGGGTGAGAGCATTTGTGACGCATGCTTAGTGCATCCGGGAGACAGCCCTTCAGTGTGTGGTTCTTGGCGGCGCCATAGGGGTGCTACATGCCATGGCTTCAAAACGCTGCGCCTGCATGCTGCGCCGGGCCACGATAACACATCGCGATAAATGTGCATTCAAATTCTTCATCCTAAAAAATTACAACAGATATTGTGGTGACAGGTGCAAATTGTATTTTTACACACACACACACACACACACACACACACACACACACACACACACACACGCACGCACGCACGCTTATATAATCCAGCTTCTCAACAGGAATATACTTTCACTGCACTGTCCCTACGAAAGACAGGCTGTGAAGCGCAGATTTTGCAAAATACTTACACCCGCAACGAGAACAGTGACGCCCTTAGCCCAAGGCATCGACAAGCAGTCTCTTGAGGTAGGTCTGTCTCTCTTTAGAAACAGCGCAGGTCACCCGTCAGCCACTCGTACACGTGCACCGGCTGTAGTGGAAATTTTCGACCAGCCCCTGTAATGGAAGCAGTGAGCGACGTCTCGATGACATACGATACCGAAAAAAATACCTCCGAAACTGCCCGCTTTGCATTTGTGCATGCAACCCAGAACCCCTGTTCTGCTTACTGAGGCTGTGAACGTTCACCTCGGTGTAATAACTGTCACCAGTAGTAAGCATAGTGACACCATAGCTAGCAGATTCGAGCTCAGTTACGCATATGAGCCCGTAAGAAAAAAAAAATCACGACGCTATGCTTTCGGGGGCGCGTTCGCAAGAAATATGGCACGTAGCTTACCCACTTTAAAATGAGCCTACACTTCTACCACGAGCCCTTAAGCCAGCAACACCTTGTGTGTTTTCTTCGGGGTATAAAAAGCGCAATATCACATAACTAAACACTTACCTCTGACGAGCTTGTCGCTACCACCGACGCAGACGGCCACAAAATCGAGCTCGCTAAGTCTCCGCCTTTGTGTCGTCGAAGCTGAATGTTTGAAGTTGAGGCGCAGACTGACGTGAGGCTCTGTAGCACCCTAGGGACGTCAGCTGGAATAACAGCTGCCATTTCAAACCACAACAGCGTACAAGCCGTCCGTCCGTTCTGTTGAAACGGTGCCGCAAAAGCACGGACAGACGAACAAGAAACAAGAAATGCACAAAACAATGTTGTCAGCATGGCCAAAGCCCCTAGATTTTTCCCACCAAAGTTGGAGAGGTTTTGAGTACTATGTATAAGGGGAGGAACGGCTGGAAACGCTGATTGGTTAACAGAAATCAATGCTCAAGAAGGCGATCCGTCTCCCTAGGCGACCCAGGGTGCCTAGGGAACCAAAAAAGGTCCCCAGAAAGGTCCCTGGCCGTACGGCGGCGCCACCGGCGCCACCACGCTGCGGCCGCGGCCGACCGGCCGAGCCTGCCGGTTCATTCATTCGGCTCCGGTGCTTGCGGCGGGCGGGTGCACGACGTGCTGCTCGCCGGTGCCCACTTTTTTGGCGCGAAAATTGCTTTGTCATCGCCCGTCGGAACGAAATCGTGGTTCTGCAGGAAACGCACAACAATCTCAAGATAAGCAGTACATATTCCCGGCAAAAGGGTTTTGCCCCCTTTCTTATTTTTTTTTTCAGCTGCAGCAGGTGCACGACGTGCTGCTCGCCAGTGCCCCTTTTTTGGCGCGAAAGCCCATCGGAACGAAATTATGGTTCTGCCGGAAACACAACAATCTCCAGGTAAGCAGTACATATTCCCGTCGAAAGGGTTTTGCTTTCATGTGTTTTGCCTTTTTTTTCAGCTGCAGCAAAACGTGCCACCCCATGGCACGCCGTGATGGTTTTCGCGCGCTGAGCGTGAGCCGCAAGGACGGAGGTAAAGTAAAGCCTGCGCAGCAGCGATCTGCTAAAAAATGGACGTTGCGCATGAAGCTGGTGGCCGTTATCTTTTGTTCTTTTCAAGGTGCAGCACGTGGCGTTCCATCGGCGGCAGCAGGGGACCGCAAGAATCCAAAAACCTAGGACGGAGGTAAAGTAAAGCCTGCGCAGCAGCGATCTGCTAAAAAATGGACGTTGCGCGTGAAGCTGGTGGCCGTTATCTTTTGTTCTTTTCAAGGTGCAGCACGTGGCGTTCCATCGGCGGCAGCAGGGAACCGCAAGAATCCAAAAACCTAGGACGGAGGTAAAGTAAAGCCTGCGCAGCAGCGATCTGCTAAAAAAAATTCCCCCGCATTTCCCCGAGGGGGAGAATGTGAAAGTGCGAATGCACGGTTGTCGGCCCGCTTGCGGCGCTTGCGCTCGGCCCCCGCAGCCCACCGCCTCGCCGTCTTCTCTTCCATCTCTTCCATCGGGTTTGTAGTATCACGTGTACACCACGCAGTTATCAAGCCGCTATAACGCCGCTGAGTCGCCAACGCACGCCGCTGACGACGTAGTTTGAATGCGTTAAAGATATAATGCGCGTCACTAACACTGATATCACCGTCGCGTCCGTGGCTTGGTCGGTAGAGCGTCGCGCTGCGGCCGCAAAGTCCTCGGATCGAAACCTGGCGCCGGATGCTGTTTCTTTTTTAAATATAGAGGAGCACTGCGGACGCCGACGCCGCCGCCGACGCCGGCGGTGGATGGTTTGGGGTCGCTTATAAAGTGCATTCGCACTTAAAATGGACGTTGCGCATGAAGCTGGTGGCCGTTATCTTTTGTTCTTTTCAAGGTGCAGCACGTGGCGTTCCATCGGCGGCAGCAGGGGACCGCAAGAATCCAAAAACCTAGGACGGAGGTAAAGTAAAGCCTGCGCAGCAGCGATCTGCTAAAAAATGGACGTTGCGCGTGAAGCTGGTGGCCGTTATCTTTTGTTCTTTTCAAGGTGCAGCACGTGGCGTTCCATCGGCGGCAGCAGGGGACCGCAAGAATCCAAAAACCTAGGACGGAGGTAAAGTAAAGCCTGCGCAGCAGCGATCTGCTAAAAAATGGACGTTGCGCGTGAAGCTGGTGGCCGTTATCTTTTGTTCTTTTCAAGGTGCAGCACGTGGCGTTCCATCGGCGGCAGCAGGGGACCGCAAGAATCCAAAAACCTAGGACGGAGGTAAAGTAAAGCCTGCGCAGCAGCGATCTGCTAAAAAATGGACGTTGCGCATGAAGCTGGTGGCCGTTATCTTTTGTTCTTTTCAAGGTGCAGCACGTGGCGTTCCATCGGCGGCAGCAGGGGACCGCAAGAATCCAAAAACCTAGGACGGAGGTAAAGTAAAGCCTGCGCAGCAGCGATCTGCTAAAAAATGGACGTTGCGCGTGAAGCTGGTGGCCGTTATCTTTTGTTCTTTTCAAGGTGCAGCACGTGGCGTTTCATCGGCGGCAGCAGGGGACCGCAAGAATCCAAAAACCTAGGACGGAGGTAAAGTAAAGCCTGCGCAGCAGCCATCTGCTAAAAAATGGACGTTGCGCGTGAAGCTGGTGGCCGTTATCTTTTGTTCTTTTCAAGGTGCAGCACGTGGCGTTCCATCGGCGGCAGCAGGGGACCGCAAGAATCCAAAAACCTAGGACGGAGGTAAAGTAAAGCCTGCGCAGCAGCGATCTGCTAAAAAATGGACGTTGCGCGTGAAGCTGGTGGCCGTTATCTTTTGTTCTTTTCAAGGTGCAGCACGTGGCGTTCCATCGGCGGCAGCAGGGGACCGCAAGAATCCAAAAACCTAGGACGGAGGTAAAGTAAAGCCTGCGCAGCAGCGATCTGCTAAAAAATGGACGTTGCGCGTGAAGCTGGTGGCCGTTATCTTTTGTTCTTTTCAAGGTGCAGCACGTGGCGTTCCATCGGCGGCAGCAGGGGACCGCAAGAATCCAAAAACCTAGGACGGAGGTAAAGTAAAGCCTGCGCAGCAGCGATCTGTTAAAAAATGGACGTTGCGCGTGAAGCTGGTGGCCGTTATCTTTTGTTCTTTTCAAGGTGCAGCACGTGGCGTTCCATCGGCGGCAGCAGGGGACCGCAAGAATCCAAAAACCTAGGACGGAGGTAAAGTAAAGCCTGCGCAGCAGCGATCTGCTAAAAAATGGACGTTGCGCGTGAAGCTGGTGGCCGTTATCTTTTGTTCTTTTCAAGGTGCAGCACGTGGCGTTCCATCGGCGGCAGCAGGGAACCGCACGAATCCAAAAACCTAGGACGGAGGTAAAGTAAAGCCTGTGCAGCAACGATCTGCTTAAAAATGGACGTTGTGCGTGGACCTGGTGGCGGTGATCTTTTGTTCTTTTCAAGGTGCAGCACGTGGCGTTCCATCGGCGGCCTCAGGGGACCGCAAGAATCCAAAAACCTAGGACGGAGGTAAAGTAAAGCCTGCGCAGCAGCGATCTGCTAAAAAATGGACGTTGTGCGTGAAGCTGGTGGCCGTTATCTTTTGTTCTTTTCAAGGTGCAGCACGTGGCGTTCCATCGGCGGCAGCAGGGGACCGCAAGAATCCAAAAACCTAGGACGGAGGTAAAGTAAAGCCTGCGCAGCAGCGATCTGCTAAAAAATGGACGTTGCGCGTGAAGCTGGTGGCCGTTATCTTTTGTTCTTTTCAAGGTGCAGCACGTGGCGTTCCATCGGCGGCAGCAGGGGACCGCAAGAATCCAAAAACCTAGGACGGAGGTAAAGTAAAGCCTGCGCAGCAGCGATCTGCTAAAAAATGGACGTTGCGCGTGAAGCTGGTGGCCGTTATCTTTTGTTCTTTTCAAGGTGCAGCACGTGGCGTTCCATCGGCGGCAGCAGGGAACCGCAAGAATCCAAAAACCTAGGACGGAGGTAAAGTAAAGCCTGTGCAGCAACGATCTGCTTAAAAATGGACGTTGTGCGTGGACCTGGTGGCGGTGATCTTTTGTTCTTTTCAAGGTGCAGCACGTGGCGTTCCATCGGCGGCAGCAGGGGACCGCAAGAATCCAAAAACCTAGGACGGAGGTAAAGTAAAGCCTGCGCAGCAGCGATCTGCTAAAAAATGGACGTTGCGCGTGAAGCTGGTGGCCGTTATCTTTTGTTCTTTTCAAGGTGCAGCACGTGGCGTTCCATCGGCGGCAGCAGGGGACCGCAAGAATCCAAAAACCTAGGACGGAGGTAAAGTAAAGCCTGCGCAGCAGCGATCTGCTAAAAAATGGACGTTGCGCGTGAAGCTGGTGGCCGTTATCTTTTGTTCTTTTCAAGGTGCAGCACGTGGCGTTCCATCGGCGGCAGCAGGGAACCGCAAGAATCCAAAAACCTAGGACGGAGGTAAAGTAAAGCCTGTGCAGCAACGATCTGCTTAAAAATGGACGTTGTGCGTGGACCTGGTGGCGGTGATCTTTTGTTCTTTTCAAGGTGCAGCACGTGGCGTTCCATCGGCGGCAGCAGGGGACCGCAAGAATCCAAAAACCTAGGACGGAGGTAAAGTAAAGCCTGCGCAGCAGCAATCTGCTAAAAAATGGACGTTGCGCGTGAAGCTGGTGGCCGTTATCTTTTGTTCTTTTCAAGGTGCAGCACGTGGCGTTCCATCGGCGGCAGCAGGGGACCGCAAGAATCCAAAAACCTAGGACGGAGGTAAAGTAAAGCCTGCGCAGCAGCGATCTGCTAAAAAATGGACGTTGCGCGTGAAGCTGGTGGCCGTTATCTTTTGTTCTTTTCAAGGTGCAGCACGTGGCGTTCCATCGGCGGCAGCAGGGGACCGCAAGAATCCAAAAACCTAGGACGGAGGTAAAGTAAAGCCTGCGCAGCAGCGATCTGCTAAAAAATGGACGTTGCGCGTGAAGCTGGTGGCCGTTATCTTTTGTTCTTTTCAAGGTGCAGCACGTGGCGTTCCATCGGCGGCAGCAGGGGACCGCAAGAATCCAAAAACCTAGGACGGAGGTAAAGTAAAGCCTGCGCAGCAGCGATCTGCTAAAAAATGGACGTTGCGCGTGAAGCTGGTGGCCGTTATCTTTTGTTCTTTTCAAGGTGCAGCACGTGGCGTTCCATCGGCGGCAGCAGGGAACCGCAAGAATCCAAAAACCTAGGACGGAGGTAAAGTAAAGCCTGTGCAGCAACGATCTGCTTAAAAATGGACGTTGTGCGTGGACCTGGTGGCGGTGATCTTTTGTTCTTTTCCAGGTGTAGCACGTGGCGTTCCATCGGCGGCCTCAGGGGACCGCAAAAATCTAAAAACCAAGGTAAGGCACGCTATGCTGCTGCAAACTGACCATGGCATTGTGAACGAAGTTTTTTTTTGCGTGGAGCTGGTGGCGGTGATAATTCTTCTTTTCAAGGTATAGCACGTGGCGTTCCCCGAGCAGCCCCAGCAAAGGACCGCAAAAATCCGAAAACCAAGTTAAACCACACAGCAGCCCGCGCTGCTGGAAACTCTCCTGTGTGTACGCAATATTGTTTTTGTTTTGTTGCTTTCCTTCCCTTTCAAGGTGCCACCTGGAGTACGGCTATCACCCCAGCAACTGGTATTACGCGCAACAAAATTCTGGAAAGCAGGCTGAAAACTGCCGATTTAGGCAAAGTGGCACTTTTGTTTGGCGTGACCACAGAAAATTCTGCCGTGTCGTCGTCCAGCGTGGCAAAATTTGAACCTGAAGAAAATCTGCAACAATTTCGAGCTAGGTAGCAGGCAGATAAAAGCCGGTGATTTACGTAAAGTGGCACCTCCTTTTGACGCGTTCACAGAACAAAAATTTGCTTTGTTTTTGTCCGTCGAGTAAAAATAATTGCGTATCACGAGAATTGGCATAATAAGAGTCGGAATGAATTTTTGTGTTTGCTTGTTTGTTGTACTTGAGAACAATAAATCTGTCAAGTGCTTATCTGTGGTCTTTCCTTCGTGGTATGATGAGCCCCACTGGGCGTTTATATGTTCCAAATATAATTATGACCATCAAAAGAGGCAGTTCACTCCCGCAAGAACTTATAAGCTACTGCAATGCTTTTTTTTTGCCTAATTTAATCTTATCAACAAACTAGCTATTGCGCTTCCGTTTCTATCCCATAGCCCCCCGCCAGCTCTATATGGGATAAACATGTCGGGGAAAAATAATACCAGCTGCACTTTATTCTGGCACAGAAGGATGGAGGCAGGCATGCTGTTATCGTGTGAACTTCATGCTAGCATTATGGCAGAGCTATCAAATGAAACCAGATGCCCCACTGCAATAATGCAATCACTTGGTGGCTTGCAACTTCACCTAGTCCCTGTGGTGTCCCGAACAGAGCACAAAAACGTAGCTGGCAAGCCCCCCCCCCCCTTTATTTAAATTCTTTTCTTGTTTAATAAGAGGTTGTCATTGAACATGTCGAACCTAAAACATCTTGGTGCACACAACCTAGCGGTACTTCCGTCGCAACACGTACCTGATCGTGCAAAGCGCATGCCACACAAGCTCATAGCATGTGGTTGTTGCATTGACGACTTAAACACAAATCCTTGGAGTTAATTTAGCCATCTGTGATGAATGCAGAATTGGCAATGTTTCATAGCACTGTTTGACAGGAAATTTGCAAGCTTCGTGTTATAACGAGTCTTTTTGGGAAGCTTGCCATTAAATGACCTGCCATCAGATACAAAGATGCATGACTGAGTATGCTAATAACTGCAGAGGAGCATTTCTAGCCAAAATGCTTGCATCTGCCCCTATAACCTCACACCTCTTTTTTTGTTGTCATTAGTTTTTAACACTGAGTAGTAGACACCCTCCTTCATGTGTTGTGTTTTCATTCCTGCTGGCACATTGCCAGGCACCGTGCCCCAACAAGGGCAGATTAATGTTATCTTGCACACTCCAAAAAGGCCAACCTGGCACATTTACTGGCTCCACTGTACAAATGCGATAAGAAGTGAATGCTAAGCATCAATGGAAATTTACCCGCCGCAGTGGTTAAGGCGTTGCGCAGCTGAGCACGAGGTCATGGGTTCGATTCCCGGCCGCCGCCGCCGCTTTTCTGATGGAGCCAAAAAGCAAAAATGCCCGTGTGCACGATATTTCGGCGCACGTTCAAAATCCCCAGGTGGTCAAAATTAATCCGGAGCCCTTCACTACGGCATGCCTCATCGCCTGTGTTGCGTCGGCGCATTAAACCCTTCAATCAAATCAATGGAAATTTTTTGCGGTATCACAAATTGGCTTTCTTGAACATTCACGGTTGAGCACTGCCTGCTGTTGGATGGTACTTTTAACAAAGATAATGTTGATGCATACTGAAACACAATGCTCCAGTTCTGCTGTAATTATTGAACAAGTAAAAGGAGTTTTGGGTGATACAGAACGCCCAGGCTGACATATCTTGTCACTGACAGTACAGTAGGGTCTCACTAACTTGAAGTCACTTAATTGGAAGTAGTAGTAGTATCTGTTTGTTTTATGGCGCAAGGGCAACGATGGCCAAAGAGCGCCAATGCAATGGTTGATCATTTTGAATGATGTTTTAATAAAATGGTGCTGTAAATGTGACGATTTTAAGAGAGGTTAGTGTGGGGGGTCTATACAGCCCCTCATTTAAAACAGCAATAAAATTGGGGAAATGGGAAT
Organism: Haemaphysalis longicornis; assembly: GCF_048455015.1. Taxonomy (NCBI): domain Eukaryota; kingdom Metazoa; phylum Arthropoda; class Arachnida; order Ixodida; family Ixodidae; genus Haemaphysalis; species Haemaphysalis longicornis. The sequence goes on along the minus strand of NW_027526214.1, from coordinate 124,969,041 downwards.
GGCAGGGTAAGAATGTAAAAAATAAATAGACACTCATAGCGTCCTCCCACTCTGAGGGGCCCCGAGGTTACACATGGTATGATATGCGGTTTAAAAAGCCAATGTCTCCCAGGTAAGCAAAAAGGCGTTTACTTGGAATTAAGGGTTGATCAGCTAAAAACATCGAGGGATGAAGAGGAATCATGTGAGTGTAGAGTTCCCGGAAGTGCTTTTTCCTTGCCTTGTGGAAGTACCCACACTCAACTAAGACATGGCTGACGGATAGGCGATGTCCGCACCTGTCGCATTGTGGCGGTGGTTTGCCCTGCAGAAGGTGCGAGTGAGTAGCGTATGTATGACCTATTCGTAATCTGCACATGTATACTTCCGTTGTTCTGTTGTGTTTTTCTGTGTAGTAGCTGCCTAATTGGGGTTTTATAGTGTGGAGTTTGTTATCTGTCTGAGTGTCCCAGTGTTGCTGCCAGCGTTGTCGGATTGCCTTTCGAATGAATGGTTTCCAGTCAAGATAGGGAAGCTGCTGAACGTCGACGCTGCAGCGAAGTGCTGCCGCAGCGGCGCTCTGGTCTGCGAGTTCATTACCAGGAATGCCACTGTGTCCAGGCACCCAACACACGACTATGACCTGTTTTAAAGCGTAGGCTGCCATTATCTCTTTAACTAACCTATTCAGCACAATGTTCCTACTTGGTTTTCCATAATGCAGTGCTGTCACAACACTCAATGAGTCTGTGTATATAATGGATTGTTGTGTCTTTGTTTGTATTATGTGTTCTAGCGTAATTAATATAGCATGTGCCTCAGCCGTAAATATACTTGTGTTTCTGTTTAGTGTCCTTGTGCTGGCAAAGTTGGGACCGTGTGCAGCACATGCCACAGCAGTGGCAGTTTTGGAGGCATCTGTGTAAAAGGCAGTGTACGGGAATTTGTTTTGCAAGTGCAGGAAGTGTTGTCGGATGAGTTGTGCGGGTGAATGTTTTTTGTAAATTTCCTTGAACGACATGTCACAGGTGACAGGGCGCAGTTGCCAAGGCGGCATCAACTCAACGAAGTCAGCTTTGTAAGATTCTGATAAAATAACCCCAAGTTCCTCCGCATCCACCTTCACTCGGATAGAGAAAGGCAGAGGAAGCGACGGACGGCTCAAAAACAGCCTTTCGGACGCTTTGTTTTCAAGAATAGCATTTAGCGGATGACTATTTAAGGATGTTGCCCTTACGCAGTACAAAAGTGCCATGTATGTACGCTGGTGCTCTAAGCACCACTGATCCGTTTCTGCATAGAGGCTTTCAATAGGACTCGTCCGGAAAGCCCCGGACGCCAGGCGGAGCCCCAAGTGCAGCACTGCGTCCAGCATTTTTAGAGCTGTTTTTGAAGCAGACCCATACACTACACTTCCATAGTCTATACGGGACCTGACAAGACTGTTAAAAACACGTAAAAGGCATGTTGTATCTGCACCGTATGACTGGCGGGAAAGGACTTTTAAGATGTTCATAGTCTTCATGCATTTCATTTTAAGTTGTTTAATGTGTGGGATGAATGTAAGTTTATCATCTAAAACTACTCCAAGAAACTTGTGTTCTCTTTTTACAGGTATGTCAACTCCCTTAAGTTGTATGGTTGGTTGCAGATGGATCCCACGCTTCCTGGAAAAGAGAACACAAGTGCTTTTCTGCGGATTTAGGATAAAACCATTTTTGTCTGCCCACTTGGCTAGTCTGTTCACAGCAACTTGGATCTGCCGTTCACAGATAGAGGAGTTGCATGACCTGAAGCTGATGTGAACATCGTCTACATAGATTGAATAAAAAATGGTGGGTGGCAGTGCTCTCCCTAACGTATTCATTTTTACAATGAAAAGTGTGCAGCTAAGTACTCCACCCTGGGGAACGCCATTTTCTTGTGTATACGTCCTGGATAATGCTGCACCAACTCGTACCCGGAATGTTCTATCTGATAAGTAGCTTTCCAGTGTGTTCAACATGTTTCCACAAATGCCGAAAGATTTAAGGTCATGAAGGATGCCATACCGCCAAGTGGTGTCATAGGCCTTTTCGATGTCAAAAAATACAGATATACACTGCTGCTTATGGGCAAAAGCTTCTTTAACATAAGATTCAACAGCTATAAGATTGTCAGTTGTTGACCTGCCCAAGCGAAAGCCTGCCTGGCAGCTATCAAGGACACCATGATATTCCAAGAAATAGATAAGCCGTCTATTGATCACCTTTTCAAAGAGCTTGCTCATGCAGCTTGTCAAAGCAATAGGGCGATAGCTTGTCACAGAAGAGGCATCTTTCCCCTCTTTCAATATAGCCAACACAATTGCCTCTTTCCAAGCATGAGGAAAGTACCCAGCACACCATATCTTGTTGTACAAGAAGAGAAGAGTATTGAGGGTATCTATGTGCAGGTGCTGAATCATTGTGTATGTTATTTTATCAGCTCCTGGCGCCGAAGCACGGCATGTGTTGAGGGCTACCATAAGTTCCTGCAGCGAAAAAGGAGAGTTATACCCATCATTAGATTTCTTGTGGTCACGAATACGCTTTCTTTCAATAGATTCTTTGTATCGCAGGAATGTCTCAGTGTAGTGGGAGGAGCTGGAAATATGTTCAAAGTGCTGTCCCAGGGTGTTTGCTTGGTCTTCAAGTGTATCGCCAGTGGTGCTGACAAGAGGTGTGACATATGTTTTCTGCCCCTGCAGTTTCCGTATCCTGTTCCAAACTTTGCGCGCATCTGTATAGGAATTTATTGATGATAGAAAAGACCTCCAACTATCTGTTTTTGCGTGACGTCGGATTCGCCGTCCCATGGCTTTTGCGCGCTTGAAGGAAATTAGGTTTTCTGTAGTAGGATACCTGCGGAGGACCCCCCAGGCCTTATTCTGAGCATTTCTGGCCTTCTTGCAATCGTCATTCCACCAGGGCCTCTGAAGATTACGTGTGGTACCGGAGGTCTGGGGAATAGAAACGCTAGCAGCATCAAGTATATGTGCTGTGATAAAGAAGCACGCTTCATCAATACCTAAGTGTGTTATTGATGTGTAAGTAAGTTTCGACATCTCTTTAAACGTTGCCCAGTCGGCACCAGCTTCTTTAAACTTTTCATGTGAAGTGTAACTGTAGGGGCATTTTTCTAAATATCTGAGGGTGACTGGGAAGTGGTCGCTCCCGTAGAGATTCGTACCCACTTCCCATTCGATGGATGGAAAAAGAACGGGGGAGCCTATAGCAAGATCTATGTGTGAATATGTGTGGTGTGCTATATTGTAGTATGTCGGCTGCTTTTTGTTAAAGAGACAAGCTCCGGATGACAAGAGAAAGTTTTCTATCAACCGGCCCCGGGAATCTGTGCGTTCCGATCCCCATAGTGGGCTGTGCGCATTAAGGTCACCAACTAGTAAAAACGGTTCTGGCAGTTGATCTATAAGGGACTCAAATTCGTAACTGGACGGACGATATTCAGGGGGAATGTACAGTGAGCAAATTGTTGTTAACTTATTGAATGTAATTGCCCGAACAGCAACCGCTTCTAGGCCGGTGCGCAAATGGATAGATTGACAAGGGACAGCTTTTTGTATAACTATTGCCACACCACCAGAGCAGTGCGAGCAGCTGTCTCTGTCTTTTCTAAATACTGAGTATTGGTTTAGGAAGTTGGTATGCTTAGAGTTCAAGTGAGTCTCTTGTAAACACAGGACAGTTGTTTGAGTTTTGTGTAGGATTTCATATATATCATCTAGGTTTTTAATTAATCCTCTACAGTTCCACTGCGTAACTATTTGTGATACCATAAATGTTTAAAGAAGATTTTGGCTGGTGAAGACTAGGGATGGATGTATCACCTACCACACTCAGGTATGATCTGGGCCAGTGACACGGGGGGCTGCTGGCTTTTTTCCCCGCCCCGCCATGGAGCGCTGTTCTTTCACCGCCTTTGGTGCTGGCCGAGACGGTGTCATGTCCATGTCCTCGTCTGAGTGCTGAGACAGCGACGAGGTGGAGTCCTTGCGGCCTCCGACACGGAATATGTTCGAAGTGGTGGAAGGATTTCCTCCCACCATCGTTTGTTGCGTGTTGGACGCAGAGGCGGTCGAAGGACCCGCCACATCTACATCCATGGCCACCTGAGGTCTGGTAGCCGGAAGAAGGGGACCAACGGCAGAGCCGTCACTCCTGGCGTTCGTGGCCGACGCAACACTTGCGGGTGCCACAGGTGTTGCGTCAGCTGGTTGGGCTGCCTTAGGCAGCACCTTGGGGGGCTGGGGCGGCACCAAGTCTGCTTCGCAGTACTGGGTGGCCGCAGTGACAAGACGCCGCTCCGCCCCCCGGCGAGCTGCGTCGGCATACTTCGCAGAAGCAAAGGCGCTGAGCCTTTTCCGCGCTTCTAAGTAAGAGATGTTCTCGCTGACTTTAAGATTGAGTATTTTCTTCTCAAGTTTGAATGTTTCACACGTCCTTGAGTAAGCTGTGTGCGGCCCACTGCAGTTCGGACACTTAATCAAAGTGCTGTTGCAATTCTCTTTGGCGTGGTCGTGCTCTGAGCACTTTGCACACGTTAAACGCCCACGGCAGTTGTTAGTACTGTGCCCATAACGTTGGCACTTAAAGCACCGACGCGGGTTGGGGATATATGGTCGGACGGTACATCGAAGAAAGCCTGCATTCACAAATTCGGGTAAGGTACTGCGGTCAAAGGTGAGGACAACATGTTTGGTTTTGATTTCCTGATTTTCTCGACGCATAGTGATCCTCCTTACTGCAATGACGCCCTGGTCGCGCAGGCCCTCAAGGATGTCAGAGTCAGTTTCATTGCAGAGATCAGATTCGGATATCACACCTTGGGATGTATTTAGCGTTCGGTGGGGAGTGACTTTGACTTTCAGGTCGCCAATGAGGGTTTGTTCAAGAAGCTTTTTTGATTGTGCCGGGTTGTTTACTTCTACAAGGATCTCTCCAGAGGTCAGTTTCTTGGCTTTGTAGTGTTTTCCCACAACACGTTCAATGCACTTTGCTATTAAGAAAACGGATGTAGATGTCACTGGCTTTGTATTGTCTTCGGATGCAATGATCAAGAACCGGGGAAAGTTGTCAGGTATTTGGAATGATAGGGCAGCCAATGGGGGAAAGTTCGCTTCGGTGCGGCCCCTTTTGGGGGGCCGATCAGTGGGTTTAGAAAATTTTGAAAGAACCATGCAGCATGGAAAAAAAGCAGGGAACGGGGGTACTTCCTTCGCTCGGTTTACCCTGATGCCGAGAGAGGTCCCGGAGCTCCCTGCCTGGTAAACAGACAGGGAGCCCATCCGCCGGAGCTTGACCACGGCTCCGACAGCCACCGTTTGTGGTTTCTACCCTTCACCTTAAAACTCCTAGCCACGGTAGGATACAGCGTGAGTATGGGGGCTCGGGGTCCGCGGTATCGCCAGTACCGTCACCAAGATTGCTCAAGGTGCCCCGTGCGGGGTTAATTGGAAGTAATGTGCTGGTTCCGGTAATTTTACATGCAATTCAACGGAAGAAATTGCTTGATAATTTGAAGCTAGAACCCATTATATTAGTTAATTGGAAGTTATATTGAATAGAAACATAAAGGTGACTGCCATTTCTCGATATAAAACCATTTTCAAGTGTCGAAACAGTGCCCTAATTGTTCTCTACTGATGTCGGTGCCATCACAACTAAGGTAGTGCACTGCTGATAAAGCAGCAGGCTAGTTCAGACTCTCGCCAATGTTCACATCTCTTGTGAGGCCCTCAACCTTCTTTGTTTCTCACAGCACTGTGTGAGCAGTTAGGTGAACATTTGAGGCTTTGATTTTAGCGATAAGTCTGCACTATCACGACAACCCATGACATATAAGCTCGACTTCACAACAAAAGTCAAGATTCTGAACGAAATGAAAAAGAGAACGAGTTGCGGACTAATGACAATGCTGTTCAGGTGCATTTTGTTCGATTGAATTGTGGTCCCTGTGGACTTCGTATTATTGGGAGTCAACTGTGCCTTCAAGCGTGAAAGCAGTACTGAAGCTGGATGTTTGCTTCTAGGTGTGCTCAGACAATAAAACATACAACATATGCATTGTAAAACACCTATATACGCTCTTTGACTAGAGCTTCTTCAGTTCAATTATCAAATCAAAACTTTATTTTATAGGAGTGAAAGTGAGGGAACCGGAATTACGAGAAGGCACATTGACTTCTGATGATGATGATGATGGTTTAAGTTTAATGGCGCAAGGCCGACATGGGCAAAGAGCGCCAAATACAAAGTTATTTGATAAGGAGGGAAATCGGATAAAGTCAGTTAAATACTATGAGCACGTCTGGTGTAAAGGGCCAGGGTGAAGAACGTGAGTGGTTAAAAGATAAATACGGTGGCTGGTGTATAGGACCAGGGGTAAAACTATGGGTGATAAGAGATGAGTTGTAAGAAATGAACTTCAGATAGGAACCTTAAGGTTCGCTGAACAGAGAACATGGCATCATCTCCTAAGAAGTATGACGGGTGTGGTGGAATATGTCGTGTGTGTAGTTGTGGGAAGTGTTTTCGTCGTGTAATGTCGAGTGCCTTACATTGTATGAGGATGTGGATCACGGATAGGGCCTCTCCGCACCTGCTGCACAGAGGTCTTGGAGACCCCGTGAGAAGGTTCGAGTGCGTTGCATGAGTGTGCCCTATCCGTAATCTAGCCAAGGCGACTTCAGTGTATCTATTACGTGTGTCGGTGGTGTATGGTCCCAAGTGTGGTTTTATTACGTGTAACTTGTTGTCTGTTTGTTCACTCCAGTGTGTTTGCCATGTTTTGCGAAGTTGTTGTCTGATGTGTGGTTTCACGTCGGTGTAGGGTAATGTGGTTATGTCTACTGTATTCGAGAGTGTAGCAGCAGCAGCCATTCGGTCCGCTGCTTCGTTCCCGGCTATACCACTGTGGCCAGGGACCCAGCAAAGAACCAGTTCAAATTTGCGTACATGCACAGACATAATACCCTTGACGATCAGATTGACAACGTGGTTTTTCGAAGGCTTTGTTGAGGACAGTGCCCGCACAACACTGAGGGAATCTGTATAGATAATGGATTGTGGGATGTGGCTTTGAAGTATATGATTGACAACAAGAAGTACACCGTAAGCCTCTGCCGTAAATATACTAGTATGACTATTCAGAGTTTTGGTGACACTAAGGCCGGGCCCATGCGCTGCGCAGGACACAGAGGTGGAAGTCTTAGAGGCATCCGTATAAAATTCAGAGCACTCATACTTCTGCTGCAAATACAAGAAATGCTGCAGAATTGCACATGTGGGAGCTCGGTTTTTATCTACATGTGTGAATGATGTGTCGCATGAGACAGGGCGGAAATGCCATGGTGCTATGAGGTCTGTTACAGAACATTGGATGGTATCTAAAAAGGAGACAGCAAGCTCTGACGCTTCCTCTTTAACTCTGTAAGAGAAGGGCGCAGAGAAAGATGGTCGATTTAAAAGGAGTTCAGTCGTGGAGGTATCATGAAAAACTGATTTAAAAGGATGGTGAGGCATGGATGAAATTTTAAAAGCATAAAGGAGGTCTGTGTATGCTCGCTGACGTTGCAGGTTCCATTTGTTGCACTCTACATACAGGCTTTCAACTGGACTAGTCCGAAAGGCACCACAGGACAAGCGGAGCCCTAGATGAAGCACAGGGTCCAGCATTCTGAGGGATGTTTTAGTGGCTGACCCATAGACAACGCTGCCATAGTCCAATCGTGAGCCTATCAAGCTGGTAAAAACACGCAACAGAAGCTGTTTGTCAGCACCAAAAGAGATGTGCGAGAGAACCTTCAGGATATTCATTGTTTTTAAGCATTTATGTTTTAGTTGTTTTATGTGGGGGATGAATGTGAGCTTTTCGTCAAAGATTATACCTAAAAACTTGTGTTCCTTTTTGACAGGGATCGAGACACCGTGGAGTTGAATGTCTGGATCCGGCCGGATGCCACGCCTCTTGGAAAACAAGACACAAGTGCACTTCCCTGGATTAAATTTAAAACCGTTGCTGTCTGCCCAACCAGCTAGCTTGTTAACGCCAAGCTGGACTTGGCGCTCGCAGACAGACAGGTTACAAGACTTGAAGGATAATTGTACGTCGTCTACATAGATTGAGCAGGAAATCGACGGTGGCAATGCCTTCCTCAGGGAATTCATTTTCACAATAAAAAGGGTGCAACTTAAAACTCCACCTTGTGGCACTCCATTTTCCTGCACATGCACCCTAGAGAGTGCAGTTCCAAGTCGCACGCGGAACGTCGTTTCGTACATGTAACTGGAAAGCGTGTTTATCATGTTACCCGACATGCCAAAGGACTTCAAGTCGCTAAGGATGCCGTACCGCCAAGCAGTATCGTACGCCTTTTCAAGATCAAAGAAGACTGTCATACAGTACTGCTTGTGGAGGAAAGCATCTTTGATATAAGACTCTAATACAACCAGTTGATCGTTGGTAGATCGCCCCGCCCTGAAGCCCGCCTGGCAGCCCTCGAGAAGACCATTGTACTCTAAGAAGTACACAAGTCTCCTGTTTATCATCTTCTCGAAGAGCTTACACAGGCAGCTTGTCAGGGCAATGGGGCGATAACTGGCAGGAGAAGAAGGGTCCTTCCCTTCCTTTAGGAAAGCCACTACTATGGCCTCCCTCCACGAGCGTGGAATGTGCCCCGAAAGCCATATTTTATTGTATAGGTGTAAGAGTGTTTCAAGAGTGTCTGGGTGTAGGTACTGTATCATGGTGTATGTAATCTTATCTGCGCCTGGAGCTGAAGGTTTGCACGAGCTCAGGGCAGCCCTCAACTCATAGAGAGTGAATTCAGAGTTGTAGGAAGTTTTTGATCTGTCTTTGTCATGTAAGGGCTTTTTTTCTGCAGATGTTTTGTGTTTCATAAAAGTGTTCGTGTAGTGTGCTGAACTGGACACGTGTTCGAAGTGTTGTGCAAGCGTGTTAGCCTGGTCTTCAAGTGTGTCCCCTGTTGTGCTAACCAGGGGCAGGCTGTGTGTCTGTTGTCCTTTGAGCTTGTGTATACGTGTCCAGACTTTGTGTGTGTCTGTGTATGAATTAATGGATGTCAAGAAGGTGTGCCAACTCTCTCGTTTCGCCTCACGGCGCACACGTTTGCCTAACGCCTTGGCCCGTTTGAACAAAATGAGGTTACCCGACGTGGGGTACCGACGAAGTATACCCCACGCCTTGTTCTGGGCCTCTCGCGCCCGCCTGCAGTCCTCATTCCACCACGGCCTCCGCTGGTTGCGCGGGGCACCAGAGGCGTGGGGAATTGACTTTTCGGCGGCGTCGAGGATGTGCGCCGTGAGGAGTTGGGTGGCTTCTTCAACGTGTAGGTGTCCTATGGATGTGTGGTGTAGTTTAGATGTGTCTGTAAATGTGTTCCAGTTAGCTCGTGCTTCATTGAACCTATTATGGGAAGAAGAACTGCTTGGGCCGTTACCTATATATGTTAGTGAAGTGGGGAAGTGGTCACTGCCATATGGGTCAGTGCCCACTCCCCACTCAAGACATGGAAAGAGAATTTCCGAACCAATAGCCAAGTCAAGATTTGAGTATGTATTGTGTCCTATGTTATGGTATGTAGGCTGTTTATTGTTGAAAAGGCATGCTCCAGAAGATGTAAGGAATTTCTCTATCAGGCGACCTCGGGCATCCGTTCTGGAAGAGCCCCAAAGAGAGTTGTGAGCATTAAGGTCGCCTGTAAGTATGTATGGTTCGGGCAGCTGGTCAACCAGCGCCTCGAAGTCGGTGCTCGTAAGTGCAACATCAGGAGGAATGTATATGGAGCATACCGTTATCAATCTATTAAATATTATTGTGCGGACGGCTACAGCCTCGAGGACGGTGTTCAAGGTGACAGGGTGGCATGCTAAGGATTTGCGGGTGATTATGGCAACACCGCCAGAAGAGTGTGTGCAGCCATCCCTGTCTTTCCTGTATACCATGTAACTATTCAAGAAATTTGTGTGTTTGGAATTCAGATGTGTTTCCTGGACACACATTATACTTGGCTGATTGGCATGCAGAATCTCATAAACGTCGTCAAGATTATTCAGAAGGCCTCTGCAGTTCCATTGAACTATGTTTTCTCTTCCCATTATTATGTGTTCAGAGCTACTGGAGTGTGACTGTTTATGTAGGGTCTTTCGGGGCTTGGACTCTTGGGAGGGGTTTTCTGACCTTCTCTACTGACCTGGACGTCGCAGCCCATTCCTTCCGCTGCGATGAAAGCCGGAAGGGCTCGACGTCCATGTCGTCATCTGAAGGCAAGGGGGTGCCCAGCGGACTGGGCCCCCTTGACATGGTACCCTTTCGGGTGTTGTTTGCCTGCGCTGCCAGTGCCGAAGGCGTGGGGAGCACCCCAGATGGCACAGGCAGTGAGGAGGGCGAGGGGGTCGCTGCGACTGCCTCCGTCTCCATCTCGTCCGGGCCCTCGCGTGTGCTTCGGGCCGGTGGAGAGGGGGAAACGGTGGGTGCAGCAGCATCCCCACCGGACGTGGATGCCACCACAGCCGCTGCTGGCTCAGCGAGCGGTGCGGAGGCGGGTTGGGCTGCCAGAGGCAACCCAGGGGGGGGGCGGGGGCGGGACCAAGTCCGACTCGCGGTACTGGGTCCCCGCCGAAACCAGACGCCGCTCCGCCCCCCGGCGAGCTGCGTCGGCGTACCTCCCCAGGGGGAAAGAGGCGAACCTCTTCCGCGCCTCTGGGAAGGTGATGTTTTCAGTAACTTTGATGTTGATTATTTTCTTCTCTAATTGAAACTTTTCCATTTTCTGGAGTACGCCGCGTGTGGGCCCTGACAGTTTACGCAAAGAAATTGTTGAACGTTACAGTTGTCGGACGGGTGGTCGTGCTGGGCGCATTTTGCGCAGGTAAGTCGGCCGCGACAGGAGTTTGTGCCGTGCCCGAACCGTTGGCACTTGAAACAGCGCCGCGGGTTCGGGATGTACGGCCGGACTGAACATCGGATGTAACCAGCGTTGATGTATTCTGGAAGGATGGACTTGTCGAAGGTTAGGATGAGGTGCTTTGTCGATATTTGTTTATCGTCTCTGCGGATGGTTATGCGCCTGACTGCTGTTACGCCCTGACTACGAAGGCCCTCCAGCAGGTCAGCTTCAGATTCATTTAGTAGGTCATACTCAGAAATCACGCCCTGGGAGCTGTTTAGGCTGCGGTGGGGCGTGACTCGGATTGGCAGATCGGCGATGCTGGTTTGTGCAAGAAGTTTATTGGCCTGGTCCTGGCTACTGATCTCAACAAGAATTTCACCGGTTCGATGTTTTTGGCCTTATACGACCCTCCAACAATACTGTCAAGAAACTTTGAAATGAGAAATACCGACTGTGAAGCAAGAGGTTTTGATTGGTCTACAGATTCCATCACGATGAAGCGAGGATAGTTATTGGGTTTCGGAGGCGTCAAGTCAGGAAGAGGTGGAAAAACTTCGGTGCGGCCCCTTTTCGGGGGCCGATCACGCCTGGGGGGGGTTTTGAAAATGCCATATAGCATAGTATAAAAGCAGGGAGACGGGGGTACTTTCTTCTTTGACCTTACCCTGGTAGCCAAAGAGGTCCCGGAGCTCCCTGCCTGCTAAACAGACAGGGAGCCCATCCGCCGGAGCTTGACCTGGGCTCCGACGGCCACCGTTCGTGGTTTCTAACCATCCACCTATAAACACATCGCCACGGTTGGATCCAGCTTATGTTTGGGGGCTCGGGGTCCGCGGTATCGCCAGTACCGTCACCAAGATTGCTCAAGGTGCCCCGTGCGGGGGCACATTGACTTCTAATTTTTGTTCATGTCACAAGTATGTGATGCTTTCTTCCTCACGTTATTGAACATGCATTTTACGTGCATTTCTTTTCTTTCTGAATCTTGAACTGTGAGGAGACTTTGTCCATGACTGCTGTCTACGAGAAGGGTCACGCACCCCTTAAGCCATCAATGAATGGCTTTCTTGCTTGGCTCCCTTTCACCGTATAGGGATGAACAAGTACAGAAGTGAAAGGAAATCCAGTTTTGGCCGCGTAGACAGGAATCTTCCCATCTGTTTTTCACATCCTTTCAAGTCAATACAGCTGATTCTGGAACTTCCCCCGTGAAATCGTTTGCCGGTTAAAAAAACAACGCCTTCTCACACAGCTATTGCCAGCTGAAACAGTCGAAGAGGCTGAAATGCCTAGTCTCAATGCAGCATGCACAACTTTAGGCTGTTTTTTTATTTCTCTTGTGATGCTGAAGCATTTCTGGGTATCGTACTTATCAAAAGGTTAAATTTATGCCTCTGCATCCGCATGTATCTCTTGGTACCAAATCAGAAGGGGCATCATCCCATTCTTTACATGAGTATTGCACTCCACACCGAATGATTTCTGTGCCTCATAAGAGAAGGGTCATGATCTCTCTGCTCATTCTGTTCTTCACGCTACCGATGAGCAATATCAAGAGAATTCCACTCTTCACATAAGTGAGGATTAAGACGAAGCACCATTGTCTACCACAAAAAGCAAGATCCTGCTCCTCAATTCCTTGATCATACTAGCAAGGAGTTGGGTAAAATGCAAAGTCCATCATGAGGAGCAGTTCAACTCTTCAATGGTCAGCCTCGAATACCAAACAAAAGGCAAGGAAATGAAGGTATGATATGCACCACGCAACACCGTGCACGGCTCTGTTTTTTCTCCTTTTGTCTGAGTCTTCAGGCTGACTGTCGTAGAATTCAACATGTAACAATTAACTGGCTCAGATTCTTCCTATTTGATGCTGAGAAGGGAATCCCACTCATCACACGATAAATCATTGTTAAACACCACTGTTCACCAAATGAGCGTAGCATCACGATCCTGCTCTTCAATTATGATCCCCAAGTTAATGAGTAGTAGTATACCTCACACCAACTGAAGATGTTTCTTAACTTCCTGCCTTTTTTTATCCTTTGTATTTTACAGTTTCTTATCTTTACTACCTAGTTCATCATACAATTGTTATGGCCCTAGACATGGTCCTTCACAAGTGGTTGCAGCTGTGGGACCGCATCATTCACAATAAAAAAAAACTCTGACGAAAGTGGAGCAAGTTTAAAGGAGCCATGAAGAGAAAATACAACTTCGTTTAATTTGAAAGAACTAGGATTCAGTATCTCACTCAGCTCCATTAGAGCCACAAAAGATGTTTTTTAACGAAAAAAAAAGCAAGAAGTACTTCAAAACTTTCAAATTTTGCGCCACAGTGACGTGCTATGAGCAAGAATGACGTCATACGGGCCAACAATACAATATAATTTTCAGTGCGTTCACTACACGTTAGCATTCAAGTGATTCGGTCAAGTGAAACTAGAGGCCCCATTACAGACGTCCAGTCATCTGCCGTCGCGACAGGTCAGTTAGGCGGCTGCCAATCGCACAAACAAGGTTCCGTGACGTCATAGAAAAGTTGCGGGAAATTGGCTAGGGGGTCGCGACTGCTTCACACGTTTTCTGTAATATCTCCGTTATTTGTTCGAAGATTGCGACGATATTGGTATCATTGTTATCGGGACTAAGCAGTCTTTCTAATAAACCCAACTTGTATTTTGTCTTCATGGCTCCTTTAACAGTACAATCAAGGTGCGCAAATGCTGTTTAATTGCCTATTGTGTAAGCGCTGCAACGGTGCCTTCTGTTTGAACTCAAACTGGCTGGAACGAAATATCAACTAGTGTTTGGAATTACTTCTAATGAATATGGGAAATAAAAAATGCAAATATGCTAACAATGCTGGTAAAAAAGTTAGGCTGCTTTGTCTGAGAATGACAATTCCTAAAGCTAATATTTGTAAAATTAAGGGGCCAGGTGTTATCCCCCAGCAAAACCTATCTGCTGGGACCATTTAAAACAAAACTAGTTCCAATTTGGACCCACGTCGTTCAGATGCTTGTTTGACCTGGTGCCTGGACTCCCAGACGGAGCCATTTTTAGATGAAAGGAGAGCCAGTGACTCCTAAATAGTTTGGACATCGAATGAACCGAGAACAGGGACAGTTGGTAGCATACAACAACCACCGCTCCCACCGATTTCCAGAAAGTCGGCTTCGCTTCGTGCATGAATGCATCGATCGGAAGCTATCGCTCGCTCATCGCTCGCGACGCTTATAATGTATTAATAATGACACTGTAACTCACCAACCTAGCCTCCCCCCGTCCTCCCTCGTCTTAGCGGTGTGCAATGCAAGCTTTTTACAAATTCAAAAAGCGTCTGGACAGGATGATCGAGTTTGCTTTGTTCAGTTTAATCTTCCTTGACTCATTTTGAAGCTGATGACCTTCAGTGGTCGCCGTGCATCGTAATTTCGAGAGGTATAAACAGTGTACAGAATACCGCCTTCATTCCTAGCTATTAGGTGAAAAAATAAACTATCGCCTCTGGTACTGGGGGCGCTGAGTAAACACACGTGTTTTAAGCCTAACGCAAAAAAATGAATAATAACATTTCCGTTTCTGCATACATCCCACCCCAAAGGAGCGTCAAGCGTGCTCTGCACATCGCTTTCCACGTTTTGGGGTTCCTATGAGCTGACACGACACTTTTCATCAGCATTTCCGACTTTTCGTCAACAAGCACGGAGCGCGCACGTGTTTGCTTTGTATTTTATTCGATTGCCTCAGCAAAATCAGCCCCAGTTCTGCATAATTCTTCTATTTTTGGGGCGAAAGATGAGCCGTACTACCGACCGCTATTAAAACGTGATAAAAGGGCCAGATGGCAAAACATCAGCATTTCAAAACATACCTCAGTTACCAACGTACATGCATGGTTGCGTGTATATTCCTTAAAATCATGATACGAGAGTTTGTCCCATGATGCACATCGTGGGGCTCAAGTGCACCAAATACAATTGCAGCAAAAAGAAAGCTCCAAAATCTTCTACTCAGATAAAAATAAAGTGTAAATGCTAAACGGTAAGAGCTAGCTTAGCTCTTGCATAGCCTGCATAGCTTGCATAGCCTGCATTCGGCGTTATGTTTGAACATGAGTGGATTAATTAGGAAGTTTCAACTTAAAAAGTGTGCTATATATGCTTCTCGCTAGCTATTTTATAAGCTAATTCAGTATAAGGCACAGTCTGTGTGCTTTGTGGATGTGTAATTGATTGTTACCTCATCCTGTTTATCCCACTGATGTCAGCAAAATGCGATTCTCTATACATACCAAAAACTATGCAAACAATTTATAGCAAGGAGGACTATATTATAATCCTTGTAAGATAAGTTTGATTAAAAGCACCACGATTCAATTTGCTAATTTACAGACAAGGGCAGCTATGTGCAAATGCTGCTGCTCTATGGAGGGAACCACCTGGGTCTCTCACCACAGCAAATCGATCACTGTCACCTATGGATGTGAGTAAAAAAAGTGTGGAGGGGGAGGCAAACCGAGGCACCAAACCCCCTGTGTTACCAAAAATAAGACATGTAATAACATAAATTGCTTCCCTCTTCACAGGGAACTGATACAGGTGCTCTGTGCCACGAAAGCTACCAGATTACATTTAAACAATGCTACAGTTATTGCAATATTTTGCTTTTATTTAGAGGTTTACTTATTTAGACACCATTTATTTGAGGTACGTAATACATGAATACATGTTCACGTATGATGACATGCACTATCAGGTAACGCATATGAAAATGTGACCGCAGTCTTGGGATCAAACTAAGGGAGGAGGAGGAGGAGGAACAACTTTATTAAAATCACCGGCAGCTAGGACGTGGCCGCTACGTCGCGGAGACCTGCCTGGTGCCCGGGCCTACTCACGCTTCCCAGGTGGGGTTGCGTTTTCGGGCCGCTGGCGTGCCATGGCAGCCTTCGCCTGCTGGACGGCCTGGATTTGTGCACTGCAGTCTTTAGCGTTCATGGCTTCTGTGATATCAGAGGGCATAGTTCCTTGCGCAGCCTCAGCAGGCTGTGTCCTGCAGTTCCAGAGTATATGGCTGAGTGTCGCACGCGCACTGTCACATACACGGCACATTTCACTTTCGTATACACCGGGGCACAGATGTTTTGCAAGCACTGGGGTAAGGAGCGATTCGGTCTGTAATTGTCTGTAGAGAACTGCTTCTTCCCGATTTAGATTTGGGTGAGGTAGTTTTATGCGATGAAGCCAGGTACAGGCTATGAGGCATGCCACAGTAAAGTGCTAGAGATATCGCAGTATTGGATGACAACTGTACTGTTGACCATGATGCATTATGCTTTTGCTGAAATAGGTTCGCACTTTTTTGCTGAGTTACTTTCAGTTTCTTTCAGTTAGTCCATCAACTGATCAATCAACCGAACATAAACTCAGGGGTTTACTGCCTTGAACATATAAGTAAACTGTAGAGTTGATTTTAAGTGAGTTACTTTAACTGAGTTAGAATTGATTTTAAGTGTGTTCAGTGCACTACGTTCCTTTTGCACAGATGTAAAATATACATTGAGATCATGACCTATGAAGCCAGTCATGGTGAATGTGCTATGAAACTGCAGTCATAAAATATGCCTTATATTTTATTTGCATACAGTTCCCAGTACGGCTACTCACAGCATCTGTACATATTCTGAGTACGCATTTGCTTGATATAGAAGGCATAAGTTATCATTTGCCTTGTAAAGTCCCAAAGAAAATGGTACGCTGCAGAGTTTCCTTTAAAAATTCTTACAATCTCTTAGGATGGCCATAACCACCATCATGGGGGTATTCTCAATGACAGTAAGACGTTTCTGCAGGGAAGTGTTATTTCTGAAGAATGCAGTAGCATAGCGAAACTAGGAAAACGCTAGTGTGACTTTAGACGATACGAAGCTCATAATATTTGTGCAAGTTTCCCTGAAAGATGGCCCTCAGTCAGCAGTGATGAGCTTCCAATTTTTCTCGACAACCTAAACTCTTCTGTGACTCTGCAGTAAAACTATAATTGTGTGACAATTCAGCTTCCACTCATTCAGGATATTTCAGACTAAAGCCCCTACTTTGAAGTGAAGCAAATTGCACTTTTCTTCTGGTCAGGCATGAAGAGAACAGTATATATACTCACTCATTTCATATGCAAGTATGAACTGCACTGATCTTCCATTGTGTGCAAAAATGTGATTGCCGTCTTCGGATAAAAAAGCCAAGGTAGTTTTACACGCTGAAACTATAAATGGCTACAGGGAATGCCATAGTGGATGCTGGGAAATTGTACTCTTCGATGAACTCTACTTCTGACCATGTGTTGACGATCTTTCCTAAAATAGGTTCGTATTTTTGCTGCCGAGGTTACTTTCACTTAATCCATTTGTCAATAATGCTATTCAGTGTTCAAAAGCAAAAAATTCTGTTTGAAGTTTCGCATTTGTGGCACACCATTCTTCAGTTGGATACGTCCAAGGACACCGCAGGTTTTTTGCTAACCAATCAGTTGGTTTGTATTTTTTTTTCCACTCAGGCCAACAGGAAATTGTAAATTGAATAAAAGAATTCTATTTGTTCCCAGGACTTCGCTTAAACACATGTATCACCAGCCATTTATAGCATGGTGCAAACTGAAATGATTAACAGGAGTCAGCACGTTTAGAAGTGGTAGTGCACTGAAAATTGCACTTGATGGGAACGGGATGCGTCTTTTAGTCACAGTCATTTTCAGTGTAGTTTCTTTTTTCATTGCATGCATGGCTACATATTCAGTGGTTGCAGGTTTGCATGAAAAGTAGACAGACACAGCTGTCAAAAGATGTGGACACACTTTATTATTGAGGTACACTTTATTATTGAGGGTACATGGGTATTTGGTTCAGACCTTGAAATTTATTTATACTCTAACAAAGAATAACTTTAGGCAGTGCCATCCTCTTGCAGTCTTGAAGGCAATAGTTCATTGTACCCTTGTTTGCACAACGCCAGCAATCGCAGCATAGGCGTCTCTGCACTCCTTCCCGTCATGCTGCAAACCTGTAATGTTGAAAGGAAACAAAATACAGGGTACCCACAAGTGTTCTGTAATGACAAGCTTATCATTCATTGACAAGGAAACAGCATGGGTTGCTAAGGCATTTTGCTACAAAAGGCACTGAAACAGGGCAGGTTTCATGCAGTACTATTGTGGACCCATAGAGCACCTTCTGTAAGAAGAGCTCAATAGTCGTGTATACGATGCACACCAACGGTGAGACCCATTTGTGTACTTCTTTCCAGACGTGCCAGGCAGACAGGCCGAGAGATAATCGAAGCGTGCAACATTTGAAAACTGGGAGGCGATTGTGTTACATCGCCAGTACTTTGTGACAGAGTTCGCCTTCTTAACCAGTACATGCCGCCAAACACAAGTGCGGCATTGAACTTGATGTTCCTCCTTAATGAAACTCTGTTATCAGCTCGGCAGTGGTCCATAGCTGAAGGATCATGTGTGTCAAGTAAAAGGCTCTACCAGTGTTTGTCATGTGAGGGGGCGGGGTGAGAAGGGCAAGGAAGTACGTTCGAGTGGAATGTGTTCCATCTCTTTTCTTCTGTTGATGCCAAGGTTTATGTTTAGTGCACATTCCACAAAAAACTAGTTGTGAATCATCACTCGACTTGTCTGCTTCGTTTGTCCCAGTCTTTTTCGTGCTGTTGTTAAGATGACACATACCAACTCGCCCAGCTCACCCCTCTGGATATGTTACGGTTGGCTATGCTACAGCTAGGAAAATATGAGCAACCACACGTAAAG
Source organism: Haemaphysalis longicornis (assembly GCF_048455015.1). Taxonomy (NCBI): domain Eukaryota; kingdom Metazoa; phylum Arthropoda; class Arachnida; order Ixodida; family Ixodidae; genus Haemaphysalis; species Haemaphysalis longicornis. The sequence continues at coordinate 124,950,293 of NW_027526214.1, read as the reverse complement.
CCATACGATAAAAAAGCTTTCAAGGTGGGATTTACTGCAATAACTTCTTGTACAAGAAGTTACTCCGGTAAGCACTCACAATGATAAAAACCAACTTGATGTGGATAAGCCGAGTCCAATCGTAGTGCTGTTGCAAGGGCAAAAGTTTTTGGCAGCATGCACACGAAATGGAGTACATGTACATCTCAGAGCAGCTCACAGGCTTGGCCAAAATGGCGGAAAGCTCTTGCTTTTCAAGCGGGCTTCTTTGTGTTGAGATTGCAGAAGTTAGCTACTGAAGGGAAAATGTGTTAAAGACATGCATATACCTTAAAATTCGACCGATGCAATCGTCGCTTTCACGCAATAAGAATCTGGTTATTCATCATGGTGTGGTGTGTTGAGTTTCAGCACACTGTAGATGCCACTGCCCGCAGTAAAAAAGGTGAGGCATCCATGTGCTCTGTTATTAGTGCTCGGTTATTTTTATTTTGGCCTTCTTGTTTACTTTAAACATTCCTTTTACGTGAACTTTTGGGTCCGGTTGTTTTTCTTTTGCAGAAGGTGCACGCTCCACGTGCGTCATTCCATGAACTCAGTGTGTTCAGGGGAAAAAAAAGGGAGATAAAACAAGTTTTGACGACAGATTTGTTCGTGGAACGATCGCATTGTATTCCATATTTTTCCTGCGTGGTGTGTGCAGGTATTGTTGCGCCTGTGCACTGAAATGACGACCGTCCCTGTGGAAATGACGATCACCCCCTTTGTCCACCCTGTTCAGAGCCTCAACCTTAGCAGCAAGGCGTACTTTCTAATAACATTTCGAGACCGCTTCCAACATTCCACAAATAATAAGCTTAAGCGCTTGCCTATCGTGAAATTCCTGATAGCAGATTGAAATGTTGTGTTGACATGGGCAGTGCATGCTTTAACGGCGGCGTGAATCACGAAAAATGGGTTTAGATTGCGATGTAGTGTGGCTACGCAGCGCAAGTGTGAAGGCCCGTTCGCACTTGCGACTGGAGCGATAGAAGCGACGCGATTGCTGTCCGCGGCGACAAAAATTGGTCGAGACCAAACGAACAAGGAAAGCGGCAGAAATCTCGTCGCTTCTACCGCTCCAGTCGCAAGTGTGAACCACTTGCGACTGGAAAGAAACATATGTAGGTCATGTAATTGTCCTGTATTTCCCATGAAATACTCTGTGTTTGATGCCTAATAAAATAAGCTGTATCCAAAAGCTGAACCTAATCGGCGGGGGCTTACAGCGAATGTATGACACGCTTCTATTTTTGTGCGCCTTCGGAAAACCCTGTTGCAGTAGACTATTACTTGTGGCTTCGCCGGAATGTTTTTTGTTGTTGTTTTACTCACAGAGCCTGCCTGACAGTACATCCGCCAGGTGGTAAGTGGGAGGCTCCTACAAAATAATGCAAGAGCAACTCGCAAGCCTTGCCTAATTACCTGGCATAGCACAAAATCTGATATGGCTGCGGCAATTCTCATTGCATCCGTGATAATCCCTTGTATAAATTTTTCGCGGCAGTTGTTTCTCGTTACCCAACTGGGGTCCGCATGACAACCTGCCAGTAAATTTCTTTTGAACCCACTCTTCCGGCATCCGTGAAAATTCCTTTTTAAAATTTCAGTCGGCTCCCGTTTGCTGTCTACAGAGATGTTTTTTCCACCAGCAAGACAGATAGATCTGCGCTGCTTTATGCACAAGCGATAAAACTATATGTTTCAATGGAGCCAGGCATACATCGCATTTTGTGATAATGTGCTCAGGCAGCCCGGACATGGGCCGCTTTAAATAAAGTTTGATCTCTCTCTCTCAGGCAAGCCGAACAACAAAGTGCATAGTGAAACTAGTAAGGCTTGAGCCTGGAGATTAGCTATGTTATGGCTAGCAAGAAATGAGCAACCGCGGGTAAATGTAACAAAAACGTTTTCAAGGAGGGACTTGCAATAATTTATGTGCACGCCGCCATTATTGCTGCTCACGAACTTCATGCCCCCATGGATGCAGCACTAACGTATCTGTTAATACTTCAGGGTCTTGGGCATCTTGCTATCAATCTTTACATCACGCTTTTTCACTCCTGTGATAGTTCTAGTGTCTCTCTTCCAAAGCTGCACGTAGTTTGCAGCGCGGTATGCAGACATTTTTGCCATGAGCTCATCAAATGTGGCAACCAATGGAAAGTACCTCGTGGCCAGTTTCCTTCATTCCTTGCAATGGAGCACGTTGGTTGTGGCATCAGTCCTTAATTGAGGTGGTGTGGTGGAGCACTGAACGAGTGCAGGTGGATGCGCAGCTACTGCAGAGGAGGCCTCCCCCTTTGGCGCGCTGCAGCCAGTCGATGTGGCCCAGGGCCTGCTGCTCTACCGCCATCCCGATTGTCCACACCCCCGCCTTGGCCAGCGTCTTGTGGCACTGTGAGCTCCAAAGCAGGCACGGGCGCCTTTGCGGCAGTCACCCTCCAACTGCCACCAATTTGGTTTCGGCAAGGTGACCAGCGGCAGCGCACACATCAGCAGCCCTACAGCCAAAGGCTGTCTGTTGGGAGCAGCCACAGTCTTGGGCGGCCACCTTACTCACAGCCGAGGTGGCCATCCGGTCCTGGCACGGAGCTGCTTGGCGGCCTGGCAGAAGCCATCTCGGTGGTCCAGCATGAGCACCAGGTAGCGCACCCTGGTCTTCCACCCGAGCTGCTCGCTGTCAATTTGCAGGCATGTGACCCTGCAGCAGGCCTGGGTGTCCCAGTGAACAAGCATCGCCTCCATCTCGGTGCCCGACAGCTGCAGGCTGACATTGGCGAGCTTGGCCCGCACTGCATCCGGGGGTGCCTGCAGCTGCAGAACGACGCCTCGGCAGCCCGCCATGGGGCCTAGTGCCTACAGGGCTGCGGCTGCGGCGTACACAGACAGGTACACCCTGTGCGCCCTTCTACTGTGCAGGCCGTCTGATAGTGCCACTGTGACCATGTTGAAGAGTAAGGGGCTGACGACTGTGCCCTACAGGGTGCCCACATCCACTGGTTGAGGCACCGACAGGGCGTTGCCTACCTGCCTTTGTGCCATGAGGCCCATCACGAACGCCTCGACGGAGCCCCGCAGCTTGTCCGCAATGCCGGCCTCCTTTATGGCCAGGGAGATGACAGGGTGCTGGAGGTTGTTGAAGGCACCCTTTATTTCCCCCCCCCCTGATAGAAAAAAAAAGCGCGGAAGTTTGCAAGCGCCCTTAACCCTTTGAGGGTCGAATTTTTTTTAAAAGAACTTTCCCTGGTGGTCAAATTAGTTTATTGCGGATTTGGAATGTACAAAATGTCTAAAGTCATGATTAAATGGTAAAAAATTATCAGGAACAGTATTTTGGGGTCAGCATCACTTAGAACTGAAAAATGTTCAATAGTATTTCAGAGTGTGGTATTCCTTGAAACACGGGTCTATGCACAGTGCCTTATTGAAGTCTGCACACATACAGCGCATGTCCGAAAATGAGCTGTCTTCTTCCGAAAAAAGGCTGTCTTCCGATTCAGATTCGGCGAAAGGAGTAAACTCAGAGTCAGAAGAGTCATCGCGGTCGGTGTCATCAGAGCGGGCAGTTCGTTGGGCCATATCGCTGCTTTGCCGTGCATCTGAAGAACTCGAAGGCAACCCAGTAAACGAGGAGAGCGAGAAAACGCCGGTGATAAACAAGCTAATAGCAGCGCCAATATAGATAGAAATCAACTTCCGCCGCCCCCACAATGGAGTCTCCGATTAGGTTACTTCAGTTCCAAGCAAGGAGGGCAAGAATACCTAGTGAGCGTGGGTAATAAACAAGATAAGAGCAGCGCCAATATAGATCGAAATCAACTTCCGCCGCCCCTGATAGCGAGCGTCGATCAAGTTTCGCGCGCCTCCGATGCGATCACGTGGCGAAACTGAAACCACGAAACGCGTTAACACGTACAGACGCCGTAACGCGCTGAAGCCAGAGAGTTCTGTTTTTCACCGCAAGAAGGTAGCACAATCAAATTTCAAACACTTCTTGTAAGTCCCAGGAGGTGGCAGCACCTCCCAGGGAGCATGCATCGTTAATATGGCGCGCGAAATTTCAAACGGATGCTCGAAATCGTACCCGTACGGCAAAGACCTTGCGGGACGGAAAACCACCGCAGTACACGTACGGCAAAAACCCTCAAAGGGTTAAAGGCTATGAAGATAAAATACATGTTTGATTCATTAAAAAGACTTTCTTGTCTCGATAACAATGATATCAGTCTTACAGCAAACTTCGAAGGAATTATCGATATATTAAACTAAACATTTGAAGCAATGGCGAATCCCCGCCCACTTTCCGGCGGCGATTTCACTATGACAGCACAGGATCTTGTTGGATGATTGGTGCCCAACGACCTAAGTCATCACCAAGGAACATGACTGCGTGATTTTTGAGGGGCCTTCATTGATCTTATCATTTGATCTTATCACGCGCAAGAACAGCGCTGTTAAGGGCGAAAATTACATGAACCTGGCAATATTAGTCCACACGCAAAGCGGAATAATTCAGCCATCGGCATTTGTTAAGTCATGCCAGTTTAAATTTGCGCTTCTGTTTTGTGTCTCATTGGGGCGGAGAAGCTTGTGCTTTTGTAACATAATGAATCTGGTTGACATTTCTGCACAACCCAACTTAGAGTCTGCTGTAATGAGCTTGGTGTTCTCAAGTAGTTGCATTCCTAGCGCCGAGTACACACTGCCGGTTTTAAAGCTAAACGATAAAAAAAGTATTTGCAGTTCATGAGCATGGGCGGTTCTGGAATGTATAGGGTGCACAGAAGTTTTGTAGTTTTCGTTGCAGACGCGGGAAATGGAAATTATGTTTGAAATCTTCTTTGTCCACCAGAAAACGGAGGATTGGGCAGCTGTGCAGAGCCAGCATGACCTTCGGGCATGGTGCGATGCCCGAAACAAGTCAGCATTTTGTTTCCCGGAGTGCACCAAGAAAACATGCGTATTGGCATGGCCCCGCATACAGAAAGACCAAAGACTACCATGCTTTAGCATGAAGCGGACAGTAATGACGCAGTTAAACTATTTCCTTGGTTGACAGCGACCGTTATGTTCAAACTAAAGCATGGTTTCAGGCTACAACAGGATAGATTTGTTTCCCGGAGTGCACCAAGAAAACATGCGTATTGGCATGGCCCCGCATACAGAAAGACCAAAGACTACCATGCTTTAGCATGAAGCGGACAGTAATGACGCAGTTAAACTATTTCCTTGGTTGACAGCGACCGTGATGTTCAAACTAAAGCATGGTTTCAGGCTACGACAGAATAGATTGGCTAAAAATTGCAAAGTTGTTTACCGTGATACTTCCTTGGTTATTTCGGTTACTTAAGAAATGCTGACGATTGCTCAAAATGTGCTTCATGCAACATTTTAGAATGTATCAGTTGTGGATCCGGGAAGAATCACATTGGCGCGCACCCGTATGTGTGTGTGTGTGTGTGTGTGTGTGTGTGTGTGTGCGCGCGTCGAGGGGGGGGGGGTGAGGGGAGGAGGCTGGCGGAGGTGTGCTGGTGCTCTTGAGAGGGCCTGTTGTATGTGGCCGTTTATTTAATTAGGAAATTCTGTTGTCATGCACGACCGATTGAGCCTTGAAAGAACGATAGTCCTGCGCCCACAGAACTTCAAAGGCCAGGAAGCATTAAAGGAAAATTCTACCAGAAAGGCACCCCCCCTACCCAGCGATGGGAGATCTTGATGTCCAGCCCCGACCTGTCGACGCAGCACGAGCTCGCGTCCAGGGGCCAGGAGCTATTGGACTCATATGGGACTCGTGAATAGGGTTCCACCCCGTCTGACGCCTGCGAGCGTCACCTGAAATGGGCTCAGCGAAAGTTGTTTCTCTCTCTCTCTAGAGCTCTTCTTTGCCACCAGTACGAAAGTCCTTCACTTGCGCTGCGCACACTGCTATGGTTTTAAAATTGGGTGTAGCAGTGGATTGCAGCCAGAACAAATATATATTTCATTCTTCATGTACTGATGCTACGCTGTCCCGATACACTCTGAGTAATCCTCTCCAACTTCGTGCATAATAAAATATTTGGGCCTTTACAGGAGTTGAATTTACATTTTCCCTCATTAAAAGTCACCTATCCGCTCCACCGTGGGTGCATTCAGTTACCAATTCAAACGCAAATACTGCATTCGGAATAAAACAACATAGACATTTTTTAGCTCGGAGACACAAGATACTGTGGCATCGTGTAAATATTACGAAGTGAATATTTAAATATCAAAGAATGCATAATTGATCTGCACCGCACAACTTAACGTACAATGCAACCTCCATCGTCAAAAGACATCAGTGATCATGTAAGGATTAGTGACTGGAAGAAAATGACTTACTATTCGATATCGCCGTTGTGACTCCAGCCCCTGAATATACACTGCTCTGGGCAGCCGAATATGGCCATCTGATCGTTGTTACTGTCGCTGATGATTGATTGATTGATTGATTGATTGATTGATTGATTGATTGATTGATTGATTGATTGATTGATTGATTGATTGATTGATTGATTGATTGATTGATTGTAGGGTTTTAACGCGCCGACGCAACGCAGGCGATGAGGCGCGCCGTAGTGGAGGGCTCCGGATTAATTTTGACCACCTGGGGATCTTTAACGTGCGCCGAAATCTCGTACACACGGGCGTTTTTGCTTTTTGCCTCCATCAGAAAAGCGGCCGCCGCAGCCGGGAATCGAACCCGCGACCTCGTGCTCAGTAGCGCAACGCCTTAGCCACTGAGCCACCGCGGCGGGTATTGTTACTGTTACTGTCGCGACGCCGTCTGCCTGTGGCAGGGCTGGTGACCGTCGTGCCTTCACATTTAGGATAAAGTCTGGAACTGGCTCGGGGAGCCGCAGCACGCCCTTTTGTCGACCCGCTGTTTTGCAGTTTCCTAGGTTAGGGGAGAATACCGCCGAACAAATCTGCCTAATCGCGGGGGTGAAATTGACTGTCGCAACATCGCCGTCGGAAGGGGACAACACTCAGTGCGCGCAATCTGAGCCCACTCCAACAAAACCCTCCGGGCCTCGACAGAAACGTGAAAAAGGAAGAATGAAGGGCTGACGCGAGGAAGAGGGGCGTACCTTGCGGTGTGTCTCAATCGCAAAGGCCCTCTGCCCGCGCACGGCATTCATTCAGCTGGTGAAATGGGTGAAACTGCACGTTTCACCCATTACGTAGCCCATCGCATTCTTCAGTTACCTTGCACGAGTCTTGAATGTGTGCCCATGGCCACTTGATCTCCCCCTTTCTAGGAGAGGGAGCAGCCGTGATCAGCCACTGCCGCTTGCACATTGTTCTGCTTAACATACAAAGATCGTCTGTTCCCGTTCGGGCCTGCATTGTACCAGTCTTCAACCATCAATGGCCGGCGGTCCCTCTTTTTTTCCGCCGCGAGTTAGTGCGGACCGTGGTGCAGACCACTCCATGCTTCCCCGGACGAGTCAATCTCCTCTGCTGAGAACAACTCAGCCAACCAATTATTCTCGGTCTCGCCGCATGTCTAAACAAAGGGATACAACGCATGCCTTTGGCGTCCCGTGCGCTGACCTTACCCGAAGGCACCGTCGCTTTTGGGGCCGCACCCCTCCAAAATCATCCCTCAGCGGTTCGCACCCCTCAGGCGCTTCGTTTTGTCACGGCCGGACTCGGCTCCCTTCCATGCGAAGGGTAGACATGCACTTTCGTGGCATTTTCATAGCATTTCGTGGAAAGTGCCATTAGTGGCACTTTCAAAAATATGCCGCTTTGTTCACAGGCGACGTACCAGGCATACAGGCAGCATGGCGATGGCCGGAAAAATTTCGGGGGGGGGGGGGCCTGAAGCCCGGTCAGCGCCCCCTCCCCCCTGGCTACGGCACTGCATCAAGTAGCACGAGGGCTGCCACCTGCCTGGTAGTCTGGGTGTGCTCTAGCTCTGTCATTACGTTGGCAATGGAGTTCATCGCAGCCTGGTGCTGCCGGAAGCCTGTGAGCTGCTCTGAGATGTACATGTACTCCATTTCGTGTGCATGCTGCCAAAAACTTTTGCCCTTGCAACAGCACTACGATTGGACTCGGCTTATCCACATCAAGTTGGTTTTTATCATTCTGAGTGCTTACCGGAGTAACTTCTTGCACAAGAAGTTATTGCAGTAAATCCCACCTTGAAAGCTTTTTTATCGTATGGCTTTACGTGTGGTTGCTCATATTTTACTAGCTGTAGCATAGCCAACCGTAACATATCCAGAGGGGTGAGCTGGGCGAGTTGGTATGTGTCATCTTAACAACAGCACGAAAAAGACTGGGACGAACGAAGCAGACAAGTCGAGTGATGATTCACAACTAGTTTTTTGTGGAATGTGCACTAAACATAAACCTTGGCATCAACAGAAGAAAAGAGATGGAACACATTCCACTCGAACGTACTTCCTTGCCCTTCTCCCCCGCCCCCTCACATGACAAACACTGGTAGAGCCTTTTACTTGACAAACATGTTCCTTCAGCTATGGACCACTGCCGAGCTGATAACAGAGTTTCATAAAGGAGGAACATCAAGTTCAATGCCGCACTTGTGTTTGGCGGCATGTACTGGTTAAGAAGGCGAACTCTGTCACAAAGTACTGGCGATGTAACACAATCGCCTCCCAGTTTTCAAATGTTGCACGCTTCGATTATCTCTCGGCCTGTCTGCCTGGCACGTCTGGAAAGAAGTACACAAATGGGTCCCACCGTTGGTGTGCATCGTATACACGACTATTGAGCTCTTCTTACAGAAGGTGCTCTATGGGTCCACAATAGTACTGCATGAAACCTGCCCTGTTTCAGTGCCTTTTGTAGCAAAATGCCTTAGCAACCCATGCTGTTTCCTTGTCAATGAATGATAAGCTTGTCATTACAGAACACTTGTGGGTACCCTGTATTTTGTTTCCTTTCAACATTACAGGTTTGCAGCATGACGGGAAGGAGTGCAGAGACGCCTATGCTGCGATTGCTGGCGTTGTGCAAACAAGGGTACAATGAACTATTGCCTGCAAGACTGCAAGAGGATGGCACTGCCTAAAGTTATTCTTTGTTAGAGTATAAATAAATTTCAAGGTCTGAACCCAATACCCATGTACCCTCAATAATAAAGTGTACCTCAATAATAAAGTGTGTCCACATCTTTTGACAGCTGTGTCTGTCTACTTTTCATGCAAACCTGCAACCACTGAATATGTAGCCATGCATGCAAGCAAAAAAGAAACTACACTGAAAATGACTGTGACTAAAAGACGCATCCCGTTCCCATCAAGTGCAATTTTCAGTGCACTACCACTTCTAAACGTGCTGACTCCTGTTAATCATTTCAGTTTGCACCATGCTATAAATGGCTGGTCATACATGTGTTTAAGCGAAGTCCTGGGAACAAATAGAATTCTTTTATTCAATTTACAATTTCCTGTTGGCCTGAGTGGAAAAAAAAATACAAACCAACTGATCGGTTAGCAAAAAACCTGCGGTGTCCTTGGACGTATCCAACTGAAGAATGGTGTGCCACAAATGCGAAACTTCAAACAGAATTTTTTGCTTTTGAACACTGAATAGCATTATTGACAAATGGATTAAGTGAAAGTAACCTCGGCAGCAAAAATACGAACCTATTTTAGGAAAGATCGTCAACACATGGTCAGAAGTAAAGTTCATCGAAGAGTACAATTTCCCAGCATCCACTATGGCATTCCCTGTAGCCATTTCTAGTTTCAGCGTGTAAAACTACCTTGGCTTTTTTATCCGAAGACGGCAATCACATTTTTGCACACAATGGAAGATCAGTGCAGTTCATACTTGCATATGAAATGAGTGAGTATATATACTGTTCTCTTCATGCCTGACCAGAAGAAAAGTGCAATTTGCTTCACTTCAAAGTAAGGGCTTTAGTCTGAAATATCCTGAATGAGTGGAAGCTGAATTGTCACACAATTATAGTTTTACTGCAGCGTCACAGAAGAGTTTAGGTTGTCGAGAAAAATTGGAAGCTCATCACTGCTGACTGAGGGCCATCTTTCAGGGAAACTTGCACAAATATTATGAGCTTCGTATCGTCTAAAGTCACACTAGTGTTTTCTAGTTTCGCTATGCTGCTGCATTCTTCAGAAATAACACTTCCCTGCAGAAACGTCTTACTGTCATTGAGAATACCCCCATGATGGTGGTTATGGCCATCCTAAGAGATTGTAAGAATTTTTAAAGGAAACTCTGCAGCGTACCATTTTCTTTGGGACTTTACAAGGCAAATTATAAATTATGCCTTCTATATCAAGCAAATGCGTACTCAGAATATGTACAGATGCTGTGAGTAGCCGTACTGGGAACTGTATGCAAATAAAATATAAGGCATATTTTATGACTGCAGTTTCATAGCACATTCACCATGACTGGCTTCATAGGTCATGATCTCAATGTATATTTTACATCTGTGCAAAAGGAACGTAGTGCACTGAACACACTTAAAATCTATTCTAACTCGGTTAAAGTAACTCACTTAAAATCAACTCTACAGTTTACTTATATGTTCAAGGCAGTAAACCCCTGAGTTTATGTTCGGTTGATTGATCAGTTGATGGACTAACTGAAAGAAACTGAAAGTAACTCAGCAAAAAAGTGCGAACCTATTTCAGCAAAAGCATAATGCATCATGGTCAACAGTACAGTTGTCATCCAATACTGCGATATCTCTAGCACTTTACTGTGGCATGCCTCATAGCCTGTACCTGGCTTCATCGCATAAAACTCCCTTAGTTTGATCCCAAGACTGCGGTGACATTTTCATACGCGTTACCTGATAGTGCATGTCATCATACATGAACATGTATTCATGTATTACGTACCTCAAATAAATGGTGTCTAAATAAGTAAACCTCTAAATAAAAGCAAAATATTGCAATAACTGTAGCATTGTTTAAATGTAATCTGGTAGCTTTCGTGGCACAGAGCACCTGTATCAGTTCCCTGTGAAGAGGGAAGCAATTTATGTTATTACATGTCTTATTTTTGGTAACACAGGGGGTTTGGTGCCTCGGTTTGCCTCCCCCCTCCACACTTTTTTTACTCACATCCATAGGTGACAGTGATCGATTTGCTGTGGTGAGAGACCCAGGTGGTTCCCTCCATAGAGCAGCAGCATTTGCACATAGCTGCCCTTGTCTGTAAATTAGCAAATTGAATCGTGGTGCTTTTAATCAAACTTATCTTACAAGGATTATAATATAGTCCTCCTTGCTATAAATTGTTTGCATAGTTTTTGGTATGTATAGAGAATCGCATTTTGCTGACATCAGTGGGATAAACAGGATGAGGTAACAATCAATTACACATACACAAAGCACACAGATTGTGCCTTAAACTGAATTAGCTTATAAAATAGCTAGCGAGAAGCATATATAGCACACTTTTTAAGTTGAAACTTACTAATTAATCCACTCATGTTCAAACATAACGCCGAATGCAAGCTATGCAGGCTATGCAAGAGCTAAGCTAGCTCTTACCGTTTAGCATTTACACTTTATTTTTATCTGAGTAGAAGATTTTGGAGCTTTCTTTTTGCTGCAATTGTATTTGGTGCACTTGAGCCCCACGATGTGCATCATGGGACAAACTCTCGTATCATGATTTTAAGGAATATATGCGCAACCATGCATGTTACGTTGGTAACTGAGGTATGTTTTGAAATGCTGATGTTTTGCCATCTGGCCCCTTAATCACGTTTTAATAGCGGTCGGTAGTACGGCTCATCTTTCGCCCCAAAAATAGAAGAATTATGCAGAACTGGGGCTTATTTTGCTGAGGCAATCGAATAAAATACAAAGCAAACACGTGCGCGCTCCGTGCTTGTTGACGAAAAGTCGGAAATGCTGATGAAAAGTGTCGTGTCAGCTCATAGGAACCCCGAAACTTGGAAAGCGATGTGCAGAGCACGCTTGACGCTCCTTTGGGGTGGGATGTATGCAGAAACGGAAATGTTATTATTCATTGTTTTGCGTTAGGCTTAAAACACGTGTGTTTACTCAGCGCCCCCAGTACCAGAGGCCATAGTTTATTTTTTCACCTAATAGCTAGGAATGAAGGCGGTATTCTGTGCACTGTTTATACCTCTCGAAATTACGATGCACGGCGACCACTGAAGGTCATCAACTTCAAAATGAGTCAAGGAAGTTTAAACTGAACAAAGCAAACTCGATCATCCTGTCCAGACGCTTTTTGAATTTGTAAAAAGCTTGCATTGCACACCGCTAAGACGAGGGAGGACGGGGGGAGGCTAGGTTGGTGAGTTAGTGTCATTACTAATACATTATAAGCGTCGCGAGCGATGAGCGAGCGATAGCTTCCGATCGATGCATTCGTGCACGAAGCGAAGCCGACTTTCTGGAAATCGGTGGGAGCGGTGGTTGTTGTATGCTACCAACTGTCCCTGTTCTCGGTTCATTCGATGTCCAAACTATTTAGGAGTCACTGGCTCTCCTTTCATCTAAAAATGGCTCCGTCTGGGAGCCATTTGCATCTGACAAGCATCTGAACGACGCATCTGAACGACGTGGGTCCAAATTGGAACTAGTTTTGTTTTATATGGTCCCAGCAGATAGGTTTTGCTGGGGGATAACACCTGGCCCCTTAATTTTACAAATATTAGCTTTAGAAATTGTCATTCTCAGACAAAGCAGCCTAACTTTTTTACCAGCATTGTTAGCATATTTGCATTTTTTATTTCCCATATTCATTAGAAGTAATTCCAAACACTAGTTGATATTACGTTCCAGCCAGTTTGAGTTCAAACAGAAGGCACCGTTGCAGCGCTTACACAATAGGCAATTAAACAGCATTTGCGCACCTTGATTGTACTGTTAAACTTGCTCCACTTTCGTCAGAGTTTTTTTTTTATTGTGAATGATGCGGTCCCACAGCTGCAACCACTTGTGAAGGACCATGTCTAGGGCCATAACAATTGTATGATGAACTAGGCAGTAAAAATAAGAAATTGTAATATACAAAGGATAAAAAAGGCAGGAAGTTAAGAAACATCTTTAGTTGGTGTGAGGTATACTACTACTCATTAACTTGGGGATCATAATTGAAGAGCAGGATCATGATGCTACGCTCATTTGGTGAACAGTGGTGTTTAACAATGATTTATCGTGTGATGAGTGGGATTCCCTTCTCAGCATCAAATAGGAAGAATCTGAGCCAGTTAATTGTAACATGTTGAATTCTACGACAGTCAGCCTGAAGACTCAGACAAAAGGAGAAAAAACAGAGCCGTGCACGGTGTTGCATGGTGCATATCATCCCTTCATTTCCTTGCCTTTTGTTTGTTATTCGAGGCTGACCATTGAAGAGTTGAACTGCTCCTAATGATGGACTTTGCATTTTACCCAACTCCTTGCTAGTATGATCAAGGAAGGAATTGAGGAGCAGGATCTTGCTTTTTGTGGTAAACAATGGTGCTTCGTCTTGTGCCTCACCTATGTGAAGAGTGGAATTCTCTTGATATTGCTCATCGGTAGCGTGAAGAACAGAATGAGCAGAGAGATCATGACCCTTCTCTTATGAGGCACAGAAATCATTCGGTGTGGAGTGCAATACTCATGTAAAGAATGGGATGATGCCCCTTCTGATTTGGTACCAAGAGATACATGCGGATGCAGAGGCATAAATTTAACCTTTTGATAAGTACGATACCCAGAAATGCTTCAGCATCACAAGAGAAAAGAAAAAAAACAGCCTAAAGTTGTGCATGCTGCATTGAGACTAGGCGTTTCAGCCTCTTCGACTGTTTCAGCTGTCGATAGCTGTGTGAGAAGGCGTTGTTTTTTTAACCGGCAAACGATTTCACGGGGGAAGTTCCAGAATCACCTGTATTGACTTGAAAGGATGTGAAAAACAGATGGGAAGATTCCTGTCTACGTGGCCAAAACTGGATTTCCTTTCACTTCTGTACTTGTTCATCCCTATACGGTGAAAGGGAGCCAAGCAAGAAAGCCGTTCATTGATGGCTTAAGGGGTGCGTGACCCTTCTCGTAGACAGCAGTCATGGACAAAGTCTCCTCACAGTTCAAGATTCAGAAAGAAAAGAAATGCACGTAAAATGCATGTTCAATAACTTGAGGAAGAAAGCATCACATACTTGTGACATGAACAAAAATTAGAAGTCAATGTGCCTTCTCGTAATTCCTGTTCCCTCACTTTCACTCCTATAAAATAAAGTTTTGATTTGATAATTTAACTCAAGAAGCTCTAGTCAAAGAGCGTATATAGGTGTTTTACAACGCATATGTTGTATGTTTTATTGTCTGAGCACACCTAGAAGCAAACATCCAGCTTCAGTACTGCTTTCACGCTTGAAGGCACAGTTGACTCCCAATAATACGAAGTCCACAGGGACCACAATTCAATCGAACAAAATGCAGCTGAACAGCATTGTCATTAGTCCACAACTCGTTCTCTTTTTCATTTCGTTCAGAATCTTGACTTTTGTTGTGAAGTCGAGCTTATATGTCATGGGTTGTCGTGATAGTGCAGACTTATAGCTAAAATCAAAGCCTCAAATGTTCACCTAACTGCTCACACAGTGCTGTGAGAAACAAAGAAGGTTGAGGGCCTCACAAGAGATGTGAACATTGGCGCGAGTCTGAACTAGCCTGCTGCTTTATCAGCAGTGCACTACCTTAGTTGTGATGGCACCGACATCAGTAGAGAACAATTAGGGCGCTGTTTCGACACTTGAAAATGGTTTTATATCGAGAAATGACAGTCACCTTTATGTTTCTATTCAATATAACTTCCAATTAACTAATATAATGGGTTCTAGCTTCAAATTATCAAGCAATTTCTTCCATTGAATTGCATGTAAAATTGCCGGAACCAGCACATTACTTCCAATTAAGTGACTTCAAGTTAGTGAGAGCCTACTGTACTGTCAGTGACAAGATATGTCAGCCTGGGCGTTCTGTATCACCCAAAACTCCTTTTACTTGTTCAATAATTACAGCAGAACTGGAGCATTGTGTTTCAGTATGCATCAACATTATCTTTGTTAAAAGTACCATCCAACAGCAGGCAGTGCTCAACCGTGAATGTTCAAGAAAGCCAATTTGTGATACCGCAAAAAATTTCCATTGATTTGATTGATTGAAGGGTTTAATGCGCCGACGCAACACAGGCGATGAGGCATGCCGTAGTGAAGGGCTCCGGATTAATTTTGACCACCTGGGGATTTTGAACGTGCGCCGAAATATCGTGCACACGGGCATTTTTGCTTTTTGCCTCCATCAGAAAAGCGGCGGCGGCGGCCGGGAATCGAACCCATGACCTCGTGCTCAGCTGCGCAACGCCTTAGCCACTGCGGCGGGTAAATTTCCATTGATGCTTAGCATTCACTTCTTATCGCATTTGGACAGTGGAGCCAGTGAATGTGCCAGGTTGGCCTTTTCGGAGTGTGCAAGATAACATTAATCTGCCCTTGTTGGGGCACGGTGCCTGGCAATGTGCCAGCAGGAATGAAAACACAACACATGAAGGAGGGTGTCTACTACTCAGTGTTAAAAACTAATGACAACAAAAAAAGAGGTGTGAGGTTATAGGGGCAGATGCAAGCATTTTGGCTAGAAATGCTCCTCTGCAGTTATTAGCATACTCAGTCATGCATCTTTGTATCTGATGGCAGGTCATTTAATGGCAAGCTTCCCAAAAAGACTTGTTATAACACGAAGCTTGCAAATTTCATGTCAAACAGTGCTATGAAACATTGCCAATTCTGCATTCATCACAGATGGCTAAATTAACTCCAAGGATTTGTGTTTAAGTCGTCAATGCAACAACCACATGCTATGAGCTTGTGTGGCATGCGCTTTGCACGATCAGTTACGTGTTGCGACTGAAGTACCGCTAGGTTGTGTGCACCAAGATGTTTTAGGTTCGACATGTTCAATGACAACCTCTTATTAAACAAGAAAAGAATTTAAATAAAAAGGGGGGGGGGCTTGCCAGCTACGTTTTTGTGCTCTGTTCGGGACTAGGTGAAGTTGCAAGCCACCAAGTGATTGCATTATTGCAGTGGGGCATCTGGTTTCATTTGATAGCTCTGCCATAATGCTAGCATGAAGTTCACACGATAACAGCATGCCTGCCTCCATCCTTCTGTGCCAGAATAAAGTGCAGCTGGTATTATTTTTCCCTGACATGTTTATCCCATATAGAGCTGGCCGGGGGCTATGGGATAGAAACGGAAGCGCAATAGCTAGTTTGTTGATAAGATTAAATTAGGCAAAAAAAAGCATTGCAGCAGCTCATAAGTTCTTGTGGGAGTGAACTGCCTCTTTTGATGGTCATAATTATATGTGGAACATATAAACGTCCAGTGGGGCTCATCATACCACGAAGGAAAGACCACAGATAAGCACTTGACAGATTTATTGTTCTCAAGTACAACAAACAAGCAAACACAAAAATTCATTCCGACTCTTATTATGCCAATTCTCGTGATACGCAATTATTTTTACTCGACGGACAAAAACAAAGCAAATTTTTGTTCTGTGAACGCGTCAAAAGGAGGTGCCACTTTACGTAAATCACCGGCTTTTATCTGCCTGCTACCTAGCTTGAAATTGTTGCAGATTTTCTTCAGGTTCAAATTTTGCCGCGCTGGACGACGACACAGCAGAATTTTCTGTGGTCACGCCAAACAAAAGTGCCACTTTGCCTAAATCGCCAGTTTTCAGCCTGCTTTCCAGAATTTTGTTGCGCGTAATACCAGTTGCTGGGGTGATAGCCGTACTCCAGGTGGCACCTTGAAAGGGAAGGAAAGCAATAAAACAAAAACAATATTGTGTACACACAGGAGTTTCCAGCAGCGCGGGCTGCTGTGTGGCTTAACGTGGTTTTCGGATTTTTGCGGTCCTTTGCTGGGGCTGCTCGGGGAACGCCACGTGCTATACCTTGAAAAGAAGAATTATCACCGCCACCAGCTCCACGCAAAAAAAAAAAAAAAAAACGTCGTTCACAATGCCATGGTCAGTTTGCAGCAGCATAGCGTGCCTTACCTTGGTTTTTAGATTTTTGCGGTCCCCTGAGGCCGCCGATGGAACGCCACGTGCTACACCTGGAAAAGAACAAAAGATCACCGCCACCAGGTCCACGCACAACGTCCATTTTTAAGCAGATCGCTGCTGCGCAGGCTTTACTTTACCTCCGTCCTTGCGGCTCAGGCGCAGCGCGCGAAAACCACCACGGCGTGCCATGGCCAGAGGTGGCACGTTTTGCTACAGCTGAAAAAAAAAAAAAAAAAGGCAAAACACATGAAAGCAAAACCCTTTCGACGGGAATATGTACTGCTTACCTGGAGATTGTTGCGTTTTCCGATGGGCTTTCGCGCCAAAAAAGGGGCACTGGCGAGCAGCACGTCGTGCACCTGCTGCAGCTGGAAAAAATAAAAAATAAGAAAGGGGGCAAAACCCTTTTGCCGGGAATATGTACTGCTTACCTTGAGATTGTGAACGAAAACCACGATTTCGTTCCGACGGGCGATGACAAAGCAATTTTCGCGCCAAAAAAGTGGGCACCGGCGAGCAGCACGTCGTGCACCCGCCCGCCGCAAGCACCGGAGCCGAATGACCGAATGAATGAACCGGCAGGCTCGGCTGGTCGGCCGCGGCCGCGGCCGCAGCGCGGTGGCGCCGGTGGCGCCGCCGTACGGCCAGGGACCTTTCTGGGGACCTTTTATCTATATTATCTCTATATTATCTCTATTATCTATATTATCTCTATCTATATTATCTCTATGCTTTTTTGGTTCCCTAGGCACCCTGGGTCGCCTAGGGAGACGGATCGCCTTCTTGAGCGTTGATTTCTGTTAACCAATCAGCGTTTCCAGCCGTTTCTCTCCTTATACATAGTAGTTTTGAGGCCAAAAAGACAGTGTTGCCAGCATAGTTGGGTGCGTTTAGGCCGATTTGGCGGCGGTTGTGGTCAGGTTTTAGTCGGATGCGTTGGGTTGGACAACGTCCTTTTCCATGGAGGAAAAAAAAGCTTTTTTTTCCCTCCATGTCCTTTTCCTTTAAGTTCGGATGATACCTGGCTTTGCTACGGACGCTGCACTAGCCGCATAATAGGCGGGTTTATCGCAAGCGGGAACGGTGAATTTTGGTGAATGGAAAAGGCTACTATCCTCCTAATAACAACAACAACAACAATAATAATAATTATTATTATTATCATCATCATCATCATCACTGTAAGAAGCTGACACCCCCCCTCTCAGTCCAGCACTATTCGCCCCGAGCGCGAACACAGTCGGCCCCTGGCGGCGGCGGGACGAACCGCTCCTAGTGTGGATTGCGCTCTCGCGTCGTTTGCTTTTTCTCATTGCGTGCGGCGCAAGACGCGTGCTGCACACGACAAAACAGCCAATATATGTGTGCTCATTTGGCAGTAAGCAATGACTTAGTTACCTCTGCTTGCGCATTTCCTCTAGAAACGCAATAATCAGCGGCCGTTGCGGGTTAATGCGCTGGTTTAATTCCACGAAACATCTTCGCCCTGGTCACAGCTTGAGTGTGAAACTTGTTATAAACATTGCTTCCACACATTGCACTGTTCTTATTGTTGAGTGCTGTCGTCTGCCGTTTCGGGAACGTCTAAGAGTGCTTTTTGAAGGTGGCGTGGTGATTATTTAAAGGATAAAAGTTTAGTACGCGAAACGTGTAAGAAGAGACAAGACCTGTGCATACGCGTGCAAATTCCACACCCTTGTAAAATTGCGCTGTGTCCTTATAGAAAGAAGAAACAAACAAAAACATTTACGCTGCACACGACCCGTGCGCTATCGCCCATGTGTGATCGTGTCCTTCCCGTACCTTTCCTAAAATAAATACCATTTTTGGACAGTCGTTGTTTATACTGAGGACAAGGAATAAACATTTATTCAACTGTATCGAGTTGCTAATTTTACGTATTATTTAAAATACGTTTCTATGGATGCGCAAGAGTATTTAGGAGGGATTTCTCGGTAAAATTAAGCAGTTGTGAGTTTGCGTCTGTCATGTGGCATTTCAGAAGAACGGAAAGTTGGGCTAGTTGGTATGTGTTCATTTTGGTGGAATACAGAAGCGCTCCTTCTTCTTCCTTCGTCCTTGTTTTTTGAGCGCTTCTGTATTCCACCAAAATGTGGCATTTCGTGTGTCATTTTCATATATATCATTTTCAAATCCGACATGAATCACCTTGTCCAGAAATGTCTCACTCGGCATAACCAAATGCATAATATGGTCACGTCTTAACCTCTTAAGGTGGACGTAAGTTTAAAGAAAGAGAAGAAAACGCGTAATATAATGCGCGTTGTTGCCCAGATGTGTGAGGGGTGTGTGCCATGACTCGCTGTTTTTTTTTAATTTTTTCCCACAATGCTTGCTTTCAATACAATTTTGAAAAAGGCGAGCCACAATTCCTGGACAATCCCGGACCAAAGGGGGGTTAATCAGTTTTGAAAATACGTACTGCTTTTTCACCGCTACAGAACACGACGCCTAGTGTAGTTGCGATTGTAAGTAATACCAGAGTCCGTCAAAAGCATTGACGGACTCTGGCAATACTGATAACTATAGTTTTCGCGTTACACGCGTTCTCTTCTCGCTGCTCCTGCAACGTTGGCAGGACCCCCCCCCCCTTCCGGAAAAAAAACTAAATGCACAGAATTTCATTTTTTAACCAATCCTCAAGAATTAAATGCCACGAAAAAAGCGATATTCAGTTTACAAAACAAAGTAGTTACCGGGAACCCGTTGCGCTGATTCGCAACGAGAAATAAAAAGGAAATGTTTTACTACATCTGCAACAGCGCAACTTCATTTATTGCCATCTTTAGGGTTCGTAAGTGACCTTATACGCAAGAATTCAAACACATCTCGCTGTTGCAGGCACCTGTTAGATTTTAAAAGGAACGCAAATGGTAAGCACAGCAGCCGCAACAGAAAATTTGTGCTCACTGTGAGGTCCCAGAAGCTTGGTTTGCACACTGTAAACCTGCTTGTCACTTTGCGATAACCTAGCTAAACATGAAATGTTGATTGTACTGCGTGCGTTGACAATTCAATTCGCAAGTTCACTTGCGACGAAAGCCGTAAATAAGTGATCCGAAACCGTTATTCATCAAACCTTTCTTCAGAGTCGTTAAAATTTCATTTAAAAGACCCGTTAGAGCGGCTACATTTATATCTCTGCGCTGATCAAAATTCAGTAATTTTATGTTGCCTTTTGAACACACAAAAAATATCGTAAGCTCTTAGAAAGAATTTCGGGGCAGTTAAGTAGTGTTACCATTTCAGGGCATCCCACAAATGCAAGAATGCGTCATGCTACCAGTAAAAGCGATTGAGATTGCCGTTGTAAACTGAATTTCAGAGATCGCGGCTTCCTGATTTGTTTCTATTTATGCTTTTATTTAAGGCTCAAATCCATATTCAGGAAAGATCGAGCTTGCTACGAGCCACAGCGTACAAGTTCATTGTCACAATTACGGCCATTCTCAGGTTCCCGATGAGTCGTCGCTTTTTTTGGCGTAGTAATGAAAACTGACTGCCGCTTCCATGCTATACATTGAACGTTGAGGAACCGAACTACATTATACCACTCTTGATTGCACCTTTCGTGCGCACATACGGGGGAAAAACGGCACGAAGCGCGCCCACAGTGCGCATTCTTACGGGCCGCCCAGCGGAGCATCCACACTAGCAGCGCGACGCTGTCGCCACCTACATGTCGAGCTCGCGGCGAATACCCTCAGAAAAAACCTCGATCCGCCCCTGCCTGCGAATTCATCGCACAGCAATGTGAAGGGCTCAGAAGTGGCGCTAATAATTAATAGCCGGAGATTGTATCATCATCACCAGCCTATCTACGCCCACTGCAGGGCAAAGGCCTCATCCCATTATTCTCCAATTACCTCGGTTCTGTGCTAACTGCGAGAAATTTATCCCCGCAAACTTCTTGATCTCATCTGCCCATCTAACTTTCTGCCGCCCCCTGCAACGCTTGCCTTCTCTAGAGATCCACTCTGTTACCCTCACTGACCAACGGTTATCTTGCCTTCACATTACACGCCCTGCCCACGTCCATTTCTTCTTAACATGTACTTAACACGCGTTTTTCCCTGACCCACTCCGCTCTTGTCTTGTCCCTTAGCGTTACACCTATCATCTTCCGTTCCATTGCCCGCTGAGTCGTTCTCAATTTAAGTTGAACCCTCGTAGTGAGCCTCGAAGTTTCTGCCCCGTAGGTGGGTCCCATAAGATGCAGCTGTCATGACAACGGTAGGTTGCCATTCATCTGAGAACGTCCGCCGTATGCTCTCCACCCCATTCTTACATTTCTAATTATCTCTGCCTCACAATAGGAATCGGGGGTCACAACTTGACCTAAGCAGATATATTCGTTTACCACTCGTTTTCGTTTTCGTTTACCACTCGTTGACCTAAGCAGATATATTCGTTTACCGTTTATATACATTCGTTTAAGCAGATATATTCGTTTACTGCCTCGCCACCTATCCCAAACTGCTGTGCTGTCCCGAGGTTATTTATCATTACTTCGGTTTTCTGCATATTAATTTTCAGGCCCGCGGTTCTACTCTGTTTGTCCAGCGCGGAAAGCATGCTTTGCAATTCGTTCCCCAAGTTACCTAGCAAGGCAACGTCATCAGCAAATCTGAGGTTACTGAGGTATTCTCCATTAACCCTTACGCCCACCTGTTCCCAATCCAGCGTTCTGAATACTTCTTGTAAACATGCTGTGAATAACATTGGAGAGATTGTGTCCCCTCGTCTGACGCCCTTCCTTATAGGTATTTTACTGCTCTGGTTACGGAGGATGATGGTAGCTGCGGACCCATTGTAGATATCCTCTAGTATTCTTACATTGCATATGAGCACACAAACATTACGTGCCGTGCAGGAATGTCACTTGCTGCAAAGAAGCCTGCATGAGCAGCCAGCAGGGATATTGGAGCTTTGCATTCTTTTTGTTTGAATGCAGTATCGCACACTGTGACTGGAGTGCCTCGACCCCTTTTTGCGAACTGGGGACAGGCCGCGACTGCAGGCCCTCGCACTGTTGGGGCTCCCAGGCGACGAAAAGCAGCTTGTAGGATGGCTGTTAATAGCAGTACGTTGGACTCTACCTACAGCTCCCTCCTCCACACCACAGTCTCTCCAACCACCAAGCTCACGGCGTCTACAAACAGAAACCTTCTACAACCACACTATCATCTCCCACGTATCTCCATCCATTTTTCCACACAACTGCCCACAATGCGACACCCCTCTCACAACCTACCACCTTGTGTATTCATGCCCCCACCCACCCCATTCACTCCCCTCCCTTGAGCGGTGGGAGTCTGCGCTGACCAGCTCGGTGCCGGAGCATCAAATCACCCTGGTGCAACGAGCCCTGGATTCGGCGCAGGCTCGCGGCCTCCTGGACGTCCTTTTCCAGCTCCCTTGGCTGCTTAATAAAAAATGTTTACCACCCACCTTGTCACGCACGTGCGAGGTATATCGGTTCTGTGGCGGCTTTCAATAAGTACCAGTTTGTAGCAGCACTGTGTCATTATGAGCTGCTCTATTTGAACTTGTGACCACTTCCACGAGTGGCTCTCACAGCCGAAGAGAAGGCTCTAGTGCAGAAGTGCTCAGTTTGTCCTCGATCGACACTGTGCCCATTTTGGGGGCAACCCTGGTGCATGTTTATCGAGGATACTAAGACACCATAACAAGCAGCGCACTACCACCAGACAGGCCAGATTTTGTTAGATGTGACGCATCTCTTGCTCTGAGGCATGTCCCTCCTCCGTCGGCGTAGTCCGGCGTCCGCACGCCAGCTGCGCATGTGCGACTCTCCCGTCTTCTCGCCGACAGCTGTGCGTGCAATGCTCTCACTCCGCCTCATTATCATAAACAACAGCTGTGTGCGCGCACTTCGCTCGCTTCGCTCCGCTCCCATCGCGCAAGCGTGCGCATGCGCGACTCTCCTCCGTTGTCTCCTCTCCTTGAGGCGCTGTGAATATAAAGCGGGTATCGCGCTGTGGCGGTTCAGTCAGCGCTCGCTCTCGTTCGACTTCGCGTCACTTTGCTTGACGACTGCGTGCTTGACTTGATTCTTCCGATGAAGACGTGATGGAAGCGACGGTCCCTTCAGTGAATGCATCGTACACATTCACAACGTGTTTCACGCGATTTAGAGAATCAGCCCAATGGAAACACCAATTGAACCCCCCCGATGTGTCGCATCACATCAGGGTTCCCCTCGCGGGAAGATGGGCGTAATTTTTCTTTCGGCACCATGCCACTATCGTGTTGGTGCTAGCATCCATTTACTTTGCCAATCCAGGGACACTGTGATCACACTTTTTTTTTTCCGCATCTCAAAGGGTGCAGCTCGGTGCAAGGCTGGAGAACAGCGCAGCCGGCACTCCCTCCCTCTTCGTCGGACACCGCACATGGATTCCCGAACTTGCCTGCGGAAGTTCTCCATGACTGGCAGCCTGTTTTGTCCGCAGGCTTACATCTCTCGCAGTGGACTGCGTTAGCCCGCACCAGAACCCGCGACAAACCGCTTCACGAACTCGCCGTCTGTGCTCCCCACTTCAGGAGCGAAAGCATGTGAACTGACGAGAACAGCGTGCGACAGATCATGCCACAAATGCTGGGCAGAGGGAGCTGGCCAATGCCGGGTGCTTGGCTGGGCTGAGCTTTCTGGTAGCGCTCGACAGCGCCACTGGAAGCTTAAGCAGCTCTGCTGTTAATAAAGGAATTACTATTACAAGTACAACAGACAAGACGCCTTTTCTGTCATACTTGTTTTTTTTTTTCACAAGGCAACTTCATTGAACACATCTGGGGAACAATACAAAGAACAATTGCACCGATGGCCAAAGGCATGTTTGTCCCAGTTTTTCGTGCCTCTGTTTTTCCGGTATGTCGAACAGACTTGCCCACATTAGGCTGTTGCTGGATCTTGTGGTCAGTAATGCCACGCGGGTTTTTGCATGCATTCTGTGCAAACCCCACTACATGTGCAAAGTGCTATCCTTGGAAGTTTTTCAAGGACAGCACTTCCAAATGAAGGCATGAAACGAACTTCGTTTCAATCTGCCGTCTAACTTGTTCGAAAGATTTTACGTTTGTCACAAGCATAACTTTGTTTTCTGCGCCAGCTTGTAACACGAGACACGCTACAAAAGGAAACTGCAACCTCAGTGTTTGTAAAAATGTCCATGGTCGAAGCTTGGTTGAGTTTTTTCGTGCGAAAATATGAAACGTGCTCACAATGAAAACTACACCTGCAAGAAATTTCCACCTGGCATGTAAAATTGCTTACTGGTCCAGTCAACACGTATAGTTTTCCCTGGTTATGTCTCATATTTTGCTTTTCTGTTTTGCATTGCTTTGAACTTCAATAATGCATTCTATATCGGACCTGACACCAGCCTTTGACGACCACTTCAAATATTCTTTGTACTGCTTCTGGGATGCATTCAATCAAGTTGTCAAGGCTGCATTTGTATAACCCTGGCCATTCATACGAACTCCTCTCCTATGATGCTGGGGCCTTGTAGTACCAGCTTCAGTGCAACTGATAAATGGGGCAGAGAAGTCAGCGTTTCATACATTACCAGCATTCCCTGGAGTGGCATCTACTCGATCCAGCCTTTGGTCAAGCACCATCAACGGAAGGTGCGCACTGTATACCGCCACCTTAATAGCACCACACTGGACACGGGGGGCATGGGGAACAAGCGTTTCATTCCACCTTGACACTGCTCAAGGACGAAGAGCAAAGGGGCCAATGCACAAACCTGGCAACTTCCGAGAGCTCAGCAAAGTGAACCGAAACATGCCGTTTTTTACACTCCACTGACGTCTACACACATCAGCGCTCTCTGCTCACACAACAGCGGTGAATCTTCGCATCAGTCTTGCACATCCTTCGTCTGCAATTCTGCGGTGAAAGTTCACACTCGCATGAAACAACAGTTCCGCAAAGCATGGGGTTGACATGCTTCGCTGCTCCCTCCGTCAGACGAGCTCAACCAACAATTCCACTGGGTTCACTTCTGTTCACAAGTTCACGATGTTCACAAGTGTGTTCCACACATCAAGTTCCACATTCTCCGCTGTGAAGCCCCGAGAAGCACCCTTGGCACCACACAGGGGCCCAACGAAAGGCCCACAGATGACCCAAAATGTCCAAACATTGCTCGAAACAAGCGCAAAGTGAAGACACAGAGACAAGTGGCCACACTACCAGAGAGCACTTGCACCAATCTTGATCACGTTTGACCAGTGCAAAGCTACAAAAGGACATGAACAAAAGTTCACACAAAGAAAAAGAAGAGAGTAGACGGAAGGGTGCCCGATACTTCAACTGTATCCTTTTAAAGCCGCAAATTATGGACAGTGGCATGTTCCTAGCTGGCCAGATAAGTACACGCACAAGCGTTCCACACAAGCCTCGCTTGCACTGAAATTCTACACACAGTCACGGCTCGTGCAACAAAACATGACAAGAGCAAAAACAACTGCTAGCTCAAAGCTCTTGTTAAAATCAGACTTTGCCAATACATTCCATTCACAACGACAATGCCACCAACAGAGCAGGGCTTGCAATCAAAGTTTTGCCAACAACAACAAAAAAAGGTTGCAGTAGTTCGATAAAAACCCTCGAGGATGTTTAACATCTGAGCTATTATTACGAAAACTTCAAGACATCTGTATTGCGGAACGCTGATCGCAATTAGTATGAAATAAGAGCTTGTTCACAATTAATAGCTTAAAACATACAGAGTGTTTTTGTAACATGTTTGTCAAGATTTCAAAAAAAGCTGCTGGCCGGTAGCGTTTTATTTTGATGCAAGGGCCCGATAAGGGTTGACCCCACTTCCAGCTTTGTTGTTTTCGTGCAAGGCCAAAGCTGAAAACCCAGAATTAACATGTGCCTTTTTCGACAAAAAAGAGAACTTCACAGTTGCACAACTAGAAGTGTGAACCAACAAATATCATCCACCTGACGGCTGCATAATAATTATACACACCTATTATGCAGTGTTTTCAGAAAAACTTCAATGTCAAACTATTTGTTCTAAGCAAAAGAAAAAATAAACCATGTGGGATCAGCCCATTGCAACAAACACTATCAATTTTTCTGATAGCTCATGCAAATTGCCAAAAATTTTGCCAAGCATAACACTCCAAAGGAGCGAACATTGTCCGCATTACTCCCTTAAAATCACAAGCGATGGCCATGCAACAACTTCTCCCCGTCAACTGACACCTTTTTGGGCGGGAAAAGTATTTTCAGAAGCTCTGTTTACCATCACCGCAAGCCCTTACTGCTGATCTGCTGCAGTCAGCTATGATTACATGCTTGATACCAGGAGTCCACTGACTGCACGTCCAAAAAGGAAACCCGTGGAAATGGGGCACGAACAAACAAAAGGCCAGCCTCAAAGCCCGGAAAGGTGAGACCGCACACTGCTAACCAAAGTGCTGTCTCATATGACACAGCTGGCAGGATAGCGTGCAATGCTTTATGGCCTGCCCACAATCGTGGATAAACAAAGGCGGCCCAACACTAAGAATCGACTCATGGTTAAACTCCGCAACTGAGCCACCAACACTTAGACACCCGCGTACCTTCAAGTGAACCTCGTATTGCGCGAAATATCGCAGTCCAACTTTTTTTCCCAGCAGATGGGGGTGAAGCCAGCGATTACCCACAGCCAGGAGGAAAACAGAGTCACTTCCTAATAGATGCCCCGTGTAAAAACTTCACGAGCGCTGGCTAGTCCCAACGAACATTTCAGTTAGTCGGCACTGGTCCTGTGTGCTCTCCCATCTCGTCCCATAATTTCGTGCTGTTAGAAATGAAGTCAGACCAACCGGCCCAGACTTCGCTCCTGTTGTCGTCTACAGACTTCCACAGTTCCATGTATCAAAGAACTCTGGCTAACAGCACATGGCAACATAACGCTCAGTTTGGGCTGGAGCAAGTGAGGGGGCAGTGTTGAGCCTTATGGCAGACACAAGAGGCTTTGCTTGACCTCTTGTGTCTGCCATATCCCTGATATATCAAACTGCAAGGGGATCGCGAACTACTTCGATGCATCGATAATTCATTATATAAAATATTTTCTTTCACATAGGATTTCCCAGGGGATGTTTGGACTGTTCAATATATTCAATAATTCAATACATCCCGGATCGACTGTAAAAACAGTAAGAACTGGCTTTGCTGCAAGGCACTCGCATTTTTTTGTTTTAGGCTCCACAGCACGCAGTGCTTTTCCACATCACACTGCTGCTAAGCAAGAAAAAATTTGAGAGTTGTTCTACAGAGCGAACCTGTGTTTGTGCGAGCTGAGTTTGCCATCAATGCTTGTGTAATTGATCCTATATGGTATTAAGAGATTAAATTACTTTTGGTTCGTTAGCCGTGTTGCAGTGCACTGTGCAATACACCCGTTTTGGCATGCAACACCACGCTAGGCTTAATACCATGGCACATTCCCTTTCCACCCGACACAAACCTCCCTCCCAAGGCGTGAAAGCCCTGCACAAAACATGGCTGCGGTGGCCAGAACACAAACCGCAGGCAACGACCCCCACCTGCTGGCCATCTCTGCCACGAGGTGGCTCGTCCCACTGACCCCCGTTCCTCACCACCAGCGACTGAAGCTGGCCGCTGCTCTTCCCAGCATGCTGCGGCGCTCACAAGGCCTTCTCCACACACGTGCAGGTTCAATCCTCACTCTGGCGCAATTTTTCTCGTGCAGCAATGTGCTACACGAACGAACAGCGCAACAAACTCTTGCCAGTCCAAAGTATGTGCTTTCTTGGCAGCCTTAATACGATGGAACGAGAGGCTGCACACACGTGGGCCCCCAGCTAGAGTTGAAAACGGAGTCCCCCTCGCCACGAGTCGTCACAGTTGCTAGCTGCCACCCCCAAGGGAGAAAAATGGCCAACCAGGCGGTAAAGCAATGCGAATGTTGTGGGTCCCACTCTGGGAGCTGGTTTTCTATTTTTGTTCATAAAAATTGAGCCTTCTTGACAACAAATGCAAGCTACGTCCCTTGAGCTATCTAAACTGCTTGCTGTCCTTTCCATTCACTTCACAGCCATGTTCAGGAGCTCCGCACAGACTGGAGGAAAAGATATCGCCTCCAAACACATTTCATCGCCTTGGTCGTAATCTGTGTGCAGTCGAAGCTCGGTTATCCGGCCCCTTCAGTTTTTTTGCAGCAATTTCGGGCTCCGGGCACTGATAAGCCGTGTCATTGATAGCAACCCTTCCTCCTGAGCTGCCAGCGCTGTGCATTTCGTGCCTTTCCTTCCTGCAGTCTGGCCACGGCCATCACTCTCGGGGGAAAACAAATGCACAACCAATGGTCCCTTCCCCTTTTAACCCTGGCCTTCAAAGGAAACTTTTGGCTCATGCAGTGGTTGGAAACATCTCGATCTGACACAGAACTGGCTTCACAGGGCACACCCAGCCCCAAACGTTCCCTGGAGAGCAGGACTGGAAGTTTCTGTAGCGGCACCCACGAATGCAGCCCCACAACACGAGCTACTCTCACTTCCACTTTCACATTCCACAGGAATACAAAGCTCTTTGCATTGGAGGTTTAAATTAATATGGGACACTTGTGGGGGAAACAGCCACCCGTGGAACAAAATAGGTGGTAGCAGATGCTGCAGATAACAGCCTTCCAGAAAGAAAAAAAAAAGATGGACTCCCGATACATAGAATTCCTGCACTTTCTCAGATGCCAGGTATTCAGTACCTCTTTCTTTTTTTGTGGCAACGGAGGAGGAGAGACAAGGCCCCACACACACCCCCACAGCAGCTCCTGCATCAAAACAAGGAAAACAAGAAGAGAATGCCCACTGGTGTCGCCCTGGACGGGCCAAACCCAAACACGAAAAATCACTGTGCCGCAGCCAACTGTTCGAAACAGGAGAACGTTTCATCCTGGCCACTTTCTGACGCACAGCGTTCTCGTCGCTCCTTGAACGGAGGCGTCAGCACGTCCACACCTCCGCTTGCAACGCAGAGCAACATGCTGCTCTGCCGGTCACTTGCACTGCTCACTTGTAGAGCCACGTCTCTGCTCACAGGCGATCACAAAACACTGGGGCAGCTTCAAAAACGTGGGAGCTGCACTGCAGGTCCTGTCTCGACTTCCAAACACTTGCCACTAATAAATACAATCCATTCCAGCAGCTTGTCTTAGCTGCGCTGGGATGCCACTGCAGAACTGCCTTCTCCACCCTGCCAAGCATGCCCACAAAAGCCAACCCCCGGTCCAGATCCATTACCAATCCAGGGTCATTTTGAGTCACTCACATTTGGTGGCACAAATTGCTCAAGCGTCTTCATTAAACCATAGACGCGGTCCGCTCGACCTTACGCACCGCTCACACCGTTCCACCAAACCTGCCCGAGCGCCAACTCGCACCGGGGAGACCATTCGTCGCACTTGGCCCATTCGTCGACTTGGCCCGCAGATGGCCCTGCCCCCCTCAGGGCCTGCGGTGGTGCGCGTAGTACATCTCGAGGGGCTTGTTGACCTTCCAGTGCTTGTCGTTGACCTGGTCCAGGGTCATGCTGCCCGGCAGCAGCGTGAACTGGCCCGGGGTGACCGCGATGAAGATGGCGAAGGGGGCCACGCTGCGGGGCGCCGACGCGTCCTGCTCAAACTTGTCCAGCGCCAGCCGCATGGCCAGGTACTTGGACAGGTGGTCCACTGCAGGCATGCACAGGGCACAGGGCTCATGGAAGATGAACACAACTCGCTCCCCCACCAGCCCACCTCTTCTGTGGGGGCTCTGCCCAGAACGCCTGAAAGCGGAACTTCCAGACACACTTTCAACTTCGTACGATGAAATGCAAAGAGGCATTAGAAGCTTGTCGCCAGCTGAGAACCGTGGCAAAACTCCTACTCCTCTTTCGTGTGGTTTTTCAACCCCACACTGAAATCTAAACGGGGCTCTTTGCACACGTACAGTAGTGTCAGGTTTAGTGCCCAAGTTGAGTGCCACACCGAAACTATTTCAGCCCCTTCATTTGCGTACTTCCAGAGGTTGACCAACTGAATGAAACACTGGTTTTCATATGAGCTAGAAAACCTGCACTCCAAGGAAAGCGCCAGGCTGTTCCTTCAAGGGGGCCACAAGGACAAAATACAGCTTTGGTTCATGGAAAGGATTGCGCTGTGCTGATAAGAAAGAATTGGGTGACTGATGCAGTGATTGCCGTGGGGCCTGTAGTTTCTGCATGCAAAACTCTAATGCTCCGTTTTGGTATCTCTTGTGATACTTTTTTCAGTCAGAAAGACATCTTTGACGGCTGCAATGGAGGCGAGTGAGTTACCTGAGGCCAGTTCTTTTGAACTGAATCATGCTGTCTGTGGCCTGTATGGCCCCTTGGACCTGCTCTATGCGGACAAAAAAAAAGGCAGCGGATTGGCACTAAACCCCACCTAAATGGCTGGTCAGCAAACGTGCAAAAAAAATTACGACAGCACAAAATTATTACAAAGGCACTTTGCGGTGCGATGTGTGCATATATGAGAAATTCAAGGGGAATTTCATTTACTTCATTTTATGCATTGGTTAGTTACACCCCAATTTGCCTTAACACGGTTTTACTGCGTAACACAAATTCTGACCTGAGCAGTGTAATGAAACTTGGAAGGACTGGCTGTCCACTTCACCGTGCTTTCAGTGCTGCTGAAACGGGTTAGCACCAGTGGCTTTCCTCTGGTACCTCAACTGGCATTGATACGGTAGTTACCCGCGATACCTGACAAGATGGAACGTCCCTCGGCTATTCAGTCATTTAAGCAGTCCGACGTCATGTAATTTCTCTCGTGATAGTTGCAATAAAACATGAGCCCCAATTCCAAATTGCTCACCGCTCCAAAGTAAATGGCACTCACTGCAATGATCTTAGTAGCCAAGTTCACCAGTTTTTTTGTTTTCTTTTTCCAATGTATCTGCCCTGAACTGATAACTGCACAGTTGTCACAAGGAAATTGGCTTTGCTGCACACCATGTTATGCTTACATGACGTATTTCGAGCAACAAGCCATTAAAGCAAGCTTTGCTGCAAAAGTTGGCATTAATTGTCAGATAGGTCAAAACCAAAATTCTGAAGGCTGGGCGTGCCAGCTGCGAACCCTGCATGGTACTATTCTGTTCGTCCCCTGATCACAGACAAACTGATGTTCTAGACCTGTGTTCTATCACGATCTAGACATGATGTTCTAGACAGTGGAGCACCGAATATACGACTTACTCGGAACCATGCAAACATACACTACCAGCATGTTTGCTGCATAATCAATGTGGGTAAATACATCCTTAGTGCTAGGTCTGGCACATCAAGCTTGCTGAAAACATAATTAAACTTTCACATTAACTGTGTAACTTGCGACCTCGAGTAATTTGCCTTGAAAGGGACAGCCAACAGATTTTTCTGGAGTCAGCGTCCTCTATCTCATATGAAAGCCAGCATTTTATACAGTGGGGTCACCTACAAGAAATTTCTAGATGAACCGGCCAAAATAGTTTGGACTCGGCTCCTGAAGCCTGGCAGGTGGCGCCATGCAGTGTCCAAGCGTGACACTACCGTGCGTACGCAAACATGTGGTTTCAATGCGCAGTTCAAAAACCGCATAAAGGCATGGCAAAGAGCGCTCTTCATCACTGTTTTAGCCGGGGACAAGTTCTAAATGCCTCTTTTCATCTCACGCATGCTGTCGCACCGTTCCCTCTCATGGTTGCCAGCACTCGTGTTGGCTGGCAAGTCTGAAAAATTCCGCTCTCAAGCGTTGTAGGGCCCCATCAGGAAAACCGTTTTGGGACAGAGAATGTATGCTGCACGAGAATCGGCTGTTTGACCCTTTAAATTGAGTTCCGCATAGTTTGCAGCCACCTCGCCTACCCAATGCAAAAAAAAAAAAGGAAAATGTGCATTTTATGCGCTCTGAGGCTGTCCTGCGCTACACCACCAACCTGGCACCATATAAGGCGAGAGTGGTAAAAGGACGCAAACACCGTGGCTGCAAGCAAGTCGCAGCACGGAAACACATGCACGCAGTTCACGCCAATGAATTTCACAAAAATATTTATCAAAACTCTTCCTTCCCGAAAACTACGTACAAATGTGTGTCTATCCCGCAACCTGCAATTCTACATCGGTTATCATAATTGTTGAAATTGTGAAATTGTCGGCTGTCAATTTCTTTTTGTGTTTCTGAGTTTTTTCTTTTTCCCTCGTTATGCCTTGTTCTTGAGTTCAGAAGAATCTATACACCCCAAGTACGTTAGGGGCTTCACTTGTTCGTTTTGATCACGAATGTCTTCGTTTCCTGTACATGTTATGTTTTTGCACCCCCTGCTGTAATACCCAAATTTGGCTGCTCTAAGTATTTGAAAAAGTAAGCAAACAAACGAATGAATACAATAAGTAAACTGGCCGGAAAAGAGGCAGAGGGTGGACAACACAAAAGCCAGTGGCAGCAACGTGCCGTATTTTTGTGCACCAAAAAAAGTGGAGGTTCGGACCGTGTGCGAGGCATTTCCTTCGGTGCAGCTTCACAGCAATGCGCGCTGTGCCGCGAGGCCCCTGCAGCAGCCACAGCGACTGAGCCACTCTCATCCCACCGAATGGAGCTCACTTTTCACACACAGCTACACAACATAACAACCCGAGGCACGAATATTGGCCACGTCAGCCAGAGTTTTCCGCAAATGAAAAGCTCTGTTGTTTAGGAGTAACGAGGGCGAGTGCCAATACTCAGAAACATCGTGAAAACAGTGCTCCACACTGCGACGATAACAGGTATGAGTTGAACTTAGTTTGCCATGAGGAGGTTGGCTTTTGCCACCACACTATAGCCTACTGTTTAGATACTTGATGTATTTAATGCCAACTGCTTCCAACTTTTCACCTTTTTGCTGTACAGTAGAACCCAGTTGAAGAGAAATGCACAGGGGAGCAGTTTCTGTCTCTCATATCAGAGCTCTCTTATAATTACCGACCAACCTCCAGTTTAACGTAGGAACCCTACCATTGAATTTAAGCACAAAAGAACGCTACAGCATGTTGCAAAAGGTTTCTTTGCCACCACAATTTATGAAGTGGTTCTGAATTTTTGTTTTCCCTCATGGCTGTAGTTACACTGTTTTTTTACAACAGCCTCTTCAAGCTTTGTCTTCTTCCGCTGTATGCAGAAGAAGAAGAATCACCGCAGATGTCGACTTCACAAGCCTGATGAATAGCCAGAGTAGAACACAGTCAAATCCCGCCACAATGAAACTGATGGGACGCGGGAAAAATTTTGCTGAAGCGGAAATTTACTGCAGCGAAATCCACCCCAACACATCACAGAAGGGCAAGATACACATCACTGACAGCATAATGCAATGTTCAGGAAAAAGATTGATCAATTGTGCCATGCTTGTTGGGATAACAAGCGTGTCAGTGGTTATCTGTTTTTCACCTGCCCGTAAACAGCGTGTAAAGAGCGCATTACGGAGGGGGTGAAGAAATGCAGTTGATGAACATATTACTTGCCGATTACTTGCAGACAGCTGCTGGGCCCTCAGAAGCCATTATCCTATCTTCTGACTAGGCACAGTGGCAACTGACCTTGGCAGGCAAGCCAGGCGCGCTTGCATTTACCGCCAGCGCGCCCTTGTTACTAAGATAGGATGACGCTGGCTCAAGGCTAAACACAAAAACATTATTTTTGCTTTTGACTTTGAAACCGTAGAATGAAAACTGCCCTGACAGCTGCTCACAACGCATACATGACGGCGCCGCACCTGTAGCAGAGCACATTCGCGCGATTTCAACTGGATACGGATAGGCTGTAGCTCCAGCTTGGCAAACCTGGCCTGTGCCTCATGTAAAGATGGTCAGTCACATCGTTATCACAGGCAAACAATGTGTCCATCTGACTTTTTCTATGGGTTACGATAGCGTGGGTGCACGGCACACGTCTTCGGAGGAACTAAGCGCCTTGAATGTATAAGAAGTCACAGATAGCTGGCGCTATGCCTATTGCAGGGGTGACGCAGCTGAATCAAGTTTGGGAGCAGTTTTTGGAGCAGCAAAAATCTCGATTTTGGAGCAGAAGAACCTTGGTATGGAGCAGTTAACGACATTTATTATGTCCCCTTAGGTGCCCCAAAAAATCTAATTTTTGGGAACTCAAAGGGGGGGGGGGGGGGGGGGGGGGGGGGGGAAGAGGACTTTTTAAAGGGACACTGAAGTGAATTTGTCAAGCTCCCGTTTTTGCTTGCACTGCGTAGACTGGCTCAATTTAGCACACTTTTCATCGTTTATCCGGTTGACAAATCGGTAATTATTTTACAAAGCGCGAAAGAAGAAAAACTACCATGCGCGGATTGCGGCGGCCACACCAACTAAGGCTGTGACGTTGAGAGGAGGGGCGCCGTGATTGGACGATGCCCAAGGTTAGCAATCACACAAGTTTCGGTTTCGGTTTCGGTTCTGTAAAACATAACCAATGGCTTTGTTGGATGGGCATTCTCAATATCTCAGTAATCATCGTACCGCGCTTCTGCCATGTTGTCGGCTGTAAAATGCACAAGATAAGCCTCCCAGGACGGCTTGTAGTCGTAGCATTCACTAGCCGAGACCTACGCAGTGCATGAACGCCCTCCGCGTACCCGCAGACGCCCAAATGTCATGCGCTTTTCCCCCATATTTGGAGCTTGCCTCCCTCATGCCTGTATCGTAAAAAGCGTGTTCGCACCAGGCCAAGGGTCTGTTCATTCTGGCCTGTGCCCACTGCCTGCAAGCAGTCGGTGCTTATGGCAACAGCACGCCAACGAAAACTCGCTAGCGCGCCAGTGCCAGCCTGCGCGCGTTTTGTGAACTAGTTCGTGTAGCCATGAACGTTGCGGCCCCAAAAAAGGTGAACTCAATATAGAAAATATCGGCGGAAAACAAAAAAGTTAACTTACAAAAAAAAAAAGCACGTACCCGCGGGGATTTGAACTCGTGACTCGCAAAACATTTGCAATGAATTCCTAGCGCCTCAGACTGCTAGGCTACGGAGCGGGACGCGAAAGCCTTGCTAATATAGGGTATATATTGTACAACCGGTTTACACTTTTATTTAGTTTTGGCATTTCAAGCCGCTTAGGTGACTATTTGTTGTACTGCGATCATGCAGTAAGCGTCGCCCGAGTTTCCACAGTAGCTCACGTCTAGCAATTGCATTTCGTAGACGGAAAAGCGTTCGCAGATGCGTAGTCGTGCTGCTGACCGCTGTGCTTGCCCGCCCAGCGCAAAAAAGTGCTTCCCGCGCCCTAGTTTTACGCTGTACGGTAAAAATATCAGTTGATTTTATTTGCTTAGTACCTATATTGACTTCGCTGACTCTTCTCCCGCCCTCAAGAGGCCTTATATTTTCCTACTGGCGTACCAGTTAGCGAAGCGTCGCATGTGCAGCGCTTGTGTGAAGCGACCTTGACTTGGAGCTAGATACAGTGTACAAACAAACCAAGTAAAGAAAGGCACATTCTTCCATTCACAAACGTCTCCTGGCTTCGTTTCAACTAAGCCAACGAATTGCGACCAAGCAATTTTTTTTTAACCTCCTTGATTGCGACGACCCGCCGGTGGCCGGCGGACGAAACGCTGGGCCGACTGACTCTGTCTGAAGGCCGGGGAGCCGTGCAGTAGCCCAGCCAATTGCCAGCTCATCCCCTCCTGACGTCACACGAAAACGCCACAGAAAATGGGCGAGCGTAAAGAGAGGAGGACAGCGTTTTCGAATTAGTTTTTCTACTAAATAAAATCGCGTAAACGCGCCTAGAGTGGTCGAAACATGGCCTGGGGACTCCGGACTACAATTTGCGCTAGTAATCCCGCAATGTTTACATATCACTTCAGTGTCCCTTTAATCGGTTTTGAATGTATATAACACTGAAACAGCCTCTTAATACAGTTTCTCTACCAGAACATCACGAGGTACCAAATGCACTACCTTTTTACAAACAATTTTTAAATTCTTAGGCTCTATGAATAGATAGCATGGAGTTCCGTTGAAAATATCAAATTGAAGAACTAAGCAATCGTAAGGCATTTTTATTATCATGGGAATGCCGAAATTATTATTTTTGTAATCCCAGACTCGGCTTTAAGCACAAGTGTAGAGCCACGGCAAAAGTTGCGCAAAGCGAGGTGACAGTCGTCGCACCCCACCAGCTTTCCTATTTCAAACACTAAGGTGCACGTTCACTACGATCGATCGTAATTTGAGCAACATTGATATGCTTAGCCATCTCCCTTTTGGCATTATATTTCACTTCATATTGATGAACCATTATTACTAGCGTGCAATAATAGCCCGTCCCGCTATCGGACACTGCTTGAACATTTTGCGGCGATGTAGCCTGCGCCGCTCCTTTTGAAGTGTCGACCGTCCCATTCCCGCCGCTCGCAAGCTCGCTGTCAAAGGCAGCAATAACTCCGCGTTTTATAACAACGCAATGAGTCCGAAATTTCACTTCAAGCGCGAACCGCGCATCACACGAAATGCGGTGGATTCGCGGGCACCACGTTGTTTTCTATGAACTCCACCTTTCGAGTGGCGCAACTTCCCGTAACAGATCAAACTAAATGTAAACCCAGCCACCCCCATAACCAAAAGCACGGCAGAAATCAGCGAAGAGCGGTCTGCCTGAGCTAGAGTGAACTAGCCTGAACTACGAGCAACTGCTTCGCACGCTGGCCATGTTTTCCGATCCTCACCATACCAAGATGGCGCGCGTAATGTCGTTCTGGAAATACGGCGCTCAAAAAATTGCCGTTTTGTCATTAACTTGAACAAGTTTTGTCGCTTCAGTAAACATTAGTATTTTTATACAGGACTTTGCAATGATTTTCGATGGGAATGCTTTAAAACATACAGAATATAACATGTGCAACCCGACATTGTGACTTCCGAAAAAACTATTTCGGGGACCATTTTAGGCGGGTTTTTTATTTAATGATCAGTCAATTAATTTTTACAAACAGCATCACCTTGGGGGTAATGGAAAATTATGTGGTCAGTAAGCGTTTTTCCCCACTGAAACTGATGGGAGCGTTAAAATCGTTGGCTCTCAGACTGTTTTGGAGCAGTTTGCGCAATTTTACCAATGCAGCCTGGCGCAGGAAAACAAATTTGTATCAAATCTGCGCAATATGCGCAGCTGTTTCACCCCTGCTATTGTAAAATACCGTATTTACTCGCGTAATCCTCGCACTTGCGTAATCCTCGCACCGCTAATATGAGCCACCAAAACTTGGATTTTTTGGTTCCTCGCATAATCCTCGCACCCCCAACTTTGCAGCGCCGAAAGTTGCCTGCTTGCGAAACCCGCATGGTGCACGCGCTCTCCAACGCGCGCCCTCCCACGCCGCCTCTCTGTTCGGCGGAGAGCGCTGTGTATCCAAGGCCATCCAGGCGCCCCAACAACCTGCATGGCTACTCCCTAACAGGCGCCCTAACACGCTGCTCACACTGTCCTTGAGCTGGTTTCGCGTGCGCGCAACTAGACGGCGTTCGCGCAGCCCGCTGTCGTGTCGTCGTCATGGTCCCGTCACTCGCGTCAACGGTGGATAGCTCGCTGCCATTTTGAGAACTTTTTGATCTCTTTGTTTTGTGCTTGGTGCCGCTTTCAAATTGAAAGCGATAGAGAACGCGATCGAACATGGCAACCGCGCCGCAGGCAGGCACTTCGGCGTCACCGACTTCAACGTGCGTTACTGGGGTACGACACGCGCATGACGACTACGAGATAGGGCGCGCGCCAGAAAGCAAAGGCGGCAATTTCATGATCGCTGATGGACGAGAGACTGTTTACGTTGTAAATAAAATAAAAAGAAATAGCTCTGTTGGCAACACTGAGCTTACATATACAAAAAAACGACCGCGACATTTAGTGGGATTGGCAGGAGGCAGATTGGCAACACTGTGCACCGGATTTTGTTCCCCCGCATAATTCTTGCACCCCTAACTTAGCATTGACTTTTCCGAAAAAAAAAGTGCGAGGATTATGCGAGTAAATACGGTAATTGTTCAAACCCAGCTCAAATCAGCAAAAAATTTCACTGAAGCGAAAACAAGCCGGACAAATGGTTCGTTGTGGCTAGGACTTTGTGGCAATCGACTTCTATGGCTAGCTGATGGGAAGTTGGAAATATTTCGTCGAAGTGACCATTTCGTTGCAGCCAACTTTGTGGTAGCGGGATTTGACTGCACACAGCTTATGCTCCGGCTATTCATTAAGCTTGCAAACTCAACACCTGCAATGCCTCTTGATTGGGAGCTTTGCAAAGGGCAGAGGCCACCACGCGCTCCCGCTATTCTTGGCCCGTGCAGACGCCCGCACGAGCGGTCGCACTCGTTAGCATGGCAGCTAGCACTTCCATTGTGCTACTGTGTGTTCGCTAAATAGTGACTGCACACGTCTGTCGTCCCCTCGCGCTTCCACGACAGACGCAGCTGCAGTTAGTGGCACCGCATCTAAAGATGAAAGTGTTTGCGAATATAAAATCGTGGTCACTGACCAAGTCAAAAAAGGAAACAATTTGACGTTTCGGAGCCCATACGGGTTCCTTGTTCACAATAAAGCGGGCAAGAGGCATTCGTCAATTTATATGCAAGATATGGCGCAATGACTTCGTGTAGATTGCAGGCATGTTGCCATCAGTCCGGTTGACAGTATGAGGTGTGGTTTGGATGATGAGTGACTCGAGGAAAAGACGGGAGGCCAAATTTCTTTCTTTTGCTATGATTTCTTTTGACTTGGTCAGTGACCACGATTTTATA
The DNA here is from genome assembly GCF_048455015.1 of Haemaphysalis longicornis. Classification (NCBI taxonomy): domain Eukaryota; kingdom Metazoa; phylum Arthropoda; class Arachnida; order Ixodida; family Ixodidae; genus Haemaphysalis; species Haemaphysalis longicornis. The sequence goes on along the minus strand of NW_027526214.1, from coordinate 124,911,322 downwards.
TTCGCAAATATGACCCCTGACCAGACGAAGTTTCGTCGAACACTCGACAAAGATGAAAGTGTCCGTCACAAGTGAGACTGTTTACCAAAATTCAAGGACAAGTTGTCCTTTATAATTAAATGCCTACATCCGAGGTCTCTTATGAAAGAGGTCAATTTAATGGCAAAGATAGGGCAGCCAACCATGTAGGTGAATAGCGCCTCTTACACCCGACTGTCTCTAGCATCCACGCCTCTTATAATGGGGTTCATCCGTATAATATCATGTGCTTGTATTCTGCATTCACACAAAAATGGCAGGTGGCGACGCCTCTTGGTGTTTCCTTGAATGGACCATTCAAAGCACATGTCGAGCATCTTTGTGCAGGATGGATGGCTGAAGGACCTAGGCCTGTAAGTGGATCATCGAGGCATGGAAGGTGAAAGCAGGTGCGATGATTTGGACAGAACTGAAAGTGATATTGTTTATGAGAGTTTATGTTTATGGCAGCAGCTTTGGTGAGAGCAGTGACAGTGACTGATTGTGGCTTAGGCCGTGGAAAAAATGTATTCAATATGCAAAATATAGGTAAGCTGTCAACAATGTGCCATGTAGATTTTTCAGTGGCTTTGGTCCCGCGTATAAATGGTGTGGGCAATACTCAGGGATATTTATTTTTCGTATTCATGGACTGAAAGTGGGGGTTAGGGCTGGACGCACGAAAACACAGCATTTTTTTCCCGCCCGTTCAGTTATATTGATCTCATCCCAAAGTGTCCGTGGTGTGCATTTTCAAGGATTTTGCGCTGCCGCAAGACAAAGTGGAAACAAATCTTGTGCGCTTTTCACAGAAAGCGAGCTAATAACACAATCCCAGGCCATCATTAGGTCCCCTAAAATAAGTGCAGAAATGAAAAAGAAACTCTGGCATTGAAACAAATGACACTAAGAGGTGGCAAAAGAAAGAAAAGCAAGGATGGAAAAAAAAAAATTGGGGGGATGTGGTGAGCAGCGTGAGGCTGGAAAGAAACGGCGTGCAGCTTTGAGAAGATGGCGTGTTGTTGGAGAAGGAAAGCCAGGGAGGACGTTGGATTCTTAATCACCACGGGCATTTTCCAGAAATGTGCATGCCCTCTTTCATCGTGTACACGGGGTATTTGACGCACAGTTCCCACTGGGAGTTTGGCACAAGTGCACTGCTCTGTCGCAAGGTTAAGAAAGGCCCCTCCGACAGAGCGCCCCCGGACTCACCCGTGGCGTTGGCCGTGGTCTTGATGTAGCGCACCTGGGCGCTCGAGTCCTCCAGCATCATCTGCGGGTGCGGTTTGAACACCAGCTCGATCTCGCTGTTCAGGGCCGCGTCTTCCGCGTCCGTCTCCTCCGTCTCGCCGCCCGCCGACTCCGTGTCGTTGCCCGCACCAGCCTGTGAGGGGACAGGCAAGGCGGCCTTCACACTCTCTCCACCCCTGCCCCGATGTCGATCCCTTTGCTTGGAGTGAAAAAAAAATACTGGCAACAAGTAAAGATACCCTGCGCGAAAGCTCACCTCCCCGGCTCTGCTGAGCCTGCTCAAGGCACTCTGCCAGAACTTCCTGTGAGCAAGGCCTTCTTGTATCAGCACGCTCGCCACCCAGACGGCTCCCATCTTTCTTCGGCAGCCAAGTTCAACTGCTTGGCACCAAACTATTGCCAACATGGCCAGTGGCGATCTCACACAAACGACGAGAACGAAGTCTGCCACAGTCACTCAACACAAGCACTGCTGGTTGTGAAACTCCCCGTGTATCAAGAACCGGCCCACGGTTGCCCCCTGAGCTGGCAAGGCGACCGGCCCATCGAGAGAGTGCTCAAGTGACACTCAAACCCTCTGCCGTAACTCACACACACACACACAAAAATTCCCCGCATTTCCCCGAGGGGAAGAATGTGAAAGTGCGAATGCAGGAGTTGAATTTGCGCGGTTCGGTAATGTTCGCGAAAGAGAGATCACACACACACACACAACTACAAAGAAAGAAAGATGCATTTATTCACAGACACCTATTTGTGTTGTCGTTGTACTTGATTGCTAGAGTGGATCTCAGCTTTGAAATTTCGTGTCAGTACTCCTTTAAGCGGGTGCATTAGCCCTTCTCACGCCCGATTCCTGGCCAATCCCCCACGTGGGTATGTGCCATGTCAGCGGCCAGGCAGCGCGCGCCCATCTCCCCCCCGTTGCCAAGGATGACGAGGAGCGCGCGCACCCGCAGCTGTTGCTATGCGGACGGCGGCGGACGCTTCAGGCTCGCTTAAGAAGTGCATTCGCACTTAAAACCTAGAAACCGTAAAATGTACGTAATAATCAGGGGTGGGACAGGGTACATGGGTTTGGGAGCAAGCAGGTTTGGAGCAGCCACAAAGGCCCCTTGGCAGGGGGCCGCTGTGCCCGCCACCTACCAATTTATCTACTACATCAGGCGCTCTACCATGCACTAGCACCGACCCCGAACCTGGAAGACAGCTCTTGTGCTCGCTCCCCCCGTTGCCAAGGATGACGAGGAGCGCGCGCACCCGCAGCTGTTGCTATGCGGACGGCGGCGGACGCTTCAGGCTCGCTTAAGAAGTGCATTCGCACTTAAAACCTAGAAACCGTAAAATGTACGTAATAATCAGGGGTGGGACAGGGTACATGGGTTTGGGAGCAAGCAGGTTTGGAGCAGCCACAAAGGCCCCTTGGCAGGGGGCCGCTGTGCCCGCCACCTACCAATTTATCTACTACATCAGGCGCTCTACCATGCACTAGCACCGACCCCGAACCTGGAAGACAGCTCTTGTGCTCGCTGCCTGCAGGGGCACCACTGAAATCCCCCTAGCCGCAGGAGACTCTGGCCCACTCCTCCCCACTGCCGCCGCTGCTTTTGCGGCACGTTCACGACTGAGGTCTACCATTGGTATGCGTTGGAAATACATGTTTATGTGAAGCAGTCCCTCTTCTCACAATGGGGTGTGTTTACGAGTGTAAATGTTTCTTACGCAATCTTAGTGTGGTACCTTCGGCCTGCATACGCGCCAGGTGTGTGTCACGGGCCGGCATCGCGGAACCGGCCCATGCATGGAGCTGATTGTCATTCCAATCCTCTGAAATTTACAAACAGTGTCTCCGTGAGCAGCGTTTCCTCAGATGGTCACTTCGGTGCAAATCGGTTTTGTGTGCTTACACAACCTAGCAGAGCACTCATGCCTGACAGCACGCCAGTTATGCTTGACTATATATCTCAGATATTGATCACTACCCTGGACAAGCCAATCTAGCATAAGTTTCACGAACATTCTACGAAAGAAGTACGATGGATAATGCAAAATTATGCTCTGGAATCCGCACACGACAAAAATTTAATGAGGGGGTCGTCTCGTCGCGAGACGCGTGGAGGCGGGCTTATAGAGTAATCCGTGTTCGTGACTAAACGCTTCTGCGAAACATAATCGTATGACACAGGGAGCCTGCAGAATTTAGGACAAACTGAAATCAGAGGGCTCAGACACCACACTTTTCCTACGACAACTTTTATCGCTCGTGAACTGCGCCTACCCTGTATACTTCAAAAATTACGCCCACCTCCCCTCGCGGGAACCCTGGTGTGATGCGACGCTGAGGGGGTTCAAGCGCAAGCGGAGAGCAACCGTCGACCGAAAGGCTGCCGGAGAGCGGCACACCCGTTATATGCGCAGCGCGCCCGAAGGAGAGGAGACCGCGGTGAGAGAGAGTACTGCACATGCGCAGCACTGCGCGCAGCGCCGCCCACCGGCGGAGTGAGAGCGCGCTGGGCCGCACACCCGCTGATGTTGAGAGAGTGTGTTCGCTCTCACCTGGGCACGCGCCGGCGCCAGTGCGTCTGCAATGGCTATGACGCAACATAATCCAACACAATCCACTTTAATCCAATCCAAGCCAAGCCAATCGAATCCAGTGCCCCTCGCGAGAGAGTGTTCGCTATCGGAGAGGAGAGGGGGAGAGTGGAGGATAGATGCAGCCTTGCGTACAACAACAACGGACGCACGCAGGAAGGACAGGGCCGCCGACAAGAGATGCTCTCAGCGTCGCATCTAAAAGTGTGTCCGCCAAGTGATCAGCTAGTTGCCAAAGTCGAAAAACAAAAGGAAAGTGAACATGCAGCTTGTGTGTGGGATTACTAAAACGTTCATTCCTTGAACGTTCATCACTTCGCATATGTACACAACGATAGTTAAGCGCCCCCCTCCTCCCCTCCTCCCCACGTCTTGCGAAATGGAAGGGCATTTCGCATCTAGTTGTTCTGGTGAGCCCTACCAGACAGACGCTTTAGCATTTACGAAGTTGCGCAGGGTTGTTTCATTCCTGTACGGGCTATTGAGTTTTGTCTGTACTTGCAGAGCATTTATTTTTCCATGATGTCACTAGCTTTCCTCGGTTCTTGCTAAAGGGTGTGAGTGGGTACGTATTATTTTAACGATGCGCAGCCTTAACATTTTCGTGTGGCTTATATTTCCATAAAAGACAGAAGTTATTATCAGGTATTTGGTTATAACATGCCCGAATCATTTTTCTACACACATATATTCGAAACGAAGCCACATTGGTTGTCCGTGCTGAAAAACGAAACCAACCTCTCCCTGCCAGTACCAGATCTAAGCGGAGCGAGAACAGAATTCACTTGTGCATACGTATTCGGAGGTCACAGGGGTAATATGCTGCTGCCGTCGCAGACGGTGGTAAGAACGGCCAAGACGTGCACAGAACCGCGTCCCCGGATAGCTCTTGTTGGCGTTCGATCACTCCACCAAGGAACAAATGCTTTTTGAAGTGCCCCAAACGTACTATTTGCTTACAGATGTCACCATAACAAGTCGTTTAGGGCATGGAAAGGCAAAAATGAGCGAAAGAGAACCAAAAGACTCCATAAGCCCCTATCGGCCAAGCGGCGCTCCTCCCGTAATCGCTGCGGAGAAGCGGCGGCAGGCGGCGCAGCGATCGCGAAGCTCGAGGCGTATACAACATGTGGAGTTGCGTACCCCCCCACGAGAAAAAGTTTCCTGACCATGAAGGCAGCAATTTTGAGTTATTTCTCTGCCACACGGCAGTATGGGGTAGTATGTGTGGTATTTCTCACTACTTTAGTGATTATACGACCTATCACAAGCGTACCGCAGTTTATGGGCTGCTACTGGAGGAGAAATAACCTAAAATTGCCATTTTCATGGCCTGTAAACTTTTGCTCCTGGCTGTACCTTTGGCTTTAGCGGGTGTGCCGCTTTATCACAGCTCAAAGGCAATTGAACGGTAGAGCTGCAGGGGTCAGGTAACAGGACTCGCTTTGTGTCCCATAGTGTTAAGTGGACTCGAGGCAGCATTGCGTAAAAGAAGGCGTTTGCTTGCATTTTTCATTACCAGCCATAAGTTCCCCTTGCAGAAAGAAAACGCTGAGCACTCATGAGCATGGGCCTCGTGGCGACCGCCGAGCATTCCCGGCATGCGCAGTGGCTTCAGCAGAGAGGGGGGAAAAATGGCGGGTGCTCAAGAGTGCATGCCTCGCTGCAACTGCCAAGTCCCCGGCTCACACAGTGGCTTTAGAGGAAAACAACACACACGCACACACCTTCAGCGCTGTCGTCAATCGCTACCGTGTGTGCAAAAAAAAAAAAAATTAAAGCTGTTCCACTCAATGAGAAAGCTGTCGGAAGTGCAGAGCAGTGATTCGCCATAACGGGCTGCAGAGCCGTTATCCGCTCACTGCTACCCCCCCATGCAATTCAAATCTCCCGTCTTTGCAGTGCTCACGCACCCCCTGCCTGAAACTGCGCCATCGGGAGTTCTGTTCTTTTAAATGCGAATGCATTTCTTAGTCGGGCCATGTCAGGCGCCGTGGGGCGTTCACGCACCCGCAGGTGTTATCTTTCCACTCTCACCCCCTCTCCCATAGCAACAGCTGCGAGCGCGCGCGCTCCTCCTCTCCCCTAGCAACCGGAGCAGGTGATGCGGGCGGGTTAGCGGCGAGTCAGTGGAGAGCAGGAGCGCGCTTGGGCGTGTGAGGGCGCTCGCATCGCGGGAGCTCGCCAGAGCTCCCGCGTGTGTGGGAGAGTGTAGGCGAGGGTAGGCGCAGTGCTTCGGTGCTTCTCCTCTCGACGCTCGCCCCACTCTCCCGTTCGCTCGGTCGCAAGTATATATAAATGGAATGTCTGCCGGCAACGGTACCTCGAGCAAGAAGTGTAATACAATCCAGTTCGAGCATTACACCTCTCGCTGGAGGTGACGTCACTGTAGTGGCTTCAACGTCTCCTCATTAATTATAAATTCCGCGCACTCTCGCACAAAAGAAATGCATTCGCCTTTCCTCACGATTCCCTTCGGTGAGGTGGGGTGAATTTTTTTGTGCTTGCTTTTCCTCCCGCACGTGCTAACTTACTATCGTAAAAACCAACCCAACGGGTGTTCCCAACTAAGTGGACGCGGGTGCTGCCGGTTAATCCCCTATATTTTTGCGCTAAACAACGGGGGGATGTACGACAAGCCAGTGGCTGACGAGCTTCAAATGCTTATGACTACATAAACCGCTTGGATTTCGAGGCCTGTGGGTTACACCATGTGGCTCCACTTGGGTTTAGCGAGCACGCTACGACGACAAGGCAAGCCCCTAAAGTGCTCTGCACTTAAAAAACTCCAGCGCTAATGGCAAAGATGAGAAGACAGCCTGCTCGGGAGAGGTCACCACGGCCGCCACATTCTCTACAAGCCAGTACGGACAACTGGAGACGTGGCTACGAGTGTGCCAATCCTCCCCGAGACGACTCGCAGGTCCCGCCATGGCTGCCTCAAGTCGATGACGAAGAGCTGGTGAAAGTCTACTATGCCGAGGATGACTTGGCAATGAACTGAATTAATGTGTCGATGCGAGCTAGTTGGTACTTCATCATGGGGACAGGTACAACTGGAGGAAGGAAAACGTCAAGGATCTGCACTACTCCCTGCCCCAGGAATTACTTTTGGAAGTGGTTGGCGAGGGGATCGACAAGTACGGGTCTGTTCGCTTTCAGAACGACTGCGGTGTGGGCGTCGACGGCTTCCTTGAACTCTTCAATTGTGGAGTTCGCAGGAGCCTCCTACCAGCAGAAGCAAGGAGTCTGCATTGGCTCTTGCCTCGCCCCGGCGCTCAGTGACCTGTTGATGGCTCGTTTTGACCGGCGGTGGGAACACGAACTTGGCGGCCTAGGTGTGGTGCGCGTGTTCCGGTTCGCGGACAGTGACTACCTTGTTCTCTTCAAGTCGTCAGCCGGCACATCGGACGAAGACTCTGCTAGACGGGTTCTGGCAGTTTTCGAAGGGGCGCTCGACTGCCTCACACTGACCGTGGAGCTGCCACTTGAACGTCGCCTGAGGTTCCTCGACCTGGAGCTGACGTTCTTGAAGGACCACCGTTTGCTGGGTGTACTCCCCCCGCTTCCATTCACCTCTGGTCACTCCAAGTTGGTCAAGCGGGGCATAGCGGTCGCTGCCTCAGGAATGGCCTTGTAAGGTCCTGCCAGCACCAGATACAGGAGAGTTTTGTCTCGCAGGTCGGGGATGCTTTGCGGCTTGGCGGGAAAGCTTTTAAATGAGCAGCACGCAGGAGCCAGCCACTCGAACATCAGATAGAAGCAAAGGCAGAAGATTGCCGTCATCCCATACATACAGTTAAACCTCATTATAACGAGACGGGCTATAACGAAATAATGGATATAACGAGCAAATCGTAATTCCCCTTGAAAGTCCCCATAGAAACCAATGTATTTAAATCCTCGTTTTAACGAGGTAAAATTTCCCCGTTACGGGATATAACGAACAAATTTCGTTGAGAAATCAAATTTTGAGCTAATTTTACAACAGTGCGCAACGCGGATTTGAGACAGTGCGTGACGCGGCAACTGTATTAGCAGTTCAAAACTCCCGCCACGCGCGCGAAGCTGGCTGGCGCGCCATGCGGACACTGCGCCCGCGAAGCCCCCCCCCCCCCCCCCCCCCCCCCCCCCCCCCCCCCCCCCCCCCCTTCTCTCCCTGCGCACGCCATGCAGACAATGGGGCCCTTCGATTTACAGTGTCGGACTCACCGCGGCCTGTCCGAGAAGCAGTCCGACGTTCGATTTTCCCAGGTATCCCTATGGCTTCGGGGAATCCGCGGACTATCCGCAGTGAGCCCGAGAAAAACCCCAATGCACACGGCGCGCGCGGTTGCGTCGCCTTCCTCCCCCACCCTTCCTCCCCTGTTCGTATCGCCGACGTCGCTGCGTAGTTGTGTGTGCGTGGGTTTTGGCAGTCTTCAGCCTTATCTTTTATCGTACTGCCGGCGTGATTCCAACAGCGCGAGTGCGACAGGCGGGAAGCGAAAGCGAAAGACTATCACTCTTGAACAGAAGACGGCTATGATAAAAGCCGTCGCATCGGGCCCGAAGGAAGGTAAGGTGCACTCCGTGGTAAGGTGGCAAGAGACTGACGTGTGGACGAGTACGCTGTCCACCATCGTGAGCAACCGAGATTACATCGTCAGCGCTGTTGCACATGGCTTGAAAAGAAGCGCTAAGGACGGCGTCGGAGGGACTAGATGCGGCTTACGTGCTGCGTCGCTACTTCGGCGCGCACGAGGGCGGCGAAGATGGAAGCCATCGCTCGCATCAGGAAGGTGCATCAATGTTCAATTATGGACTTCGTAGCCAAGTCTGTTTGAAATACGAGTTTTGAACTGCAATAAAGTAGGTTCGTGACTTTTCCTTATTACCTCCGGAATGTGTTTATTTTACTGACTATCGCCGTGCAGCAAGATGCTATTTCGCCCGCTTTTTGTTGTAGGTCTCTACAATGCATAATATTTGCAGTAAATGTCGGCTACGGCTATAACGAAATATTGGCTATAACGAGCAAATCGCGGCGCCCCTTCAATTTCGTTATAACGAGGTTTAACTGTACATGGGATATCGCATCACGCAAGGAAAAATGCGGAGCGTGCCGGTGTGCGCGTCGTCTTCAGCGCTCCCAACAAACTCGGAACTATGTGCCGCATAGTTAACCGATGCGGACCGAGGCCTCCTGTCTGCAGCAAGAAGCATGTTACTGGGTTTGTGGAGTGTTCAAAAAACGTAGTGTATCAGATCCCCTTGAAGTGCGGCCGTGCATACGTCGGACAGACGGGGCGCTGCCTCAACGACCGGTTGCGTGAACATGCGGTGACGCTGAAGACGGGAACAGGAAGCAATCTGGCGCTTCACTGTAAGACTGACTGCAAGCCAAGGGGCTGCAAACCAGTGTTCGAGAGGACCCGAGTGCTGCATTAATATCGCAAAAAAGAAGAATGGGAAGTGTTCGAGGCCTGCGTCATGAAAAAGATGGGGGACCGATGTGTCAGCAAGCCTTCAGTTGACCTTCTTTCGAGTGAGGTGGATTATCTGGATGATTAGTTAGGCGAGTGCGGCAGCTGCAATCGTTTTCCCACGTGGCGCAACTAGTGTCACATGGTGTTTTTTCGTGCCTTTATAATCGCTTTCGGAGCGAATAAAGCTCAGTTGTTAGTGCGCCCCTTTCCTGTCTGTTTTCCTTCCTCCAGTTGTGCCTGGCGCTCAACTTGTTCCCGCGATGACTTTGCATCCACCACTGGCCGCAAAGAAGGCGACGACCTCCCCGATGCATATGACGACGATTAATAGCACCGCAACTATGCAAATAAACAATCACAAAGAAAGCTCACTATGTGCCCTGCAATGCTCCCCTACGACAGCTTTGCCATTCAACCGAGCTTCTCTGAATTTTTTCCCAGTGGGAAAAAATTTCTTCCCTTTGCAGTGCAAGCTTCCCTGAATTTTCTCTGTCGAACAGGGGTTTCAGTGCGTGCAAAGCAGAACACACATTTGTCTTCGCCCGTGGCGGGTTGCACAAGCCGACGAACGTACACCACGGACTACGTAACGAGAGTGTGTTAGAAGGCGTAATTAATGCTGGACCATCCTTCACATAAGCAAAGCTAACCCCTAAGTTCACCGGTGAGAATAACTAATTACCTAGCAACAAAGGCGACCCGAATGAGCTAGCGATGGCAAAGCATCCAAGGCCCCGTTCGTTCAATACAGTCTACGCTCATTACAGTGTATCCGCCAACAATGGACTTCCGGTTACAACAGGCCATTTCTGTTGGTTTGTCTGGTCCCCATGCATTTTACATGGTGTCCACTCCGCACAAAATGGACCCAGCTACAGCAAACTACCGGCTACAACAGACTAAATTTTAGATTAAAATTGTTTCGACTGAATGTCTATAGCGAACTTCCGCGGGGTCGGCACCCGATATGCTTCTTCTTTGTTTAGTTTGACAAGAAAACTGTTATGTCTGGTAACATTGTTGGCAGTTGGGTCGGCGCAGCCAAGCCAAGCCAGTGCCAGTGGCCTTTTTTTTTTTCTGCGACCAGCGGCATGAGTGGCAGGGAAGCTGATTTCACTGTGGGATAAATTAACTCTTTCGTTACCGCGGGAAATTGACCAATTTTGAAGGGTCTAACAAAACATTTTTTTGTGCTATACATATCCGTTAGGCACACATTGCAGTGACATACAATGCAGATTATTCCACGTGCTTTCCAACGACACCAGTTTTATTAATGTTTTCCTAAATAATGATTCCTAAAAAAATTATCAAATTCGAAATTTTTGTCCGCGCGTCGAAGAAAAAAGAAAAAAGTAAGTTGTGTATAATAAACCACGTGTAGTAGAAAAAATTTAGAATATACATTTTGTAGGTAGACATTTCAAAAACCCGTCCTAGAAAAAAAAAATGAGTTGCGCAGTACAATTTGTCAGATATAAAAGAAAATGTTAGCCCACGTGGTGCCCATGCCATGTGTGAAGCCCAACCTCTATTTCAAGTTTTGCTATTTTGGATAGTTCTCTAGAAGAAATCTGGTGGTTTGACATTATTAAAGGCCCAAATTAGCCTCCACGTAATGTAAAAACACCTTGTCAATGATTATGACGGGCACAATATTGAAGGCAAGCAAGCGATGTGAAAAAATCCGCTTGGAGTTGAGAACCAAACTCTTTGGTGGATGCTTGTTGACGTTCTGATGATCGCTCATCAGTCAGAACTTTCATTTGCGTTTTATTATAATTTTCTGACTCACTATGGTAGCCCTGCTTGCAGGAATAAGGTACGATGCGCTAGAATCATGCCCAGCAAGCTTTCACCAAGCCGCCGTCGGGCTGTGAAGCGAGTTCAGCACTACGAGCCTACTACATTGCAGCGCCACCTAACAATTTCGAAAAGAAACAAATACAAGGCTGTTGGAGACTTTGTCAGAATAAACAGTACTACTAAGAAGCGACACTAGAGTTCCGGAAATACCCTCGTATGAAACCGAAACTGGCCGGTGAACAGCTGGCGGTGTTCAAGGCCAATTGGAAGCGTTCTCCTCGTCCGAACTGATACCCGACGACTTGGTGTTATCGTTTGACTTTCAGCGGGAGCTCTTATCGCAGAAGCAAGGCGTAGATAAAGTGGAAGCGCGAGCGGCATGCTTGTTTTGAGGAGCAGTAGCGGGCAACGGAGGCGCCATGGCAAATGAGCTTGTAGTTGGGTAACTGCGTAGTAGCGCCAAATATGAATTTCGCAATGCAAAAACAAAACCGAAACTGCTGGAAACTGGTTGACAGTGCCAGGCACACTTGCTAGACATGCGGGGGACCATCAGAAATAAGCTTTGGGAGAATAAAGCTGCCCTTTGTCCGAACCAAAGATCATTAGTGAATAGCTGGGGCCATTTTCAAGTAATTATCACCTCTCAACGCTGTCGGATTACAAAGCTGACCCCATTATTTGGTATTTGACTTGCCAGGAGCCTTTTGACAAAAAAAATATTATGGTAATGCAGCCTAACCACGACCTGCATCCTTTTTTCTCAAGTGAAGCAGCCACACCCCCTTCGTCAAAAACACGCGCACCTCAGCTCGCAAAAAACGCCGCCAAAAATCTCAATGTCGCCGGAGCGGGAAAATTTAAACTGATTCTAAAAGGGCAATGCCTAGACTAATCACTGGCTGTATTAGGTGTACCAGAAACGACTACAACATGTCGAAATAGGCAATATAAATCATCGATCACCGGTGATCGATTTGAATAGGCGTGGTAACGAAAGAGTTAAGCGCAAGTAACGCTGTCGAACATGGGGAAAAACAGCCCGACATCACCAGAAGTGCAGGCCTGTCTAAGCAGACGGTCCGCTCGACCGTCAAGAACAAGGCCACTGCTGATAAACGCGACTACAGCGAGATTGAACAGTGCGATCGAATACACAAAGTTGCACCCAGAGTCAACTCTGCCCTCCTCATAGTTTTTTATGTAATAAAGAACTCTGGTTCAGTGAAGTTTGGTCCTTATTATTCCCACGCATGCATTGTTCCCGTTCCCTTTGGTGAAAAAGACAAGAAAGGCCTCGAGTAGGGGGGGGGGGGGTTGGTTCCCATAATTGTGTGCAATCAGCTGGTGGCTGTGTGCAGTCCATCTGGTCTAACTTTTAATTTCACAGCTGTGCTCCAACAGATTATTTCGTATCAGCTGTTTCAATGACCAGACTATCATAAAAAATGTGGAAGCTGCCTTGGGGAAACGTCAGGCAGCAATCTGATTTATTTGACGAACGGTTTCGGGTAAACCTGCCTTATCACGAAGGGATTTAAAAGAGCCTAGCTAATTCTGATGGCCACAACTGATATTCATAGCGAGTTAATAATTTGTCCTAGTTTTATTTGCTCAGCTTATCATGCGTCCTAAGCACTGGAAAGGGTGTTTAGGCAATTCTTCGCCCTCGCGTGAACACTGAGCAGAGGTGCTGCAGCCTTTAAAAAGAATAAAGTATCTGTACTATGCATATGCAATATCGATCAAAGTGCCCACTTTTGCACTCCTATAACCCCCCCGGTCGGATACTGCATACTTCGGCTACAGCAGACGTTTTTTTCCGGATTAAGAGCGTCCGTTGTAACGGGCGTAGACTGTACATGCAGCTGCGCTTGCCAAAAATGGTCGACTAAATTGAAGTTCACCTGCAATAAACTGCAATGGAACCCCGATAACACGACTTTCAAGGGACCGCGAGAAAGTGTTGTATGACCGGGGTGTCGTAGGATTGGGGTACGTACGGGTAAATGCCGGCCTAGTAGACGGTCTCACGCAACAGGGGGCAAAGAACTTATTTAAACTACTATATTTAGCGCATTCTCGTGTGATTCGCGAACCTTTATCTGAAATCCCAAGTAAAAAAAAATCGCCTATGTTGCGCCCCCCTCCCCTCCTCGGCGCCCGAGTGCCGCGCGCGCTAGGTTGCCCTGTGCCATCTGTTGCTATTTATAGCCCACCAGCCCCGCGCCTTGCGTGCGCAGCATAAGGCCGACGTGGTCGAGCAAATTGAGGGGGGGAAAAGCCAGTGTGAAACTGCCAAGGCTAAGCGAAACGACCGATGGTCCAAGGCGGAGATAAAAAAAATGGAATTCCCATGCAGGGTGGAGACACCCTTTGAACGGACCCGTGCCATCGCTAAAGTGTCAGAGCTCAACACAGAGGTGTTTTCGTTTGCCACAAGACCCAGCAACGCAAAATAGATTAGACGATTCAAACTTGGAGAGTAAACCGAGTTGCGGCGAAAATTACAGCACAGCCTTGCTACAGTGAGTGGCTGCAGCGGCCAGCGAGTGACCCAAAATGGCGGTGCCAACGTGTACGTGTCTCCACCCTTAAGGGCGTGAATGTAGGCACCCTAGGAAGGAAATAAGCTGAGCGACAACGCCGCTTTGAAAGACACTGATAAGCCGGGAGACGGGGAAAGAATGTTGTGAAAGGAACGTCGACTGCTTGGATCGAGCGGGCGAGGAAAGCGGGTGTTGCGTCGTGGTGTTTTCGCATTCGTCAGTGGCTCGGTGGGAGCTGCAAATCATGGCCCACCCGCCACCTTAACCCTGCACTGGGACTGTTAAGAATGGGCCAAGGACCATGCAGGCAGAGAAGAACGCTGTTTGACACGTTGACGCTATATTTCACGAGATGAAGAACAAGCACACGACGGCAGCATAAGATGCGATGGGAAAAGCACAACACAGTCTGCCGGTACGTGACGGCAGCATAAGATGCGATGGGAAAAGCACAACACAGTCTGCCGGTACGCAATATACTCACGTATTGCCCGCACCTTTGATGCAGGAAAGGCTGCACCAAAGCTACTGCTCAGCAAGTGGAATACACCGATTGCAAGGGGAAAGTCGCTTAGGCTCTCGCTATAGTTATGGAAGGCTTAGTCAGTGTTGCTCCATAGGAGCTTCACAGCACAACGCGCATTGCCGCGCAGCTGCACTAAAGGATTAACCCCATGTATTATCTATCCGCACCCCTACTTTGCCACTGAAATTTTTGTATTTTTGGTGCGGGTTATGCGCACGAAAATACGGTAATTGCAGCGTGAACTGAGCCAAACTCTCACACACGGCATGCGTCCACACACACAACAGGCTGAAAAAGAGGCCGTCCCGCCTGTGAAACCACGTGGAAGGAAGCACGACACCACGCAGCGAATTTGCCACGACGGCAGCCGTCATGTTTACGTGATGCACTGCTGGCACGAAGAGGAATGCGCGGACGAGCCGGAGGCAAGGGAAAGAAGCGAGCAGCCCCGATAGGACACGAAACGGCGCCCACCTGCTGGAGGAGGGTCTTGGGGCGCTTGCGCGGCTGCGATGAGGAGCCCCCGCTGCTCGAGCTGCTGCTGCTCTGCGTGGTGGCGTCGCTGCAGCTGCCCGGCGTCGGCGTCTGCCGCGGGGGCGGGTGGCCCCCGTGGTGGACCAGGGGGGCCCCCCCGCCCGGCTGCGGCTGCGGGGCCTCGCCACCCGCCCCCTGCTGCTCCGCCGTGCTGCTGGCCGTCGGGGCCGCGGCGGCCGAGAAGGCGCCGGGCGTGCTCGGGGCGCTGGCCGCCCCCCCATGCCCTCCTCCGGCCGATGGGGTGCCGGGCATGGAGACGCAGGCCGTGGCCGCGGTGGCCGACGGGGTGGCCGGCCCGCTGCCCCCATTGTTCTCGTCGCCGCCATGCTTGCGCACGCGCTGGCCTCGGTTCAGGGCCTGCACAAGACAGGACCACGAAGACGAGATGTAGAACTGGAGAAGAAAGAGCCAGCCTTTGGGGACACACTCAGCCACAAGAGATGTTTTTCCAGCCCCTCCACAGTGATGCAATGTGGGCCGGCACTAATGACCCACTACAATCACCCACCTATGTTTCGCAGCGGTGACATGGTTCCATGGCAATAACGACGGTCTCCTATGACACCACTGAAAAACTGCCAGCAAGTGGAGCCCCTCAGGTATGTGTGCATCTCAATCATCTGTTTGGAGTTTCCGAGGAAACTGCTAACTTGGTTATCGGGAGAAAGCAATTTTTTTTACTGAACGCAACTTGCATTGTGTCTTTGCGTCCTCTTCACGGCCAACCTCTTCACTCAGCACACCGCACATTTTGACCTTCAGAAACTGTTTCACCACTCACACAAAGGCACAGTTAGAGCTTGCAGTTGTCACTTTCTTCAAAGTTTTACACATCCCTGAACAATGTATAGATGCTTTTAAGACCGGGCCCGCAAACTGTATCGCCAGTTGAACACCCTTCACAAACAGTGAACTTCCGAAAGCACGGGCAACCCATTTGCATTTCCAGCAAGGTCGAAGCTAGTGTGCCACAAACTGGCCTTCCCAGCCTTTGCTCCACCAACACACCGCGGCTCGCTTTCTCAAACAAACTGCCCAGAACCTAATCTAATTGGCAGTCTATTCCTGTTTAGAGAGTGTAATAAGAGACCGAATCAGATTCTTACCAGTGCGCTTTCCTGAAAGCGCACACGCTAGGCTACAGAGCAGCCATACGGACAGCACATGCCTGGCCGCCAATAAAGAGTGCTCACAGCGACAGGCACGCCAAGAGACTGCTGTGCTGCCATCACTGCTGTCTGGCAAGCGCCTGTTTCGACCCGTGATTGAAACATTTCAAGGAATGTGGCTGACCAGAATGCACACTTGGGCCCTGTTATGAATCCGTTACAACGAGCCGTGTTCTGGTTGGCTGCTTCACCCAGCAGGGCATCCTCCACAGCCTCTAGCGTCAGCCTTGTTGACCTGTAACGCCATGGAAGGAAGCCACCCAACTGACACAAGGAGCACCCACGCTGTGCGTTCCGATAACTCCTGAGGAGGCTCACCGCCGTGACGCTGTCCGAGCAAGATCCCTTGCTGCCACCACCTCACCACGCTTCTGGTCTCGCCGCGATTTCAAATTTTTCAAATCGCACCGAAGCTACAGCAGTGCTACGAGGTGCACTGCAGCAAAGAGCCCCGGATTAATTTTGACCCCCGGAGACCTTGAACATGGGCTGAAACCTCGAAGCACGGGCGATTTTGCTTTTGGCCCCCACCTGAAAAGCTCGCCGTGCACTGGACAGCTGTGAATTGGCTTTGGGTAGGCGTGCATGCAGCGAGCACTCCAGTGGCTGGCTGGCAGCCACACCCCTACTCAAGCGGTTGAGTCTTGTTTGACAGCAAAAGATCAGCAGCGTGATCACCACAACCCCCTCTTTATTGATTGATTTGATTGATTGTAGGGTTTAACGCGCCGACGCAACGCAGGCGATGAGGCGCGCCGTAGTGGAGGGCTCCGGATTAATTTTGACCACCTGGGGATCTTTAACGCGCGCCGAAATCTCGTACACACGAGCGTTCTTGCTTTTCGCCTCCATCAGAAAAACGGCCGCCGCGGCCGGGAATTGAACCCGCGACCTCGTGCTCAGCAGCGCAACGCCTTAGCCACTGAGCCACCGCGGCGGGTACCCCCTCTTTATAATCTCCCAGCAACAGTATGCATGCCACCAGTGCCTCCAATTACACCAACTACGGATAAGAGAACTTGTTGAACTACATTTGAACCCCTTTATAAGAGACACGTACCGGGGAGCAGTTTCTGTCTCTTATATGTCTCTTATAAGCAGGGAACCATGTTTTTGCTTACTAATCAGACCTTAGTTCAATGTGGGCACCATATGACAACCAATTCTGCAAGCTTTCTTTCCTTTCACTGTTTGTGGAAGACGAATCGTAGATGTTGAGCTCACAAGCCTGATGAATAGCCAGAGCACACAGCTTCTTCCGCTGCGTGCTTGGGCTATTCATCACGCTGGCAGGACTCAACATCTGCGATGCTTCTTGATTGGGAGCTACGCGAGTGGGCAAGCCTGCACGTGCAATCGCGCTCCAATGGTTGGCAGTAAGCTTCAACCACTTCTGTAAGTTGCATTTCCATTGGCAGGGCTTCTCATCGGCATTTGATAGCTGGCTGAACCCCTGTGTGTTTGCTGAAGTCATGATAAATAGCGACTGCAGGCGTCTGTCGTCCACCTGTGTTTCCACAATGGAAGCAACTGCAATTAGTGACTGGTGGCACTGCATCTGAAGTTAAAATGTCTGTTACAAGCGAGATTGTTGATTGTAGTTCAAGGATGACTTGTCCCTTATAGCCAACTGTCTTCTACACCCCACGTCTGCTATAAAAGAGGTCAATTCAATGGGAAAGCTAGGGCAGCCAACCACGTGGGTGAGTGGTGTCTCTTATACCCATTTGTCTCTTACACCCACGTCTCTTATAACGAGGTTCAACTGCAGTTAGTTTGTATTGCTGTACAAAGAATCGCTAAGCAGACGAAGACAGAGGTAGGCACAAATTTCCCTGACATATGTGTCTTCCTTGGTCTTCGTCTGTTTAGTGCCCCGTTGGTGGGAGGCACGCAGCAGCCTACACTCCTCGCTGCCCGCACGCTTGTAGGAGCAGGACACCCTCACTGCTCAAGCAAACCGTACCATCACAGCACAAACCCAAACAGCCGAGCAACGTAATTACCTTTCGAGATGAATGAAGAAGTTTCGCATTTCATTCAACGATCATGGGCGAAGCCCTTGCAGGCGATTAGCGTTTTGCCGACGGATACACCCCTGCTGCCCTGTTCATTCACGTCCGGGGCTTGGTGGGCGCCAAGGAGGGCAGAACCCGACTTCCTGCCCCACTCACTGGAGCAGAGAGAGAGAGCAGAGGACTGCCAGCACGAGCCACTGCAAAGCCTGCACTGCACACGGCTGCGACAAGGAAAGGACGCACTCGAGCGCGAGCTCGTGTCGCTCCAGGCAGGCCAGGAGACGAGGACAACCAAGGAAAACAGGAGGGCAATGGAGAGAGAAGAAAAAGAACGACTGGCCGAGGTAGCGAACAAAGCAGCTTCAAGTGCCAGGGATTACAGTTCTACATGAGCGATTTCACACAGCAGCATACCGGCTTCAAGTCTGAAGGGAATTCAGAGCCTGCACCGAATCAGTGATTGAATCTGAGGATTTCCAAGGCTGACAGCTCGGTCAGCCCTGCGATAAGGTTAGCACTGTTGTGTGTGTCTTCTCTGCTGTCGTCCCATTTCAAGCGCTACTTAACGATGCAAGGTGAGCTAGCCCAGCAGTGCTGAGCCCAACAATAATCAGACGAGTGAGAGTCCAACCGGTGATGAATAGTTAAAGAAATGGTTAAAGAAAGACTCCGCAATTTGTCTCCATTTGTTGAGCTGCTAAATACAGCAGTTGCAGTGGCACTACGAAGTGTTATTGGGTAGCTCTAGGCCGCATCTGTGCACAACGTCCCCCCAAGCGAAATTCAGAAAGTGCACCTTACGCACGAGTAAATACAGTAGTGGTGGTGCACAGGTGGTCGACTGAACACTAGGCCCCCTTCTGCCAGGTGCCGAGTGCGCTGCACAAGTTGCATGTCAGGTGAGCAGTGAAACGATGCATTTCCCCGTTCCCCCACCACATGCTCCCTCAACCAACATCACACTGCCGACTGTGACAGCAGAACGCGCAGAGCAATAAGCCTCGTTGCACTTGTGGCGCAACTAAAATCTCATTAAAACAGTTACCGTGGAAAACTGGGCGTGCTGGTGCCCAACTAATAAAATAAACAAATAAAAGACAGGGTCTGCGCTGAACTTGCAGCTGATTTTGTGGTGAAACAGACATGCCATCCATCCAGACACTCTAACCTGTTCACACACAGAATTGTCAGTTCTCACTGACGAAAGCCATGCTGAACGCACACCTCCCCAAGTTCGTTGCGATACCATGATTTCACGAGTGAGACGTGTTTTGCCCTTTTCAATGACAGAAGTACTACTTTCCAAGTCAGGCAAGCATTGTTTGCAGTTCAAACAATGGCTTCCCAAGAAAGCTTCTTCTCTTCGGTGCATTTTTCTCCCTGTCTGCACAGTCCTCCAACCTATCGTCAAAGGGACACTCAAGTGCAGAAGCAAGTTTGCTTCTATCGGTAGATTTAAAAGCCATGAATGCAAATATGCCACTGGTGACAACGGCAGTTGCGTACTGACGCAAAAAAGGCCAAACGCGTCAAAACAGGTATGCACTACACTACAATTTATGACGTCATGAATCTTCAATGTTCAAGCATGGGACTGGTGCAGCTTGCTCAGTCATTTTTCTGAAACAAACACTCGGGCTGCGTTACAGAAAGTGTGTGTTTCATTTCAAGTGTTTGTTCTGGGAAACCACTTGCAAACTGCACGTTCCGTACAACAACAGTCAATACTAGTAGTGATGCCACAAATCCTTGTGCATGAAAGTGAATGCAGGGGCGGTACGTGTTTTGACACTTTTGGCTTTTCCTGCGACAATACACCACTGCCACTGCGTATTGTTACTTCTGCTTTGCTAGGGGCATTTCAACCTTCTTCACTGTCCCTTTATTGCAGTCCTTCACAGCCTGTCCACGTTCCTGCCACTGCTTGTGGTGCTATCTCATCAAATCAACTTGACAGCACGTCTACTCATTGATGTGCTCGGGTGTAGCCTAGAGTAAACAGACCAGCTTCACAGTTTCCTGTCTGCTCCCCCCTGGGGAGTCTTCCGCTACAGGCAAGCAACCTGTGCCTGTAGAGAGCCGTCTGAAATCCACTCTGTGCGGTGAATAGCCAAGCTCTTTGGAAATGATGCCCACATAAGGAAGGCTTCGCTGCTCTTCAAGGTGAAAGCCTCAAGGGGACCACCGAGCAAGAACCGTGCACTCAGTAAGATGATTGACCAGCAAAGTGGTCGTGTGCGACCAGTGCTTTACCAATGACGCAAGGCCTTCCCATTTCATAGTAATGCAGCGCAGGCCATGCTGACGCTGCTCCACCCAAGCCCCCACCGCCGTCACCACTTCAGCTGCGCTTCACACAGTAGCTCGCTGTGCGCCCACGCGACTGCATGAGAGAGTATTCTTTTTTGCTCCTTCCGATGTTCCCACTTACCACTCTCTCTCCGACCTCACTTCCGACTTCTCCAGCCTGGTTTCATCACGCATGCGCACAGGGTTGCCCCCAGTGGCGTGGCCCTAACCAAAGCGGTGGCGCCCCCCAGGGAAGCGCCCTGTGCCCCCACTGTTCACCTGCATGCGCATGCCCTCCTCGATGCTGTGCGCCAGGGCCTGCGAGTGGTGCCGGTTGAGCTTGGCCATGACCCGCTCCTGGTGGGCCTCGTACTCGTCCCGGCTGGGGTAGATCTTGGCGATGAGCATGTCGAAGTTGGGGTCCGCCCGCAGTGACCGCTTCGACACCAGCTTCTTGCGGCACGTCGGGCACTCCTGCGATGCAAGTGCCACACGCCCCGCTCCAAGTTACACTGCCGGTACACGTTATGCGTACAGCTTCAAACAATCTGGATGACACGGAGGGACAATTCAACAGCCACTTCCTATCGCAGTCCTTAAAGGGGCACTGACACAAAAATTTTGCATCTTGTTTTTTTTGTTGCGATCAGTAGCTAGTGACCTACTTATAGACTGTAGAAACCTCATTTGCTTCAGCGTGCGACGGCTGTTTAATTAGAGGCATTTTAAATGCGGCCAGTCGCAGTTTCGGTTTCAGCGAGTGCCGCGAAACGATGGATTTTGTGGATTTTGTGTTAACAAAGCTGACCACGTGACCGCCGGAGGGATATCACAGAGCAGAGCCGCCATAGCACTGTCGAATCCGCATAGACGGCAGTTTCTGCGAATGCCCCCACGTACTGATCTCGTGAGGCGCTTAATTAAAAAGCGACCGTAGATGTGACGCAGGCGCTGCGAGTGCAAATGCTACCGCGGCTAAAGAACGACGCGCGACGCTCGAGACGGTGGGTGGCAAGACGCGCGCTGGGAGCAGCCGGACGGTCTGCCTACAGGTGCGCCTACAGATGTGTTCGGCTTAGCACTGCGGCGGATATTCGAGTGCCACTCTCGCAAGCGGTGCAGATGACAATTTTTAAACCCGCCATCGCATCATTAACTCCTTTTCTCATGTAAGCCACCATGGTCGGGACTTGGGGACAATTTCGTGCAGCAGTAACAAGCTATCACTCGAGCTACCTGCGCCGGCCTGGGCCACTTCGCGGCCGTGGCCGCCGCCTGCACAGCGACCGTGCGGCTAGCTCAGTGGGCTTTTCGTGCCTCCGGCGCGTTTTCGCATCCAATGGTAATAAACAGTAATAGAAACAGAGTGCCTGGAATCGCTGTAGAACTTTGGTAGCGGCCAGCTGCCCCATGAGCTGACGAAATCACGGCGCCTCCGCCGCCAACGATCGGGTCGTTCGTTCTCGAGAGCAGAAGCTCCGCCCTCCGGCCCTCCGACTGGAGCGGCGAGCCGGGCGAGCCGGCGAAAAACGCCGGCAGTGCGGAAGCGGCAAACACAAACTCGTGACGTGTTTGGATGTCGTTTATTTACACGATATCGTCGGGATGTCGATTGCGCGTGGTCCTCTGCTGGCTGCTCGGTTGCGTTTCGCACACTTTAAAATTGATTTTAAATATGTTCTAGGCTGTATTTGCCGCTGATATTTTGCAGATGATGTATATGTGTTCCCACCAATCTATCTCCGAAGTTATCTCGCCTTCAAAATTTTGTGTCAGTGCCCCTTTAAAGGAACATGGAGGTGATTTGTAAACATTGTGAGATCACTTGCGCAAACTGGAGTCTGGAGTCCTCAGGCCACGTTTCAACCACTCTGGGTGCATTTACGAGACTTTATTTAGAAGAAAAATCAACTCAAAAGTGCTCTCCTCCTCTCAGCACCCTCCTTGCCAATATTTTATCACATTTTGTGTGATGTTCGCTCGAGATGGCTTGGCCTGACTGTGCCACTGCAAGGCCCGCCGACCCTGAAACAGCGTCAGTTGGCTGGCCACCCATGAATCGCCGCAACTCGTTCGCTAAGTTGAGACTAAGCCGTGACACATTTGCGCCCGCAAGAATGTGCCTTTAGTTGGTAGACTGTATCAAGCTCCCAAGTCCAAGTAGCTCCACACAAGCACACATGCCTGTGTGACTGGCGCAATTAGGGCGGGAGAAGAGTCAGCTGAGTCATTATAAAAAGAAAATGAAATCAACCTCAACTTTCATTGCAAAGCGCAAAACAAAAGAGGAGCACCTTTTTCACACGGTGAACTAGCGCAGCGGTTAGTAGCACGATCGCAGCTTGCAATTGCTTTTCTCACCTAAGCAGCGTAGCCACTAGTGATCCATGGAGAGTTTGGGGTTGCTTACTGTGGAAGCACTATTCAAAAAATACTCATCGAAGCTGCTGGGATTGCTGACACGAAGAAACAGGTTGCAGTGAGCACGTTCGAACTGCCATGTGACGTCCTTTTTTCGAAGTTGATTTTTTTGTTTGGGCAATGTTTTCCAAATTGCATTCACCACTTTGCCCAACCACCTTCATTGCTCCACGAGCAAGTTGGCAGGCTGGCACTGGCGAGTTCTCGCTGGCGTGGTGTTGGCCAACCATGTGACAGCCAACCGGGATAGTGACTGTCAACCGGGTGTGAACATGCCTCTCACAACACAGGGACGAGCCAGGCTAGCTCCAAAGGTGTGAGCAAAGCATCTCGCAGCTGAGCGTCTCCGATGACACTCTGAATGCCTTGGCGGTGCTGGCAGGCTTACCTGACAGCTGACAACGCGGCAGAAGTGCCAATCCTGAGATATCGAGATTACCCAACTGACGATGGCGTCGGATGCCAGGCATGTTGTTGCACAGAACCGAAACTGGTCTGTATTCCAACCTTGAACGTTGTCCCACCACATCACATCTCGAATACTGCTTTTGTTGCGGCCGTTGCAAATGTCGCTGGGTATTTTTTGCTCACTGAAGCTCTTACAAATTAAGTACTGGTTTCTTGACCGGATAGGCGATGAGTAGTGTTTATTCGAGCCAGTCTACACAATGCCCCCAAGAACACAAGTTTGGCAAATTCACTTCAGTGTCCCTTTAGAGGGCACATGAAGATGAAATACACGTTTGCCTCAATAAAAGGACTGCTTTGTCCAGATAAAAGGACGACGACATTAGACCAGCGGCAACTCCTTGTGAGCCACTTTCCAGCAATATCGCTGATTTCACAAAAGAAACATGATTGGGCAATCGTGGTGGGGCCTCCACTTCTGCTTCACCCTATCCCTGCAATGCTGATGCGCAGCTAACACACTGCCAAAGACGTTCCTAGGGGTGGTTCCCATTACGCCACTCCTCCACGCAACACGTCACCGTGGCGTGAGAGTTCTTGTTGTGCGTTTCTCACATTTTATTTTGTCGCCATGACCCCTTTGAGACGTTACAAGGACTTGCCTGCAAAATCGGCCACTGCCAACCAGAGCTTCCAGTTCTGTTTGACGGGGCCATTTGAATGACTATATAACTCTGCTTTCACTGACTTCCCCATTATGTCCCTGCCAAATTGGAAAGTCTTTCAATGAAGCGGAACAAGTTACCAAGGGCTTGTTGTTTCAAAACAAAAACAAAACAAAGCTGCACTTTGTCTCCATTATCGCCCTAACATCATTACTCACAAAACGACCTAACGTCATTACTCGCACCTTTCCCAAAGCCTCAAAACCCCTCTGATTGCCATACTGCAGCCAGAAAGAAGTGTCATTCTACAAGAACGGAGACAGAGGAAAAACAAAACAAAGGAGCAGCACCTGAACGCATTCAACCGCCCAACGTCTGCCCTCGTGAACGGAACATCACCTGCCTTGCAACCATTTTCCTTCTTCCGATCATTCTGGAGGCCTAGTGCCTTGAAGCTACATTTGGGCTGCGAGGTGTGCCACATTGCAGGGCTCCGGATTCACTGGGACCACACAGCACCCAGGGATGTTTCACGTGTGTCCAAGCTTTGACACTGTTGCCTCCATCTGAAAAGCGGCCACCGAACCTGTCTTTCAAGTGAACGAGTGCTGCACACCCTGAAAGATGCTCAGCAGACTGCATGGGTGGAAAGCCCTTTCCCTCGAGTCACACTTGTTTCAGCGGCCGTCACAAGCAGACTGAAGCTCTCAAAAGCAGCCCCCTTACGGTGCTCCTGAAGGGCGTTTTGCGCACACTGAATGGACAACCGGTGTGCTAAGGTTGGCAGGCGAATGTCATCTGTGCCAACTACAGCATTTTTATGTGCAGTGGGAAGCCTGCACTTTCGTTACACACTTTGTCACCCCTTTCCCACCTTTTCGTGCATGTTTTTTGGACACAATGCCATACAAACGCACGTCTCCCAAGAACGTCGCAAAGCAGAAATACTGATATTCGACGGCTTTTTCTCCTATGTCCGGCACAGAGAAGCGTCGCCTGCTTAGCATCAGGGGATTGCGGCGGTGCCTTTGGTTAATTAGGGCTTCCGGCAGCACGCTTACATGCTGCCGTGTTAGTCTACCTTTTTTTACTGTTTTACCACACTCCTAGTTACTGTACTGCATTACCGACTTCTATGTGTATTCTCATTTTTTTAAATCACTCTAGGAATTATAAAATTAAATTTTTCTCCAGTAAATCTGAATCAATCAAAATTTTACTAGTCCACAACTAAACTTGTACTGTACCCTAACTAGTCACAGGGCATATTGTAAGCTAAAATAGCATAAGCAGGACTACAACTGCTCACCTGTAATAGGCGCTTGTCTTAAGACAGCTCTCGCAACATTACAATGTTTACATGCAAGCGACCAACCCACTCCTGAAAAACAAAAGCATTTCCAGGGGCTCTAAAAATTGGTGATTATGGAACGTCCCAGTTGGTAGTCGAGATTTCCAGGCCATAACTGGCACCCACATTACACACGCAGTGCAGTTCAGGGCCACTCGCACTATCCTTTCCCCAAAATTTATTTTTATCTGATAACACCCGGATTTTACTTGACAACAACAGGAATAACATGGGCCCACGTTGCACCCCCTCTCCTCCCTTATGTGCACTATGATTTCAAAGATGCGCTGTCAACGTGTCCAAATTCACTCTTGCCACCAGGAAAAAGTGCAATTTTTTTTGTCGTTTCCATTGTAACAAATGCTGGATATACTCAAGGCATTGTAATTGAGCCTGGCGACATAACGCTTCACCCAGAATGGCATAACGTTTCTTTAGGAAGCGTCGCATAACCACACCATAACGTTTCTTTAGGAAGCTAAAAATTTGAAACCGACCTTCTTAAATGCAAGGCCCTAAGTGATAACCATCGATTACTGCCAGACAGTAGCAAGGCATAGAAATTTTTTTACAGCTTTTATATTGTATCAGCAGTGTCTGTAGATTGCACGTCTTCAGTGGATAATTAGTTTCTTCTGTTAATGAAGTAGTTTTTCTGCCTTATAGCAAACGTATCAGTGCATGTGCTTACATTCCCGAAAGAAAAAAAAAATGAAACCAACTTAATGCACTATGAAGGGAAGTTATTTTCAAGCAAACGGGGCAATATTCAACAAACTGGTACTACAACCACTGAAAAGATCTAAGCCGAACCCCTGCACAGTATGTTATTCGTTGAAACAATAGTAATGCAACTCGCTGAATATCTTAGCTGCCGGAAATTAAAAAAAAATACCTCCCGCTTTCAAACTCCTAGACTACTTAGTAGTCCACTCAGCGCGAGCAATCAACAAAAACGCAGAACGGGGAGGGCCAAACAGGCGAAATACAAGCACCGCGTCTCAAGTGCAGACGCCGCGTCTCGTAATTACTTGGCAGCCAAGAAATGCACGATTAATTACGACTAGAACGCGCTTCCACGAACACTGCGAAACAGACTTGTCTATAATAGCGAGATTGGCCTCAACTAGTTCCCTCCGCGAAAACGCCGTGGTTATTATTTTCTTTCTTTCCTTTTCGCGCGAGGCAGGATGTGGCCTGAGGTACGAAAGCTGTGTTATAGACCATTGTGTTGCCCACTGTACATGTCAGCTTAACACAAACGCGCTACGTACAGCACCTTCCCGAACAACGAGTCGACAGCGTTCCCGGGACGCTTGCGTTGCGTTCGCGACGCTGGCTGTCGGCGTTTGCAAAAGGCGTCTCCCGGCTATTTCGCCACAGCTACTTCGAGAACGGTAGCGAAAGTGGTGTCGTTACAGGGCGATCTAAGAACCTGCAGCTGCTTCGCGCAGGCAGGACAGCCCGCGGTCGATTGTTTACTGCGAACAACCCGCGCCGCGCGGTGGGCCGGGTTGGGGTGAAAAACCGCGTCGGCTGCCGGGGGTCCGGCACGCGTGCGCACGGTCACCTTGTTGCCGCTGCGCAGTGCGGTGATGATGCACTCCTGGCAGAAGCGGTGCAGGCACTCCTTGGTGGTCATGGTGTTCTTGAGCATGTCCAGGCAGATGGGGCACATGAGCTCGCTGTGCAGGCTGCGCGGGGACACGGCGATCTCGGTGCTGTCCGTGATCACCTCCTGCGGCGTCCGGTTCAGCTCGTACAGGCTCAGCTCCCACGTGCGGTTCGTCGTCTGCGTGTCCGAGGACGACATACTGGCTGCGCTCTACTCACTCGTCGTCGAAACAGTGCCACAGAAAGCTCAACGAACGAGCATCGCGAGCATCACGCCAACGACGCCGCGGCCATTGCGATGGTAGCGATGGTGCTGAAAGCGAGCACACTGAGAAGGAGTCGCTGGCGACGCTGCGGTTGCGGCGGCGCCAATTTTGAATGCGGAACGCAACAAAACCTCGGCCACGCGGCACGTCTCACGCTGCGGGCAAGCGAGTGGTCGCACTTCGGATGGGCTCCGCCGTTTTTCTGCGCTCTGTTCCGGTTAAAATGCTTTTTCAGCGTGTCACTCTGCAGCTTTAACGAACCAAAGTGTACGAATTCGTCCGGTACCCGTCTTAACAGAGAAGACGTCGGTTTCTACCGGCAAGAAGGCCTCGAACTCTAGCCTCCCGTGAGCAGGGGCTGGGCCTATTAGGCCTAGTGCTTGCACCACAACGCAGGCAGCGGAATGCCCGGCGAAGCATACTGAACACACCGGACGTGCACGTCACCGCGACGAAATGGCAGAAGGGACTTCTCAACGCGGGTACGACCCTGGGGCCATGGACTTGTGTGATGTGAGCTGCACCACACCGCCCATACAACCAACAAACGAACTCACTGCCAGTGGCGTCACGGACGACGGGGAAGACACCCAAGACTGGAATCTCCGGCTCCACAACGTCGAGAGCGACTGCGTGAGCCCGTGAAAGAAGCGGATACACTAGGCAAGACGACTTATACAGGTGGGAAACCTCCGAGAATACACCTTCCTAGCCTCAAGCCGTTCCAATACCGGATTGTTGTCAAACCGCTAGGAGGCATAAACCTGTGTGAAGTGGAGGGGGAGGTGACTCGCAGCGTTCGAGCAGCCTGCCTACTCCCTTACAAGAATGCCCGCACATCCGTGTGCACGAAAGCCAAAACATTGCCCTGATCTGCACAAACAACCTCGATGACGCGAAGGAACTACTGAAGATAGGACTTGCATCTTGGGGAACTGCGAGAACTAACAGGGGCATAATAAGAAAGAAGTGAACAGGACTAGCGCTGTCTTTCAAGGAAAATACCTATAAGTCAGCACGTACTCAGCGATGCAAGAGGAAGTATGCCGAGGAGTCATTCACGGGGTGGACGACGGAGCGACCGACGCGGAAATCGCGCACGAACTTATGGCACCAGGATACGAGATTTTGGGCCGCCAGACGACTGGGTAAATCTTGTTCGGTCGTGATCGTTTTCTCCGGCAAACGAGTTCTCTGCACGGTGCGCTACGCATGGTTGGAGTAGCGGTGTTTTAACTACCGGAAGACGCGTGCCGCATGTTTCAACTGTGGAGAGGCGGGACACAGAACGGACGTATGCCAGAAACCCAAGGGCTTTGCCTGCGAAGACTGCGGACAACCAAACGCCATGGAAGACCATTCGTGCACTCTCACGTGCGCACTATGCAAGGGACCGCACAAGACATACTCCAGTGAATGTAAGGAGAAATTCTTCAGACCAGACAAACCGGGGAAAAACAAGAACGTAATTCAAAATCCGGATAATGGTAGTGTGCAAAAACCGGGATCCCAGCAACAACTGGCGCGTGGAAAGAATACACCCTTGGCGACGGGAGCGAGTAGCACCTGCTGTGAAGAGAGCAAAGGGACGACGACATGCGGCCGCACACACAAGTGGGCGACTGCAGTGACCGGAGCGAAAACCCGGGACAGGGCCTGGGCCAGCTCTCTGTTGGGCAACACTCAGCTGCAGCAGCAGCACACGAAAAAGGAGCAGACGTCCTCAGGCAAACAGCAATCTCTTCAGGCCGAGGATCAAGCCAAAGCACAGAACAGTCAGGTGAGCAGGGACTGGCCTCCCTTACCCCCACTCTCTGTACACACAGAAAATAAACACTCCAGACCGAAAACCAATCGCAAAAGGCAGAAAACAGAGCGCTGCGAGCAGAACTCCCAGCCTTAAAGGGACCCTGCAACACTCTTTGAGCAGTGCAAGCAAACCTGCGCGACGTTTAGATTACACTGCCAGGAATACCTGAGCCAAATATTACACGTGCACGTGAAGCGGTGAGCGCGCAAATCGATGTGAAAGACGCGGAAAAACCAACCGCTCTCTCTTCAACTGGTCACCGAGAGCGCTGGCCGAAGGCATCGCAATAGCCAGCGACATACCTCAACAAGAATTCTATGATCACGTCGTCGTCCAAGTACAAACTGCCCAGAATCTTATCATCACTAGCACCGCACAAACGGAATACGCAATAACGCTAAGCACGATTCAAGCCATCCGCCTAGGCACCACAGAACAAGAATTGACGCCCTACATGAAGCCACCACCGGACACGAGCTGAGGGGTCATTCATGGACTTGACCCGGAAACAACCTCCGAAGCACTGCAAGAACTACTGCACGCTAACAGGCCTCAACTTCTACATGCGCGCATGATGGGCCGTACCACGTCGGCCCTGCTTACCTTTCAAGGACCCCACGTGCCGTTTTATGTGAAGGTTGGTAGCCTACTCTACCGATGCCGCCCATTCAGACGCTCTGTGCAGGTGTGCCACCTGTGCGGCAAAGTCGGACACCGCCAGGACGTGTGCCCCAACCCCGACCACCCCAAATGCCTCGGATGCGGACAGAAAGACCCTCCACAGGACCACCACTGCACTCCCACGTGCAAACTGTGCGCGCTTCCTCATGCCGCTGCAGGAAAGGACTGCCCGAAAAGACTGATACCAACGATCCCCAAAAGCCAAACTCGAGACCACTTCCAGGCCCGCAGTCTACAAGCTTCAAGTACCCATCACAGGTAAGCTGGTCGGCAATAGCCCAGAGCGCTCCTACTGCTCCAACACCCCCCCTCCTACCTGCATGCGACTCCCACTTCCCGCCCATTACAGAAGCTCCCTTCCCAACCACCGCATTAGAACAGCTTCTTACAGAAATCAAGGAACAAAACGCTACCATGCTCGCCAGAATAGAAGCCCTCGAGAAAGCCAACAGAGCTCCCCCGCCACCCCTCTCTGCGCCCCTACCCGTTGTATCAACCACGGCGCCTACGACCCCTTTAACAGCCGAACACGCGGAATTTCTCATCAACAACACAATGACGACCAAAATCCTCCCCCAAATCAACCATCAAATTAAGACCACCACCGAGATGCTCCACAACATGATCTCAGCCACCACCGAAAAGCTGCTACAACTCACCGAGGCACTCACGTGTCGCATAGCCGCCCTTGAGCAAACAAACAGCACGACGTGTTCCCCCTGAGCCGAAGAAACACAAAGCATCACCGACCGATGACCACATACCCATCGATGACTGTTGACCCCTCCACCGTCACTATCTACCAGTGGAATTGCCGGTCCTTTAAAAGCAAAAAAGCCCAACTGTGGCACTACATCTCCACCTCGCCTCCCGATATTATCGCCTTGCAAGAAACCGATACACCGAAGCCCCAACTACGAGGATACGATACCTACACCCAAGACTCTACACACAGGACTGCAATTCTAACAGCACAAACGCTCACCGCTCAACAGCATCACATCTCATCACCCATAGCTCATACATTCGTCGAAGTGATCCCACGAAAACCTGGACAGCCCAGCTTGTTCATATTGAACGTATACAGCCCTCCACAGCACGCTCTCCGTGAAATTGACCCCCTTCTGTGTGAATCCATCAAGATCGCCGGCGCCAATCCACTCATTCTGCTTGGGGACTTCAACGCCCCGCATCATTCCTGGGGATATCCCACTGCCTCCAAAAAAGGAACTGCAATAAGGTACGCATTTGGGCTGGTTGGTTCATAATTACGAGTGAAAAAACAGCGCTAAAAAGACAGGACAAGAAAGGACACAGGACCACGGCGCTGACTAACAACCAAATGTGTTTTATTTCTTCAGTCAGCATATATACTTCACCACTATCACAAAGCAATGACAAACAAATTGATTGGAATACTGTGACCACCAAGTTGATGAAAGTTTTCTGTCGCAAGTAGCACGCCTGAAGCTTGCAGGTTTTCCAGCAACGCTTTTGGCTAACATTGCTGAAAGCCTCTTAGCAGGCCTTAAAGGGGCACTGACACAAAATTTTGAAGGCGAGATAACTTCGGAGATAGATTGGCGGGAACACATATACATCATCTGCAAAATATCAGCGGCGAATACAGCCCAGAACATATTTAAAATAAATTTTGAAGTGTGCGAAACGCAACCGAGCAGCCAGCAGAGGACCACGCGCAATTGTAAATAAACAACATCCAAACACGTCACGAGTTTGTGTTTGCAGCTTCCGCACTACCGGCGTTTTCCGCCGGCTCGCCCGGCTCGCCGCTCCAATCGGAGGGCCGGAGGGCGGAGCTTCTGCTCTCGAGAACGAACGACCCGATCGTTGACGGCGGAGGCGCCGGATTTCGTCAGCTAATCGGGCAGCTGGCCGCGACCAAAGTTCTACAGCGATTCCAGGCACTCTGTTTCTTTTATTGTTTATTACCATTGGATGCGAAAACGCGCCGGAGGCGCGAAAAGCTCACTGAGCTAGCCGCACGGTCACTGTGCAGGCGGCGGCCACGGCCGCGAAGTGGCCCAGGCCGGCGCAGGTAGCTCGAGTGATAGCTTGTTACCGCTGCACGAAATTGTACCCGAGTCCCGACCATGGTGGCTTACATGAGAAAGGAGTTAATGATACGATGGCGGGTTGCATTAAAAATTGTCATCTGCACCGCTTACGAGAGCGGCACTCGAATATCAGTCGCAGTGCTGAGCCGAACACATCTATAGGCGGACCTGTAGGCAGACCGGCCGGCTGCTCCCAGCGCGTGTCTTGCCACCCACCGACTCGAGCGTCGCGCGTCGTTCTTTAGCCGCGGTAGCATTTGCACTCGCGGCGCCTGCGTCACATCCACGGTCGCTTTTTAATTAAGCGCCTCACGAGATCAGTACGTGGGGGCATTCGCAGAAACTGCCGTCGATGCGGATTCGACAGTGCTACGGCGGCTCTGGTCTGTGATATCCCTCCGACGGTCACGTGGTCAGCTTTGTTCACACAAAATCCACAAAATCCATCGTTTCGCGGCACTCGCTGAAACCGAAACTGCGACTGGCCGCATTGAAAATGCCTCTAATTAAACAACCGTCGCACGCTGAAGCAAATGAGGTTACTACAGGTTATAAGTAGGTCACTAGCTACTCATCGCTACAAAAAAAACAAGATGCAAAATTTTTGTGTCAGTGCCCCTTTAAGAAAAAACGCCCAGTTGCCATACAACCGGAGACAAACTCGCAGCAAAAAATAGCCGTCATCGCATATGTGCACAAGGTGGCGCACAATCTCAAGAAGGTTGTCGGCAGGGAAGGCGTCAAGCTATTGTTTTCTGCCCAAAATAAGCTCGGTAGTCTGCCAGAAAGTGAATCGAGAGGGGAGGAAGAAAACAAGGGGATGTACTAAGAAACATAAGCAGAAGTTTGTTGAATGTCGCCAAGGTGTTGTTTACAAAACTCCTCTCTCGTGCGGGAATTATTATATCGGTCAAACGGGGCGGTGCGCGAATGACCGCTTGCGGGAACATTCGAATAAGGTTAAAAAACAAGCTGCTGACGGTCAGTTAGCCATTCATTGTAAGAAATGCAAGTGCCACCCAATTTTTGAAGATACCACTTTCTTGTCCAAATACCATGATGAATGCGCACGTCTCATTTCAGAAGCCTATCACATACACAACAGTGGCGAGGCATGTGTTAGCATCCCCTCGATTTCCCTCCTTCCAAAAGATGAGATAAAATTCATGTCTGATTGATCGCCTCTTAGCCTCTGCACAGGCTGAGTATTCCAATCAATTTGTTTGTCATTGCTCTGTGATAGTGGTGAAGTATATATGCTGACTGAAGAAATAAAACACATTTGGTTGTTACCCGCCGCGGTGGCTCAGTGGCTAAGGCGTTGCGCTGCTGAGCACGAGGTCGCGGGTTCGATTCCCGGCCGCGGCGGCCGCTTTTCTGATGGAGGCGAAAAGCAAAAACGCCCGTGTGTGCGAGATTTCGGCGCACGTTAAAGATCCCCAGGTGGTCAAAATTAATCCGGAGCCCTCCACTACGGCGCGCCTCATCGCCTGCGCTGCGTCGGCGCGTTAAACCCCACAATCAATCAACATTTGGTTGTTAGTCAGCACCATGGTCCTGTGTCCTTTCTTGTCCTGTCTTTTCAGCGCTGTTTTTTCACTCCAAAAAAGGCACAGCACTGCTTCACGCGACCCAGCATCATCTTTTTACTCTGTGCAACGACTTGGCGATGCCGACAAGACAGGGAACAAGCGTTACACGAGACACACACTTACAATGGGCACGCCTCCCAGACACACTTGGAAGTGACCACTACATCCTTGCCATTACTCTACCTCAACTCCCTCTTCGCCGCCAAATTGGACAAGCAACACTCATCGATTGGCCTTCCTTTCGCGAAGACCCTACCTCCCTCCCCCCAGCTGACTCAGATCTCGACCAATGGACCACGGAGCTCATAGCCCTGGTACAAAAACACAGCAAGACCATAGCTCTTACACCGGAAAACCCATCCGTTGACTGTCACCTAGACCACCTGTGGGCTGCAAGACGCGGCTTAGTCAACAGATGGAAGACACGTAAACATTATCGTTCCCTCAGACGACGAATCGCCGAAATCACACAACAAGCAGCCAACTACGCCAGAACACTTCAAACACAGAACTGGCACTCATTCTGTGACCAACTAGGAGGCACGCCAACCACGAAGCGCACCTGGCACATACTTCGCACTCTCCTGGGCTCCAAACCGACCCAAACAGCTACGCAGCAGCAACTTCGACGGCTTATCCACAACTACAAGCATCCACCGCAACAGCTCTTAGAGGAAGTCCGCGAAAAAATTTTTGGTCCATCTTCCCAGTCTCTTCCCCCTGCCCCCCCCACATACCTGGGGCTTCCAAATCCGAACCTCGACGCCCCCTTCACAATTCAGGAACTGGAACAAGCGCTCGCCCGTCTAAAGAGAAACACAACGCCTGCCAAAGACAAGATTACAAACAAGATCCTGCGCAACCTCGACAATCAGGCCCTCACCTCTCTCCTCGCTCTCTACAACAAGCACTGGGAAGCAGGAACCCTTCCGCCCCAGTGGAAGCATTCAGAAATAACTCTTATACCCAAGCCACGCAAATCGACAACTCCTGACAACCTCCGCCCTATTTCGTTGACGTCGTGCGTCGGTAAGCTTTTAGAGCACATGGTACACTACCGCCTGACTGCGTATCTGGAGGACAACGACCTGTATCCCCACACCATGTTTGGTTTCCGCAACCACCTATCTACTCAAGACGTCCTTCTCCAAATAAAAGAGCAAGTAATTGATAACCTCAGCAAAACACAGCCCAGCTGCATACTTACCCTTGATGTGCAAGGCGCCTTTGACAACGTTACACATAGAGCCATTCTTCAGGGGCTTCAAGCAACCAACTGTGGACGGGCAATTTACAACTATGTTCGCGCTTTTCTCACAAACCGGACAGCCACCATACGTCTTGGACCAATCCATTCAGACACTTTTCCCACTCCCGCAAAAGGAACACCACAAGGATCTGTAATCTCCCCTCTGCTATTTAATATCGCCCTCTTTGAACTGCCAGGCAAACTCTCCAACATTCCTGACCTGCACCATGCCTTGTACGCCGATGACCTAACGATGTGGACGGCAACCGGCTCCTCTGGACAACAACAAGACAACCTCCAACAAGCTATCAACGACACGCTCGAATACTTGAAGCAACGAGGACTCACCTGCTCGGCTCCTCTGGACAACAACAAGACAACCTCCAACAAGCTATCAACGACACGCTCGAATACTTGAAGCAACGAGGACTCACCTGCTCCCCTAACAAATCCGCCCTTCTCGTACTCCGGGCTAGAACACGGAGTCGACCCCCAAAACCTGCGCCGGACCCAACCGTGACCATTTCCACTGCTCCCGTACCATAAGTCCAAACCCTCCGAATTCTAGGAGTCCCCTTTCACACAGATGGATCGGGGGCGGCACTTTTACCACAATTACACCAAACGACTACGCAACTGACTCATTTAATTCGACGCATCTGCACCCAGCGCCATGGCCTAAAGGAACAAGACACGTGCTGTATCGTCAAAGCACTGCTGACAAGCCGCATAGCATACGGGACACCTTATGTTCAGTTGAAACCAAAAGAACATTCCAAACTTGACGCCCTGATACGTAAGTCATATAAAATAGCCCTCGGACTTCCGTCCTTCACGCCGACTGAACACCTCCTTAAACTCGGCCTGCATAATACACTGTCAGAAATACTGGAAGCCCAACAAGCCAACCAACTCACGCGATTGTCTCTAACACCTACAGGCCGCACCCTTCTCGCGACACTTGGCCGCCACGTCATAACTCCGGCAGAAGCCCTGTCACGATTTAGTCCCGCGTTCGTGAACCTGTGAGGGTAGGGGTACCCTCCAGCCCAGAGACGACATGCAGCGTGCTGGCGGTGATGGTGACTGACCCCCGAGCAGCCGTGCTCGGCGGTGTTTATTGCCCGGCCACACACAATGTTGCCCACAGAGCCTGGTGGGGCCACTGAACTTAGCGGCCAACGAATATCAGGGATGGGGGGGCGCCACACACTTGTTACACCCCTCACCCCCAAGTTTGTTTGTCCTACGCAAACACCAAACAACACCTGTCACCCCGGCGAGTAACGGTTCGGCGGTCTCCGCTGTCTCTCACTCCGCCGGAGCACAGGTGTCGAAGCCGTTGTGGCAGCATTAGGTGCTGCCTGGGTCACACTCGCACCAGCTGTCGGCCTTCCCGGTGTCGAAGGACTTGCGCGTGGCGCCACAGTGGCGCGAGTAGCACCAGCCCCTGGTGCTGTGCGGGCAGCGGTCGGTGTGGTTGGCTCCCCTGCCTGCTGGCTTCCTGAAGGGGCGGCTGAGGTCGCCAGGCGAGGCCTCACATGGTCAGCGTGCCGGTGCCACGCGGTCCCGTCCGACATGCGAACGAGCAGTGACGATGCACTCGCAGGAGAGACCACGTGCCCGGCAGACCAGCGTGGACCAGGCCGGAAGTTCCTGGCGAAGACCGGAGTCCTAGACTCCGGCAAGGGCCCAGGACGGCAACCTCGGTCAGCCGCCAGCTTCTGCTTCAGCTGCTTCAGGAGCGCTGTGGACCGGAGGTCTGGGTGTAACACGTCCAACGGTGTCTTCACCATCCGGCCCAACAGGAGCTCACAGGGGGCACGGCCCGTGACGTCGTGGGGTGTGGTCCGGTACTGGAAGAGGAACCGGGCAACCTGTGTCCGGAAATTCCCAGCCTGGCTCTTCTTCAGCTTGTCTTTCACCGTTTGCACCACTCGCTCGGCAGCACCATTCGACGCAGGGTGGTACGGCGGAACCATCATCCGACGGATTCCGTTCTTCGTCAGCCAGGCCAGGTACTCCTCGCTGGCGAAAGCGGGACCGTTGTCGGACACGATGACGTCCGGTAACCCCTGGGCTGCGGAGACTTGCCGCAGCGCCGCAATGGTTGCTCCTGCCGAGGGAGTGGTGACTGGCTGTACCTCCACCCACTTGGAGAAGGCGTCCACCACCACCAGGAAGTAGTGGCCCTTGAAGGGGCCCCCGAAGTCCACGTGCAGGCGGGACCAGGGTCTCTCCGGGAACGGCCAGGGGGTGATCTCCACATGGCGCGAGGCTCGCTGGTTCTCCTTGCAGACTTGGCAGCTCTGCACCATGTGAGCAATGTCCAGGCCAGGCCACCAAACGTGGGACCGGGCCACCATCTTGGTCTTCTCCACGCCTGGATGACCCGCGTGCAGCAACTGCAGGACCCTGGACCGCAGGCTCTGCGGAATCACCACCCTGGAGCCCCACAGCAGGCAGCCCTGCTGCAGGCTCAGCTGGCCGGCTTTGTGGCTGTACGTGCGCTCAGCCAACTCCTCCCCTCGGGACACCGCCTTGACCACCTGCGACAGGACTGGGTCCCGGCTGGTCGCCTGCGACACTGCCGACCTGGACAGCACCTCCGGGTAAGTGTGCTCCAGCATGAACACTTCGGCAGGTTCACGAACTGCAGCAGGCACCTCCGGCAGGGGCAGTCGGCTCAGGGCGTCAGCAGGTGCCAGGTCCTTTCCCGGACGGTAGACCAGCCGGTAGCTGTAGGCCGCGAGCCTCAAGGCCCAGCGCACCACTCGAGGCGATGCCTGCACTGGAACCGCCTTGTCAGGCCCCAGCAGTCCCAGCAGCGGCTTGTGGTCCGTGACCACCTCAAATTTCCGGCCCCACAGGTACTGGTGGAAGCGCTCGACCCCGAACATGAGGGCCAGGCCTTCCTTGTCCAGCTGGCTGTACCGCTGCTCTGCCGCATGAAGCCGACGGGACGCAAACGATACAGGGCGTTCCTGGCCATCCTTCTCCCGATGGGCCAGGACGGCTCCCACGCCGTACGGTGACGCATCTACGGTCAGGACGACAGGCTTGGCCGGATCGAAATGCACCAGCACCGGAGCCTTGGTGATGAGCTCCTTGCTGCGCTGGAAGGCCAAGTCCTGCTCCTTCTTCCAGGCCCACTGCTGTCCATCTCGAAGCAGAAGGTGCAGCGGCTGCAGATGCGATGACAGGCTCGGCAGGAAGCTCCTGTAGAAGTTTACCAGGCCCAGGTAGCTCTGCAGCTCCTTCTTGTTCTGGGGCTTGGGCGCCTTGAGCACAGCCTCAACCTTGCGGGGTGCCGGGGCTAGGCCTGCCTGGGAAATGATGTGGCCCAGGTACTCAACGCTGGGGGCCAAGAACACGCACTTCTCCAGCTTGAGCTTCAGCCCGGCATCCTGCAGTCGTGCCAGGACGTTGTGTAGGTTCTGCAGGTGGTCTTCGTCGTCGGTACCGGTCACCAGGATGTCGTCCAAGTACACCGCCACGTGCCTCATGCCCCTGAACAGGTTGTCCATCTCCCTCTGGAAAATGGCAGGAGCTGAGGCCACACCGAACGGTAGGCGCGTGTACTGGAAGAGTCCCAGCGTTGTCGAAATGGTGACATACTTCCGGGACGACTCCTGGAGCACCAGCTGCTGGTATGCATCTCTGAGGTCGAGCTTGGTGAACTTCTGTCCCCCGGACAGCGCCGACCAGAGATCTTCAATGCGTGGCAGCGGGTACTTCTCGACCGTAGCGACGGGGTTGATAGTGACCTTGAAGTCCCCGCAGATCCTTACACTGCCGTCTTGCTTCAGGACTGGCAGCCCCGGTTAACTGGATACATTACACACCAAAAATCTGATCATCTCGCTACTCTTGTAATATCGTCTATACATGCAGAAATTGAATTCGACACAGAGCATAGCCTCACAATCAAATTAAAAACTCAAAACGGCGCTCTTCATGTCACCAATATAGCCCTCCACGGGACAATTTGTCTGAATTACCGGAGCTCCTGAGGCCGACAGGACCTAGACGCCAATATGAGCATATCCTTGCGGGCGACTTCAACGCCCCGCACACTGCTTGGGGGTACAAGCGAGACAGTAAAAAAGGGAGCAAACTTCTCCGCACACTTCAGGAAGCCAATTACTGTGTCCATAATGACTTCCAGGAATATACTAGATTAGGGAATTCCGTAGAACGCAATACCAATCCCGACTTGAGTACAGCCACAGAGGGGGTGGAGATCAACTGGGTACACACGCAGGAATACATGGGTAGCGATCACGCCATCCTACTAATCAATGTTCGGGCTGAACCCAAAAAACTCAAATGGAAAAAGCACTCTATAACTGACTGGACTAAATACCGCAAAGATCGAGAGGGCCAACGCCCGTCAGACCTTGGTGCTTGGACCAAAGAAGTACGAACCACCATGAAGAAATACACAAAATATTACTGTGGCAACGAAAATGAGCCCAACGTAGACACACACCTGTCCCATTTCTTGGAGGCTCGAACAGCCCTGATAAAAAGATGGAAAAAATGCAAGACCAATCGGAGGCTCAGAGCACGCATCTCTAAACTCAATAACCACATCCAAGAGTACTCCGATCAGCTGCGTAAGGAGCAATGGATGGAGATTTGCGAAAGCCTACAGGGCACACTCAGCATGAGTAGAACTTGGCGCATTTTAAGAGCGCTCATCGAACCAGACGCCACGAAGACTATGACCCAGCACAAGCTACAAAGCCTAATAAATAAATATGAGGACCCTACTAGACTATTAGAGGATATCAAAAGTCAATACATAGCTCCAAGATTCCAACCGCACTACTTTGACTACACAGGACCGGACAATGATGAACTTGACACTGAATTTACTATGGCGGAATGGCGGGCAGCGTTACGTCAATGCAAGGGAAATAAGGCTCCTGGCCCGGATACAATTACTACTGTTCACCTCCGAAACCTTGCAGATGAAGACTTGGAGACCCTACTAGTCGAAATCAATAAAATCTGGAAGGGACAAGCCCTATACTCAGAATGGAAACTAGGGCACATGATTTTTATCCCCAAGCCCAGAAAGCCCATCCAGTTCACCAACCTTCGACCCATTACTCTCACGTCTAACGTGGGAAAAGTAATGGAACGCATGGTCCTCAAACGGCTCCAATACCACCTCGAGAGTAATAACATCTTACCGCACAACATGATCGGATTCCGTAGCAAACTTTCAACTCAAGACACTCTGCTCTGAATATACGAGGATGTCCATAAGGACCCTAGCTTAGCCCAACTTAAAGCAATTCTTGCCATTGACCTCAAAAAAGCATTCGATAATGTTCATCACGACGCCATGCTTGAAGAATTAAAACATACAGGTTGTGGCCACCACCTATACCGGTATGTCGCAGATTTTCTGCGTGGAAGACAACTTACCATTGGTGTCGGCGAGTACAGATCAGGTCCTATTTCTCATCCCCAGAGAGGCATTCCTCAAGGATCTGTCCTGTCGCCAACACTCTTCAACTTGGCAATGCTAAAAATTCATAGAGCCCTCGCCGCAATTCCCGATATTAAATATTCTTTGTACGCCGACGATATCACAATCTGGACCAATTCAGGCAACGCGGGACAAATTCAGGACAACCTTCAAAACGCACTACATGCGGTAGAGGACTCTGCGAAGAAAATCGGACTTGAATGCTCCGCCGAAAAGACAGAACTTCTCCTCGTACACAACCCGCGGTGGAAGCCGCCCACTGTGCGGCTCACACATCAAGGCAAACAAATCGAACCGCAATCCAGCATCAAAATCCTTGGACTTGATATACAGGCAGACGGAGGTGGACACAAAGCAGTCAACCACATACTCAAGCAAGGGGAGCAAACCCTCCACATGATGAGAAGGGTCGCTAACAAAAACCGGGGCTTGAAGGAAGTAGACCTTCTCAAACTACGGGACGCACTCATCACCAGTAGAATTCGATACCAAATACCCTATGTTAATCTCACAAAAACTCTTGAAAATAGACTTGATACGCTAATCAGGAAAGCCACGAAGTTAGCATTAGGCCTTCCCATCAACTCTCGCGAGAGGCATTGGTTTGGATTCGATTGGATTGGCTTAGATTGGATTGGCTTGGATTTGATTGGCTTGGCTTGGATTTGGATTGGATTAAAGTGGATTGTGTTGGATTGTGTTGCGTCATAGCCGCGGCAGACGCGCTGGAGCCTGCGCATGTGCAGTACTCTCTCTTCCGCGGTTTCCTCTCGGGCGCGCTGCGTATATAACCGGTGTGCCGTTCTCCGGCGAAGCAACATCCACTCTTGGCTCAAACACCTAGAGTCCACGACGCTTTACAAGTATGCCAACGTCGTCATCGACTGGGGCCGGCTTACGCAATCGCCTCAACGTTATGCGCGCTATAAAACGCGGTCCCTTCGGCGCTCCGCCTATGCGTCGCATCTACACAGGGGTTCCCGCTAGGGGAGGTGGGAGTTTTTTCAAGCCGCGCCCGCTGCCATTCGCCTTGAAGGACGGGGTCACCCAGGAGCTGCAACGGCTGCAGCGAGACGAGAGCCTGGTGCCCGTCAAATCTTCGGAGTGGGCTGCTCCCATCGTGCCAGTCCTGAAGCAAGACGGCAGTGTAAGGATCTGCGGGGACTTCAAGGTCACTATCAACCCCGTCGCTACGGTCGAGAAGTACCCGCTGCCACGCATTGAAGATCTCTGGTCGGCGCTGTCCGGGGGACAGAAGTTCACCAAGCTCGACCTCAGAGATGCATACCAGCAGCTGGTGCTCCAGGAGTCGTCCCGGAAGTATGTCACCAGTTTACAAGGTTGAAGAAGTCATCACAGTGCACAGATATAATCAGTTACGCCGACTCGAATCCACCCAAGCAGGCCGCCTCATCATGACTGAATTGGGATATAACCCAAACCGGAGGAACCGATGCGATGCAATCCCTATTCCGCAAAACGTTCTGCAGCACTTACACGTAGCCCCAATCCCACGGCATATGGATGTAGAAAAAAACTCCACCCGCAGAAAAATTCGAGCCAGCTACTTTTGCAAAAACAAAAAAGATCGCAAGAGATCCGAACAATACTCATGTCTTCACCGACGCGGCCAAGAGAGGCAACATGTGTGCGATTGCCTACGTGACCACCAAAGGAGAAACGAACACTGATCTCCGCAACTGCCACACAGTGGAGGAGGCGGAAATTCTCGCCATAGCCCTTGCAGCAGCTCACCAATCCGAACCTAGTAGAATCACCAATATTTACACCGATTCGAAAAAAGCATGCATTCTTTTGGGCCAAAACACTAGCCATCCAAATGCGTTACCCCTTTTTTCTGCCGTCAAAGGACCAGTCAGGGTGCACTGGATCCCTGGGCACACTGGCATGTCGTGGAATGAAGGAGCTGACCTGCTCGCCCGCGAAACCCTTCTCCGGGCTCCCGACATCAGTGACCAAGTCCAGAACCCTAGTCCTCCTACCCTCACACTAAAGACCTACCTACCCGATAAGAGACGCCTGCCGTCACCTCATCCCAGACTGACCCGGCAGGAACAGGTTACCCTTCGTCAAGCCCAGACAAACACGCTTCTCACACCAGCTCTACTTCACCTGTACAGAAACCAAACCCACACACCCCTCCCAAAGTGTGCACGCTGTAAGGTACCGCAGGATCAAACCCACATCCTGTGGGTCTGCCCAGACACCAAGCCAATTAGGGCACATCACACTAGAGAGTGGCTGACTAGTGCAACCAAGTTGGAGGAGCAGAGGAGCGTGGCGGACTTCATCTTGAAGGCCACCAGAAGCTGCCTGGAACGAGGCGGCTCTTAGCCTCCCCGCCACCCTCATTTCCCCTTCCCTTTTGAAAGGAAATAAAGTATTATCTCTCTCTCTCTCTCTCTCACGAGAGTTAAGGTGGCTAGAATGGAGGGAACACCTTAGCGAGAGTGTTCGCTATGGGAGAGGAGAGGGGGTGAGCGGCGGAGAGCGCAGCTGGCCGGCGAGGAGAATGGGGGAGGGGTGGACAACGCCGACGACAACGACGACGACACCGGAGGGACAAGGCGAGTGAATCAGATGCTCTGCATCTAAAACCGGGGCTTTGCTCCCTCTGGGACATGAATGCTTGCCGCCGTGCCGGTGAATGTGCCCACCCCGGGCTGGAACAGGGCCTTGAACTTGGTCAGGAGGCTCGGGACGTCTTCCACCGCACACACTGCTTCCTGGTACTCAGGCAGCCGCAAGCCCAAAGCCTGGATCCAGTTCCGGCCCAGCAGCGTCGGTGACGACCCCTTGGTCAAGTACAGGGGCAGGGTGGCCTCCCTGTCGCCAAGGCGGACGCTGACCTGGGCTTGACCCTCGACTTGGGCGAGCTGTCCGGAGTAGCTGCGCAGCATGACGCCCGACGCCTCGACGGCCACGCCAGGGAAGGTGCGCTTGAAGCTTCCACACTGGCCCCTGTGTCCAGCTCCAAGGAGATGGGGCGCCCGCAGACTTCGACGGTCAGCTTGTATGGTGGCACCGACGGCTGCACTGTGCCCGCGTGCCACATGTCGAAAATCTGCGGGTCTTCGGCCACGACGTGAAGCCTAGCCGTTGCACCCGAAGCTGCTGCCGCACGCCCCCGCCGCCTACCCTTGCGCCGACTCCCTCGGCCGTGGGCATAGAGATAATATACTGACTCTAGAGGGAAAGCGCGCCGCTGAGCCAATGCATTAGAACCGTACGACACACGGTGACAGACATGATACAACGATTTGAAGGTTGCCAGCTGAGCTTTTGCTTACTGAAAACGGCGAAAGGGATGGGTTGTAATCTGGCAACGTGCTACTGTGGCGTTTACGCGTCCGGCTAGCGAAGCATGCCGGGAGAAATTGTAACATGGCGGACCGCTGGCCAGGCGGATTTTGTGTAGGCGGCGTCGACAGCATTGCGTAGTTTATCTCCTGTGGGTGGGTAACCGCCGTGTTTTCGGTTTAGCGTACGTGCGACTTGTATGTACTGAGACTATTTGAGCAAGATGTGGCAACGCTCATGCAACACTTGCTCGCAAGCTCGAATGCGACTGATCGCATGCGCGAGGACGCCAAGGGGTCAGCTGATCCGTACTGGGTGCACAGAATAATGAATCTCCGTATGACCTCCGTGCATTTTTGCGCTGTGCCGCTTTATTTGCCATTCTGTGACATTTTGCGAGTCGCTCAATGCTTTTCAAACGAAGTGTAGTGAACTGCCTGTGGCTTTAGCTCAATGTAAAACCTTTATTGACACACACAAAAAAGACATCGCATGGGCCAACGCATATTGATATTGCCGGTGAGTGGGTGAGTCGCGGCGCTTTGAAGCACAGGAACGAAAGAGCGCGGTCGATCGCATGCCAACGGAGTGGAAGAATGCATGCCAAGGGAGTATGCGAAATACAGTCCGCGGCGTGTCCCGTT
Source organism: Haemaphysalis longicornis (assembly GCF_048455015.1). Lineage (NCBI taxonomy): Eukaryota > Metazoa > Arthropoda > Arachnida > Ixodida > Ixodidae > Haemaphysalis > Haemaphysalis longicornis. The sequence continues at coordinate 124,867,496 of NW_027526214.1, read as the reverse complement.
TTCCTTTCTGTCTGTATTCGTCAAGTTCTAGCTGCTTTCCACCACTTCAAAGGGAAAGCTTGCGGGACTGAATGTGCAGTATTGAATGGGCCGCACAGAGCGCGCGAGGAGAGAACATTGACTAATTAAAAAAGAAACCGCATATTTCGTTACCTATTTTTTCGTTCTACCTTCACGAACGTTTTCGCGAAAGTTCGAAGAACGAAGAGCTGTAAGAAGTTCCATGAATAAAACAACTGGAACCGAACGATTATAAAAGCTCCTTTTATTTCTCTTCCAACGGGAACGATCGCTGGCTGCCACTCCGTAGCCTGTAGTGAACTTGCGATAGTCAAGGTCAGATCAGAATCGCTGTTCCGGCGTCAGTTTAGGGGCAATTGATAGGGTGCTTAACATGAAGAAAGAATGACAGCCTCGCAAGCGCCCGGACAGGCACTTGCTCAGCGCGTGCATCCGAGTTGTACTAGTTGTACACGTTTTGCTGAAGACTGCACACACACACTACGCAAGTCAGGCGCAAGGGCCTCGCCACTTCCTAGCACACGAAAATCGAAACCAAAACTGAACTAGACACTTACTCTTTCTCCTCTAATAAGAGCTTAATTACACTAAAAGTTTTTTATAAAGCTAGTTTTAATTACTGAAGCAATTATTTGTAACCATTTTGCTCCAGTTTTTTGTTTTAGTTAAATAATTACAGAACAACGTTTTAGAAGACCGAATGCAATTGATCTGGCAACCATGAAAATTGTATCATGTCAGCGCCCAAGATTCGGGGCCCTATTCTCGACTGCACAAATTGCCGGCAATTCAGGCAATTTTCCGGAAGTCTTTTCTGATTGGCTTTCAATTTTGGTCACGTGCTTCCGGTTGACAAAGCGGTTGTGTGGGCTGTCGTCATTTTGACGTTTCATGTCGTCTACGGACACCAGTTCTAAAGTTTGCCTTATTTCTCGTTACTAAAGGCGCATAATTCTTGGCCGGCAATGAAAAACCAGGCTAAATGCAGCGGACATGACAACGTAAGCCTGTCTTTGCTATTCAACAACAATACTGCTTGTAATACACACCCCCTCTGTGATTGGCTGAGAAGGCGTGACGTAATTTAAACAGTTGGCGGGAACGATTACGTCATGCATTGGCAACTTCAGCCTGCGTAAAAGTGACGTAATGCTACGTAACAGCTTGAAAATGGCGGCTGTTTTTGTCGCAAAATACAAGCAAAATAGGGCACAATATTGCCCCGGCTTACGGCGGCGCAAAATGTGCGGCAATTTGCAGCAGGCGCAGTTTCGCATGCGCGCTGTTTAAAGCATGTTTCCTACTGAAACAAATTATTGTTTCAACTGCTTCCAAGTCAGCGATCATGGAGCATACAAATAACGTGCAGTATTTTGCTTTTATGTTTGGCAATAAAATAAAAATTATTTGTTTGGCGTAAAAGCAACATAAGAGGGCAGTACAAGCCTCTCCATGACAAAGAGAACCCAATGCATGGAATTTGTCCATACTCGTCCTAGTAAGCTGTTGGGTCACATGATCGAACTCAAGAGAAAAATAACAAAGAAAAGTGACTATTTGGTTCATTACAGCGCTGATTGCAGTCGAGCTTCACGAATGAGTGAATCGGCGACATCGGTGCGCTCCGCGGTTATCAGGCGTAGCGCTTCGCTGCTCTTTTGTGTCATAGAAGCGATGGTCGCGGCCGTCTTTTTCTGTGATCACGCCATAAACTGTAACATAGCAGCAGACGATGGCGTGGCGGGGGTGGCGGCAGGGAAGGTGATAACGCAACACAGCTTGCATTGAAGCAGAGAGCCCAGCTATGTTAATAAAAGTGATTGAAAGAAATAAATAGATACGGTAAAAAAATTGTGTGATGTTCTTTAGCTCGACATCCGCCTTTCGCTCGCTTTTGGATCAACGTTACTCGATCGCCTTGTGGTGTTGGTGTCAAATTTGACCTCCAGAAATGTGTTTTTCTGGTCAGCCTCAGCTACCGTCTTAATTTTTGTAGTACATGCCAAGCGTTTTTATATCTTTCTTGCACAATATTTGATACCTTGGTAGCGATCTTTATGAGTGACTCGTCAAATTACACTGCATGTCGTCATAGCTATAGGTGCAGCACGTCACTGATTGCTTACGTCGTGCTTACGCAAAAAAACATGGGCGAAATGCCGGCAATTTGTGCAGTCGAGAATAGGGCCCTCGTACGATCTCGGAGCTCGCTTTACCCCCCTGGCCGTGGGCTGGCGCGGAACCTGTGCTCGACGCCGGCTGCTGCTTCCGTGCGTCCGCCGTCGTCCCCCCTCGGCACGCCCGAGCAATGTGCCCAGTTCTTCCGCACGCAAAGCACTCCGCTTCCGCGAACTGGCACTGTGAAGGGGGGTGGTCACCACCGCAGCGAACGCACCTGCCATGCCGTGCCGCCATCTTGTTCACCGCCGCCTCCGCCGACGGTGAGCCGGCCGCACGTGCTAGCTCGCCCGCGTCCTTGGCCGCAGCCTCCATCGCCAGCGCTGGCTTCACGGCGTCGTCCAGCGAGGGGTCGGGAAGCTCCAGGAGTCGCGTCTGCATGGCGGGGTCGTTGATGACGCAGACGAAACGGTCCCGGAGCAGCGAGTCGAACTGCTCCCCGAAGGCGCAGCCGCTCGCCAACCCTCGCAGCGCTCCGACGAACTGCCCGAGCGTCTCTCCGTCACGGCGGCTCCGGTTATTGAAGCGAAAACGCTCCATTAACGTCGATGGAGCCGGGCTGTAGTGCGAGCGTAGCGTAGCGAGCAGCTCACCCAGCGACTTGTCGTGCGGCGTGGCCGGCTTGAGCAGGTCGAGCAGGAGAGCGAAGACGCGGGTCCCGCAGCTGGCCAGGAAGATGTCGCGCTGTTTTGCCTCGGGTGTGTCGTTCGCCCGGAAAAACACGCCGACTTGCTCCTCGTAGACCGGCCAGGCGGACCCTTCACCCTCGAACGGCTCGAGCGTCCCGTACAGCGGCATGGCGTAATGGCGGCTGGCTTGAGGGGGCGGTGTCTCGGCGTTCTCGGTGGCGGCGTTCACGGTGGCTTCGGCCGCTCCGCGGACTTCTTCCCTCGTCGCCAGTGTCACGATTTAGTCCCGCGTTCGTGAACCTGTGAGGGTAGGGGTACCCTCCAGCCGAGAGACGACATGCAGCGTGCTGGTGGTGACGGTGACTGACACCCGAGCAGCCGTGCTCGGCGGTGTTTATTGCCGGCCACACACAATGTTGCCCACCGAGCCTGGTGGGGCCACTGAACTTAGCGGCCAACGAATATCAGGGATGGGGGGCGCCACACACTTGTCACAAGCCCCCACCCGTATCCCTCCCGACATCCGTGCCAACATCAAAGTAGCCCCTATTCCACGCCATATGCATCCCTTTTACAACAAAGGCCGACGAGCAGCGCGAGTCCGCTATCTCCAGAGACGCTATTCGAAGGACCCCGACACCAGATACACCGACGCAGCTGCATATCATAACCGCCAAGCTCATGCCTTTGTAGCCCTCAACACCCAGGAAACCCTCCTGACGTCCGCCACGCTATCCACTACCACCTCCACGACAGCAGAAGAAACTGCCATAACTCTAGCCGCAACCACAGCCACGACAGATTTCATTGTCATCATCACAGACTCCCAGGAAGCATGCCGCCACTATCAAAAAGGATGTATCTCGCCTCCAGCCCTCAACATACTACGACGCATACACAAGCTGCCCTCCATCTACGTCGTGTGGACACCAGGCCACGCCAACCTTCCAGGGAATGAGGCGGCACATGCCGCTGCCCGCGAATTAACTACCCGGGAATTCCCTGAAGGCAGAGAAGACCCACCGGAATCCCTCAATCACCCCCCAGTCCGGAGTCGTTACACAGACATCCTGCACCACTACCGTCGAAATCGCCTCATCTACCCTCCTCCTCACCCATCTCTCGATACCAACGACGCACACCTTTGGCGACGACTACAAACCCAGACATACTACAACACAACAATTCTACACAACATATCACCAACCCTGTATCCCTACGAATGCCCATCCTGTAAAACCCCCAACACCACATACCACCTTGTCTGGGCTTGCCCCTACCACCCAAATCCCATCCCTTCCCGATCCCTGGAGCAGTGGAAGTGCGAACTGACCAGCTGCCTGCTAGAGACGCAGGTTAACCTCGTGCCTCGGGCAAGAGCAGCTGCCACGACTCGCGGCTATCCGGACTAGGAAGGCCACCCACAATAGCACTTTCCGCTCCAATAAACGTTTCTCTCCTCCTCCTCCTCCTCCTCCTCCTCCTCCTCTCTCTTCAGTTGTCCTCATTATGCAACCCCTGGCATGGCCTAAGGGACGTCACATAGGCCATGGCTGCCCGATCGGCTGTCACTGGTCAACTTCGCGGCTAGATTCTCCCATTTCCGTCGTCGTCGTCGTCGCTGTGTACGAACCTCTTCTATGCCTGAACCTGTAGGCACAGTTTTGCCGTTTCTTTTGTGTTTTGAGTGCGCGCGAAGTTTGAGTGGTGAGCTCAATACTTCCCTTTCAACGGGACCACTCGACTAAAACCGTTTATTGCTTCAAAAACGCCCTACCAGCCCGAGCGCGCACTTGCGAGCAGGCACCCATGCCTGCTTTTTTGTGGCACCAGACCGGAAATAGGCCCCTCCGCGGTGCGGAGAAAAGGAGAAAACTACCCGGCATGTGATATATCGAAGGCCGCCGAAGAGAACGCCGCGAGCCGCCCCCCTCTCCGGGAGAGAGCGCGCAGCGTTCGTCGTGTTGTCCGCGGTCGAGTTGAGAGGGAACGATTATGCGCGATTTCTCATCGCGCGTAGTTTCGTTAATTGTGAACGGATTTTCATAATTCTTGTGGGAGGAGATTTCTGGGACAATAGACTTTATCCCAAAATACATTACTAGTAGTCGATGACAAGTGTTGCAGGGTCCCTTTAAAGGCTCAAATGGCGGTACTATCAAAATCCCAACCACTCCGCACGCAGTCACCACCTATAGAGAAGCCGTTGCCCCTGCGTCAACTCCTAGTCACCTCCCTAACACCTCACAATCCCTCTTCTGGGAGACGTGTATCAACTTGTCTTACAGGAGTTCAAGGCTTTCAAAGAGGAAGCCAAACAACATCAAGAAGAGGTGCAAACTCAACTCCGACAGATGAGCGAGCAAATTGGAGGTAACCGGCGCTACACTGAAACAGCAATAACGGCACTTCCACGTGAGATGAAGGAAAAACGCAGGAAGCGCATGGCAATGAGAGGACCGACAGATGATCAATGGTCAGATACGGACTCGACATGCCATTCAGCCGCGAACTGAGGATTTGGCAGTGGAAGTGCCGGGGGTACAGTCGGAAGCAGTCGTCCCTCCAACTATATGTAGAAAAGGCTGTACATTCCCCGGTGGTCACGCTGATACAGGAAGCGCACAAAATGCCCATCAAGCTTAAGGGATACAGCACTTTTCAAACGAAGAGAAATACCGCCATTCTCGTGCAAAAGGAACTAGCTGTGTGCCATCATGATGCATTTGACTCGGATACCCCTCACGAATATGTGGAGATACACCCAGTCAAACGGGGAGGGCGTAGTCTACACATCCTGAACGTCTACAGCAGCCCTAGCGACCGCAACCCCAATTTGGACTATCTAATCAAATCCTTCCTTACTTCGGCCGGCCGTGGTGCCCGTGTGATGGTGGCGGGGGACTTCAATGCTCACAATGTGAGCATGGGGTTACAAGCGAACGGACGCAAAGGGCGGGAAGCTGGAAGAACTGGCAGCCCGGGAGCATCTCACGTTACTCACCGACCCACTGCACCCTACTAGGACAGGAAATAGCGTCAGCAGGGACTCATGCCCGGACCTGACCTTCGTACGAAATGTTAGGGAGGAGAAATGGGAAAACCTGGGGCAGAGTCTCCGAAGCGACCACTTCATTTTACAGACGAGCATGGGCGACGCTTGTGGCAGATGGGAGAGAAAACGCCGATCTTGCAGACTAACAGACTGGCACGAGTGGAGAGAAGCCAAAGAAAGACGGCTTGGAGAACAGGCGGGACCCAACATAGTGGACATCGAGCTGGGGACCCGAGAGCTGTTATTGGACGTGGAACACCACACGCAAAATATCGAAGCTCCAGACGGCGTGCAAGCTGTCGACTCGCACCTGCTCCATATCTGGGATGCCAGAGAATCGCTCACCAAGAGATGGCGGAGACAGCCCCTTAACCGCAAGCTACGACGTCGAGTGGCCTTAAAGGAGCCATGAAGAGAAAGCACAAGTTTGGTTCATTCAAAAGATTGTCTCGTTAGAATCATACTGACACCACTTTTAACGTAAACTTCGCTCAAATAAGCTGCATAATTAGGAAAAACGGGAATGGTCATGCGACCCACCAGCTCATTTCCCGAAACAGAACCTATGATGTCACATGAGCTAAGCTCTGCGATTGGCGGAGGCTTGCAGAAGCAGACGCAAATTAGGTAGAGCTTACAAAGTAGACGAACGAGCGATTTGCGCTTAAATTTAGGGCACATTCTTTACAAAGCAATAAGAATGATGGGATAAACAGTGGAAGTTACGAAAGCACATGTAAACATAGAAGTACTGATGCGTTCTGCTGTTCGTACTGCGCACAGCATGCTTGGTTTAGCTGCACAGCACTACGGGGCTTGGGGTTGTCTCAGACGACACTGGCCGATTGACGCAAGCAACGGTGTCTTACGTGGCCCCATTTGTGGAGCGAGCACTGTTTCAGGGAACGAATATTTTCTCCCAGGACAAAAAGAAGCCAGGCTTAAATGCGGGCAAAAATAAACCAAACGCTTGCCACGGTATGGTGGCGCCATCTAGGTTACGGAACGTAAAGAAACGCGGGAACAAACCAACACCGCTGTACAGGGTGGAGACAACCTTTGAACTGTCCCGTGCCGCCGCAATTGGGCCAACGGGCTCAACGCGTTATTCTTTTCGTTTCCCACGAGACCTAGCAACGCGAAACAGACAATATGATTCAAACTTCTTCTGTAAACCGCGTTGCGGCGAAAATTTTAGCGCGGTTTTGACACAATGACTTGCTTCGGCGGCGAGCGAGCAACCGAAAATGGCGGCGCCAGCGTATACGTGTCTCTACCCTGTAAGGCGGATGCGTGAATGAAGGTATTTAGGCTGCTAGCCTGCAGAGCGGTCGGTTCCTGTGATGTCATTTGGGACCACGAAAACGCACGATTGAGCGGGAAAATCAAAATTTTAACCTAAATTGTTTAATTTCTCAGTGAATAAAGCACCGTTTGTATCCGGACAAGCGCTGGGGGCACTATAAAACACGAAATCTTTCGAATAAAACCAACTTGCATTTTCTCTTCATGGCTCCTTTAATACTCCATAATGCTTGTTGATCAAAACTGGCGAAAGTTTTGCGACAGCATGTCGGGCCCGTTAGGCGTGGCGAAGACGTGGAAGGTTCTTAAAGCAATGATGGAGCCGACTGCCACGAGGACTGAGCATGCCAATCGACTTGCTGAACATGCCAATCGTGGACGAATAACCCGGGACGGACTAAGGACTCATTGACGACCTCAAGGCCAAGTATCTCCGAACAGACCGCCGGGGTGATGATTACCCAGATTACCAAGGAGAAGCGAATGAAGTCTTGGACGAACCCGTCAAATCAAAACTGAGCTCGCCAACATGAAGAAGACCACAGCCCCGGGACCAGACCAAATCACAGCGAGAGCCCTCTACAACCTAGGTAAAGCAGACATTCAAGCTTTGGTCGACCATTTCAATCAGGAGTACTGGATCCCTGGTTCGTTACCGCAACAGTGCAAAACAGCGGACATTCGATTTATCCTGAAACCGGGAAAGGACTTGAAGGTAGAGAATCTTAGGCCCATCTCGCTAACATCCTGCCTGGGAAAGCTTTTCGAGCGAGATTGCAACGGTTTCTCGACGGCACAGACAAACTTCCGCACACACAGTTTGGCTTCAGACCACACCTAGGCACTGCCGATGTGCTTTTGCAGGTCTACAGGGACGTATACCTTCACCTAGACCGCATGCAACCGTGCGCGGTGCTGTCCCTTGATTTAAAAGGGGCTTTCGATAACGTCCTGCACTCGGCCATACTACGCACCTTAGCGGAGACTAATTGCGGCTTCAGAACCTACAACTATATCAAGGCGTTCTTACAAGATCGGAAGGCCAAGCTCTCTCTAGGGGGACTCCAGTCAGATATAATTGAGCTGGGATCGCGGGGTACACCTCAAAGTGCAGTTCTCTCCCTTTCGCTCTTCAATTTGGCGATGAAGAATCTGCCGCCCAGACTTAACCGGGTGCCAGGCATTTGTCACGCACTGTACACGGACGACGTCACCATATGGTCAAATCAAGGAACTAGGGCCGACATAGAGGACAGCTTCCAACGAGCGATAGAAATCATGCAGACCTTCGCCCGGTCCCGTGGCCTGGAGTGTGCACCGGGTAAGTCGGAACTACTGGTGGTCCAGCCCAAGAAGCCCAAATACCCGAAACAAGACCCCATCAAGCTGCACGTAGATTTCATGCCTATCCCCGCCAGGCAGGAGATCCGTACCCTCGGCGTACACTTTTCCAACATGGCACACAACACCACAGTGGTGAGTCGCCTTATAGCGGCGGCCAACCAGGCAGCCCGAATGATCAAGCGAGTGACCTCCAAAAACCACGGAATGAAGGAGACTGAATCCACTAAGCTGGTACAAGCCTTTGTGGTCTCTAGATACACGTTCGTCGCTCCATTTCTGAACCTCAAACCCAGAGAGGAGGACAGACTAGGCAGGGCTCTTCGTAAGTACGTCAAACTATCTTTGGGCTTCCCAGTATCTACGTCCTATGAGCGCTAATGGCTCTGGGGGTCCATAACACCACAAAAGAGATCATAGATGCTCAGAGAATAGCGCAACAGGTGCGCCTCACGAGGACAAAAACAGGCAGAGCTATCCTAAATAGACTGGACATAACCCCTCCGACCCAGGTGAAGGACAGATTCGACATCCCTCGAGAAATAAGAGAACGCATTCACGTTCATCCCCTCCCCAGACACATGCTCCCGGAACACGATCAAGTCGGCAGAACACTCCGGGCCCAATACCTCTCCAAAACGTGGGACTCCCACCCTGCTACAATCTACGTGGATGGTGCCGGCCCCACCAATGGGGTGACCACAGCAGCAGCATGCTCGTCCAATGGTAACCCCATTGCAATGGGGTTACCTCATTGCATGGGGTTACCACCGGACCGATCTGAATGGAAAACCACTGGATGGAAAACGATGGATCCGACCCGCGCGGAAGAGGTCGCCATCGCCCTGGCCATCTCTGCCCATCCTCGCGCCATCATACTAACCGATTCCCAAGAGACTTGCCGAAGTTTTCTCAGAGGCAGGATATGTCACCGGGCCCTTCGCATAATTGCGAATCAGCCGCCTGAAGGGGCACCGATCATATGGTTCCCGGGTAATAAGGGACAGACCGGGGGGAACGTCGCCGCGCACGCGTTAGCCCGCGATTCCTTATTGCGGTCGTTCACCCCCGCTGGTTGCCCCCCAGGCAAGGGAGTCAGCCGATCACCTTCACCCCCTTCACTGCGTACCGCCTACAGGGAGATACTGCTTGAACAAAGGCTCGTCGGGAGGAGATTTCCAGCCCCTCATCCCTCGCTCACAAGAATGGAGGAGGTTTTACCCCGACAGCTTCACACACACACTTCCAATTCCTGCAACCCTACATAAATACTACCCGGACGTCTAACCAACACCGCAGTGTCCGCACTGCGACCAGACGGGAGATTTACTCCACACGATGCGGCACTGCACACGAAATCCCAACATGAAGAACATTACACCAAACAACAGATTCACGACACAATGGGAGGCCACCCTGCTCAACCCGCATCCAGCTTGCCAGAAATGGCTCACGAACCGGACTAGTCGGCCACCGGCAGCCCCGGATTAGCGGGCCCGACCATGGCTCTGAGCAAATAAAGTTTCTCTCTCTCTATCTCTCTCTCTGTCTCTCTCCCTCTCTCTCTCTCTCAGCCGCGCGAAAGCATGCGATGTTTGAGGCAGTTAACATTAAGGTCTGTCGTCAGTTGGCCCTGCTACTTTGCGAAAAGTCCTGTACTGGTAATGTCTAATAGCTATGTCAGATATACGAACACGCTTTCGCGTGTGAGGGTCTGCTGCCTGCTGTTGGATTGGATCTCGCGATGCATTCCCTTTTTTTTTATACCCCCTTTTTTTTCTTTATTGCCAATCTCGGACAGCAACACCAGGTACCAGGTACAATGACAAAGAAAAAAATCAGAGTAATGCCGCCATGCCCCCCAGGGCCGGTGTTGTCATTTAAAACTCCCTAAGCGTAGTCAGGGGTTCAATTTTAGACAACCACTCTGGTGGAGAGTCCTTCGCTCTCTGAACTTCAACAAACTGTGACACACTTTCCAAATACTGTCTCGTTGGTCGCGCGTCGACATCGCAATGCAGCCAAGCCATGCGAGAACGCCAAATGCTGTGCAGACCTAACAACATGACACTGTCAAATGGTACACCGTCCTCTCTCATCATCATCATCACCATCATCATCATCACCAGCCTATCTACGCCCACTGCAGGGCAAAGGCCTCTCCCATTACCCTCCAATTGCCTCGGTCCTGTGCCAACTGTGACCAATTTATCCCCGCAAACTTCTTTATCTCATCTGCCCATCTAACTTTCTGCCGCCCCCTGCAACGCTTGCCTTCTCTAGGGATTCACTCTGTTACCCTTAAACCACGGTTATCTTGCCTTCGCATTACATGTCCTGCCCACGTCCATTTCTTCTTCTTAATTTCTACTAATATGTCTTTAACACCAGTTTGCTCCCTGACCCACTCCGCTCTCTTCCTGTCCCTTAATGTTACACCTATCATTTTCCGCTCCATTGCCCGCTGAGTCGTTCTCAATTTAAGTTGAACCCTCTTAGTGAGCCTCCAAGTTTCTGCCCCGTAGGTAAGTACCGGTAAGATGCAGCTGTCATACACTTTCTTCTTCAGCGACAATGGTAGGCTGCTATTCATTATCTGAGAATGTCTGCCATATGCACCCCACCCCATTCTGATCCTTCTAATTATCTCTGCCTCATGGTTTGGATCTGGGGTCACAACTTGGCCTAAGTAGATATATTTGCTTACCACTTCCACTGCCTCGCCACCTAGGTCAAACCGCTGTGCTGTCCCGAGGTTATTGATCATTACTTTAGTTCTCTGCATATTAATTTTCAGTCCCACGGTTCTACTCTGTTCGCCCAGTGCGGAAAGCATGCTTTGCAATTCATCCCCCGAGTTACTTAGCAAGGCAACGTCATCAGCAAATCTGAGGTTACTGAGGTATTCTCCATTAACCCTTACTCCCACCTGTTCCCAATCCAACGTTCTGAATACTTCTTGTAAACATGCTGTGAATAGCATTGGAGAGATTGTGTCTCCTTGTCTGACACCCTTCCTTATAGGTATTTTACTGCTCTCCCTATGGAGGATCATCGTAGCTGTAGACCCATTGTAGATATCCTCTAGTATTCTTACAGAATGCTCATCTACCCCCTGGTTCCGTAATGCCTGAATGACTGCTAGGGTTTCGACCGAGTCAAATGCTTTCTCATAATCTATGAAGGCTATGGGTTCAGTATACTCAGCGCACTTCTCTATCACCTGATTGATCGTGTGAATATGGTCCATTGTTGAATAACCTTTACGGAACCCTGCTTGTTCTTTAGGTTGACTGAAATCTAAGGTTGCAGAAATTCGGTTAGCGATTACCTTGGTAAATACCTTGTAGACGACTGACAGTAAGCTGATCGGCCTGTAATTTTTCAATTCCTTCATGTCGCCTTTCTTATGAATTAGGATGATGTTCGCGTTCTTCCAAGATTCCGGTACCATTGCGGTCATTAGGCATTGCGTATACAGGTTTGACAGTTTTTAAAGTACAATTTCTCCGCCATCCTTCAAGAGGTCTGCTGTTATCTGATCCTCACCAGGTGCTTTGCCCCCTTTCATTTCTTTCAAAGCCTTCCTTACTTCTTCGGTCGTTACTGGTGGGATGTCTATCTCCTCTGAACTACTGTCTCGTTCGGCATTATTCTGTATATCCTGGCTACTGTACAGATCCCTATAGAACTCCTCGGCCACTGTGACTATTTTATCCCTATTTGTGATGACATTGCCTTGCTTATCCTTAAGTGCATACATCTAATTTTTCCCCACGCCAAGACGTCTCTTCACTGCTTTCAGGCTACCTCCGTTCTTTACAGCGTATTCGATCCTCTCCATATTATACTTCCGTATGTCAGCTGTCTTGCGCTTATTGATTAGCTTGGAGAGCTCCGCTAGTTCTATTCTGTCAGCTGCGGTGGAGATTCTCATGGTTTGCCGTTTCCTGATTAGATCTTTCGTCTCCTGTGAAAGTTTACCAGTATCCTGTGTAGCCATAGTGCGCGAGCACTATGGCTTCTACTGCACACTCCGTAATAATGCGTATAAGGTTGTCGCTGGCTTCCTGCGTCGTAAACTCGGCTTCCTCGTTAAGAGCGGGATATCGGTTCTGCAGCGCGATCCTGAATTCTTGTACTTTACGTCTTACTGTTAGCTCATTTATCGGCTTTTTTCGTACTAGCTTGTTGCGGTCCCTCCTCAAATCTAGCCTAATTCGGGATCTTACCATACGGTGGTCACTACACCTTACCCTTCCGAGCACTTCCACATCCTGCACGACGCCAGGGTTATCGCATAATATGAGGTCTATTTCATTTTTGTGCTCCCCATTCGGGCTTCTCCAGGTCCACTTCCGACTCTCCCGTTTACAGAAGAAAGTATTCATTATGCGTAGGTTATTCCCTTCTGCAAACTCAACTAGTAGGTCCCCCCTGCTATTTCTGCAGCCCAGACCATAGTTCCCAACTGCCTTGTCTCCAGCCTGATTCTTGCCTACTTTAGCATTGAAGTCCCCCATAACTACGCGTTCCACTACTTGGTCGTGGTGGCTGGATGTGGGCGCGTAGCCCTGGACCACCTTGAGCTTGTACCTCTTATTTAGCCTAATTACAAGACCTGCTGCCCTTTCGTTAATGCTATAGTATTCGTCTATGTTGCCAGCTATGCTTTTATTGACTAGAAATCCCACTCCCAGTTCTCTTCTGTCCTCTAGACCACGGTAACATAGGACGTGTCCATTTTTCAGCACCGTAAAGGATTCGCCTGCCCTCCTAACCTCGCTAAGCCCTATTACATCCCATTTAATGCCCTCTAATTCCTCGAACAACACCTCGACACTTGCTTCGCTAGATAAGGTTCGCGCGTTAAACGTTGCCAGGTTCAGATTTCATTGGCGGCCTGTCCGGATCCAGGGATTCTTAGCACCCTCTGCTGCGTCACAGGTCTGACCGCCGCCGTGGTCAGTTGCTTCGCAGCCGCTGGGGACTGAGGGCCGAGGGTTAATTGGCGTATTCATGGGAGGTTGTGGCCGTTACTACACCAGGGTGGCTAATCCTGCTCTGGTGAGGGAGTGCATTACCGGCAATGGTCGCCGGGGTCAGGCCGCACTCCAAGCCCCTTTGTGCAATTCCATCAATACGCGGATTTTTTTTTTTAATCCGGTGGGAATTGTCCGGCACGGCGATTCGAACCACGGTCCTTCTGCACGCGAGACGGGTGTTCTACCTCTACGCCATCGCTGCATTCTACGCCATCGTCCTCTCTATCAATGCACAAAAAACGAATACCGTGTGGGCTAAGTGGAAAATCTTTCTGGAGTGACCGTTGGAGGACCGTTGGAGTGACCCAAAGGAACACTGCGGCCCAACAATGAAGAAAAACATGCTCCACAGTTTCGGGTTGTTTGCAAATGGGGCAGTCGGTTCCCCATGGAACCAACAGCCCCCTTTCATTCATCCAAGTAGCGACTGAAAGTGTACCCGTCTGCAATTTAAAAAAGAAAGCCTTTGCCCCAGGTGACACTTCCATTCGCTTGACTCTTTTTAACACATCTTGTCCTGGACCATTGCAAGACTATGTCACATACATCCTTATATAATTTTTTTCCTAGTTACATTGGCCAGATATTGCATCGAAAAGCGCGTTGATAAAAATCGGAATGACAAAACAATTTCTTTAAATTCCCTACAGGCGTTCCAAGATTATGCGTCTGAAGAAACGTGAATTTTTCACTCCATGCGCGAAAAAAGTGGGGCCCGAAGAGCGGTTCCTTGTATACGCAGTCTGCCCCACCATTCAATTGAAATAACTAAATGCTCGACCACTGGTGCATCGAGGATTTTATTTCAGCGAACGGGAACAGCGCAGCTGTACATAGCTACACTCCGGCGTCAGTGTTCCCGCGCAGAGAAAGAGAAAGTAAACACGCAGACTTTGACCTGGCTGGGAAACCCGCGGACGCTGTTGCGACACTCGTCCCCGCCGTACTTGGGATTCGACCACCGAATCTTTCACCGTGGAGAAAGGGTGAAAAGAGATGGACCCAAACATGCGCAGTTAATCTCACGCACGCAGGAGCTCACTGCATCTTCACTTAGATCGAGAGCGATGTAAATACGTGTATAACCATGATTGCCACAGCGCTATTCAAAAACGACGACGAAGCAGCTTCGTCCTCGTTTTTGAGTAGCGCTGTTGCAATCGTGAACGTGCACCAACACGCCCATCTGGCAGTCCTACGTGCATGAGGTCTCTCTCGTAGCTGCCCCGCGCGGCACCAACCACCGTGGGCGTTGTTGGCTGCCCCTTTGTAGCAGGGGGGGGTGGGGGGGCATATAATTGCCCGGGCGTGCCAGCCTCAAGGGTTTTGTACGTCGTCACCTCCTTTCCTCACGCTAACGGCGCGCCATTCCTCGAGTCGACGCTTCGTAGTGCCGACCGGATTGGGCGCCTCGTCACCAGTCACCCGCCCCGTTGGCGCTTCACTCGCGAAAGGGGCCCAAGCCACCCGAAAACAATGCCCCCCCCCCCCCCCCCCCCCGCCCTCTTCCGCTCAATAGACTGGGTTAGCCCCCTCAAGACAAAATCCCGAGGACGTCCACGCAAACCAGGCTGCCTCAAGTCAAAACAGCGCTCTTTTCGGCTCTGCAGGTTATAAACCTTCGGGTATTCATGGCGAAAATATGTTCTCGCGTGTTCTGCGGTCCCCGGAGCGCTAGAGGACACGACATTGCTAAACAAGGGCTCGCACGAGGGCTCGTTCGCGCATGGAGCGACATGTGTGGCAAGTGGTGGATTTGGTGGCATTAGCGTGCTCGTGAAGCCGATCATTCACACGTCGTCCCGTTTGTCCTGTATACGAGCCCCGCAGGACAGGGGCATCTCGTACACTGCACTGGTCGTGCACTCCATGAGACGCCTCATGTGTCCCTTGTTCCTCCGAGTTCCGCGACCGCTATTGTGGTCTGTGTTCTGTTTACGAATGAAATTATGTACCGTTTCGGCTAAATGGCGGGAAAAGCACGCCAATGATACGCCTAGCGCAGCACTGCCCATATTGGACACACCTTCTTTAAGGAGTAGCCGAAAATTCCGCAGTGACGCCACTATATAAAGCGTGATCTCTTTTGTCGTTGACACCGACCTAGACATCGTTCACCGAGTAGCAGTACGGGCGTAGGGAAGGACACCTAACTTAATTGGCGGTGAGATCTTTGAGTGGCGCCCCCTGGCTCTGACATCGGCTTAGGGATTCGCGCCGCTGTCGTCTGCTACACTCCGCTTGTGAGGGGCAACAGTGCCTGGGCTAGAAATCGCCCGCTTCGTTGCTGAAGTGCGTTAAAAAGCGTATTTCTAGCGACTCAGTTATTTTGCCAGCTTCTGACGCATCTGAATAATTTCAGCTGTATCCCCCACAAGTTTGCAACACACGAAGAGATAGAGAACAACTTTCTTCAGAGTATCGGTCAGAAGATCGTGTGTAACTCGTCCTTTCTTGCTTATTCGCGAGGATCAGCGATCAGAGCTTATAAGTATTCAAAATGCGTAGGCTTCCCTTCAGTATTCTTGAGATGCTCCTATGAAGACAGCGGCCTCTACACGCTCATCGCACAGCAGGAAATAAAGCGGCTTTCTTCTGTTTCTTTCGTTGTTGTCTTGTATCGGATTAATGTTTCTTGCTTTTTTTTTCTGCGCCGTCACCAACTTCTGATTAGGAGGTTTCGAAATGTTTGGGAGCCTCACAAAGGTCGTGTGGATATTTCCTTCATTTTGTATGGCATACATTCCCTTCTTCACAAATTGACTTTCATTACGGCTGCGTGCAAGAAGGCGCATATCCGCAGCGTGCTTTGTTTATTCACATGCAAATACAATGATAAGGTTTGTGCTACGCCACCGCGATCGCGCCCTAGACAACGTGGTCCACAGTACTCCAAGGCGGCTTTTGTGCTCCGAATTTCTATCGTAATTATATCGTTATCATAACGAACTGACTCTCAACTCGAACAATGATGACATGATTACGGTGTTGAAGGCATGATATACTCGCTAACTAACGTAATAAATAGGTAGCTCTTCCAGGCGCGAAGAACAAATCCTATTCTACTCGGGATGGCGTTCTACGATTTGAAGAAAATTACTTTTACTCTCTTGTCCTGGATTGAGGACCCGGCCCACTAACCAGATCGATTTAATTGTTAAACAAAGTTTTCCCCTCCTCTCATTACTCCTCCTCCTTCTCTTGAGTGCAGTTTTCCTATAACGCATATCCGAATATCGGGAAGATATGGCTGTGCAAAATCTTCCGAAATATCCCTCCAGGTCTTAACAAACATATATGTGTTACTATAAATTTAACGAAGACGTGACTCGTTTTGCTCAATAAACCTCCATACTGGTTACATGCCTGGTATAGAATCAGCACGCGCGTAAATACACACTGGGTTATTTGGAACTCAACCTACAGTTTTTGCAGTCTATAGTGCATGTCGGCAAACTTTCATGCCTTGACAACGTAAAGTGATGTGACAGAACGCGTTCGAGCGTTCGGCAAGGTTGCAAAAACTGTTTTACCTTACATATGATTACAGGGAATCGTGATGCCTTCTGCCAAAGCCGACAGCCCTGAAGGCCTAGAATTTGTTTTGGTCTTCCATTTTCGCTGTTGTCGGTTATTAGCAGCTGTCTGTTCCTTTCGTTCGAATGCTTACATGAGAAGCTGACGCCTAGCTCCGACTCTTCGCGCTCCGCACAGGACCGGCTTCGCAAGAAATGGGGTGGCGCCGGCAATGTTTCTCCCGTAGCGGTATCCAAAACTATACTTTGACACCATGAGCTATTGTATGCGATTTTAAGCATATTATTGTGATAAAAAGTTACCCACACGCCAATTTTGGTGCGGACAAACATCAGACGTTGACCGAGCGCAAAGAAACAGCAGGGAGAGCGATCCTGAGTGAAGCAGACGACAAATGCGAGAATCCCTAAGCTGACGTCACGGAGGCGCGCTTCACAGCGCCGCCTGTGTTCGCGCTCACCGCCAATAGCTCGTTTCTGTTCTCCTTCGAAAAAGCAGGAATTTCTAAGTAGAGCCCGCAAAGCTCGGCTTAACACAAAGAATCTCAACTTCTCTGGAACCGAATGCTACCCTGTCTACGCTAATGACCATTTGACGCCAGAAAACAAGCGGCTTTTTTCTGAGTGGAAATTCCTGTGGACGGACAACGGTAGAATCAAGGCCAGGTAGCGTGACATTAGTCGTGTCTTTCGCATCGAGACCGAAGCAGACTTTGCAGTGTTACGTTAGATCTGCGCGGATTCATCATAGCTTGTCTTCAGTATGGCATCATACTTTTCCAACCTTGAAGCTCAAAAATTTCTTGTCAATAGTGGTTTATGACGATATAAACCTTATGACGATATTCTTGCTCAGTTATCCTCTTTGAATAACTATTTTTGTTGTTTTGCGTATCAGACACTTGGCTATCACCCGATGATGCCGATCTTTTTCGCTGTCCCAATTATAGACCAGAACACAACAATCGCTCAACAAGTAATCACGGTGGCGCCGAAATCTTTGTTGCCTCTAACATGAACTATAAACGTAGAACTGATCTTCATCTTTCCGTTGAAAAATGCGAGTCAGTTTGGATAGAATTGGATGAACCGTCATTGCCTACTGAGTTTTGTAAAACTGTTATCGGCTCCATATACCGTTCACCGTCATCACCAGTGTCGTCATTTTGTACAGAATTAACCAAACTCCTCAACTCACTAGCAACAGAAAAGAAAAATGTAGTAATTTTAGGCGATATCAATATTGATCTGTCGGATGAGCGTAACCCTTCGTGTGTCGATTACACCAACTGCTTCCTTGGGTTTGGCTATGAATCACTGGTTAGCATTCCAACTAGATGTGTGTTGAGTACAAATGGCATGATTATTGACCATATTTTATCAAATTTCATACCTCAAGAATACTGTGGCATTCTTGATTTTAGCCCGACGGACCACTATCCCATATTTTTTCGTCTCGACTGCCACGCGAAAGAACAAAATAGGACATTTTATAAAACTATGCTTAATAAGGAAGAGTTTGCTAGCCAGGTGCTTCAGGCGGATTGGTCAGGTGTTTACTCGTTAACAGACGCTGAATCGGCCTATAATAAGATGGTATGCATTGTTAAAGAGTGTTCAGATAAGGCTTCGGCGGTTGTTAAAGGGACACTGAAGTGATTTGTAAACATTGCGGGATTACTAGCGCGAATTGTAGTTCGGAGTCCGTAGGCATTGTTTCGACCACTCTGGTCGCGTTTACGCGAATTTATTTAGTAGAAAAATCAATTCGAAAATGCTGTCCTCCTCTCTTTACGCTCGCCCATTTTCTGTGGCGTTTTCGTGTGACGTCAGCAGGAGATGAGCTGGAAAATGGCTGCGCTACTGCACGGTTCGCCGACCAGCCGACCTACCGATCGAGTCAGTCGGCCCAGCGTTTCGTCCGCCGGCCGCCGACGGGTCGTCGCTATTCGCTCGCTCAATTGAAACTAAGCCACAACACCTTTGTGAATGAAAGAATGTGCCTTTCCTTACTTTGTTAGTTTGTACACTGTGTCAAACTCAGAGTCCGGGTCGCTCCACACAAGCGCTGCACAAGTGCACATGCGACGCTTCGCTGACTTTACGCTAGTAGGAAAATCTAAGGCCAATTGAAGGCAGGAGAAGAGTCAGCGAAGTCAATATAGGTACTAAGAAAATAAAATCACCTGAAACTTTTACCGTACAGCGCAAAACTAGGGAGCAGGAAGCACTTTTTGCGCTGGGTAAACAAGCACAGCGGTCAGCAGCACGACCGCACATCTGCGAACGCTTTTCCGTCAAAGAAATGCAATTGCTAGACGTGAGATATTGTGGAAGTTTGGGGGACACTTACTGCAGGAGTGATATACAACAAATAGTTACATAAAGTACTTAAAATGCTTAAAATAAATAAAAGTGTAAACTGGTCATACATTATAAACATTATATATCCAAACCCGCCAGCGCCAGCTCGTTTAAAGGGCGTTAAGATGGCGTATCATGATTGTTTCACGCAGCTGATAATTAACAAAAGTGTTACCGAGTACATTCCAGTGTTGTCATCAGTGAGGCAAGGGTGCCCTGCTTCCCCATTGTTGTTTTGTATTTTTCTAGAACCCTTTTGTTTAAAGATTATCAATGATAGTTATGTACGAGGTTTTGTGTTGCATGCAAGCGAAGTCAAGCTGCTAACGTATGCTGATGATGTGGCCATATTCTGCACAGACGAACAAAGTGTGAGTAGAGCTGTCATGATAACCAAAGAATTTTGTGACGTCACCCAAAGCTCAGTCAATTGGCAGAAATGTGCCGGGTTTTGGCACGGAACCTGGGAATCAACACCGACTGTATTTGAACATGTAAACTGGACCACCACGCCTGGGCGGTACCTGGGAGTACCGATGGAGAGTTATTTGGACAGCAATCAGTACTGGCAAGGCGAAACCCAAAGACTGCGTGACAAAGCCACAAAGTGGGGAGGCCGTGCATTGTCCGTCTTTGCAAGGGCCACTGTCTGCAACTTGTTTTTTCTGGCGAAAGTGTGGTTCGTTATGCAAGCTATTCACTGTTCCCGTGTTCATGTGAATAAGTTGCATCGTATTTTTGCTGTCTTTATTTGGAATTCAACATGGGAACGCACGAGCCGAAGTTCTCTTTTTCGAAGAGTGAAGCTGGGAGGGCTCGGGCTATCGCATATATACGTAAGACAAATTGTTAAACGTTTTATGTTCTTCAGGGACTCAAATGACCCTTTCTTGCGAAGTTTTTTCCAAGTTGCACTTGCCAATGCTTTACCGCAGTTCATCGTTTCTTCATGCAACGAGGAACGGCCTACAATTAGAAGTTATCTGAAAGAAGTAGTTGACGCAGTTAGATTCCTTTCTGTGCGTTTTTCTTTGGATTATCTCTCAAATGTTTCCAGGAAGGGTTTGAAAAAAGATCTGAATGAAATTCTCTTTCCTGTACCTCTGTACCGAGCAGTGTACTCTGCAGGCCGAGGACAGGATGTGTTGTCCAGGGTGAAAGCTATGGTAATCCCAGCCTCTGTGAAAACCTTCTTTTTTAAATTGCACACCAACACACTCCCTGTGAAAACATGGATGGAAGAGCGAGGTCTTTTTGTTGCTTGGAACAACTTGTGCGTTCTTTGTCAAAAACCTGAAACTACAGAACATGTGTTTATAGACTGTTGGGATGCCATTTTCTTTTGGGACGTCCTCATGAGAACCCTAAAGAAGGAGTATCCGGTGACACCCTATGGAATCAGGTTCCTCAGTGTAAACAATGAAGACGATGTACCGCATGATATGATCATGCTTTTAGGATTGTATAGTATCTGGCGCTCTCGAATGGCGGTGCGCCATGCGGATGTCAATGCGCAAACTGTGAGCGCATATTTCAGGGAAAAAGTGAACTATCTGTGCGAGTTGTACGAAGTGAAAAATCCTGACGCGGGAATTTTGCCAGTGCTTCAAAAATTGACATCATTTGATGTTTATAATAGTTTCCGCCAGCCAAAACATGGCAGGCGCTTTTTATTAAATCGCTGACTTGTAAAAATGTTTAAAAAAAAAGGAAATAAAGACAAAAAAAAAACAGCTCGTGGCCTAGTGGTCTGAGGCGCTGGAATTTGTTTTGAAAGTCGGAAGTTCGAATCCCCGAGGGTACATGTATTTTTTTTTTGTAAGTTGATTTTTTCGTATGCCGCCGATGTTTTCTGAACTGAGTTCACCATTTTTGGGCCGTAACGTTCACTGCTCCACGAGCGAGATCGCAGAACGCGCGCATACTGACAATGACGCGCTAGCGAGTTCTCGTAGGCGTGCTGTTGCCACAAGCACCGACTGCTTGCGGGCAGTGGGCCCAGGCCTGAATCAGCACACCCTTGGCCTGGTGCGAACTAGCTTTTTACGAACAGACATGAGTGAGGCAAGCTCCGAATATGCGGGAAAAGCGCATGGCATTTGAGAGTCTGCGGTGACGCGGAGGGCGTTCATCCACTGCGTAGGCCTCGTCTAGTTTTTTCTACGATTCCAAGCCGCCCTGGGAGGTTTATCTTAGGCATTTGACAGCCGACAACATAGCAGAAGCGCGGTACGCCGATAATTGAGAAATCGAGAATGCCCATCCAACAACGCCATCAGATGTCAAGCATGTTGTTTTACAGAACCGAAACCGAAACCGAAACTTTTGATTGCTAACCTTGGGCATCGTCCAATCACGGTGCCCCCCTCCTGACGTCACGGTGCCCCCCTCCTGACGTTGGTGCGGCCGCCGCAAACCGCGCATAGTAGTTTTTCTTCTTTCGCGCTTTGTAAAGTAATTACCGATTTGTCAACCGGATAAACGATGAACAGTGTGTTAATTTGAGCCAGTCTACACAGTGCAAGCAAAAACGGGAGCTTGACAAATTCACTTCAGTGTCCCTTTAAGTGTAATAGAAAGTTCCCAGCTCCTCACAGCCCCTGGCTAACTAATGGACTACTGAAGTCTATGCGAAAAAGATAAAATACGTATAACAAAACAAAAAAGCGGCCTTTTAACACGAAATTGAAGGATCGGTATAAAATGTACTGCAATATCCTTAATAGGCTGCTGAAGACAGCCAAAAGAAGATTTTACGAAAGTAAGATTGATCAGTTAGGCAACGATGTAAAACAGAAATGGAAAATAATTAACAATTTATTAACAATAACGCGAAGCACTCTCACGTATCGAAATTATTATCCTCCGACATCGAATACAATGACCCATTCGATATTGCAAATATATTTAATGAAAAATTCTGTCGGAGCCAACTCCATACGCCACGAACTGAACCTAAACCATTACAACGACTTCCCCAGTCCTTTTTCCTTTTCCCTACTACCCCGGATGAAATCACTACCATAATAAAATGCATCAAAGTAACTAGTGCAGGCCTTGACCATACTGACAGGAGGCACCGACAGGCGATAACAAACTATGTGGTTATGGGGGGGATTTGCCACAGGTTAAACGAACGGGGATTGTGCGACGAGTTCCCGTGGAAGAAGAGGACGAGGTGTGATGGTTGTGCTTCCCTCAGTGTGTACCAGCGGCACCCAGCCTCTTGCGTTTTGAGTATTGCAAATACATTTTCTACGGCATCCTCGCCTCGTAAAATCTTGTGGTGGAGGTTGCGGAGATCATCCCCATCCTGGCCCCAGCTCCGCTTCGTCTCGGCTGGTGAACATTTCTCAAAGGCTCTTGGATCGCGTCTGCCCGCCCCAGCCCCGGTGAGCCATGCACACATCATTCCCCAGCCCTGTGTCCCCAGCCTGTGACTTGCCGAGACCAAACGACGCGACCAGTCGCGACCTGCACAGAAGACGACACCGTTCCCCTGCCCTGAACTCCGGCGCGCCTCCGAGGCCTTTGGACGTTGCTTCATTGCGTCGGCGGACACATTGCTCTTTTCGGGCCAGTGCTCACCCCGACGAATCATCCACATCCGTGGCGGCGAGACCTCCCTTTTTCCTCTCATCGCGCATCGTCACCGCATCTGTACATTTACTAAGGCCTCGACCGGGAAGGTCGCTTTCGACGAGGGGGAAGTGTCATGGGAAGAAGACGACGAGAGCTATCGGCCCAACCTCTGAAGAAGAAGACCCAGCTGGGCGGGCTCCCTCATGGCCGACATCGTGTAAATAGTGTAAATACATCACCCGCATCTTCCATGGTTCATTTCCTGTGTCCTGCGGCCACGTAACAATATTTATCCCAGTACTAATAAATTAATACCGTATGCCATGGGAACACCCTTGAGCCATGTAATTAACTTGATGTTTTCAACTGGAGCATTTCCCCAACAGCTTAAAAAAGCAAAAGTAATTCCAGTCTTCAAAAAGGAAACAGAGAATGTGCTGCCAATTACCGTCCGATCTCCATTTTGTCATTCTTAAGCAAAGTTGTTGAAAAGTGTTCTGTAAATCGCTTGATAAAATATCTATCCAAATTTCACATCCTCACCTCATCGATATGGCTTTCGGGCTGGTTTGTCGACTGACTGCACCATGCTTTCTTTCCCAGATAAAATTAAAACTGCAATAGACTCGGGATGCTATGCTGGCGAGTTATTTGTAGACCTTAGCAAAGCATTTGATTCAATTAATCAGAGTATCTTGTTATTAATCACAGTAAACTCGAAGCCATAGGTGTTGGTCCAGCTCTAACTTTTATTAGCAGTTATTTGTCAAATAGGAAGCAGGCCGTATTTATATCTAACGTAACATCAAGTTTCAAAACCACAAATAAAGGTGTCCCACAAGGATCAGTCCTCGGGCCAATCTTATTTTTAATCTACATCAATGATCTTCCCACCTGCCTTACTAGCTGTGAACCATTTCTTTATGTAAATGACACGACCATATTATCAACTAGTACATCAGTTGCCTCCGTTACGTCTAACCTCAGCAATGATTTCAAGAATAGTTTGCTTTGGTGTCGTAATAACTGTCTACACATTATTGCAACTAAGACAACTTTTATGGTCTGTCATTCGCACCAAAAGCTACTCACCTGGAATGCAGTTATCTTGCCGAGCAATTATTCAATACCTATGGTTAACCAATTTTCATTCCTGGGTGTTGTTCTCGATACAAATTTGAAGTACACTGACCATATTGCCTATGTGAAACGGAAAGCTGCCTTCGGCATTCGCATCCTCTTAAAGCCCCGCCCATTCTTTAAAACTCCCACACTTATCTCACTTTACTTTGCCTTTGTTCACAGTCATTTCTCGTACTGCGCCGCATCTTGGGGCAATACATACCCGACCCACTTAATTCCTTTACAACACCTGCAGAACCAAGCTATTCGGATCATCACTTTCAGTCCATACCGGACTAGAGCTTCATTGTTACTTACAGAATATCGTATACTCATGGTCTCAAATCTCGTGAAATTCCGCCTCCTTGTTTACCTGTTCAAATCTGTGATTGACCTGAGTTCATTTAGCATATTCAACCGCGATTCACTAAAAAATTTGAATTTCACCAGGTTCGCTTCGACTGGTAACCTACCTACCTAAAATACGCACCAATTATGGCAAGCTGAATACTGATTTTGTGGCTGTAAATAACCGGAATTATCTCCCTACAGAAACAAAGCAATCGCTATCTTTACTAAGCTTTAAAAACAATCTCCGTGCATATGTACTCAACCTGAATGAATAATTTGCTTAACTGGCTGGACCCTATGTTTTTACGCTGTATTTGTCATTGCACTCCTGACATGTTTATTACTTTACTATTTTTGCGACATTGTTTCCAACGATCTTTGTTAAATTTCGAACGGTGCACATGTAACATCCATAAAAAGCTCTTTGAGCTGTATTTCGCACTAACGCATACCTTTTTTTCAGTGCTGACTTAGCTGGAGAATTGAATTTTTTATTTTCTGTCTGTAACAGGAGGTCCCCCTCCAGCCTCGTGCTCTGGGACCTCCTTCTGTATATTTTGTTATGTAAATATGTTTTCAGCAAATAAATTTCTCTTTCTCCTTCCCATTTTTTCGTTTTGTTTTTTTTTCTTTTTCTTTTTTCTGTTCTTCTTCTTTTCCTTTTTCTTTTTCTTTTTTCCCTTCTTCTTCTTTTTCTTCTTTTTCTTCTTCTTCTTCTTCTTCTGCTTCTTCTTCTTCTTCTCTTCTTTAAATCACCGGACTTGTGTCCCGGTGAAGTGTGTCTATTAAAGTGCACTCACGCCGAGTGCACTCTGGCTGCCCGAACGACGCGGGTGTGCGCCGCTCAACGACGAATGAATTTCTGGCCTGAATGTTCCGCAAAATTACTTGAAATTCACTCTTTGTCAAGTGGAAAACAATATTAACACTTCGCTGTGTTTGCATTGTTCAAAACCGCAATCAGTGCTTCCACAGGTACACAAAAATCAGGGTCGCGACGGCGACTTCACCGGCACTGGTACCTTCACTGCTATTCGCTGCGCAACGAATCGCAGCGGCATTATCATATCGGAGAGTGTGGATTATTATGGAAAAGGCTGAAACGGGAACACAACCACAGTCACAAGCAACCACCACGCAAAGCCGCAAAGTGCCGCCGTGGCGGCACTGGCATGTCGTTGGGAGATTGTCTCCTCGGTGTTAGCCTGTCAAGCTGCGCGTCAAGCTCGAGTAAGACTGGACGCCCTCTTCGGCGCACCACACCATACACATGCGGCCGATCTGGGCATTCCTACTGCAGTGCTGCCACTGGAAAGTTTGTAATGCGACAGGCAGAGCTATTGCAAGATACGCAAAAGGGATACCTTTCTCGGCCCTCGGGACGGCATCGTGCTTCAAACAAACACAACTCGTTATCAAGCGCAATAGACTCATGTTCTGCACACATAAGCGCATTAACTGAAACTTAGCTTCCTGAGCACGTGCGTGACTCAGAAAGTTTCGCAAGTGCTTCAAATTTCACAGTGTATGGATGCGACAGAACGGAACGCCGAGGTGGCGGAGTCTTGCTGTCTGTTTCGCGAGACATTCCTTCGTCTCCCATTCATGTGAACAGTGACCTAGAAATAGTTTTCTCGTTATTAACGCTCGGTCATCTGAAAATAATCATAGGTGTGTGCTACCGTTCGCCATCTTCGTCCTCTACGTTCGTTAACGAATTGCATGATTCCGTCAATATTGTTATTAGTCGATTTCCATCGTATCCATTGTTCCTTCATGGCAATTGTAACTTCCCAAATATCAAATGGAATACTCCCCCTCCGGTTTTATCGCCCTCCTCGGCGCTTTCTAAAGATTTCCTAGATTTTTCTTCCGTCTTCTCTTTGTGACAGTTAGTTACCGAACCCACCCGAGTCTCGTTTACTACGACAAACACCCTTGATTTGATTCTATCCACCCACCATCCATACTATGCTTCAACCATTACCTGTTTACCAGGTATTAGTGACCACTCATTGCTCACCTTTGACTTACATGCAACCCCTCCTAAAACCACCAGAATGAAAAAAACTATTTGCGATTACAAAAAAGCTATCTTCGATGCTATCAATCGTGAATTGTCTGAATTTATTGACGTCTTTCTGACCGATTTTAACAACCGCTCCGTTCAGTCTAACTGGGATATGTTTGCTGCCGAAGTTCATCGCCTCACCGTAAAGCACATACCAACCAAAGTAGTCGCTTCGAGGTTGCTAGTCACTCACAATCGCCATGGTATAATACCACTATCAAACACCTGTATAACAAGAAAAAAAAAACGCCTTTATCGTTCAGCTAAGCGCTCGCCAACTAACGAACGATGGGCCACTTTTAAAACCGCATCTAGTATTTACATCAGGGCACTCAAACAAGCTAAAGATAACTTCGTTTCTAACGTTTTGCCGTCAATGTTAAAAACGAATGTAAAAAGTTCTGGCGCGTTATCAATCCTCCAAAAGATGATTCCATCTTATTGCAAGACTCATCTGGTGACACAGTTCCCATAAATGAGTGTGCAAGATTGATTGATTGTGGGGTTTAACGCGCCGACGCAACGCAGGCGATGAGGCGCGCCGTAGTGGAGGGCTCCGGATTAATTTTGACCACCTGGGGATCTTTATTGTGCGCCGAAATCTCGTACACACGGGCGTTTTTGCTTTTCGCCTCCATCAGAAAAGCGGCCGCCGCGGCCGGGAATCGAACCCGCGACCTCGCAGTGTGCAAGAGCCCTCAACAACGCATTTGCTGCCCAGTTTACAAAAACATCTGATGTTTCACTTCCTTCCACCTCCTGCTACAATCACCTCCCCATGCCGCCAATTTTAGTAGAAGTTTCTGGTATCGCTTCCCTTATCAATAAATTAAGCTACCATTCTTCCCTTGGTTATGGTTCGATTAATAGTAAATTTTTAAGAAATACTGTAGAAATTAGTTCCATCATATTAGCCAAGATATTCCAACAATCGCTCAACACTTCTTTTCTCCCATCTGAATGAAAAATTGGGAAAGTGGTTCGTATTCATAAATCTGGTAGCAAAAATTCCCCTGCTAATTATCGCCCCATTTCTCACACCAGTACGTGCTGTAAGCTATTAGAACACATAATATGCAGAAACCTTGTAAATTTTCTTGAAAGTAATTCCTTCCTCACGTCATCTCAGCACGGCTTTCGCAAATCATACCCCTGTGATACACAACTGATATATTTTACTAACAGATTACACCGCATTTTGGACAACTCATCACAAGCTGATTGCATATTTTTGGATTTTATTAAAGCATTCGATAAGGTCTGTCATAAACTGTTACTTCACAAACTAAGCCAACTGAAACTTGATCATAACGTGTTTAAATGGATTGAATGTTTTCTCACAAATCGCTCACAATTTGTTTACGCTAACGGGTATAATTCTTGTTTTACCGAAGTACACTCCGGCGTTCCTCAGGGATCGGTAATTGGGCCTATCTTATTTCTAATTTATATTAATGACCTCCCCTGTCACATTAAATCCAGTATTCATTTATTTGCTGATGATTGCGTTATTTTTCGTGAGGTAAATAACATAATTGATTCGTGTACTCTTCAATCAGACCTTAACACTGTTGCTAACTGGTGCCGTACATGGTTAATGGAATTGAACATCAACAAATGTAAAGTTATGCGCGTGTACCGCAGTGTTTGCAGTCAATTTACTTACTATTTAAGCGACATGCCTCTTGAAACTACTTCCTCGTACAAGTACTTAGGCGTCCACATAGCAGCCAATCTCTCCTGGGCACTGCACATCGAACAGATAATCAACAACGCTAACCGCACGCTTGAGTATCTACGCCATAACTTTTCCAAAGCTCCATCTTCATTGAAATTAGCCCTGTACAAAACATTAGTACGACCTAAACTTGAATATGCTTCTTCGGTTTGGGATGCCAGCCACGTTAACCTAATTACATCGCTCGAGCTAGTTCAGAATTCCACACGCTTCATATTTTCGAACTACAATCGCACTGCTAGTATATCTGCAATGAAAAATATACTGCCCCTGCCTACTCTGTCACTTCGAAGAAAAGTATCCCGCCTATCAACTTTTCATAAATTGTATCACCACCCCACCTTGCGCGACGAACTCATTTCGCAGCCCCAGTATTTTTCCCACCGCGTCGATCACCACCACTAGGTTGGAATTATCACCTATCGTACTAACACAGCTGCGCAGTCGTTCTTGCCTCGTTCTTCTCGCGAATGGAACCACCTTCCCCCTGAAATTGTTGCGATTCATGACAACCATCTTTTCCGTGAAACCGTAGCTAACATTGTATAGGCAGGATCGATTTAATGTATTTTGTTTATACGCCCACTTTTGCTTGTAATTGTACTAACTCCATTTTTTCCTCCCCATCATGTACCATGTGTTATTCAATGTAATCCACTCCCCTCTGTAATTCCATTTCGCCCCGAGGGTATCATAAATAAATAAATAAAAACATCATGGCGCCCATCGGTCATCCCACCGCATTCAACCATGCACGAGTGTAACGCTGAGAGCTTTCGCCCACGCACACGAACAATCTACGGCACCCTAGCCATGCACAGCTTCGCTGTAATGAGGAAACGCACTGTCACGAAAGGGCTAGCAGACTGAGCACTTGCCTGCCTCGACTTTGGCGCAGCGACGAATGCAGCGGTGCACTCGCTCGCTGCTCTTCAGCGCTCAGGCATCGGGTCCGTCCTCGGCTCCGCCGCTGTCGGCCGGCGAATGTTTCCCTGCATCCGTTGGGGACTCCGCTACAGCGCTGACATCCAGCGAATGTCTCCCTGCACACCTCCGCACTAGGCGTCCGTTGGGGACTCCACAAACCCGCTGGCCTCAAGTGTAGACATCAGCACGGCGTTCCATTCGCTGTGCACGCGCCTATCTTCTTCTCTCAAGCTGCTGATGATAGTGCCCTGCATGATCCACACGGTCCCAGAAGGGCACAGAGTTTCTTACAATATACACTAGAGAGGAATCTGGCGCTAGCGTCGATGCGGCAAGGCCGTCTGTGTCGTCATGGGCTAACATTTTACCGCACGCTCGCCTTACTTTTGTCGTTGGCTTGGATTGAAACGTTTTAGTGGCCGTAAATTCAAACGCAGTGCCACAAAACCGCCAAGAAGAGTGCTTTCTTATATATGTAAAAAAAACACTGTTTTAAATCTACGAAAAAACTGAATAATTTAAGGCGCTAAACAACGGGGACCAGGAGAAACACGTACACACAGACAAGGCTGTTGTATCCGCCGCCCACCGAGTCACCATACGTGGCAGAGAGACGCAGACGCTACCTCGTACCCACGGAAAAGAGAGCCTTTATTCTTGTTACACGATATTTATAACCGGGCTTGCGGTTGCTGATGATGATGCTGGAAATTGGCCACCTTAGCATTGTGCGCCACCTGGTGACATGAACAGAACTACATTACACAACACAACATCCCCTCCTCCCAAAAAGGGGCAGCACACCATCGCACAACACAACATCCCCTCCTCCCAAAAAGGGGCTTGCACAGTCACTGCATTGTCTCATAAGTGATATTCAGCCAGCCACGCAGGCTTGCGTCGATCTCTGGTGGATCGCCGTGGAGCCGCACTTTCAGCACTTGTCTCAGTCCCTCCCGACACGTTCCTTGGTACACTCATGTCCGTTACATCAACACTCGGCACACCAGTACTTGCAGTTGAAGTTGGAACTGCCGTTCTGTCGGTGCTGGCCGGGGTAGTAAGTGGCTGGAACATCTGGGCACTCGGGGGCTGTGCTGCGGTGGAGCCGGGAGTCCCACGGGAAACGCAGGTTGCCTCTGTCGCAGGATTCCAGGCTGCAGTGTATGGAATCAGCCGCTCACGATTCCAAACGCGACCATCGCTCAGCTCGTACGTGTCCTTATTTTGGCGCCGAACCACGGTGAAAGGACGTGAATACGATGGGGAACCCTTTGGCACATGTCCCGGTAGCTTAATCCGAACTGCTTGTCCTGCGCTCAATGACGAATGTTTGGCTGCACGACGACGATCCGTATAGTGCTTGCTTGAAAGCTGTTTCCGAGTTTTCCTTTGCTTGACGGCTTGAAGCTGCACGCCTCCGACCTCAGGAACACTTCCAGTCGGTCCTGCAGCGAGATCGAGTCTGGTCCTTGGGTGACGGCCGTGTAGGAGAACAGCAGGGTTCTGACCCGTAGCTGCATGCGGGGTGCAGCGGTAGATTCCAAGGTACTCTGTGACAGCCTCCTTCAGTGGGCGGTGTTCCTCCAGACACACCTGAACGTAGTCCTTTAACACACGATTAAACTGTTCCACTTGTCCATTTGACTGTGGATGATAGACTGCCCAGAATGTGTTGTGGATACCTCTATTGGGCAAGAATTCTTCAAACTCGACGGATGTAAATTGTGGCCCATGGTCACTCACTATCTCCTCCGGACAGCCTTCACGGCTAAATATACTCCGCAAAAAGGACATGGTCGTCGCTGAAGTGACGTTGGAGGTGAACCCTACTTCTGGCCACTTGCTGAAGTAGTCTACTAAAGTAATGGCAAAACGACAGTCCTGAGGAGCCCTTGCGAAAGGACCAATGATGTCGATGCCTATCTTCTCCCACGGTGCTGAAGGAAATGGTACCGGCTGCATTAGCGGCACAACTAGCTTTGCTGATTTGTCAACAGACTGACAAACGGCACAAGACTTGATCAGCTGTTCGACGTGCTTGTTCATGCCAGGCCACCAGTATTTTTCTCGGAGTCGTTGCTTTGTACGCGTGATACCTGGGTGTGATTCATGGGCGATATCCAGAAGTCTGCTCACCAACGAAGAAGGTAACACGAACTGTTCCCCTCGGAGCAGCAGGTCATTCGTCACTGACAGTTCGTCCCGAACCCTGTAGAAAGGCATTGCTTCTGGAGGCAGCGTCTTGGCTGATGGCCACCTGGACGTTGTCCACTGCATCACTTGGCAAAGTGCAGAATCCTGCGCAGTTGCAGTTACGAATTCCTCGTGAGTTAAGCATGAAGAAACAAAGCAAACAGCATCTTCCGGCTCCGGACGGGCTCCATACTTCTCCTGCGGTAACCGGGAAAGGGCATCTGCGACAGTGTTTTCAGTGCCCTTCTTGTATTCTATTGTGTAGTTGTATGCCAGCAGTCTGGCATGCCATATGGCAATCCTGAAAGGTTGACGGCCCGCTCTATTTGCGCCGAGCAGCGTCACCAGTGCCTGATGATCTGTACGTAACGTGTACGTAACCAGTGCCTGCCCCAAAGGTACCTTTTCCAGTGCTCACATGCCCACATGCAGGCTAGTGCTTCCAGTTCGCCTACAGAGTACTTGGCTTCAGCCGGTGTTAGGCGCCTTGATGCAAAAGCGATGGTATGCAGGTCATGATCCTTCTGTTGCTGGAGTACAGCTGCTATGCCAATGCCAGAAGCATCTCTGTTGTAACAACTATTTCCAGAGCAGGGTCAAAAAGCTGTAAGCAGTTACTTGCCAAGAGGAGCTTCAGCTGGTCAAAACAGGCTTGCCTTTCCGGCGTCCAAGTGAAACCTACTCCCTTCCGTAGGAGCCGTCGTAGAGGCTCAACGAGTTCAGCATAGTGCGGTATGAATTTTGCATAATACCCAACCATGCCAAGGAAAGAGCGCAATGTTGCTACATTTGTGGGGACTGGAACTATCTGGATGGCCTTTACATTGCTCACAAGTGGTCGAACCCCTTCTTCGGTCACTCTGTGACCCAAAATGTCAAGCTCCTTCACTCCAAAAATGCAATTTTCATTCAGTTTTAGCCCAGCATGGGCAATGCACTTCAAAACCTGCCGAAGGCAGGCGTTGTGCTCTTCCTTTGTGCACCCAAAAACAACAATGTCGTCAATGTAGCAGAGAGTATTTCTGCAGCCTTGTAAGATTGTAGTCATCATTCCCTGGAGAGAGAGAGAGAACAGGACTTTATTTCATTTGTCCGGCGCGCAGGTGCGGATCAGGTCACGCAGGGCTTCACCGCACCCTATCTGAGTAACCTGTCCGGTTACGTAGACCTCTGGTGTGAGTCTGTGGCCCGGTACCGGCTACTAGGCGGGACCGCTCCCGTTGGAGGGCCCCCCGTTCGCTCTTGCCGGGCCAGGGCGTTCCCGAGCCGCTGGACGGCGAGCAGCTGCACCGACGGGTCCGGCGAGCTGATGTGATTGACTACCTCCGGAGGCAGTGAGTCCGGCTCAGCACTGTTCGGCGTCACATCACAACCCCACATGATGTGGGCAAGAGTTGCGGGTCCATTCGAGCACACACTGCACCGATCACTTATGTAGAAGTCTGGGCACACATGCCGAGCGAGGGCCGGCGTCAACACCGTATGAGTTTGTAATTCGCGTAGGAGGACACCCTCGCGTCTGCTTAGCATCGGGTGAGGCGGGGGCAGCGTCCGGCGTTCTTCTCTGTACCACAGCAAGATGTCGCCGTAGGCGGTCAGTGGTTCCGTTTGGAGATCGACACCTTCCGCAGTCGGGGTGCAGGGGGGCGCCGCACGGTGCGCGAGCTCGCGTGCGACGCCGTCTGCCCTCTCGTTACGGTTGGCCGTGCCTCCGGCGATGGGTCCGACGTGGGCCGGGAACCATCTGATGATGGTCGCTGTGGACTTCTGTACGGGGAGCAGGCGGGCCGCCGTTTCCCCAATGTTGTTTTTGGCAAAGTTGGCGACGGCCGACCGGGAGTCGCTCGGTATAGTCGTGGTATTGTGGTCGCTTCGCAGCGCCAGTGCGATGGCGGCTTCTTCTGCCTGCTCCGCATTGGGTGCGCGGAGACTGCAGGCGTTCGCTGTGCTTCCATCTGTGGCGCGGATCACGACGGCCACTAAGGTGCGAGGTTTGTCCTGAATCTGGGCGACGTCCACGTACACCGCTGTGTTATCTATGTCGTATGTTTCCGCGAGCGTGCGGGCTCTGGCTTGCCTTCGCTCCTTGTTGCGGTCCGGGTGGACGTTGCGCGGGAGCGGTGAGACCACCAGCTGTCTGGCGATGGCAATGGGAATTTTCCTTCTGTATTCTTCAGTGTCTTCCTCGAGCGGTGGGTGGAGGCCGACTCGCTGTAGGATCTGGCGGCCCGTTCTCGTGGTTCCGAGGCGGACGAGCTGTGCGGTGCGCTGGGCTTCGCATACCTCTTCCAGGGTATTGTGTACGCCGAGGGATGCCAGGGCCCGATTGCTCGTGCATGATAGGAGTCCCAGAGCGGTCTTGACTGATTTGCGTATGGCTGCATTAAGTTTGTCCCGCTCGTGCTGCAGCCATCGGTGAAATGCGCCGACGTACGAGACGTGGCTCATCACGAACGACTGCAGCAATCGCAAGAGATTGGGCTCTCGCATGCCTTCGCGGCGGGTGGAGACCCGCTTGATTAGACGGGTCGCAATGCCCATCTTCGTTATCAACTTGTCCAGGGCCGTGTGGTTGGTGTTGCCCGAGTCTATGTGGAAGCCGAGCACTCGGAGGTTGCTGACGTGTGGTATTGTCGTGCCGTCCTCGGTGCGGAGGGTGATGTTGCTAGCTTCTCTCTCGGCTATTTTCTTTCTGTGTCTAGGAGGCGGTAGTATGAGCAGTTCCGATTTCTGCGGGGAGCAGCGGAGACCCGTGTTCTTCAGGCAGTCCTCGACCTCGTAGATCGCTTCCTGCAGTGCTTCTTCAATGTGCCCGGTGGTGCCGCCGGTCACCCAGAACGTGATGTCGTCGGCGTATATCGTGTGATGGAAGTTCGGCAGTCGGGCAAGGCGTTCGGCTACCGGGATCATGACGATGTTGAAGAGGAAGGGGAAATGACGGACCCCTGTGGCGTGGCGACGCTGCCCAGCTCCTGCTCGTCCAGTTGCAGATGGCCGACATGGATGCGTGCCGTTCGGTGAGACAGGAATGCCCGGATGTAGTTGTATGTCCGCTCTCCCAGCCCTAGTCGGTTGAACTGTGCCAGGATAGCGGAGTGAAGCACGTTATCAAATGCGCTTTTGAGGTCGAGGCCGAGGACTGCCCTGCAGTCGGTTCTGCTGGGGGACTCGAGCAAGTCGTGTTGTAGGAGGAGCATGGCATCCTGCGTACTTAGTTTCGCTTGGAAGCCAAGCATCGTGTCCGGGTAGATGTTGTGATCTTCAAGGTAGCTCTGCCAGCGGTTGTTAAGGACATGCTCGAGCACCTTACCCGCGCACGATGTCAGACAGATTGGGCGCAGGTTTTGGATGCCAGGCGGCTTGTTGGGCTTCGGTATTAGTATTGTTCGGGCAGTCCTCCACTGTTTGGGTAGCGAGCTCGAGCGCCAGCAGTCGTTGTAGTATCTGGTAAGGGCCGTTATGGCAGTATTTTTTAGGTTCCGGAGAGCCTTGTTGTGGATTTGGTCTGGCCCGGCCGCCGACTTGCAGTTGAGTTCTTGTACTGCGCGGCGGACCTCCAACTCCTCTATGTCGCCGTCTAGCTCGGGGTTGGCCGTCCCCCGATAGTTCGGGTGCTCGACGCTCGGGGTGATGGGCAGGTATCGGTCGTTTAGGCGTTTACGGATCTCCTCTGTGCCTAGGGTCTTGGACGCCGTGTGTAGAATCTGAGACAGCCGGTGTTGTTGGTACGATTTGCTCTGTGTCTCATCTCTGAGGTGGCGGAGCAGCTTCCACGTTCGGCTCGCGTGGAGTTGACCGTCTGCCTCATTGCGAATTGCGTGCCATTGTTGGGTGCAGAGCTGCCGGCTGTATTGTTCAATCTCGCGGCCGAGGCGGGCGATCCGTTTGCTCGAAAGCAGTTGGTGCCGAAGCGAGTCCAAAACAGACACGCTTGTACCTGTACAGCCCATGCTCTGTCATGAAAGCAGTCAGGTCCCTGCTGTCTGGGCTAAGAGTCAATTGATGATAGGCCGAGGCCAAATCCAGTCTTGAAAAGAACTTTGCACCATGCAACTTGTGTAGCAACTCTTCAGTGTGGGGCAGGGGAAAGGAGTCCACAATGATTGCTTTGTTAGGTTCCCGCAGGTCTACACTTATCCTAATTTTCCCGTTCTTTTTCTTCGTTACAACTATTGGGGAGACCCAATGGGAACTGTCAATTTTCTCAATCACATCTGCCTGTTCTAGCCGATTCAGTTCAGCTTCCACAGATTCCTTCACCGCGAACGGCAAGCGTCGTAGTTTAGCGCTTACAGGAGCAACATCCTTGCGTATCTTGACTTTATGCACGAAGCCCTTTGCAAGACCCAAATTCCCGTCAAACAGGTCAGAGAACTGGGATAGCAGATCAGGAGAGAGCCCTTCCGGTTTACAAGAAGTGTGGAAGCAGCTCGGTGACGTACCATTTATCTGTAGTTGCAGTGTGTTGATGGCGTCGATGCCCAGGAGATTTGCGCCTTGTTGTACCACGTAGAAAATGAGTTGAGCATACCGGTTCCGATACTGGACTGGAGTGGCGAAGCATCCTTGAATATTGATTTTTCTGCGTGAAAAATCGAGCAACGTCGCCGATGTTGGACGCCTCAGTTTGCTGTACGTGTCAGCAGCAAGAATTGAAACTGCACAACCCGTGCCCACGAGGAAATCAACGAGAGTTTCTTGAACCTGTACTGGTATGCGCACTCCGGTGCTCTGTTCCCCGTTAAGTTGCAGTACGCTGAGAGCTGTTCGATCGCGGTGCTGGACTTCTTGAACAGCGAGGGACTCCTTGCTACGCTTCTCGCTACGACAGACTCTCTCAAAATGGCCTACCTTGCCACAGTTGTTGCATGTCTTGTTCCTTGCTTTGCAAATACTAGAATTGGCTAAGTGTTTCGCAGAGCCGCAGCGAAAACAAGTCCTACTATTTTGTCCCGACGAGGCATGTTCGGCTGGCCCTGGCGCCGAACGCTTATCCACTTTTTGCACGTACCCTGCAGGGCTAGCGGATGACAACTCCTTGGAATATTTTGCCGCTTCTTCGATACTTCGAGCAATTGTGAGAGCCCTGTCCAACGTCAATGAGGAGCCTTCCAAAAGTAGCCGCTCCCGAAGTACGGTGTTGCTCGTCTTGGCGACGAGTTGGTCGCGTATGAACTCGTCGGCCCTGTCATTAAAGGCGCAGGAAAGTGAAAGTTCTCGCAGCGAAGAAACGAATATGTCCACGGTCTCACCCGGCAACTGAACGCGTTGACCGAACCGCTAGAGTTCAATGACAACGTTAGTACTTGCTGCGTAGTAGGCCTCGAGCGTCTGTAGAGCAGTGTTGAATTCGTGTTCGTCCTCCGTAGGTTGTTCTCTGGTAGCGTGTAGTAGATTCGTTGACCCTCAACCCCCAGGCAATGTAGAAGGAGCGCCTTGTGGCGTGCTGGCAGGTACGCGTCGCTTGCCGACGCTACGAGGTAGTTCTCGAACAGCCGACGCCATTGCGTCCACGGTATAGCGGGCTTTCTCGGTGTCGGCAGCTAGCCTTCGCAAGCCCAGCTTCTCTGAAGCCGCTCCCTCTGTCGTTTCCCTTTCTCAGCCGCCGGAGTCGGCCCAGCACGTGACCACCATGGTCAGCTGGGCCGCCGGCGGCGGCGGTCTCCTACTCCGGCGCATCTCTCGTGTTTGGTTGGCGGTAGCTTTTCCCCGTCCTTCCTGCATTTATCTGCTCGGCGATCTCATACCCGGGTGCGGGCAGGAGTGCCGCGTACGTGCGAAAGAGAAAAGCCGTGGGAAAAAATCCAACATATAGGAGGCTTCGCGACAACGGGCCTCCATGCCATTGATGAAGATTGCAGTATGCCGTACTTGAGTAGTGACGTGGCGTTCCGCCCGCAGCCGAAAAGGGTTACCTCGTCGCCATTATGTTGTATCCGCCGCCCACCGAGTCACCATACGTGGCAGAGAGACGCAGACGCTACCTCGTACCCACGGAAAAGAGAGCCTTTATTTTTGTTACACGATATTTATAACCGGGCTTGCGGTTGCTGATGATGATGCTGGAAATTGGCCACCTTAGCATTGTGCGCCACCTGGTGGCATGAACAGAACTACATTACACAACACAACAAAGGCGACATTTCCAACTAAGCTTTATTAGTGAAAACCCTCGGTTAAATTCACTGCTTTGACGTCATGAAAATGTCACACCAACAACGTGCGCAAACCTACACTTGTCCACCTAAGAACTCGAGTTGTTTGAGCGAGAGCATAGAGTTTCATGTGTATATTAGCATGAAACTGTATGAGCGAGAGAGAGAAAAAACATTTTTTTAAATGCAGAGCATTTCAGTAACTCACAATGTCACCCGCGTTGACGTCCGTAGTGGTAGTCCGCACCCCTCCCCCTACACTATATAAAAAAGATACACCAAGCAACACCCACTAATTTATTCCTTAACCTCATATTGCGTATATGTTTATAAAATGCGTTTCCGTTCTCAAAGGTGCTAAAGGCAGTAAACAAAATCAGGATTCCACGTGAGGAACATCGCCTCCTGTATTTTACAATGCCGAACGCATGGCTCGCTTCCCAAAACGACGACGTTTCTCGCTTCCGACGGCACGTTTCGACGAGCGGCGTGCGGCACTACCGCTCACCACCCGTTTCAATTTGGCGCCGCGGCGTCCTGGAAGCAGACGACGCGCCTCCGTTGCTATAGCGACGGGGCGCATTCGCAGAGAGCAGTGGAAGTGCGATCAAGTGCGAAACATCCCCCTCACGAGGGGCGCGATCAAATGCAGAGCATTTCCGGGGGCGCACGACGTTAAGTAGTTTGCGATGGGCCCAATTTACGATGGCAGTGCAACGCCGACACGTGCGGGGAGAAAAGCACAAAGAGAACAGAACTCCCGCTGGCGCAGTCTCAGGCAGGGGGCGCGCGAGCACTGCGACGGCGGGAAATTTGAATTGCATGGGGTGGTAGCAGATAACGGCGGTACAGGCGACTATGGCGAATCACTGCTCTGCATTTCCGACAGCTTTCGCATTGAGTGGAACGGCTTCTAATTTTTTTTAGGTTTATGTGGCTCAGGTTGTGGCCGCTGGCTTGTGCCGGGCGGCAGCAGCTCTGGTGACCAAGGAGGTCTGTACCTCTAGGTCTGAGTTCCCTCCTCCCACTGCTCATCACAGGAAATTAGGGGAAGGGGATCTTTAGGGCAAAGGGTGACGAGGGCACCACATGCAAGGCATTCTGGGGAACGGTATAATGAAGCGTGGATTCGGTGGAGTATAGCGTGATTATGGAACCTGTTTTTCTGAACAAGACGCCACGTGTGTTCTTCGTGAGCCGAGGGGTACGTACGGGCGTCGAGGCGGCAATAGACGGTTATTTCTTTGTACGTAAGGAGTCTGTCTCTGGCGGATTTGGCCCCGTGATAGGGTTCAAGGCTTGCTCCGGCTAGGATTGTGAGCCCTAGAGCCGTATTGAGGGCAGCCTCATTGCCAGCGAGGCCAGCGTGCGCCTGAGCCCAGACAATTTCTACCGCGGTCCAGTGTTGCCATTTTTGCGATTTTGTCGCTAAATGTAGCGACTTTTCATCTATTTAGCTACTTATTTTCAAATTTAGCAGACAGCGACTTTTTTAGGAGAATCACCCAGAGTTCAGTGAAATTTTTGCGACTTCGCTATTCAACTGTAATCTTAGTATTTTGAAGGGCTTTAGCGCTATTGTCAACATCACTATTTTAAACTTCTATACGGCCCTCACGGTTGTGACGACCACTTCACATTAGCGGGAAACACAAAGTTAGGAATTTCACATTAATTTTAAGTGAGCATACTCTTGTTTATCCAGGATACCATTGGGTCGTCCTCTTAGTAAGATACATCTTTGAAGATTTGCCACAGACTTTACGGTTGCCAAGTTTGGACATACATGTAGCGCAGGGTCACCTAAGGCGAGCTGTTTCAGGAGTCTCGACTTAATCTGGAAACCGGCTGAACTGTGCATACCCAAATAGTTTCGCCTTGGAGCGACGCAATTCCTCGAAGCAGCACCAAGCTCTAAGGAGTCTGATCTTTTATTTTGATGACACTGGCCCTTTTTCAAAATTGTAAATTACGTGCCCCAAGCTCAGACCAAAAATCAAGTTTGTGAAAGTCCGTTATCGCGCCAAGTGCACTACAGTTTCTTTTACTTTTTCTTTCCTGCCCAGCTCTTTCTTGGGCCTTTTCGTGCCCCATCCCCATACCTCAGCAGAGAAGCATGTGCCGCCTGATTGGAACTGCTGACGCCTACAAAGCTGCCAACGAACCGCCAACCTCAGCAGATTCGGACTCGACTGCCATTACCACCATCGAGGAAGAGCTTTTCTACTAGACTCTACATCCGTGTGCAGCGTGTGTGTGTGTGTTCTGGTGCACTCGTTCAAGCTGAAAGGCAAATCACTCATTTTTTTTGGCAGCCGTTTTTATGTTGTTCTCACCTTTGCAGCTCAAAGAAGCAAATAGATTTGTTTTCACTGTACATTCAACTTCTTGCAGTTAAGTTTAACTGGAAAAACCTACTTTAAGTGGGTTTATTAGGCTTTCGAAATTTAGCGATTATTTTAGCGGCTTTTCTGTAAAATTTAGCGACTTCTTTACCTTAACTTAGCGGCACGCTCGAAAAAAAGATGGCAACACCGCCGCGGAGTCGAGTGGGTGGCGTCGGAGAATTGTGCATGCCTTTGGCGAAACATGGACGTTGGCAAAACCAGGAACGGCCGGCCGCTATGCGGCGTTCGCTGCGAACGGACGCGTTTTGCACCGATGTGCCCTTGACGCCGTATGTTATTATAGCACTGCTATGCGCTGTTGCAAACAGTCACGAACCACCCTTGCGCCGACTCATAAGGTTCGTCGTCCCCTGCACCCTCCCGCCTCGTCGGCCGGCCGATCGTCTTCTTCGGTTCAGCAAGCAGGCCTAGCCCGCCGGCAACAACGGCGGCACGTGGGGCCGGCGGAGCAGTCAGGGCAGCTCCATCGTTGCGCCGAGCGCCCCTTTACCGCAGCGTCGCGAGCCCTGCCATGGCAACGACGTGGAAATGGACACATCTCAACCGCAAGTGGGAAGCCAAGCCAAGCCAAGGGTGTGACAAGTCGTCGCTCTTCGCTCTTTCGGTTTTGGTGATTTTACGTGTATCAGCCTTGGAACTGCTTCCCAGCTTGCTGTGATCCTCCCGAGAGACCCCTGGCACCTCACCGACCGGTCAGTGACGACGCCCGAGGCACTGATGCGGCCCTCAGGCCAGCGTTGCCTCATCGGCTCCGAGTTGGCCTAGCGTCCGCCGGCACCACTGGCCCCAGAGCTAGGCGCGCCGCGGTTGCTATGGCAACACCAGGGCTACGCTCGCTCTGCATGGACGCGACGCTGCAGCGCGACCGCATGGAGACTGAAACTACTGCCGTTCGACATCTTGCTCCACCGGATCCGATAGAGGAACAACCAACTACCTTAACGGGTAATGGTTTTCCGAGTGGCTCTAAGAGGCGAGCATGTGAGCAACCATTGGGAGTGCCTGCTACGTCAACTCAGGACACATTTGTGCGTAAACGTGACAGTGCATCTGCAGTGCCTGTGGTGCCGCCCGTGGTATCACCGCTTTACAAAGTGGCGATTAAACCACGGGAGTACTTCAACGTGACGACTCTGCCCAAGCGGTTCCTTCAAGCCACCCTGAACTCCTGCCTCCAAACCAATGGGTTTCAAGGTTTCGCCATTCACCGTCCCACCAACACCATCTCCGTGTGGGTGCGTTCGCTAGCAGATGTTGACCGCCCTTGCGGCCTGAAAGAGATCCCCCTGCCTGCCCGTACTGCAGTGGGGGTTCAAGCGTACCTGGTTTCGGGCTCCGACCTTCGCAGGTATGTGGTCTTAGGCGTCGACCCGGACGAGTCACCGGAAACCCTTGCGGCTACGCTCACATATGCACGTTCCACAAGATCTTGCAAGCCCAATACATGGGTCGCGGCCGAACATGCCTAGTCACCCTTCAGGGCCCGACCTCTGCCCCAGCTCGCATCACATATTATGGTGGCATCCTGCGATTCCGCCCGTACAAGTCAGGCATGGTCTATTGCTACCGGTGTTTTCGGCCCGGCCATATGCGTTCCTCATGCCCGCCGCCTGAACAAGAAACGGAAAACTCGTAAGAAGCTGTTAAATATAAATGTGGCATATGCAAAAAGGACGACCACAATGTTACGTCCAAGGAGCGCCCCGCTAAGCGCAAGGCTAACGATTCTGCTCGTCGCCAGAATACTCGCGACCGCAAATCGAGACAGCAAGACGCCTCCGATGGTGGGGTTGCGACGTCTAACCGATACGCGGTTTTGACACCCACCGATGAGGAGACGTTCCCTCCGTTAAGCCTGGAGACCGAGCCCGAGGACACTCTTACGTACAAGGAAGTACTGAAGCGGGGAAAGACATGCCGGAATCGTAAGGAACGCCTGCATGAGCCAGCACTGCAAGCTTCTGGGGAGCTGGCAGAAGTCGCAAAGCATCTCAGTATGCTTCAGAAAGAAGTCCGACGTCTTTGCCAACGGAGAAGTCTGCTCACCCGCTCGTCTGAACGGTCAGCGACATAGTTCGGCAAAACAGAAAGAACTCACTCAAACTCAATCACAATTTCTTTTATTCACGCTGTACTCATTCAAACTCGAACTCAAAAAGCTCGTCTGTTCACAAAATCTTTCGTACTCACTCATCAAATACTCATTTGTAATCATACTCACTTGTACTCAAACTCATTTGTACTCCGAGTGTTCGGGAGTACTCATGAGTACAGATTGAGTACTCCTGAATCTGTACTCATGAGTACTCAATCTTCTGTACTCATGAGTACTACTCATTCTGCACTCATGAGTACTCAATCTGTACTCATGAGTACTCAATTTGTGTTACTCACAAATAATCAACTTATCTGCACTGTTAGCTAGGTCGTATATCGAATGGAAGAATAAATAGAAAAAAAATAAAATCTTTAATTGATTAGAAAAACACGGGTTACATATATATCAGGACAGAGGAAGAAAACGCCTGACGCGGTGCACTGCCATAGGGCGACTTACTGCGCGAAGGCACGTACATAAATAAATAAACATGCGAGAGAGCGAAACGGAACGTAAGCGCTCGCGTTGCGCCTGGCGTCTCCTCTTGTTCTCAGGAATAAAAGAATGAAGCCTGGGTCGGGTCGGGCTCAGGGGAGCTCGCGGCTTGTCGGTGCGGCCGTGGCCGTAAACTGCGGTTTTAGATGCGGCCGCATCTCATTCACCCGCCTTGTCCCTGCATCCGGCATCCTCGGCGTTGTAGTCGTCGGCGTCCGCCCCTCCCCCCTTCTCCTCGCCGTACCAGCTGCGCTCTCCGCCGCTCACCCCCTCTCCTCTCCGATAGCGAACACGCAAGGCATAGAGTTTCATAATAATTAGAATGAAACTCTATGACGCAAGGGGCATTGGATTGGATTGGCTTGGCTTGGCTTGGATTGGATTTGGATTGGATTGGAAAAAAGTGGATTGTGTTGCGACATAGCCGCGGCAAACGCACTGGCACCGGCGCGTCCCCTCACCGTTATGCGCGCAATAAAACGCGGTGCCTGCGCCGCTCCGCTCCATCGTTCCAGCGCCGTTCCTCCGCTGTCCAACGCTGCAACGTGAACCCCCTATGCGTCGCATCTACACAGGGGTTCCCTCGAGGGGAGGTGGGAGTTTTTTGCGTTTCCGGCCGCGCTGATACTCTCGTAATCGTGCTCCCAATCCGAATTGTGCCTGCCCCCAGGCACAATGAAGCGTATGCGTAGATTGACGTCCATTCGTATCGAGATCACTGTCCGCTGATTCACGGATGCTCGATGCTTGCGTTTGTTTTAAATGCAGAGCATTTTTTTAACTCACATGTAGCGTCCGCCATGCGTCCGCAACAGCTCAACGCGCAGGCGCGCCCTCTCCCCCACTCTTCCTCTCCCGCATCAC
Organism: Haemaphysalis longicornis; assembly: GCF_048455015.1. Classification (NCBI taxonomy): domain Eukaryota; kingdom Metazoa; phylum Arthropoda; class Arachnida; order Ixodida; family Ixodidae; genus Haemaphysalis; species Haemaphysalis longicornis. The sequence continues at coordinate 124,824,015 of NW_027526214.1, read as the reverse complement.
GCTACCCTCCTCGCTCTCAACAACAGGTCCGCACCCCTCCCCCTATATATATAAAAAAATAATACTTACCGGCGCCTGGTTTCGATCCCACGACCCTGCGGGCGGAACGCAAGGTACATGGTGCTCTAACCACTGCGCCACAAAGCCGACACAGAATAGAAGGCTACGAACGCGCCTTATATCCTTGACTCATTCATACTACGTCAAGAAGCTGCTGATACAACGCATTCACTACCTGTGGGCGGAACGCGAGGTACATAGTGCTCTTCCCAGGCCCGTAGCCAGGACTTTTTTTCGGGAGGGCCGACTCGCTGTAGGCCTTGACTATTTGGAGAAAGTACCCATTTTCAGTGATTATTTTTGGTAAAAATCACAGTATGTAAATTATTTGAGTTTTTAAGGGCTATTCCGCTCTTTTATATCTTTAGTTTGAAAGTAATCTTCCAAATAGTACAATATTTTCATACGGACAATATGTCTCAACAAATTCCGCTTATAAAAATAAAACTACGTTACTCAGGCCCAAAAATAAAAGGACGAATAGGCGAAATATTTTTTTACGTTTTTATTTCTGAATATAACAGGTTAAAACCACTGCAGCAGAAATAAAGTGGGTTGAGGTGGAGGAAAACGGGGAGCGGTGTCCACTTCTTTGAGGTGTGGTGGTCTTGAGGCCGGCTCTGCGAAGAAGCGGCCAGGTCCTTCTTCCTTAAAGCACTGAAGAAATGCCTGCCAGAGCCGAAGTGTGTACGATGGGCCGATGTGCGATCGCGGATCGATCCACTCTCGGAAAGGGCGAGGTCGATGTCCGCCGAGGGACTGAAGTGATGCGTCACGGAGCGCTGCAAAGGCATGGCAACTCCACAGGAGATGCTCGGTAGCGCCTCTTGCAGGGCATGATGGGCACGGTGGGGTCATGTATCAGCGCGAGTTAATGAGGTGCAACAGTGCCGGTGAGAGTCGTTAATAAGTCTGGGGTCGATAAAGACGTACCGCCTCTACACTCCGGAGTGTACTGGGTGGACGGCGACACATTTCCTTTTATCGAACCACGCTCGAGAGCTTCAGCCGACGAGTGGCTTTGAACGCTATGGGGTGATCCTCCGCACTGGCGCCTTAAGATCGGGAGCCTAAAACACAAGTCTCCGTGCCTTCATCGTAAACGTTGCAATTACATTGCTCACGTCCACGGACTCTCTGTAGAGCAACATCAAAGCCAACCCATTCAACCGTTCCTCAACAGAGCTGTTGCGAAGGTAGGTCTTAAGGCGCTTCAACGTCAAAAAGCTTCTCTCAGCTGCTGCTGTGGTGACAGGAAGTGTAGCAAGTATCCTGAGGAGAGTACTGATATTTGGAAACAGGCTGGTGTTGCACTGCTTCATGGCCTCGGTCGCATACCTTGGCATCTCTTCTGAAGGTGTTGCTTGCCACTTCTGCTTCCATATTTCCCACTCCGCCTTGATCACTCTGAGCTTTTTCGGTTCCATGTCCGCCATGTAGAATTTACTGCCGGTTGTAACGACTCAAAGCTGCTCTCGGCGGTGTAATTCGGTAGCACGAGTTGAAGACTCTTCAACATCGCCCTGTGAGCAGTAAAGCGCTCGTTCAATGCAGACTGCAGATCACCCAGATACGGGATAAAACAAGTCCGTCTGCAATATTCTTCAGGAGAAGAGGAAGCATGGTTTTCTCTGTACTTCTGTGAAGCGATTTTTCTGGGAATCTCTGGCTGAACGCCGAATCCTCTCGCCGTTGCTTCACATGAATCGAAAATCTCCTTGAACTGATCATTGGCATTTTTTCTGATGCCACTAAGCTCTTTCAGCACCAAGTCGATATGCTCGAGGGCGACGCTCATGTCGACGAAATTGCCTTGCAGGTACTGGGACAAACGAAGCGTAAGACTCAAAAACCTTTCGCTCACTGCGAGGGAGACGAGAAAGTTGAAGCTGCACAGACGAGTGTGAAGTGCGGAAGCAGTCGCATTTCTCCCTGTTTAACTTTCCATAAGGACTTCCAGCGACTCGACAATGTCAGGCAGCGCTTCACTGAAGAGAATCCCGGCTTCGCGCCGCTCAACCCACCTAGTCTCGCAGTACTTATGAAGGCGTGAAAATGTGCGCGAAGAAGACTCGAGGTGCTTCTTGAGAACATCGGTTCTTTTCGAGGAGCTTCTGAAATATGTGCAAACTTCCCCAATCGTTGCGAAAGCGTTTCGGATGTCGCTTACATTAGATGCATCGTTCAAACACAGGTTTAGCGAATGCGAAGAGCAGTGCGTGTACACTGCTAAAGGATACACTTCGCGAATCAGGGCCTGCACTCCACGAAAAGAGCCACTCATGACGGCGGCTCCATCATAGCCTTGACCTCTCATGCTATGAAGGTCTAAACCGAGACGAACAAGCTCTGTTTTCAACGTTTCCGCCAGACCTGATCCACTGAGATCTGAAACTGGTACGAAAGCGAGAAAATCTTCTTTGATCACCATAGTTTCAAGCTCCACATATCGTACGCACAGGGAGAACTGTTCAGTTTGTGTCCCATCAGTTGTGCCATCGGCGAGAACGGAGAAAAATCCAGACTTGTTCACAGCTTGAACGATTCCATCTTGAATTTACTTGCCGATTATCGCAATCAGCTCATTTTGAATCGTCGGGCTTGTGTAGAGGGCATTTCCACCAGACGTTTTTATGTGCTCAGCAAGAACCTCATCACCCCACCTCACCCTGTAGCGTAGCAGTGCTCTAAAGTTCCCATCGTTTTTTTGCGGGTTCTTCTAGGGCAAGTCTGCCAGAATATCTGTCTCCCCTAAGCGCGATTTCTTGTACATAGTGAGGTACATAGTGCTCGTCCCACTGCGCCACAAAACCGACACAGAATGAAAGGCTACGAACGTGCCTTATATCTTTGACCATCGCCTCCTTTATTTAGGAGGGGATGCTTTGACTCATTCAAACTACGTCAAGAAGCTGCTGATACAACGCATTCACTACCACCAACTCCCCAAACAGTAAACGTTAACGCAATACACCCACCCCCTATGCGACGCATTTACTCGAGTCCCCCTCGCGGGGAGATGGGCCCTTTTTTGTTGTTCCGGATACTAGAAACTTCGTGAAGAGAGTGTTCGTCTCGTTGAGTTTCGGTGAATTTCAAATCTGCTTGATTCTATTGCGTGTGTGCCGTGGGATTCACTTCGTCAGACCTGGACTTGACAGTGCTTTACGGCGTTGCGTTAGCCGCGCCGCTTCCGTCGGTGATTGTGTTTGTGTAGCTCGCCGCGTGCTTGATGCATGTTGGGGCGTAGGCGTCCGGTTTGTCCGGTGGCGAGCTGCACTGTGTAGAGATGGCATAGTTCGGCGCGTTGAAGACGTTGCTTGAATTGACGTGTGCGTTGAGTATGGTGCGGGAGCCGTTTCACTTTTCGTTTGGTGTGCGGCAGCGTGGCGTTTTCGTAGGGTGGCATGGCTGATCGGTCAAAGTCGTTGCGGCTCCGTGCTCGAAGTCGCCATTGTTTCGGAAGTGAAACCGTTGTGGTTGGGAAGCGGGCGTAGTTCGTGCTGTCCGTTCGGCCCACATTCCTTGGCGTCGCCAGCGTGACTTCATCGTTAGGGCATTCGATGCCTTCGTATGGATCGGGTTCTTTCGTTGCCGTTCTTGCCGTGCCCGTCTCGTCGCTGAAGCCCTCGTCTTTTGCCCGTTGTTTCGGGAATGCTATAATCGCCATCTCTCACATACAAGCAGGCTCCGTTCGTCCCGAGTCCGCTTGCTCGCGGTTGCGTCCTCTTGTACGAAATGGTGTTTGTCGTGTGAGTCTCGGTGGGAGCGCGGGTGCCGGGGATCTTGTTCGTTCTGGCTCGGACATGCCGCATGCGCTGGCCGTGTCGTTGCTCGTTGACGGACCTACCTCCACGAGTGTTATGTCGTTCGTCCGCTGGACATCGGGCTGGAGCAGCGAGTGTCGGAGAGCTGCTACGTTCCGGTAGGGTTGAACCGCGTGCGTTGGCTTTTTTGTTGCTTGTGGCCAGGTGATTTCTGCGGTTGTAACACTCGCTGGCCAAGTCCGGATAGCAGCAGTGGGAGCGGAGGATGTCGCGAATAGCAGTTTCCTCCGTGTGTGCTGGCTTGTTGGCGTTCCGTGCGCAGTGCATTTCATTCGCCGTGGTCAGCTCCACTGGTTCAAGGTGGATATCGTTTGTCGCCTCTGGTGCGTTTCGTGCGCTGTGCGTCTCGTTTTATCTAAGAAACTCCCCTATAATTGGAGTGCGGTCGTTCGCGACGTATGGTGCATTTCGGGCGCCGTGCGTCTTGCTCGGTTGTCGTGGCCATATCCACCAATCCGGATGTGATGTCGTTGGTTGCGTGGACCGGCGCCGGGACAGGACGTGAGAAAAATGTACGTACTGGCTCCGTTGCGTTCCGTGCTCTCAGCGTTCCGTATGTGTACATCTGTACCGAAAGAGCGGGTGCCAGGAACGTGGTGCCTTCTGGCTCGTGCACGCTGCGTACGTTGCGCATCTCGTTGCTCGTTGCTGGAATGACCTGCGCGTGGGCGATGTAGCAGAGCAACGTGTGTTCGTGATCTCGCCAGAAATGCACTGACCTTCGATGCGTTTCCGTAATCGTGGCGACTACCGGGGAGAGATCCGGTGGACACGCAATCACAATTTTGCATGCGTCGTCTCGTTCGTGTGCGTGCCGTCGTGCATTCTACCTACGTCCGGCTGTCGTGCAGTCCAGGCACCGTTGGAAACGTGTTACCGACTGTCGCTAGTTGTCTCTGAAAACTTTCTCGTTCATCACGCAGCCTCCTGCTCTCAAACAGCGCCGCTTGCAGGGTCCTCTGCCGTTTGTTGTCGGAGGCAGCCTGAAGTAGCGTTGGCACATTCGTTCGTTTAGAGAGATGGCGACGTTCTCCGTTGTCCTCTAGAAGACGCAAGACGATGTCGTCCTTACGGCCGGAGCAGGGTAGCCCTCGTAATCGTAGTGCGCTCACCAACTGCTGTTTCTTCGCAGAGCATAGGACGTAAATTTCCGTTGAAGTCAGCAGTGTGTCGACCACCGCTGACATCGAGATTGGTGTAAATACACATGCATCATCTGCAAAATATTAGCGGCAAATATAGCCAAGAACACATTTGAAAGCAATTTTAAAGTGTGCGAAACGCAACCGAGCAGCCAGCGGAGGACCTCCCGCAATCGAAATTCCCTCGATATTTTGTAAATAAACATCAATACACGTCACAAGTTTGTGTTGGCCGCTTCCGCACTGCCGGCGTTTCTCGCCGGCTCGCCGCTCTAATCGGAGGTCGGAGATTCTGCTCTCGAGCAACGAATTACCCAATCGTTGGCGGCAGAGGCGCGGTGATTTCGTCGGCTCATCGGGAAGCTTCCCGCAATCTAAGTTCTACAGCGATTCCATTCACTCAACTTTTATTGCTTTTTATTAGACTGGACGCGAAAACACGCCAGGGGCACCTAAAGCGCACTGAGCGAGCCGCACTGTCGCTGCGCGCGCTAATGAATGGATGTGAATATTTACTAACTGATATATTATAGAGAGGCAGCTTGGAGGCGGCGGCCACGGCTGCGAAGTGGCGCAGGCCGGTGCAGGTAGCTCGAGCGATAGCTTTTTACTGCTGTACTAAATGGGACCTAAGTCCCAAACATGGCAGCACATATGAGAAAGGAGTTTATAATTCGATGGCGGGTTGCATTAACAACGGCCGTTTGCATCGCCTACGTACGAGAGCGGCAATCGAATATCCGCCGCAGGGCTAAGCTGAACGCATCTGTCGGCGGAAGGCAGACCGGCCGGCTGCTCCCAGTGCTATCTTCCCATCCACTGTCTCGAGCGTCGCGCGTTGTTCCTAGCCGCGGCAGCAATTTGCACTCGCAGCGCCTGCGTCACGTCCACGGTCGCTTTTTAATTAAGCGGATCACGAGATCAGTGCGTGGGGGCATTCGCAGAAACTGCTGGCGACGCGGATTCGACAGTGCTACGGCAGCTCTGCTCTGTGATATTTGTCCGACCGTCACTTGGTCAGCTTTGTTCACATGAAATATCGCGTTTCGCTGCGGCAGCTGAACCCGAAACTGTGACTGGCCGCATTGAAAACGCCACTAATAAACAACCGCCGCACGCTGTGAGTAAATTAGGTTTCCACACGTGATAAGTAGGTCATTATATAGCTGCTCATGGCAACAACAAAGCCGAGATGCAAAATTTTTGTGTCAGTGCCCTTTTAAGATAGCACTCGTATCACTTATTTTCGGTCGAACGCCACAACAGCCCGCCACAAGCATCACACACGCATTAGCAACGATTACCGCACAAAACATATCTTCTGTAAGAAAATACAACAGCAGCCCAACAACCTCTTGCAAGAATATTTTGAGGTATCCGCGCCGCTGCAAGCCCAGGATGTTGACCTCCAGCACAGCGTCCTGGCAGGGCGACGGCACAGAAATCGCAAACTGAGAAATAATTAACCGCTTCCAGTTCGTCGAATCTAGAGACAGCTTCCCTCCCTTCATCATAAACGCACAACTTGAGGCACAACGAAGCAAGAGAGGTATTGCGAAATGGGTCGACAAAGGGCTGCAGTATCTGTCTTCACAAAGACAACAGATCACGTCGACGTTAGCCCTATTTCGTTCGTCCATTCCACTGCGTCGGAAGATGCGGTTCCAGCAGAACGCCAGCTGCGGCCGCTGGTGTTTCCCAGTCGTCTTTCAAGCGCCACCCCATAGGTGTAAAACCCCAATTATTTAATGATATGTGACTCCGCAATTGAATATCAGTAACAACCAAGCTTGCAACCCGTCACGCACGGATTGCAAGGTGCTGAAATGCGAAGTGTGTATCAGCACCGCTATGGTTTTACGTTCATTACTTGATTGGCGTTCTTATCAAACGGGGGTTGGTGCCACGCTTTGGTTTATTACGAAAGAGGAACGGGCGACTGCAATACCCATGGAGGAAGAAAAATGTTAGGAGGGAGCATGACGTCAGGCGGCACAGCTTTGGCAAGCCAACCTCCTCTGACGCCGCATTCTCCTCTCCTCGGGCTCCTCCCACGCAATGCATTATGGAAGATGCACCACTCTCAGGCCCGCGGTAGCATTTAGTGGCTCCGGCTGGCTGCCGGTGGAGGAGGAGGCGAGTGGCGTTGCCGAAGGCGCCGTACGCGATTTTTCGCCAGCGTTGCGCTCCCACCCTCGCATCGTGGTAGTACTGTCGCTGTTCAAAGCGACACGATACGTAGATCCCATGCTCAGGGAGCACCTTCACGAGCTGCGAGCCGAATTTGACGCTTACCGCTGGAACCACGACCGGCTTTGCTCGAACGCGCCGCTGTAAACATTCACAAGCACGGAGCGGCCTACGGGTGCGTGGTGTTGGCCACGTGTGCTTTGACGATTGCGTTTCCAATTTTGCTGGGAGTTATCGCACCACCTGCCCTTTACATCATAGCGCTGTAACGAGTGTCATATCAGCTGAGAGGTTGTGCGAGAAGCTTTGGTTTCGCTCGCGTGCGCATTTGCATACATTCGCCTTATCGGTGCTCCGGCATGGTAGCACGTTGTACGTGCCACAATTGCCGTGACGACGTCTGTTTTGCGTTGCTGTCTCCTTCAGTGCATTAGAAAAGAAAAGGTTCAGAACCACTGATGTTCGGTGCGGGCGCGGGAAGAACAAATCATTTTCCGCCTCGCGTCGCAGGCAGAACGCGGGCTGGTTGTCCGAGTACTGCTCAATCCGTGCGATAGGTATATGGGTAACGAACGCTAAATTACGCCTGGGAGGTGAAAAGATAAAATTACCAGAATCAAGGAGGTGAGGTGTGTTTGTGAAATAAAATGTGAGGCACGCATGTCGTACTCTGACATCTCCGCTTTTGCACTGCGGCGGAACACGACACTTCGACTGCGGCGCACTTCGACGGATCCCAGAGCTCAATAAATAAAGATGTTTTCTGTCTCTCCCGTCCGAACACTTTGCCTGCACGATCAGCCCGCTGCGCGTTTAGGGTTGCAGGCAGCGCTGCGCGCAACACCCGGACGGGGACTCGCCGCCGAAACCCGAATACCCGGACGGCCCGGCAACCAAACGGAACGACGCAGCATAGCGCGGGTAGGCGGGCGGTCGCGTGAGGCGCAAAGAACTACCGCTTGCCTATCATGTGAGGCAGGGCATCTCCCATCAGTTTTTCCTTTTTATTTTTTATGACTAGGCTTCACGATAGTCACGTGACGCTCCCTCCTAAACTTTTCTTTCCTCCATGGCAATACCTCGTGCTACGCAGCACGAAGTTTCAAGTTTCACGGCGCAACCGCCACAAGTTCTCCCTCCCTGTGTTTCCCTCTTAGCTAAGGCTTGCGTGTTCCTAACGGGGCGCAGGGAAGGGCGTCAGGGTGGCGCGCCGCTTCTTTCTTTCTCTCCAGGGATGCTATCACGGTGCTAGGAAAGGTGCTGAGGGCAACAGCAATGGGATGCCTCTCATTGGTCGACGGCGTGGGTTAACCGAGGTCAGCGAAACAAACAAACAAAAAAGCGCATTTTTCGCCGCATTGTGTCGTTGGTTGCACACCCTTTCTTTTTACTTTCACGCTCGCGCTACCGGTGCCGCCGCGCCAGCGAGGCGGCTCAGCGAAGAGGTTAAAAGATCGTCCTTCTGATGCATTTCTGACGCCACGCTCTGTTTTTTTAAAATGCAGAGCATTTGAGTAACTCACGATGTCACCCGCGTTGACGTCCGTAGTCCGCACCGCACCCCTCCCTACTATATAAAATAAAAATATTATCCGGCGCCCGGTTTCGATCCCCCGACCCTGCGAGCGGAACGCAATGTACATGGTGCTCTACCCACTGTGCCACAAAGCCGACACAGAATGGGACGCTACGAACGCGCCTTATATCGTTGACTCATTCAAATTACTGCTGACGAGCGCTCTCTCGTCAGCAGTTGCCACAAGTGCAACAACATTAACGTAACGCTAACTACTTAACGTCGTGGGCCCCCGGAAATGCTCTGCATTTGATCGTGCCCCTCCCGAGGGGGATGTTTCACTGCGTCTTCTCTCGGTCGCGGGACCCGTGGCGCCATCTGGCGGAGGCGCGGCACAACTCGTAGCACTTTCTTTGAAAAAGCGCCTCGAAAGCGCGGCAAATATGAAATAGGGATGACGCGCTTTCGAGGCAATCCGCCGAGCGGCTGCTTTGTGTACAGACTCGGCGGCGAGCGTCCCGGGATTCTGGTGCCTACCGAACCCCATTTTAAGTGCGAATGCACTTTATAAGCGACCCCAAACCATCCACCGCCGGCGGCGGCGGCGGCGGCGGCGTCGGCGTCCGCAGTGCTCCTCTATATTTAAAAAAGAAACAGCATCCGCCGCCAGGTTTCGATCCGAGGACTTTGCGGCCGCAGCGCGACGCTCTACCGACCGAGCCACGGACGCGACGCTGATATCAGTGTTAGTGACGCGCCTTATATCTTTAACGCATTCAAACTACGTCGTCAGCGGCGTGCGTTGGCGACTCAGCGGCGTTATAGCGGCTTGATAACTGCGTGGTGTACACGTGATACTACAAACCCGATGGAAGAGATGGAAGAGAAGGCGGCGAGGCGGTGGGCTGCGGGGGCCGAGCGCAAGCGCCGCAAGCGGGCCGACAACCGTGCATTCGCACTTTCACATTCTCCTCCTCGGGGAAATGCGGGGGAATTTTTATTCTTACTTTCGTGACGTACGGTTTCCCTAATAGCTCAAAAGCACCGCAATGTTTTAATCGTTGTGTGCTCCACTGTACATATAAATAATGCACTGTCGACGCCGGTAGCGTAAGAAAGCTCATGGCTGTTAGCCAAGCTTGTATGTATGGTTCCGGGTATAATTCATGTCTGTAAATAAGAACTCCCGAGACTCCATGGGTCTTCGAAGTGCGCGGGGTGCTGTAGCCTGAGTCTTTCACTTTCACTTTCATATGACTTTAGTATTTATGTTTGGGTTCAAATATCCCTAATGTTGGGATATTTGAAACTGGTGTTAAAGACATATTAGTAGAAATTAAGAAGAAGAAATGGACGTGGGCAGGGCATGTAATGCGAAGGCAAGATAACCGCTGGTCATTAAGGGTAACAGAGTGGATCCCTAGAGAAGGCAAGCGCTGCAGGGGGCGGCAGAAAGTTAGATGGGCAGATGAGATCAAGAAGTTTGCGGGGATAAATTGGTCACAGTTGGCACAGAACCGGGGTAACTGGAGAATAATGGGAGAGGCCTTTGGCCTGCAGTGGGCGTAGATAGGCTGGTGATGATGATGATGATGATGATGATGACCCCTAATGTTTTATTTTTGCTGAACAACGCTCCTAAATAGGAAGCATGGTACCAGCTTTAGTAGCAAGGGAATATTTTGCCAATATGAAGTTCTCGATCAAGGAATATTTACTTTTGGCTGAGCGGCTGAATCGCGGGGCAGTTGGCCAGTTGTAGAGAGGGCACTTATGTACATAAAGCTACTTAAAGGCGACCACAGTAGCTCCCATGTATACAGCGGGGCGTGATATTAAGTTGCAATAATAAACTATCCTTAGACGGACACAGACAGACAGACTGACAGGCCAACATTGTCCCGCTCAAGTGGCCAAAGAAAGGCTATCGTCTTTAAAACCAGCTGGAAAGAGACGCTGCCGCCACTGTTCCGCATTCTGCGGAAATTGCCCAACCGTACCCCTAGCAACCGCCGCCAGCCCGCAAAGTAAGAGATAAACCGAAAGACGAATAGACACAACGACGCGTAGCGCTCCTGTCCTGTCCCTTTCTCGCGGCGGGATTTCCCTCTGTGGCTTTTCGCGCGGCAGCCGGTTTTCGTCTTTCGGTTTATCTCTTACTTTGCGGGCTGGCGACGGTTGAGAGGGGTACGGTTGCGCAATTTTCGCAGAAAGCGGAACAGTGGCGGCAGCGTCTCTTTCTAGCTGGTTTCTAGCAGCGGCTTTGCGGCGGCATTTCATCGGAGGCACTGGGTTGAGAAGTGTTATCGCCTTTGTGCGAGCCATGTAACGCTCTTGCTACCTTTGTATATATTGCATATAAATGCATATAAATGCAGTCACCAATCGTAGGGGCCGAAACCGGTTGTCACAGACACCAATATGCCTGTCCTTGAATGGGGAACCCCTGAATACTTCTTCTCGTATTCGAGTATTGGGATTAGAAATAAGCGCAGCAGGTTCGGCAGTATCATGGGTCCGTTCCACTCGACAAAAAGCTGCCAGCATGCTACACTTGTTCCTTCGCATTGGCCAGAAATCACGGGGTGCCTGCTCACGTGTCTTGCGTCTATTAGTGTGGGCAGGCTTTCAGACTCGTATCGTATACCAAGCCCAGTTCCAGCATCTCACTTTGCGCAACTGGGATAGTGTGGAAACCGCAAACAGGGAAGCAATGCGAGTGATCACCGGCCTTCCTCGGATGACCTGTATTCCAACCCTGCAAGCTGATGCACAAATTAACACATTGGACGAACTTGTACACCAGCGTCGATCGGCTCGTCTTCTAAAACATCCCCCTCGCGAGGGGCACGATCAAATGCAGAGCATTTCCGCGGGGGGCGCGCCTGCAAGTCGTATGGATTACGTATTGGTTGTTGTTGTAATTGTTGTCTTCCAGCGTAGACATTGTCGATGAAGTCGCTGGTGAAACGTGAAACGTGCCGTGAACCCCCTGCCGCGTTTATGATGCAACGTGGAGCGGCTATGACGCAACGCGGCGCGGCTATGACGCAACACAATCCAACACAATCCACTTTAATCCAATCCAATCCAATCCAAATCCAAACCAATCCAAGCCAAGCCAATCCAAGCCAATCCAATCGAATCCAATCCAATGCCCCTCGCGAGAGAGTGTTATAGCGCCAAACTCGCGCCACCACACGAACGCGTGATGTTGACGTCACGATCACGCCACAGATGTTAGCGACCGGAGCACGCGCGAACAACATATGTCGTTTAAGCGCGAACCGACCACGGCGAGAGAGCGCGATGCGAGCGCCCCCACCTGTTCTTGCGCGCGAACCGGCTGTTGATCAGCGCGAACCCAATGCGCCGAGAGAGGGTGTTGCGCACGTCCCCACCTGTTGTGCGCCCGAACCGAACGCGGCGAGAGAGGGCGGTGCGAGCGGAGAGAAGGCGAGGAGGACGCGGGGAGAAGGCGCACCTGTGGCCGACGGTTGAATGAGTCAAGGATATAAGGCGTGTTCGTAACCTTCCATTCTGTGTCGGCTTCGTGGTGCAGTGGGTAGAGCACCATGTACCTTGCGTTCCGCCCGCAGACTTGTTGGTTCGAAACCTGGCGCCGGTAAGTATTATTTTTTTATATAGTGTAGGGGGAGCGATGCGGACTACGGACGCCAACGCGGGTGACATCGGGAGTTACTGAAATGCTCTGCATTTAAACGTTTGATCATATGCAAATGTCGTTTTAAATCGCGCGCCATCAGCCGCAAAGGGTTCGCACAGCATCCGACAGATGGCGACAAGTGTAATGGCCAGTAGGAAACGCATTCAAACATCCCCCTCGCGAGGGGCACGATCAAATGCAGAGCATTTCCGGGGGCGCACGACGTTCAGTAGTTTGCGTTATGTTAATGTTGTTGCGCTTGTGGCAACTGCTGACGAGAGAGCGCTCGTCAGCAGTAATTTGAATGAGTCAACGATATAAGGCGCGTTCATAGCCTCGCATTCTGTGTCGGCTTTGTGGCGCAGTGGTTAGAGCACCTTGTACATTTCGTTCCGCCCGCAGGGTCGAGGGATCGAAACCTGGCGCCGGATAGTATTTCTTTTTTTATATAGTAGGGAGGGGTGCGGTGCGGACTACGGGCGCCAACGCGGGTGACATCGTGAGTTACTGAAATGCTCTGCATTTAAAACAAACTGCGTGAGACAAGGCAGACGATATGACGCATTCATAGCAAACCCCCTTCTAAACGGCGCGCAATGACGTCACGGGTCCGGCGCTTTGGCGGAGTGATACACTACATGAGGTGGTGCCGTTCTTGAGTTGTAACCGAGTATAGGTGGAAGGTGGTAAGAGGAAGGTCACACGCTTGGCAGTTATGGGGGAAGAAGGATGGGGAGATGTGTGAGAGAATCGTGTGATTATAGACAGTTTCTGTCTTACGGCGGCGATAGACATAGGCCTCATGGGGGGTAAGGGATGGTGGGGAGGAGAGTACCTTCTTCTGTTCTTTGTGTACTAGGAAAGGATGGAGCTATAGGTAGAGTCCAGCGGTGTTAAGGTGGTGCTTGCGGAATCTGGACGTACTGTGGCATCTAGCCTTGCAGAGGGGAGTGCCCGGTTGTGGAGAGCGCGGGCTGCGGCATGGGCCGCCTCATTCCCAGCAAGACCAGAGTGGCCACGGGTCCAAACTATTGTTATCTCTATTTCTTCAGGGAGACAGTGAAAGATGGGAAGAGCTTGAGGGGGTGCCAGGCCAGCTTGATACCAGCGGCATGCTTGCTGAGAATCGGTGATGATGGTTAGGTAGGGCTGTTTTTGCTGGGTGGTGGTCGCATGAGCGACGGCGAGTGCCTCTGCTGTGGGAACTGGTAGGTGGCTGCAGTGGCGAGATGGCCGGTAGAGTCCAGGGTGACGAGAGTGGTGTGTGAACCGCTGGGAGTATGTGCGATATCCGTGTAGCGCGTTTGGGTGTCGGTTTCATATCGCCATGTGAGCGCTCTGACACGAGCTTCTCGCCTTCCCCTATTGAACGACGGATGCATATGTTTCGGGATTGGGGCGACCCTAAGCCGCTGGCGAATGTGAAGAGGGATGCGTTGAAGTTCGTGAGTTGCAGACGGGGTGGACCGGCCAATGGTGCGAAGCACGTTCCTGCCAGTGGGAGTAAGGGCCAACCGTTGTAGCTGTGAGGTTCGTTGGGCTTCCAGAATTTCGCTGAGGGTATTATGCAGCCCAAGTTGGAGTAGATGGTCAGTACAGGTACATGTAGGGAGGCCCAAGGCATCTTTGTAAGTGTTGCGGATTAGGGCGTCCAGCTTGCTGGTCTCTTGGGGTCTGAGATTCACAAATGGGGCTCCGTAGGTGAGACGGCTGACCATGAGGGCTTGGACAAGACGACAAGTGTCTGGCTCTTTTAGACCGTATGCCGATCCCCGGATTCAGCATATAAGGTGGATGAGCTGGGAGACTGTTCGGTGCAGTTGGGGGAGTAGGGCAGAGCCTGAACCATCCCAGTGGAAGAGAACGCCTAATATCCTGAGCGTGTTAACTTGGGGGATAAAAGACCCACTTATGCTGACCTGTGGGTCAGGGATGGGCGCAGCCGGGCGGCCTCTTATGCGGGCGCGGAGGACCAGTAGGGCGGACTTAGATGGCTCGCAGGTCAATCCCCTGGGCTGAAGGTAAGCAGTAGTGGTGTCGACTGCTTGCTGAAGTATGCCCTGTTGTTCACCGCTAGAGCCTTGGGTGGTCCAGATAGTCAGATCATCAGCGTAGAATGCGTGGGGTAGGCTGGGAATGGCTAGCAGTTTGTCAGGGAGGTGAAGCAGAGCTATATTAAAGAGAAGAGGCGAAATAACCGATCCTTGTGGTGTGCCTTTTGCCGGGGTGTGGAAAGTAGGCAAGAGTAGAGGGCCCACACGGAGTGTAGCTGTTCTTTTCTCAAGGGAAAGGTATTTACGCCGCAGTTCATGGTACTCAGGTTTTCCAGTATGGCTTCGTGGGTGACGTTGTCGAATGCACCCTTGACGTCGAGCGTTAAGATTGTTTTGGGAGAGGTGCAGCTCAGGTGGTCCACCACCAGTTCCCTGAGCTACAGGAGAACGTCTTGAGTAGATAGGTGTTGCCGAAAACCAAACATTGTGAAAGGGTAGAGGTTGTGGTCTTCCAGGTATGCGGTGAGCCGCTGATGTACTAGGTGTTCGAAGAGTTTACCGATGCATGAGGTCAGGGAGATTGGTTGAAGTGTAGTCGGCGTCAGTCAGTGGCTTGTTAGGTTTTGGGATCAGTATGATGTCCGAGTGTCGCCACTGCTCAGGTAGAGTTCCCCCTGCCAGTGATAATTGTAAAGTTCGAGAAGGTCTTGGAGTGTGTCCTCGTCGAGATTGCGTAGAGTGCGGTAGGTAATATGGTCCTTTCCTGGGGTGTTGTTGCGGGTGAGGCGGGCCAGGACAGCTTGAAGTTCAGTGAAGGTAAAGGGGGCGTCTAATGCTTTGTTAGCTGGGCCCGTGTAGCATGTATCGGGGATGGGTGGGTAGGTAGTAGGGTCGCCAAAAAGATGGTCAGGGATTGACTTGAGGAGTTGTTGAGAGGGGAGAACGCTGTTGCGGATTAGTTGATGGATTCTATGGTTTGTGTATCTCTTAGTATTGGCGTTGTCGAGAAGGGAACGGAGGAGATGCCACGTTTTCTTTGTGTGGAGATTCTGCAATCAGCTCTTGGAGCTGATTGCAGAAAGAGTGCCAATTTTGTCTCTGGAGATCGGCGGCATATGCTTGCGCTTGCTGGGTTAGGAGGGCTATGAGCTTTTTAAGTTTACGGTTGTGCTTTTGCCGTTTCCAGCTTTTAGTAAGACTACGACGCGCGTTCCAAATGTGCATAAAGTGGGGGTCGACTGCCGGAGTGCTGTCAGTAAGTGCGATTTCTTGAGTGTGCTTTTCAACCCGGTGTTCGAGGGCCTGGGTCCAGTCACTTAAATTTTGGCTTATTGCAGGGAGAGGGGTTGGATCTTCACGGAAGGCGGACCAGTTAGTCAGGCGTGCGCTGCCCGTCCGGGTCGTTTTCTTTTTGGTTGGGAAGCGAAGAGAGAGGAGATGATGGTCACTGCCGAGTGTTTCGTCGAGTCGGGACCATTGAATCCTGGAGATGTTTGATGTGAATGATAAATCAGGTGTGTTGTCTCTGGTGACACTGTTGCCGGTGCAGGTTGGAAAGGTGAGGTCGTTTTGGAGGATCAACTGGGGGTTCTGGGTGGCGCGTAAGAGGGCCGTGCCTTTCTTGGAGGCAAAATGGTAGCCCCACGCAGTATGTGGGGCGTTGAAATCTCCGAGGAGAAGTGAAGGGGCGTCCTTGGACAGGAATGCGGCTTCGTAAATCAGTGCCTCAATGTTGTGGAGGTTATCAGATGGGGGACTGTTGATATTCAGGATGAAGATGCTGGAACCGGTCGGCCTTGTGGAGATGAGCTCTACAAAGGTATGAGGTACGGTTTGATTAAGACAACGTGATTGGGCCGGAAGGGAGTTATGTACGAAAGTGGCGGCGCGATGCTGGTGGTCTTGCGTGAAGGCAGTATAATGCGGTAGGCGGGGGGTAGGAGTGTTGGTCTCTCGCAGGGCAATGACATCCGGAGGATCTTGTTTGGTAAACAAGTCTAGCTGGTGTCGCTTGTTGTTGAGGGAACGGCAGTTCCACTGGAGTACGACGAGGTCGGTATCCGGGGCATTAGTCACGGTAAGGGTGATGTTTGAGTTTCTTGGGTTGGTGAGTCGATGCCAGGGAGTTCTGTATGCCTTGGATGGTCTGCTCTAATTTGTTTTGCCGCTCAGTTATTGCCTGGATGCCACTACATACGGGGGCCAGAGTCTCGGTTTGTGATGTTATCAGTTCTTTTATGGCTTCCACTATTTTCATGTCAATGAGTGCATGAATCTGTTCAGGAAGGGGTGCTGGTGGGGGCGGCGGGGCTGGGAGGGGGGG
The DNA here is from genome assembly GCF_048455015.1 of Haemaphysalis longicornis. NCBI lineage: Eukaryota > Metazoa > Arthropoda > Arachnida > Ixodida > Ixodidae > Haemaphysalis > Haemaphysalis longicornis. The sequence continues at coordinate 124,807,296 of NW_027526214.1, read as the reverse complement.
GGGCTAATAGGGCATCAATTTTGGCAGTTAGAGAGGCGAGTTGTGCCTAGAAACGTTGCTGCTGTTGTTTAAGTTCAGCAATAGCACCGTAGTAGGAAGGGTGGATTGGTGGTTGGTGTTTGGGGGGGATGGGGGAGGGAGGTGAACTTAGAGCAGTGGGAGTAGAGTTGAGAGCATCTGACCAGCTCACCTGCGGTTGGATGGCGTTCCGGTGTTCAGGGTGGGCAGTCGAGGATTGGGCTTGTATGGCTGGAAAGTCCTGGTCGTGGTAGGCCAGCCGGGTCTGATCGATTGGTTGGTATGGGGACTGGGCAGGAGGGCGGAACCTCCGTGTTTGGGGAACCGGTAGCAAGCGTTTGGGGCATTCTTTTTTGGCAGTGGCATGGGGTCCATCACACAGTTTAAACCGAGGGGCACAGGAGTGGTCCGGCGACGGGTTGTCGATACCACAGGCCGGGCAGCGTGGCTTGTCGGGGTGCGGGCACACGTCTTGACGGTGCCCTATCTCACCACAACATTGGCAAGTCTAAGCGGCGCGGTGGTATGGACGGCAGCGCACCATTTAACAGTCTAGTTTATTATAGTACGGAATGCGGAGTCCGTTGAAGGTCAGTAGAGCTGATCTCGTGTGACCCATGAGGCGGGCGTCGATCAAGTACGGTCTGTTAGCGGCGGTGAGCTCAATGAGTTGGTCCTGCGTGATGCCCTCGGGAATGCCGTGAATCACTCCACGAGGAGTGCCTGGAGGGGGCTTCATATAGGCAGATACTGCATAGGTAGTGCTTTGGATGGTTAATGCGGTGAGTTGGGAGAGTCGATCAGCGATATCTGGGCCAGGGGTGGCAGCTATGAGGAGGTTTTGGGCTGGCTGTATTTGCAGTGTGACAGTCGCACGGAAGAGGGGGCCGGGGATCTCGCTTGCCGCGACGAGGCTGCATACCAGGTCACGAGCAGGCCAGTCTCCGACGCAAAGGCCGTCATGAGGTCGGATGACAGTTATAAAGTGGTTTGGCGGAAAGCGAGGAGGCGGTATTTCTCGTGCGGGGACGGCAGGCGTTGTAGCGTTTGTGGGGCGTACCTGGTTTCCAGCAACGGTCTTGTTCCTGCGGGAGTTTATGACTTGACGCCATGGGTTAGGTGCCGCAGCAGTTCTTCCTTTCGAGACGTCGAAATCCATGTGGCCGTCTGCGCTGTTTCCGTTGACAAGGTCTTGCGCCGGCGATGATGTGTTGTCTTGGTCTTGCGTCGGTGACGGTGTGTTGTCTTGGTCTTGCGTCGGTGCCGATGTTGTCTTGGTCTTGCGTCGGTGACGATGGGTTGTCTTGGTCTTTCGTCGGTGCCGATGTGCTGTCACGCACCGTAGCGCAGCTGCGGGATGGCGAAGGGGGCATGGTAGATGGCAGGTGCACGTGAGCGTGCAGCTGCGGCAGCTCGGGGAGGCGGCCGCTCGTACTAGGCCTGTAATGTAGGCCTAGCGGCGGCTCCGGCGTGGTCGGTAGGTTCGATGGTCCTAAGAGAGCCGACGATCGTAGGTGGCAAACGATGATATCCAGAGACGCCAGAGGCACTCACGGAGACGATAGGGGCACAAACGTGGTCAGGCAGGCGGAAAGATCGCGATTGGAGTGACAAAAATGGGAGTCGAAGCGGGGCACAAGCACCCGTGTCGGCCCCCTGTCGGCGATCTCCCATACGTTCAGGATGAAAAGTTTACAACAGAGAACTTGAGACCCATATCACTTACATCCTGCGTAGGATAATTATTTGAACATATCGTCCAAAATCGTCTCTCCTCATTCATTGAAGACCATGACCATTTTCCCAACACTATGTATGGGTTTCGCCCACACTTATCCACTCAGGACGTACTCATTCAAATTAAAGACGACATTCTTGACCGGCTTCCCAAGAACCATAAGCGCTGCATCCTGGCTCTAGACATAAAAGGTGCTTTCGACAACATCAGTCACCACGCTATCCTTCAGGGCCTTTCATTAATTGATTGTGGGCAGAGAGTGTACAATTACGTCGCAGCCTTCCTCACGAAACGCACCGCGACCATTGGAATTGGACATTTACGGTCTGCTCCTTTCAAGACGATCGCTCGTGGCACCCCACAGGGGTGAGTCATCTCGCGACTTTTGTTTAACCTTGCCGTGAAGGACCTCCCACCATTATTGCAAGATATTCCTCACCTTTGTCACGCCATCTACGCAAATGATCTCACCTTTTGGACGCCTACAGAATCCATGGGTGAGCAACAGGAAGCACTTCAAGCCGCTATAAACATGGCGCAAAGATACCTTCGAGAACGAGGTCTTGAATGTGCCCCAGATAAATCGGCACTTTTGACACTTAGTGCTGGTACCCCGAAACAAAACAAGTCCACCGTCCCAGACCCGGACCTATTCATAAATGAGCAACCCGTCCCAACTGTGCCTCACTTGAGAATTCTTGGACTTGTTATGCCTAAAAATGGCTCTGGGCTCCACACAATCGCTCCCCTCCAGAAGACTGTCAACCAGCTGACACACATAATTCAGCGCGTCGCACATCGACGATATGGCCTCAAAGAACCTGACACGCTCAAAATAATACAAGCAGTACTCATAAGTAGAATCACCTATGGAACACCGTACTTGGCCCTTAAAACGAACGAAAAAGCCAGACTAAATATAATTATTCGCCAAGCCTACAAGACTGCGCTCGGGCTACACTCGAAGACATTGACATCTAAATTATTACAATTAGGCGTACATAACAGTTGGGAGGAATTACAAGAAGCGCAGCACACTTCTCAGATAGAGTGCCTGAAGAAAACGACGACGGGGCGCGCAACTCTTCACCGATTAGGTTATACCACTAGACCGGTTAAAGATCAGAAAACAACCATACCTTTGAAGATTCGACAGCACATACGAGCGGCCCCAATACGAAGAAATATGCATCCAGAGTACAACAAGCCAGGAGAATTGCCCGAGCACGAGCCATGTCCGCCAGATATGCAAATGACCTAAATACCTGTTATGTGGATGCATCCCCTTATCCGCACCATCCGGCCCACGTAACTTGTGTAGTGAATGGACGGGGCAAAGAGATCACATCCTGCACCGTCAATACCGCAGCGATTGATACTGCCGAAGAAGCCGTGATAGCCCACGCCATCATCACTGCCCAATACCCAATCACCATACTTACCGACTCTCAGGCAGCGTGCAGAAATTACTTACGAGGTCGAATTTCTAAAACGGTACTTCGTCTTCTTTTATCAAGACAGAGCATTCCCGAAGTTTATAGTTTGGGTGCGAGGACACGAATCCCTTGAGGGGAATGAGGCGGCTCACGCCGCTGCCCGCGAATACATACACCGGGCCGTTTCCCTCACGGGGCAGTCACCACCTCATCCACCTAATCCGCAACCTCTCTTGCGCTACACAGATATATTGGCGGACTACCGACACAAATGGCAATTTTTCCACATTCCACACCACCAACTCACAAGGGATGAAGCAACAACGTTCAGACGACTTCAAACTAACACGTATCCACACCGTACCTTCCTTCATGCCATTTATCCGACAGACTATCCAGCCACCTGCCACTACTGCCCAGCGCCCGGTACCCTATACCATCAGGTGTGGGAGTGCCAAAAGACACCAGACCTGCACCCGCTTCCCAACCTCTCTATACAACAGTGGACGGCGCGGTTGACCAGCAAGGACCCTACTTGCACAAAGCAAGGAACCTACTTCCAGCTTGACCTGGTGCAAAGTGCCAGTGCAAACTGCATGGTACAAAATGCCGCACTAGCAAGGAACCTACTTCCAGCTTGACCTGGTGCATAGTGGCCGCGCAGCCAGCCGCAGCCACGGGATCCCGGACTAGGGATCCCCTCCACCGGGCGGGTGCCCTAACAACTGCACCTGTTGTTTTAATGAAGATTTTCCTCTTCCTCCTCCTCCCCTTTTGACGGGAAGATCAGATCGTGGGGGATTTCTACACTCTCGAATTGGGTTCTATGCGCCGGGATGTTTATTTGGATTAGTACGGCTGTTTTCGAATTCGCTTAGGTTTGGAATGCTTTGTAATCGGTAAGTTTAACTGCTTTGCCACACTCTTGGGGGCTATAATGTCTGGAGGGGTTGGAGCCGATTGGTTGTGTAACTGAAAGTTGCTTCGCTTTTTTTTCAATTCCTACAGTTCCCCTACAGTTCCTCTGTTAGCCTCGGACGGCCGCGGAGTCACTATTCGAGGGCTGGTTCATACTGAGTGTTAATTTGGGGCGCAGACAGGTTGTTGACGCTTTTGAGAACCTCTCCTAGGGCAGTTCAGTTGAGCAGTTCAGCGCGGAGGTTACCTTCTGGTCTTCAGAACTTAACAATTTATTCTCAACCTATGGTTGCACAAATTATATTAGCATACCGACCAGGCTCACAGCGAACTGTCAAACGCTTCTGGGCATATGCGTATTTAATCTAAATCAAAACGTTATTACCTCCGGTATACCTGCGGCGGATATTAGCGACCATCTTCCCGTTTTCTGCTTCGCCACTTCAAAAGTCCACCAAACACCAAAAATACTAGCGTTCTACGCCGGCATTTAAAAGATGACACACTCAATCAGTTCAGGATGCTTGTTGAAGCCATTGACTGGTCAGATATGTATATATGACGCAGAAGACCCGAATGAAGCGTACAGCGAATTTCTTCGTATATTCGCGAATGCTATGATCTGGCGTTTCCCGTGGGAGGCATCGCAAAAATTAAGAAGTATACGCAAGCCATGGATTGACGCAAATTTGTGCAAACAAATCAAGAAAAAAACATTCCATGTGTAGGAAAGGGAGCCGTGGAGTCGTGATGCTGGGGCTCTCCTCCATTTACTCCTGATGTGCAAGCCCCGGCCAGAAATGGGGAGCGGCGGTGGCACACGACCGCCCCTGGAGCGCAGCCGTGTTCCCTGTGTTCGGGCAAGCACCGCTGGGATGATGGTAGGCAGCTGTTCATGATGAGGATAGTGGCGCTGCAAGCAGGTGCCGATGACGCGCCACTACACACGCATCACGACTTTGTGCGCACAAGAGAGCCCTCTTATCTAAATTTTAAAAATACCGAAACGCCTTGAACAACACCTTAAAAGCGGCTCAAGCCGAATACCCCGCGCGCATGTTCCTGGACATACAAAATGAGCCGAAAAAGGTTCGGGACGCAATCAACGGGATAACGAACAGAAAGCCAACTAGACAAATCCCGCAGGCGATAGCAGTGAATGGCTGCCTTGCGAGGTGCCGACCTAGCAAATAGTATGAATGAGCACTTTATAAAAACAGGCACCAACCCAGCTGAAACATCATTAGAAAACAGTGAACTGCAGTTAGCCAATCAATTTTCTTGCGTCCAACCAATGCAGTTGAAGTAGATGTGTCGATAAGGAAACTAAAAAACCACACGGCTTTAGGAGCAGACGGAATCAGTGCGCGCCCAATTAAACATGTTAGGTATCTAATTAACGATGTCGTATTTACATAGTGATTTCTTATTTGACATAGCTTATATAGAAAGTTTGTCCCTTACCACTGGGATATTTCCGGATGAAATAAAATTGGCCCGTGTAACGGCAGTTCTTAAAGGGTAAAACAAAGAAGAGTTCTCAAACTATCGTCCAATACCAGCAATACCCATCTTTTCAAAAATATTCGAGGACGTAATACTTGACAGGCTGGAAGCTTTCTTCTCCAAGCATTCCGTAATTGAGGAACGCCACATCGGATTCCAGAAACAGAAATAAACTGAGGAAGACCAAATAATTGAGAATTTTGAACAAAGACACTTCACTCTATGGTTATATATGGACATAAGAAAGGCTTTCGACTCTATAAATCACAGAATCCTAATGAGTAAACCGCAGAACTATGGAATACTGGGAATTGCGATTTACTTGATTGAGTTACTTGAATTGCAGACGACAGTTCTTGCAGCTATTGTACGACCATAACACTACAACAAGGCGTACCACAGGAGTCAAAATTAGGCCCATTGCTATTTTCGATCTATGTGAATGACATTGTAAACGTACCTAATTCTTCGCAAATAATCATGTACGAGGACGAAACCAATACGGTTTTTACGTAAGACAGAATAGACGACCTTGAAGATAAAGTAAATAGGCTATCAATATTGCTATCAGTCTGGTTAAAACATAACCAATTGCTACATCTAAATACTTCCAAAACCACGTCCCCAGCTTTCCGGCTCGCGCCTAGTTCAGCCATCGGCCACCAGGCGCCAGGAATGAGCGTAATTTAAGGGACGGCTATCTTTGCAGCCTGATTACTCAAAATTACCGGAATCTTCTGCGATGATTTTCTTATCAGGTCATCTTGGGAGTCATAACTACCAGTACATAAAACATGGCTTCCGTATCTTGGTTCCACAAGGTTCCTGAAGGGTTTAAAGTGTAAGTATTGCGGAGAAGCTTCAAGCATTTCGGGAAAAGCTCCTGTCGACCAAGGGGCAGACCACGTGCTGATTACTCGGTAGGTGCTTTGCCTCGTCGTTGTATCAGTCCGGGCTCCAAAAAAACCGCAAGTTTTTTTTACGCCTACGCGCGTAACTGGCGCGTTCGATAAGAAACGGATAATGTGGGGCTAAAGCGAAGCGGTGTTGCGATTTCTGGGTGCTGTTACAAATCGTCGGTGTGTGAGCGCGCACGCTTGTGTGCATGCGTGAGTGTGCGTGCGTGCGTGCGTGTCTGTCTGTCTGTGTGTGTGCGCGTGCGTATGTGTGTGTGCGGGCACGTGTGCGTGTGTGTGCGCGCGTCGTGTGTGTGCGTGCGTGTGCGTGTTCGCGTGTGCGTGTGTCCGTGTGTGCGCGCGTGTGCGTGTGTTTGCGCTAGTGTGTGTGTGTGTGTAAGCGTGTGAGTGTTCGCGTGTGCGTGTGTGCGTGTTTGCGCTAGTCTGTGTGCGTGTGCGTGTGCGTGTGCATGTGCGTGCGTGTGTGCGTGCGTGTGTGTGTCCATGCTAGTCTGTGTGCGTGTGCGCGTGCACGCACACACACCCACACACACACACACGCATGGATTGTGTGTGTGTGTGTGTGTGTGTGTGTGTGTGTGTGTGTGTGTGTGTGTGTGTGTGTGTGTGTGTGTGTGTGTGTGTGTGTGTGTGTGTGTGAAAATAAAGCAGTCGTGAATGTCCTTCTGCAGTGACAGAAAGTTTTGTTAATTGCATTTCACTTGTCTCTTTTCACTTGTTTCCTCGTGTGAGAATTCAAGTGACGTCACATTGGTAATTGTCGTGGGTGCCGTTTACAGATTATTAGTCCAAGCACATTTACAGCGTGGATTGGAGCAAGAAGTTTTTGTATTTTGCCTAATTAGATAATTAGTGAAGATTATTTAGCCAGCTTCTCAAGGAGCAACTCCAGGCAAAAAAGTCCAAATAGAAAGTTGCATAGCCGTTTGCAAAACTACCGAATAAATAGTTTCCGTAGTATTTTCCCGCTTGCCCATGCATGATATACAAGAACACTGCGAGACATGCCCTCTTGTCGTAATTGCCGTGCTTCAAAACGTTCGGTGCACAAACAGCCACAGGCGTGCTGCCGCTTTAAAACCGACACGTCAGCGGCGCAAACGATAACCGTTGCCTGTTCTTATCGCTATGACGGACTGTCGCGAGGGGAGCACATCGCTGGCGTAGATGGCACAGCCAACGCCTACATCGCTGAACTGTCTCCTTTCAAGCGGCAGCACGCCGATGGCTGTTTGTGGCGAAACATTTGGGAGCACTGCAATCAGGACGCGCAAGCGGGCATGTCACGTGGTGTTTTTTGTATTTTGTCAGGAAGCAGAAAAACAGTAATACCGATTAGATAGAGAGACAGAAATTGTTTGTTCGGACATTCTGCAAACTACTCTGCAACTTTCAAATTGAATTTTTTTGTTTTGCCTACCTCCGTTGCTTCAGAAGTTGGCTAATTAAGCGTGACTGATTATTTGATTAGGCAAGGTACAATAAATAGTGCGACATGCTACATATAAAATAGGGCAACATGCCATCGGTCGCGTCGTTTTAGAGTGCATCGGCATATTTTTTGAACTCCGGCTGAAGTTAGCTGGAACACCCTAACATATAGTACTGGATTGAACAATGAGGTTGGTTTGAGGATTGATTAGAAAGCTGACGGGCTGATTGACATTTAATGGATTTATAATAAGTAACAATGCACCGTGAGAATATTTTTTTGTGATTATTATGAACTATTTTCTTTTTGTGCACCTTTTGTGGTCATCTAGCGCCGAAAAGAGCCTTCCGATATACCGCCCATTTGGCTCGTTCCGTTTGCGAAATGGCACCGTGTGTATTGTTCGGCATACCGCCGTTGGCGCGGCGGTTCCACGATGGCCGCAAATGTCCACGGTGGCTTCCGCTCTCCGCTATCCCAAAGCATAGGGTCAAAGTCGTCCCAAAATTATTAGAACAGGATTTCAAAATTACGGTAATACTACACTGATTCCTGGATGTGCAAAAGTACGAAGAAGCAATTGTCGTAGTTAACTGTTCCGGCAATCTTATTGCCTGCCTGACTCTCCTTCATGCTGGAACGAAGAAGCGGAGGTTGGAGCAATCCTCTCCGCATTCTGAGTAGCTCAGGTACCAAATATATGCGTGAACATCATTACAGACTCTCAAATGGCATTAGACTATTGGCTGCAGCCAGAATACCTAAACTCTTCGGTAAGATACTCCCATCCACAATAAAGAAAGTTAACGTTATCTGGACACCTGGGCAGAATGGGTGGAAGAGAACGAGGCACCGACAAAGGGGCACGTGAACTCAAAAACCTTGCTCCTCGCGAGCACGATTACCTCAATAATAGTGGTCGCGAGGAGCTACCGCTGATTAATCCAGCCATTTCCGGGAGATGGCTGGACGTCTCCTCATCCTATTCTAAAAACACGATCCTTCATCGTGCAACAACGGGTTTCACTTCTGACGAATCGCGCAAACTCCGTCAATGCCAAACCTACACAAGTATCTACAAATCTGCGTGGGCGAAGATGTTTGGCGGGAACATGAAAGATAAGCTTCAAACTCTGCTAAATTCGGGAACACATCCATCCTCTTACGCGTAACCCGGCCATTTCCAAGCGTACGCTATGGGGAGAACCACTCGAACATTATGCCGTATTTACTCGATTCTAAGCATCTTATTTTTTCCAAGATTGCGATGCCCAAAGGGGGTCTTTAGATTCGAAAAACCTACATTTCCTCCCCCTATCCCCCGCGCCACTTATTTTTGCGGCCGTATCTCGACGAGACGGCCGAACGGAAAAATGTTTTATTGGGCAAACATTCAACCGAAAAATAGGTACTGTGAACTCGCCGCTTTCGTATGACACAAAGTCACCTTCACTCCCATTCGAGGGAGTTGTGCGGCTTGGACCGCCGCTTTCAGTATCTCCCAGAAAATCGTCTTCTGTTTCGTTGAACTGATTTGTAATTGAAAGATTTTTAAATGACTTGGCCACAACGTTAACTCGAGCCAACTTCCACTCGTCTGAAATCCGCCTTGCGATGGCTGCTTAGAAAAGGGGGTGCTTAGGTTCGCATACAATCCGAATTTTTTCCCCGACAGCAGAGGAGGGTGCTTAAAATCGGGATGTGCTTAGAATAATGTAAATACGGCATATTCCTCTTTTATCGGCACGTGGAAGGCAGCTTGTCTATTTCGTTACCTAAAGATCAGCGTGAGGTGACTGAGAGGGAACAAAAAGGAGCTTTCGCATTTTGTACCCTAGACCTAAGGTTACAACTTTGAGATTTCTACCATCTGTTTACCCCATTTTGCTATGCTACCACAACTCCTTCCACAACCAACATCTTCACCCTCTACTTACGCAAAACTACACCGCTCAGTCCAGCCTAGACAATATCGCATAACACTTTAAAACACTGGCAATGTCGCTTTTTCGCTCAAACTGAACACTACCCTGCTTTTTCTTTTTATATTTACCACTACCCCGCAGCTACAACCTTTCACGATCACACCTTAAGCCGCATAACCGCAGAGGGCCTCTGTCTCTTGTCGGATGCGGTGATTAAAAATTCCGGGCCATCTCCACCAACGTGAAACCTGGTGAGGGGCGAAGTATGTAGTGTATAAGTGTATTCTTGGCGCCTTGGCATTTTCGCAAACGGAGATGAGGCCGTTGGGGGTAGAGGTATACAGCTTTGCTGTAAAGGTCTGTTGTCTTAGAAGCACGAAGCTCTTTACCGCGAGGCGTAAACAAGTGTCCCGCTGTTTTTTTAGTACGCCTTACGTTCTAGCGCGAGGCGTAAACGAGTTTCTCGGTGTTTTAGTACCGTGAGTACATGAGACGACGACTAAAATGCGACAGGAGACCACAACAGCCCCAGCCCCTACGAGGCTTCGCCCATAAAGCCCTTGCTGCTAGTCTTTCTCTCTTTGGTGACTCAGTGCTCGTGAAGAGCAAGTCCTAAATGCAGTAATAACTATGCTCCAAAAAGCCTCCTGGGCGTCAATAAAACGCTGTCGCGCCATGGATCTGAAGAAGCGAAATGGCCTCTGCAACTCTTCCTTGATATCTTCACATACAGTCGCCTCCGCAGAATTAGCGGCTCTGGTAAGGCTTGATTATCGCATGAGCGTTGCACATGCATTTCATAATACGGTCACAGAGCAGCAGGACGACACAATTACGTTACAACACGAGCCAAAAGTTTCTGAAAATAAATTATTGGCCGTGTTGACAACAGCTAGACTTAGGCATTTACCGTTGTACGTACAAAGCGGGTATGCCGACGGCTCACGCTTACTTTTTGACAGCGGAGCTGTAGAAGCATTCTTCTGTTCGTGCGGATGTGGCGAGGAAGCAAGGAGCCCACGAGCAGTTGTTGGGAGTGCGCGCTTCAATGAAAAAGTGCGGTTGGGGAGATTCGGGGAATCGAACCCGAGACCTTCGCGCCCTCAAACCGGCCACCTTACCACTCGGTCATCCCAGAGGCCCGAGGGGCACGGGGTTACTAGCAGCAGGAAAGAATAACACATGCAGCCAACTGAAAAAAAAACTCCTCCCTATGAAGCGGCCCATGCCGCATCCCGCGCTCTCCACAACCGGGCACTCCCCTCTGCAAGGCTAGATACCACACGACGTCCAGATTCCGCAAGCACCACCTTAACACCGCTCGACTGTACCTATAGCTCCATCCTTTCCCTCTACACAAACAACAGGAGAAGGTACCCTCCTTCCCCCACATCCCTTACCCCACATGAAGCCTATGTCAATTTCGCCGCCTTCAGACAGAAACTTTCTATAATCACACGATTCTCTCACACATCTCCCCATCCCTCTTCCCCCAGAACTGCCAAGCGTGTGACCTTCCTCTTACCACCTACCACTCAGCCTTCTCCTGCCCACATCACTCAACCCCCCTTTACGCCCCCACCCTTGAGCAGTGGGAGTCCGCTCTGACCAGTTCGGCACTGGAGCAGCAACTCGCCCTGGTGAAACAAGCTGAGAGGCTCACGGCCTCCCGTACATGGAAGGCTGACTACTTCCCCTTCCCTTTCCCCTCAAGCTCAAATATATGCTTTTACCACCACCACTCTAGTCAGAATCGAACCAGGGTCTCTCGTGCTCCGAACGTGGCGTCTATCCGATTGCGCTACCATCGCACTCGGGTCGCAACGCTCTTCCTTTGCGGTCACAGCGCATACCTTGGCTTTGGACTTTGGCGTAGGTTTTCGCTTCGGACTTTTACAGTTTGTATTTTGGAATTTAGGATGGTGGATTGTGGATTGTGAAAGCGCTACCTGCATTTATTTGAAGCGTTCATCATACAGGGGCGTTAAGTTTGAGTACCTAGCGTGTTTCAAGAATGGTACTCTGGTTACAGCTGTGCTTGCAGAAGACGTAGAGAGGTCTTTGTGAGCAATAGATGGTGCCAGCACAACATGTGTTTGAACCCTCTAAACGTGGCTGAATCAGTGTATCATTGTTTGTTGCTCTGACTCATTGCGCATTACTGGGTTGTTGTTGCAACTTAGTGCTGACGCCGAGGAAAACCCTGCTCCTAACAATAAGCTGGAAGAGATACTCTCTGATGTAGCGCATCAGTGTATGTCATTCCCGCTAACACATGCAAATAAATCCGCTGAATTCAATGACTCGGCCGCTGTTTGCTTCCTACTTTTCGGCATCCACAAGGGATGCCACGCCTAACGTACAATGACGCTTTTAATGCACGTCTGATGTTCAACCAGCCATTCAGCCTGCACGCACTTATAGAATGGGCGCACCACCGCTAGCTCCACGTTGTAATTTTCCCTCCAACACCCGAACTAGCCCCTTTTTCCCGCATCGACACTACGAAATACCATTACAGTAAAAGGTAATCTTGCAGCGCGACGCCGCTGGCTCGCTCGTACTTCATGAAGGCAGGAGCATGCCGTGCAGAGACGACGCTCTGGGGAACAACGTGCAGAAGTGTCGGTCTACAAATTGAAATTTTTCTAACACGAAAGTGTTTCATGCCCGGGTATACCAAGATCTCAGTGACGTCTCATCCGTCGCAGAAGTGACGTCACCAGAAAAAGCGCCGTTGACGCGGCGGGCCCGGATTCGAGCCCACGAACTCACTCGCCACAACGGGAGGCACGGGAAACTCTGTCCACTGCGCTATGAAGAGAGACGTAAGCAGCTGCACGAACGTGCCTTATGTCTTTCCCTGTGACTCATTGAGATGGTGCTGTCGTCTAGGAGAGGCGATGGGAAGTAGCGCATCATGACGCCAGTGAACGCCGACGGTTGGCGCCTCTATGCCAGCGCCTTCTTATGCGGGGGAAGCGCGTGAATTGAGGCACAATCCGCTGTCGCGTTGTTCCCATGACCGTTATGTGTTTCAAGCTGCTGTTTCTGTGCACGCCATTTATGGTTTTGTTGTCCCGGAATAAGCAGGTTATTTTTTGTTTCATTTTTCATTTTATTTTTCATTTATTTATACTGTTGCCCAGAAGTGGGCCGTTACAGGGTGGAAGTTCAAAATTATTTGCGAAAAAAAATGGTACAGTACAGGTCTTGAAATAATTTCTCGGTATTATTGTGAGCAGCAGCTCTAAGTAATACATAACAAGAAATGGAACACAAATGCGGTGTAATACAGCCGTGCAGAACAGTACATGACGCATTTTAGGCGGCACTTCTGCACCGCGCTGAAGATTTGAAAAACAACTACTGCAGTCTCATGCGACCAACAAAAAGTACACACGCATGCACACAACGAAACGCATTTGTCACTGTTATTCAGGAAATAGCCGTTTTAGATTTTGTTCAAATGATGTAAGCGGGGTACAACCAATTTTAGACTCCGGCAACATATTCCAATCTTCAATAGCACGTGGGAAATAACTGAACTTAAAGCAGTCGTTACGTGGGGCTAGGGGTGGTATGTACACACTGTGGCGATGTCTGGAGTGTTCTTGTGTGTTGACCTTTAAGAAATCTGAATAGTGTAGTTTAAAATGATTATGAATTAACTGGAAGAGGAATTTCCAGACTATCCATGCCCGCTGTTCTACAAAGTTCAGTAGGTGAATCATGTCGGCGATATTTATTAAAAATAAATCTCGCACCAACTCGCTGTATTTTTGCTATTTTATTGCAGTTTGACTGTGTGTAAGGGTCCCAGACAATTTTAGAATATTCGATAATAGGTCTGAAAGGGTTTTTGTAAGCTAGGCACTTTATATCAGATGGGGCGCTATAAAGGTTACGCCTAAGGCTATACAATGCCTTGGTAGCCCTGGAGCAGAGCACACATATTCAACATGAGTGTTCCACCGGAGGTCGGGCGTAAACCATAACCCAAGATATTTATGGTTTTGTACACGCTTAAGGCTAGCATTGTCAAACTGGTAATGGTAATTTACAGGTGCTTTCTTCCTGGTTATTGACATAGTGACTGTTTTTAAATGCAGAGCATTTCAGTAACTCATGATGTCACCCGCGTTGGCGTCCGTAGTCCGCATCGCTCCCCCGACACTATATAAAAAAATAATTCTTACCGGCGCCAGGTTTCGAACCAATGACTCTGCGGGCGGAACGCAAGGTACATGGCACCCTGCCCACTCCACCACTGAGCCGACACAGAATGGAAAGTTACGAACACGCCTTATATCCTTGACTCATTCAACCGACGGCCACAGGTGCGCCCTCTCCCCCGCGTCCTCTTCGCCTTCTCTCCGCTTGCAACGCCCTCTCTCCCCGCGTTCGGTTCGGGCGCACAGCAGGTGGGGACGTGCGCAACACCCTCTCTCGCCGCGTTGGGTTCGCGCTGATCAACAGTCGGTTCGCGCGAAAGAACAGGTGGGGGCGCTCGCATCGCGCTCTCTCGCCGCGGTCGGTTCGCGCTTAAACGACATATCCGTGCTCCGGTCGCTAACATCTGTGGCGTGATCGTGACGTCAACATCACGCGTTCGTGTGGTGGCGCGATTTTGGCGCTATAACACTCTCTCGCGAGGGGCATTGGATTGGATTCGATTGGCTTGGCTTGGCGTGGATTGGATTGGTTTGGATTGGATTTGGATTGGATTAAAGTGGATTGTGTTGGATTGTGTTGCGTCATAGCCGCGCCACGTTGCGTCATAGCAGCTCCACGTTGCGTCATAGCCGCGGCAGAGGGTTCACGGCACGTTTCACGTTTCACCAGCTACTTTATCGACAATGTCTACGCTGGAAGACAACAATTACAACAACAACCAATACGTAATCCATACGACTTGCAGGCGCGCCCCCCGCGGAAATGCTCTGCATTTGATCGTGCCCCTCGCGAGGGGGATGTTTTTTTTTATGCCTACGCGCGTTACTGGCGCGTTCGATAAGAAACGGATAATGTGGGGCTAAAGCGAAGCGGTGGTGCGATTTCTGGGTGCTGTTACAAATCGTCGGTGTGTGAGCGCGCACGCTTGTGTGCATGCGTGAGTGTGCGTGCGTGCGTGTCTGTCTGTCTGGGTGTGTGCGCGTGCGTATGTGTGTGTGCGCGCACGTGTGCGTGTGTGTGCGCGCGTGCGTGTGCGTGTTCGCGTGTGCGTGTGTCCGTGTGTGCGCGCGTGTGCGTGTTTGCGCTAGTCTGTGTGCGTGTGCGTGTGCATGTGCGTGCGTGTGTGTGTCCGTGCTAGTCTGTGGGCGTGTGCGCGTGCGCGTGCACGCACACACACCCACACACACACACACGCATGGATTGTGTGTGTATGTGTGTGTGTGTGTGTGTGTGTGTGTGTGTGCGTGCGTGTGTGTGCGTGCGTGTGTGTGCGTGTGTGTGTGTGTGTGCGCGTGTGTGAACATAAAGCAGTCGTGAATGTCCTTCTGCAGTGACAGAAAGTTTTGTTAAGTGAATTTCACTTGTCTCTTTTCACTTGTTTCCTCGTGTGAGAATTCAAGTGACGTCACATTGGTAATTGTCGTGGGTGTCGTTTACAGATTCTCAGTCCAAGCACATTTACAGCGTGGATTGGAGCATGAAGTTTTTGTATTTTGCCTAATTAGATAATTAGTGAAGATCATTTAGCGAGCTTCTCAAGGAGCAACGCCAGGCAAAAAAGTCCAAATAGAATGTTGCATAGCCGTTTGCAAAACTACCGAATAAATAGTTTCCGTATTTTTCCGCTTGCCCATGCATGATATACAAGAACACTGCGTGACATGCCCTCTTGCGTGTCGTGATTGCCCTGCTTCAAAACGTTCGGTGCACAAACAGCCACAGGCGTGCTGCCGCTTTAAAACCGACACGTCAGCGGCGCAAACGATAACCGTTGCCTGTTCTTATCGCTATGACGGACTGTCGCGAGGGGAGCACATCGCTGGCGTAGATGGCACAGCCAACGCCTACATCGCTGAGCGGCAGCACGCCGATGGCTGTTTGTGGCGAAACATTTGGGAGCACTGCAATCAGGACGCGCAAGCGGGCATGTCACGTGGTGTTTTTTGTATTTTGTCAGTAAGCAGAAAAACAGTAATACCGATTAGATAAAGAGACAAATTGTTTATTCGCACATTCTGCAAACCACTCTGCAACTTTCAAATTGAATTTTTTTGTTTTGCCTACCTCCGTTGCTTCAGAAGTTGGCTAATTAAGCGTGACTGATTATTTGATTAGGCAAGGTACAATAAATAGTGCGACACGCTACATATAAAATAGGGCAACATGCCATCGGTCGCGTCGTTTTAGAGTGCATCGGCATATTTTTTGAACTCCGGCTGAAGTTAACTGGAACACCCTTACATATAGTACTGGATTGAACAATGAGGTTGGTTTGAGGATTGATTAGAAAGCTGACGGGCTGATTGACATTTAATGGATTTATAATAAGTAACAATGCACCGTGAGAATATTTTTTTGTGATTATTATGAACTATTTTCTTTTTGTGCACCTTTTGTGGTCATCTAGCGCCGAAAAGAGCCTTCCGATATACCGCCCATTTGGCTCGTTCCGTTTGCGAAATGGCACCGTGTGTATTGTTCGGCATACCGCCGTTGGCGCAGCGGTTCCACGATGGCCGCAAATGTCCACGATGGCTTCCGCTCTCCGCTATGCCAAAGCATAGGGTCAAAGTCGTCCCAAAATTATTAGAACAGGATTTCAAAATTATGGTAGTACTACACTGATTCCTGGGTGTGCAAAAGTACGAAGAAGCAATTGTCGTAATTAACTGTTCTGGCAATCTTATTGCCTGCCTGACTCTCCTTCATGCTGGAACGAAGAAGCGGAGGTTGGAGCAACCCCCTCCGCATTCCGACTAGCTCAGGTACCAAATATATGCGTGAACATCATTACAGACTCTCAAATGGCATTAGACTATTTCACGGTCCGCTCCGCTCCGATAGCAAGCGGGAGCTCTACTGCGCATGCGTGGCGCGCTTGGCCACGAACGGCATTGGCTCCGGTTGCGCCAGGCCTCTCAAGCTTGGACGTTCCTTGGTTTCCCTATAGGCGGCGTAAAAATCGACACCAACCTACAGCGGCAGTTTTCAAAATCAAGTCCACCAGACGGCGCAACCGAGAGGTTACTTTTGGTAGAGAATACAAAACATTCATTCCGTGACTCAGAGAGCCAACAAAGTTCGCTTACAATGTGTTGTTTAAAAAGATTATTAACAAGTTCCACATCAAACATCTGTTGAGCAAAATGTACGCAACTTTCTACGAACAGCCGACTGGTGCACCACCTCGCTTGTGAATTCGCAACCACAAAGCCAAGCTAAGCCAAGCTGGATTGCGGTTAACTTATTCTCTGTGGTCTTGTCAAATCTAGTTTTCTTGAGTATTTCTGCGCTGTGAACATGCAGTAAGTGTGATACGTGCCACCGGGAAGGCTCAGCGACCCGCGTGAGCCTGTTGGAGCCCGTGTTAGCGGGGCCGCTGTACCGCCGCATCGACTTGTTGTGATGGCGCATCTAGGCCTATAGCCAGGCTGCACTCTTCGTTTTACGGACTCGCCTCGGTCCAGACCTCGCCAAACGTACGTGTTGCTCCTCACGACGGATGCGCCCGTCTGAGCGTGCTCGCCACTACAAGTCTGTCTCGCGCGCTGTGCACGGAGTTGGTTCCCACCACC
This sequence comes from Haemaphysalis longicornis, assembly GCF_048455015.1. Classification (NCBI taxonomy): domain Eukaryota; kingdom Metazoa; phylum Arthropoda; class Arachnida; order Ixodida; family Ixodidae; genus Haemaphysalis; species Haemaphysalis longicornis. The sequence continues at coordinate 124,789,655 of NW_027526214.1, read as the reverse complement.
ACGCTGAAGCATCGCCCCAAGGTATGCCGCCACATGTGCGCACCCCTTCCTGGCCGCCCGACAGTCACATTGTGCCTCTTGCTCGCTGGAGACATTGCGATCAATCCCGGCCCCAAGCGCACGTCGTCACGCCCTACTTGCAGCCGCTGCGCAAAGATTGTGCATGACAACGTCGCCGCTCTTCAATGTGATGGATGCGGAAGGTGGGCACATCGCACGTGCGAACTGATGAAGCTCGCTGTATACCGCCGCCTTTCATCGTCGACTGAGTGCTGGTTTTGTGCCCTTCGTTCAAAATCTTAGCGCAAGAGAACGAGGTGTTATGGCAAAAAAAAAAAAAAATGTCACGAAAGCGACGTACAATTGCAGCGATCGAAATGAAATGATGTCCTGGCCCCTGTAAACTTGCGGATGTCAATAAACGATTTGTTCTCACTTGCTGCTCACTGTGGTCTGTGCCAGTCGAGGCCATCTGGTCACCTGGCGTAACATCACTTCACTAGCGCGGCGCAAGTAAACACGCGGCCAGCCAGCAACCAGCAGGAGCAGCGAGCCGGCGGCTGCTGTGCGAGAGCAGCCATGTTATTAAGGAGCTCAAGCGGCCTGTGCAAAAAGCTTCCGCCATGTTTACAAAGCCTTGTTTCAGCGGCACCAAGCGGGCTCCCTCCGTAGTTCACGACGCCGCCGCTACGATTTTTCTGGCACTACAGGCAAAGCTAGACCTTTGCTTCTCTAAAATCCTCCCTGTTCTGTGGTTGCGCCGAGCGAGCGGACGGTCGCAAACGGTCAGCTAAAACTCTCTAATAACTGAAGCACTGGCACTTGATGGAAACCTCCATTCTATCGATCGAGCTGCCGCAATTGAAGCGCACGCTCCGGCCGCAGACGGATAAACGCATGGTAGAACCTGCAGAAGCCATGTCCGGCGAATAACTTTAAAAAGGCAAAAGACATGTCTGCAGTAACCTACCTTACTGTGCACATACCGGCATGCTGTCAACTGGGGGCGGTCGCTACCAACGTTTCCGTGGAAGGTGCCCGTTGCGTAAAACCGCAGCGCACAACACTTGCTCCTCGGCAGTCATGGAGCGAAAGCTTCCTCAAAGTCGTCGCAAAGGGGGTCGGGCGGCAGATGACTGCATGGCCAATGCAAATACTTTCTAGAGACAAAAACGAGCTTTCCAGCTACAGTTTATTTCAGGGAAAGAGCTGGCGCTGGCGGATATGCTGTCACGAGCTCCAGCCAGCAGACCTCCCAAGGACGAAGACAACGAGGACGTGGAAGTAAGGCTCGTCACATTGCTTGCCAGCGAGGTGAATCTAGTGCGATTGACGCAACAAACGAGCAATGATAGTTATGTGAAGTTCGTCATCCAAGCGTTAAAAGGGCAATGCAGAAGAAATATATGTTTGTTGTATTCGAATGGTTTCATGTTTTATAGTGCCCCCAGTTCTTGTCCGGCAACAAACGATGCTTTATTTTCCAAGAAATTAAACGCATTAAGCGAAAATTTTAATTCTCCCGCTAAATCATAAGTTTCGTGACGTCGACAATGACGTATCCAGAGCAGGCCCTTGAATCTAAAGATAGTCTGCTGACCAGACCAGCTACCATCTCACAGACGGCTGTTTGATTATCTTGTTTTCACCCTTTTTCATAGATGGCGCTGCAATACCGCTGAAGTCCCAGTGTTCGCACTTCGATTCTGGCCGGAATTCTATAAATGGCTGCCCTGATGTCAGAATAGCTGCCATGTTTGTTGCCCACAAGCAGAGCGAAAAGTTGCACACTCATACGATGTTCTCATCTCCAAGAGCGCTGAGAAAGCTGCAAGTCGGCCACAACAAAGTGCTGGGACGGTGTCATGTGCAAGCCATGTATTCCTGCCGTATGTCTATTAGGGTAGAAGTAAAAAACATTTATTCAAAATATTTGCGCTTCAAAGCGGGAGAAGCCCTCACGAAGGAGCAAGGATCCGAAGAAGCAGTAGAAAGGCCCAAGGTACTAGAAATGTTCTTCAGAAGGGAAAAGGTTTGGGCGTGTTGGTGAACCAACACGCCCAAATGAACCAACACGAACAATGAACCAACACGACAATGAACCAACACGCCCAAACCTTTTCCCTTCTGAAGAACATTTCTAGAAGCCCTCAGTCCGGGGCCCCTGCGGCGGCTCCGGTTCGGCGTGCCCGGTCCACCAACTGTCGCTGGTCCTCAGGGTCCGAACTGCACAGCGTGGCCTCGCACTGCTCGAGGGTGGGGGTGCGAATAATGGGGGCTGCTGGTGTGTTCTGGCAAGCCCACGTGGTGTGGTACAGTGTTGCATGTTCGCTGCAGTGTGGGCATGTTGGTGGATATATTGTGGGGTGTATGATGTGCAGGAAGCTAAGGTGGGGGTATGTGTTGGTCTGTAGTTGCCGCCAGGCTACAGCCTCTTCTCGGGTAAGCTTCCGGTGCGGTGGTGGGTAGGCACATCTGGCAAGGTGGTGGTGTTGCAGAAGTGCACGGTACTGCTGCTGGACAGGCTCTGGGTCACGAAGCGACTGGAGGGTGCGTGCTCTGGCTGTAGCGTGTGCTCGCTCGTTTCCGTCGAGCCCTGCGTGACCTGGTGTCCATATCAGTATGGTAGGGTTTAGGGTATCCTTGTGCTTTGTAGTAATCGGAGGGCGGATGTTGAGATGCGACCGTTGCCGTAGTTTCTGCAGGCCTGTTGGCAGTCCGTAATTACGTGAAGCGGTTTATTCGAAGTTTCAGACGTCATTGCCAGTGCGATGGCCGTTTCTTCGGCTTCAACGATGTTTTTGGTTTGTACGGTCGCAGTGCAAATGACATCGCCTGAGCCGTCGATGACGCTTACTGCTGTGGCTGGATGGGTTGCGTAGTGGGCCGCGTCCATGAATCGCACATGGCGGTGGGCAGAGTACTTCCTTACTAGGAATTGTACTCGTGCTTGTCTGCGCTGTACGTAATGCTCAGGGTGCATGTTTCGCGGGAGCGGAGCAACCCTGATCAGCGTACGGATGTCCTGTGGCACAGTTTTCAGTCGAGGGTGGCTGGCGTCCGCTATCTGGTAGCCTACACACAAAACACAAGTTAGCCTGAATGGGAGTTTCTTGGCTGGAATACGTCTTTTAAACTCCTCACGACAGACGGCCTGCTCCCACGTGTGGTAGTATGATGGTGGAAAAACTGCCAGTTTACACCGGTGGCCACAAGCCGTCGTAAATAAGCGCATTTACCACGGTTGTTCCTCTTCACAAAACGCAGTATCTGGCTGTGATTACTGCGTTTGTCCTAATGGGAGTATTAAAAACTCCCACGCCACCTCCATTTCCTTCTCCTCCTCCTTCAACCCTTCCTCCTCTACGCGTCCTTACAAAATGGCTGCCAGTTGGTGTCGTGTGTCGTGTGAGCTCCAGCGTCCCCGAAAATTTATTGCCAGTGTGAACTTGCGGCCGGACGAACGGATGTGAAGTGCTTCCCAACAACCGAAGCTCGTTGCGAACATTGCGGAACCAGCTTGGACTGACGTGCGACGGACTGCAACGTCGCCTCCGTGTCACCGACCTTCGAGCCGACGGAATACGCCAGCGAGCCGACGCGAGGCCTAAATGCAGTGATCGCTGAGAGTGGCTCGTTAAAAACAACGCGGTTGTGCCTCTGCGAGGTGGTTGAAGGTAAGATTTTCACGTTTTTTATTGTACGCAACATTTTGGGAGACTTGTTCCCCTTCTAGCGTCAAATAAACTCAACGTGTTTCCCGCGCCACTGCACGGGCGATTCTCCGCCATTGGAGGTGAGCGTTGTGCGTGAAAGACGGCACCATGCCCGGAACGTCATTGGGGAGGCCGAACAGTGTGAAAGCAATGCGTATTTGCGCGGGTCTCGAGCAGAACACTCACTCATTCACACTCGCAAGCAGAATGAAAACTGTCCGAACTCTGGACGGCTGTTAGGTGTTTTTGTTAGGCTGTGTCTGTGGCTTAATGGCAAGCGAGGGTGAAGTTGGCTGGTCAAACGTCGAAGGGCTGCCGCTTTTCTTGAGAAGTAGGTGTGGTGCCAGCCGCGCCTGCTACGAGGAGGGTGACTGCCGCGTGCCGCCGGCGATTAATTGCTTTCACTGGAAAGGGAGAAGGTCGGGGCCCCGTGGGAGCTCTCCGTACGCTAGGCGCGTGTAACTATAACCAGCAAACGCCATTCGAGAGAGCATTCTGTAGAGTCGACAGACGACTGCTTATTATTTTTTTTTTTTTTGAAGGGGGGCACGCGTAGGCGTCACACCGACCGAAATTTTTCCGTAACTTTCGGTGAGGGGAGAGAGGGGCAGTGCGGGGGGTAAAGCCTGAAGCTCGTTCCCAGAACACTACACGCAAGGAAAAGAGGGAAAGGGAGCATTTTGAGAAGTTGGTCGCCACAAGGGTCGCGCACCTTTTTGAACAGCAGAACACTTCGTTTTGACGAACTAGTGAGCGCAGGTGTCTCGGACAGAAGTGCAATTCTGCGTAGCTTTAAACAAACATTCAGACATTACGGAAAGTTGGACACAAGAGTGACAACTTCAGCGTCTTTACAGTGCCGTTTCTTCTTTTTTTTCAGGTCAGATGCCCAATATGCTTATGTATTTGTTACTGCAGATTTAAAGCGTTTTGCTATCCCTCTAATGAATGTGCTGCTGTGGCTTCCAGAAGAACGTGCCAGGGGGTGCGGCAACGTCAGCGTTTGGGAGGCACGTGCAAGCAAACAGCGCACCGACGACATGCTGACCTCATTGTTTGCAAATGGCTTAAATTTTTTTTTTGTTGAGGAGTATTGTAGTAGATAAAGTTCTTACCAAGATACCTTGTGTTCTCGATGTAGGTGTTTTGTTGATTCAGTGTTTTTATTGTCTTATTAACGTGTTCACACGTATGTCGTATTCATGTAATTTTTATGCAATAAATTGACTGTGCAGAAAACAAACTTTTCACGTTTCGCCATTCAACGTTTGAAGCGGAAAAAAACTAGAAATTACGTGATCCCCAACGAAAAATAAAAATGCGGCCTGTGCCCTTATTAAGAACTCCCAAATGCAGTAATAAATTCCACTGCAGCGCTTATATATGAAGCGCACAAAAACACACAAAAAAAAACCTCGAATGCAGGTCAACACTGCTCCCAATGCGCCCCCTGAAAACTCCCATTTGGAGGAAACAATACACTCCCAATGGTACCCCTGGAAACACCCATTGTAGTGGCAGTAAAATGAAACTCCCATATGCTACTGAAAAAACTGCCGAAATAATGGGAGTAAGGCGAAACTCCCATTGGAAGGAGTTTTGAAAACTCCGAATTGGTACTGAGTTATGACACAAGCCATTTACTCCCATTCCGGCTTATTTGTGTTCTGTGTGTAGTTGCCTCAGCACCGTGCGACTGGTCGACGTTTGCCTTAGCCGCTCTAGGTGGCTGACAAGGTGGGCATCAATTATCTCCCACACCTTCTTGTGCACCCCGAGCGCTTCCAGCTTACTAGTGGCGGGGTGAGGAAGGAGGCTATAGCGCTTGCTTGTACGCCTTCCGCAGTAGTATGTCAAGTTGGTCCATTTCCCTCGGTTTCAGCGGGAGGTAATGCGTAGAGTACACCACGCGGCTGACAGCCAGTGCTTGCACCAACTTGATGACATCATCCTCCTTCATACCCTCGTGCCGGTTAGTTACTCGACTCACCATACGCATGATTTGCGAGGTAGTGTAGTTGAGGCGCTGGATGGTTAGCGTTCCTCCTCCGTCTTGCAGGATGTAAAGTCCCAGTATGCGGATGGTTGGGACTACGGGGATGTCGCTACCTTGGAGCTTTATTTGTATTGTGGTGGGTTCCAGTGGCTTGCCACGTGGCTTGCGCCGCAGAATGATGAGCTCGGACTTTTCCGGGGAGCACTGAAGGCCGCGCACACTGGCGTACTGTTGGACTGCGTCAGCAGCTTTCTGGAGCGCATCCTGCATGTCGCCTTCTGACCCACCAGTAGTCCAAATCGTGATGTCATCTGCATACAGTGCATGTTTAATCCCCGGGATGGCGTTAAGTTGTTGTGGGAGCTTCATCATAGCTATGGTAAATAACATTGGAGAAAGCACCGCTCCTTGTGGCGTTCCTTTGTTGGGCATGGTATGAAGGTCCGTTCGTAGTTGTCCGATGCCCGCAGTCGCCGTGCGATCGGTGAGGAATGCCTTGATATACTGGAACATTCGTTTTCCACAGTTCGTGTCACTTAGGTTTTCGAGGATGGCGTCGTGGCTCACATTCCCGAATGCTCCTTTGAAATCAAGAGCGACGATAGCCCTGCTGGAGTGAGGAGAAATGTGCGCCAAGACGTTTTCCTTTAGTTGAAGGAGGATGTCATGAGTTGACAGGTGGGCCGGAATATCAACCGTTCGCTTCTAAATTGTCCCGTAAGCGGCCCTGCTGCCTATGTTCCTCGGGATTACCTCGACAACCGGAGCGTCATCGGCATCTGATGGCTATATAGCAAGCATCCCTCCGGGCGCGGGCAATGGGCACGGTGACACCGCAACGGACATGTCATTGACGAACCACTTCGTATTTTTCGTTCAGGTGAGAAAACGCTTCGGTAAATGTTACAAAAGCAATGACGTATTTACGTTGGTGTTGCCGTGCCCACGGCAGATGTGTGCGCTTGTTGGTGATTGCATTGTTTCAATGAAATGGCTATTGTTGTTAGCTGGTGATATCGAAAGCAACCCCGGTCCCACTCTGGAGCAGCTGGCCACGGAAATTCGAAAAATGGCCGCGGACGTAACTAGTATCAAGGAAAACAACAAAACAGCGCATGAATCAATCACCGCGATTCACAAGAAGTTGGATGTGCTGACACACCTAGAAAGTAGAATAACTGAAGTTGAAGAGACAGTGGATGGAATCGAAGCTACCCTGTCAAGGTTCGGAAAACAGATAGATGACATGGAAAATCGTAGTCGGCGCTCCAATCTTATCATCTACGGCATTCCAGAAACAGAAAATGAAACAACTGAAGACCTTGAGTCCGAGGTGGTAAACAAGCTAATCCAGGACAAACTTACGGTAACCATCTCTGGGATCGAAAGAATACACCGTCTAGGAGCAAAAAGGGAGGACAAAGTGCGGCCTGTTATCTTTAAGCTACTCGATTTCAGGGACATAATAAAAATACTTAAGAACTGCCCCAAACTCAAAGGTACCAAGATATCTGTCGGCGAAGATTTTTCTGTCAGAGTACGTAACATCAGAAAGCAGCTTTGGGAGAGTTGCAAAATTAACCGGGATAACCGTGAGAAAGTCTCGCTGGTATATGACAAGATCAAGTTAAATGATACACTCTACATGTGGGACGAAGAAAGGGGTGTCAAAGTAGAAGTACCAGAAAACCGCTCAATCCAAAAACCAGAGTAAATCAACGTGAAGTACCAAAACGCATCTCTGTGATTAATGTAAACGCGAGAAGTGTGGTGAACAAGACAGTTGAACTGGAAGCGTTTTTACTAGAACATTCCCCCGACATTGTTACCATTAGTGAAACGTGGCTTTCTTGTGATGTGTGCAGCAGCCATACCTTCCCGCCGGGCTATGTTGTTCTCCGAAAGGACAGGTGCACCCGTGGGGGTGGCGTTGCAATCCTAGTCAGGGATAATGTACCTGTTACACCAATGCCTGACGTTGACGGTATAGAAGCCCTGTGGTGTAAAGTTACGATAGGCAAGTTTTCCATTTACGTGGGAACAATGTATCGTCCGCCGGGAGCAGGCTCTGATGCGATACATGTCCTGAATGAATATATGCAACGGCACCTTCATGACTCAAAAAAAATTATTCTGACCGGCGACTATAACCTTCCTGGCCTTGAGTGGGAATTCCTTCAAAGTGGAACTGCCGAAAAGGCCAGCGCTGAAGCACTGCTTGATTTAACATATAACTTCGGACTAAAGCAGATAATTTTGCAACCCACACGTGTCACTGCTTCTTCGCAGAATATTCTGGATCTAACATTTCTGAGTGATACCATTTTAACAGATGGCCTTTCTTGGGAAGTTACAGCTGGCATATCTGATCACAAGGCAACAAAATGTTGGTTATCGTTTCCGAGTGTGCGTAACGGGAGAGTAAAAAAACGTATATATGACTGGGATAACGCTGATGACGTCAGTGTGCTTGACTACATGGAAATTTCATACCCAGCTTTTGAACTTCTTTCAAACGACCCAATTGTATCAGTTGACTGCTTGTGGATACGTTTTAAGACAAATGTGAAAGACTGTTTATCTAAATACATTCCAACTAGAATAAAAACAGCGAAAAAAACTAACCCTTGGATAACAAGAGAGATCATACATCTCAAGCGCAAGCTATCAAGACTTCGAAAGCTCAAAAACAAATATTGCTCACAAAGGTATTACAACGAAATTGGCATAAAATCTCGAACTCTTAAAACTTTAGTTCGAAATGCTAAAGATAAGTACATGAATGTTACGTTAGGCAACTTTATAAAAGCTTCCCCGGATAAGTTCTGACGATACTTAAATTCGGGAAAACGCAAACATAGTAACTTGCTGCCTGCAGACGCATTGCTTAAAGCTGAGCAGTTTAACAATTATTTCCAGTCTGTATTTACTGTCGATAACGGCATTACGCCCCCCTCTAACCCCCCAAGTTTAGATAAGAGCACGCTTGAAGAACTACATTTAAGTGAAGCCGGAATTCTGTCCTTGTTACTCGCCCTAGATGTTAAAAAATCATGTAGTCCTGACAACATACCGAATCCTTTCCTTAGAAGATACGCGGAGTGGGTGAGCAAATACCTGCTGCTTATCTATAAAAAATCCTTGGATACATGTGACGTACCCAGAGATTGGAAAATCGCTAAGGTAGTTCCGATCCATAAGTCAGGAAATGAGACCCATCTTTCAAATTTTCGACCTATTTCACTCACTTGCACTGCCTGTAAAATAATGGAACATATAGTACTAAAACACATAATAACCTTTGTTGAGACAAATAACGTGATCAATAAAAATCAACACGGATTTCAAAAAGGGCGCTCAACTACTACTCAATTGCTAGAAATTTCTCACGACCGTGCACGAACAGTAGACAAGCGTGGGCAGGCAGATATCGTATTTCTTGACCTATCAAAGGCTTTCAATCGCGTTTCACATCAAAAATTGCTATTTAAACTACGTAACATTATCGGATCTGGAAAAATTACAGATTGGTTATCCGCTTATTTGTCACATCGTTTGCAGTACGTAGAACTTGAAGGACAATGCTCAGGTACAGTGCAAGTTACGTCGGGTGTCCCACAGGGAACAGTATTAGGCCCCATCTTGTTTCTTTTGTTTATAAATGATATCTCAAATAAGATAGATGCAACAGTACGGTTGTTTGCAGATGATTGCATTATCTACAGAGAAATAAACACTCAGAACGATCAAATTTTGCTATATAACGCGCTAAAAACATTTCTAAATGGTGCCACGACTGGCAAATGTTACTTAACTTCGACAAGTCTGTATGTATGACTGTTACTAGAAAAAAAGTGCCATTTACATACCAGTATATGATTGAAGGACACGTTCTTAAAAGAGTGGATGAATCAAATATTTGGGAGTTATTATCTCTGCTGACCTGAAGTTTAATAAACACGTATCGTATATTACTGCTAAGGCCCTTTCTGCGCTCTACTCTCTCAAACGCTCCCTGAAATCAGCTTCATCTGAGACCAAACTACTTGCCTACATTTCCTTAGTACGCTCTATACTAGAATACGGGATAATAAGCTGGTTCCCACACACTAAAACGTGCGTAGAAAAATTAGAAATTGTTCAGAGAAAAGCCGCTAGGTTTATTTTCAACAAGTAGCGACGCCACGACTCTCCCACAGAGCTTCTCGCCCGTGCTGGCCTCCCAACTATCAGCAGTCGCGCTAGAATCCTGCGCCTAAAATTTATATTTGTTCTTTTAAATGATGGGCTCAGGATTGAAAAAACTATTTTCTTAACCCCGTCTAATACCAGAAGCACTAGAGCGAAACACAGCCGACATTTAACCGAATATAGATTACACACAGACACATTCAAGTACTCATTTTTTCCCCAAGCAATCAGAGATTGGAACCCGTTACCAGATAACGTTGTTGCATGCAGAACCCTTGACGCTTTTATGTCGGCAGTATCAAGCCTGGACCATGTCTGAGCAGTGACCGTATAACTTATCTCTTGTGGTTTTCAGTCTCATTTTTGTGCGCATGTGCATGTTCTTTGTACCGTTCACCCGTTCTCATCTTTATCCCCCAGGATGAATTTTGGTTCGCAAAAATGGTATATTGTGTAATCTAGAATAGTGTACTGCTGCAGCTTTCCTACATGGTTCTTATTTTTCATGTTTTACGTTTCCCTTCTACAAATAGATTATTGTAAACGCGAAGTGTGCTTTGAATTTCTTTTAGGTATGTGCTTTGTCATTGCTCTGTTTTAAACGCGAAGTGTGCTACGAAAGTTTAATTGACGTGTGCTATGTCATTGTTATGAATGTATCACCCAATTCCTGCAAAAGCCTCCGCTAAGAGGCTAGCAGTATGTTCTAAATAAAATAAAATAAATAAATAATTGGTGAGTGTTATGTCAGACAAGTCCAACGCACCCGGAGGCTGTGTTGGGCAGTGTCTGCCGGCAAATTGCGCACTAACTTCGATGCTTAGGTGTTCGTTCATCACTTTCATTGTTCACCCCACCATTGAAAAGAATGGGCCCTAAATTTAACAGCAAATAGCTCGTTCTGAAAGCTTATAATCGTGGTTCAATATACTTTTGCTTTAGCCGTCCTCAGCCAATCGCACAGCTGTGCATAATACGTCATAGATTCTAGTGCTGGAAATGAGCTTGTGGGGCGCATTGCCATTCTCTGTATCCCTAATAATATAGCTTACTTGAGTGAAGTTCGCCTTAAAGTGGTGTCGGTATTCTAACGAGGCAATCTTCCGAATGAAATAAACTTCCATTCTGTATGCATGGCCCATTTAAGTAATGACGGGCCGATAGAAAGGACCGCTTAAATCCTTATCAGATGAACTGATTGAGATAAACGGAGTGGTGTTCAAAGTTCGCAAGGTCGTCATACCAACAACTATGCGGCTGGAGATACGGCGGAGAATACATGAAGGGGATATGGGACTTACCAAGCACAAATAACCAGCCCGACTGGTCGTCTTTTGGCCCGGCATGAACGCAGATATTGATGTTCTCGTGAACAAGGGCACAGTTTACAAAAAGTATGCCGATAAACAACCAAGCGAGCCCGTCATGATTCGACATGTTTTCGAGCATGCATGGTACACAGTCGGTATAGCCATGTTTCAATATGCCGGCAGCTCGTGCTTTCGCGCATACGACGCGTTGTCCAATTAATTTCCCGGGAGTGGAATTGCTGCGCTACACATAATCTTCCACTGTCGTTTCAAAATTGAGCGCGATGTTCGCGAGGTATGGCATTCCCATCTAGGTATGTAACAGATGGAGGGCCCCAATTCAACAGCCGAGCATTAGCGAATATCGCAAAAAATCAAGACTTCAAGCGCACGATTTCCAGCTCTAGTTATTTCCCCTCGAACGGTTTGGCAGAAAAAGGTGTACAAGCCGTTGACAAGATTCCGAAAAAACGGCATGGAAAGAATTGTTTTTGGTTTGATTTGCTCATTTACAGAGTGAGCCCTTTGTAAGATGGCTAGATACAAGGATATCTGCCCCAAGAGCGACGACTGCAGACTCCAATGCCAGACTTCAACGAAACAACTCGTCAGCTTGTCAACAGGCATCTGCAGATTTTTCCGACGAGAAAAATCCTTCCACCCTTGCATGATGGACAGGTCGTCCGTGTTCAAGGGGTCACCTGGGCAATGAAGGCAACGGTAGTCAACCGGATGCAGCCCAGGTCGAACGTGGTTACCCCAGAAAAGGGCAACGTTGCAAGACGTAACCGCCACCACCTGCTTGCCACCGGAGAACACCTCAACAGCTCTGCATACAGCTCGTCATGGGAAGAATCGGAAGGTGAGGCAGAAGTCCAGGGTCAATCACCCGCAAGCAGTACGACTACCTCCATCTGAGGGTCGACCCTCAATAGAACACCCACAGAGCTGCTAACCTCCGGACACAACTTTTTAGATGCGCAAGCATCTTATCGGCATGTCCCGCGTCGGCGTTCACACTCACACTACGCATGCGCAACTCTCCTCCTTACACCCACAGCTGCGCGATACTACACTATAAAAAAAGAAATAGTTAGCGGCGCCCGGTTTCGATCCCACGACTCTCTGGCCGCAACGGGAGGTATGCGGTGCTCTTCCCACTACGCTACAAATCTTTTTTTTCTTTACTGCACTACGCTACAAATCCGGGACAGCAGCAAGCGCTCCGAACGCGCCTTATGTCCTTGACTCATTCAAACTACGTCTAGAAGCTACTGAAACAACGAAGGCACGCGAAGCTGAACGTCAACGGAAACGACGAACTGAAAACTTTAGAGGAGGATGTTGAATTTCCCATGGGAAAGCTGTGGCGGGAATCGCCACGCGCCTTGCAGCTCAACTAGCCCCGTCCGCAGCGCCTCTGATGCTGATTGTGGCAGGATGCCCCTAGGGATTGGCCAACCAAAAAACCCATCACGAGATAGGTTCGCGTTCAACCACCGTCGTCATCTTCCCGTAGGGGAACCGCCGAAGAAGAAGAAGAAGACAAAGCTGCGAAGAGGAGGGCGTGTACATTGCTCTCAGCCGGTGTCCCAATGTCAACAACCTTTACCTCACCAACGCTGACGGAGACTACCGATTCTACCACAGAGACAACATCGACAAGAACATAATGGACGAGTTTCGGCGCCTCGAGAACCACCGCCTACTCACCGTAACACAACAGTACTTGCGTGCGTTTGCCACCGGTGTGGACCCGGACGCGGATTTCCTTCTGGCGCTAGTAAAAACCGGATCACTCAACATAACGGCAACACAATGGAACCACACGGAACCGCCACGAGGCTTCGCATCCTCATCAGGGTTCCCCACGGGAAGATGGTGTAATTTTTTTCAGTGGGTATGTCACTGGATTTCGGATTGAATGTTGTGTTACCATGCTCATCATCATCATAATCATCAGCCTGTCTACGCCCACTGCAGGGAAAAGGCCTCTCCCATATACCTCCAATTATACCACTCCTGTGCTAACTGCGACCAATTATTCCCAGCAAACTTCCTGATCTCATCTGCCCACCCGACTTTCTGCCGCCCCTTGCCATGCTTGCCTTCTCTAGGGATCCACTTTGTCACCCTTAATGACCAACGGTTATCTTGCCTTCGCATTACATGCCCTGCCCACGTCCATTTCTTCTTCATTTCTACGAACATGTCCTTTACACGCGTTTTCTCACTGACCCACTCCGCTCTATTCTTGTCCCTTAATGTTACTACTATCATCTTCCGCTACATTGCTGGCTGAGTCGTCCTCAATTTAAGTTGAACCCTCTTAGTGAGCCTCCAAGTTTCTGCCCCGTAGGTGAGTACTGGTAAGATACAGCTGTTATGTACTATCTTCTTGAAGGACAATGGTAGGCTGCTATTCACTATCTGAGAATTCCAGCCTAATGCACTCCACTCCATTCTTATCATTCTAGTTATCTCAGCCTCATTATTGGAATCCGGGGTTACAACTTGGCCTTAGTAGATATATTCGCTTACCACTTCCACTGCCTCGCCACCTATCTCAAACCGCTCTGCTCTCACGAGGCGATTAAGTATTACTTTAGTTTTCTGCATATTAATTTTCTGGCCCATGATTCTGCTCTGCTTGCTAGTGCGGTAATCATGCTTTGCAATTTGCTTGCGTATACCACGACGACAACGGCTCGCGAGTCGGTTGGCTTGACGAACGTGGCCCTAATGTAGAAGAAAGCACGTGTCTACGCTTCCAAGCCTACCCGTCGCGTCAGCCTAGAAGTGTCAAACAGGCTTGTTCCTGTTGTTCGCTCCCATGCTGCGGCCGAATTCGCGTGTGAGTCCATCTCGAGCAGTCACCTAGTCTGTAGTAAAGCCGCTAAAACTAAAAAACTACCGCCATCAGCGGGCAACGCGCGGGAAACTTTGAGGTGTCGTTGCTAGATTCGTGCCAGCGCTGTGGACGCGTCGTCTGCTTCGCATAGAAATCGCCGTTCGCGCGTGTGAGAGCTTTTCTACAGCTGGCGGATTCGTCCTTTTTCGGATGCTATATCTGTGTAATTTACAAACCAAAACACAAACATGCCACGTTCGCACCAGGCCAAAGGGTCGGCTGATTCGGCACTGTGCCCAAAAGCAGTCGGTGCTTATGGCAAAACCGCGCCAACGCGTCAGTGTCGGTATGCGCGTGTTCTGCGATCTGGTTCGTGTAGCAATGAATGTTACAGTGCAAAAACTCGTGAATTCAGTGCAGAAAACATTATCGAAAACAAATAAATCACTTTAAATAAAGCTATGCTCCCATTCGTCTAACAACGGCGATGGTTGAACAAAAAGACTGCTCATGAGGGACTACTTTTTTGTCGTGTTGGTATGGCTCGTAGACGGTTTAGACTTTGACTTGCAGGCAATTGTGGGATCGTACCACCTTTGATGACCCTTCGCCATTTGATTTCGCACGAAGAACGCTTCGCGTGTAACCGTCCCTGACGTCAGACGGAGGGGGCAGGCGTTTATGTACAATTTTGCACGCCCATGCACCCATCTTAAACCAAAGTGCTTCGACCGTGTCGGAATGGCGCCACCGGAGAGATGTCGGCTCCGTAACGCGAGGGACTCGGGTTTCCTTCAGACCACCGGGAGCGTTTCTTTCAATATCTCTTGAGGCGCTTCTGCGATATCATCATCATCGTCAGAGAAAGCTGGCCTTCGTGCATCGCGTTTTGGGTGGACTACAGACGACATCAGTGAGAAGATGCTTTAGAACACGCGTTATCGGAGATTCGAACTTACGATTGCAAAACAAAGAGCCTTGTGCTCCAGACCACTCAGCCATAAGCCAGCGCTGTCAGGGACGGAAATATGAAGTACATATTCTATACTCTATTTTCTAATTGTACATATTCTATTCTATACCCTATACCCTATTCTATACATATTCTATACATAATCTATACCTATTTTTATTTAGTTTTAGTAATGCAAGCGGCTCAGATGACTATATCTTGAATAACGTACGTGCAGTAAGCGTCCCCCGAATTCCCACAAATACCTTATCTCTAGCGACTGCATTGCTTAGGCAGACAAGCGATCGCGAATGTGTGGTCGGGCCGCTGACCACTGTGCTAGTTCACCCAGCGCAAAAAAGTGATTCCTGCACCCTAGTTTTATGCTGTACAGTAAAACGTTGGGTTGGTTTCATTCCCTTAGTACCTGTATTAACTTCGTTGACTCTTCTCCCGCCTTCAATTGGCCTTAGATTTTCCTACTAGCGTACCAGTCAGCGAAGCGTCACATGTGCGCTTGTGTGGAGCGACCTCTAGCTTGATACAGTGTACAAACTAACAAACTAAAGGCGCATTTTTCCTGACGCGTGTCCTGGCTTGGTTTCCACTGAGCGAACGAATTGCGACGACCCGTCGGCGGCCGGCCGACTAAACGCTGGGCCAACTGATGATACCGTAGGGTCGACGAGCCGTGCAGTAGCCAAGTCAAGCCAAGCCATCTCGATTGTGCGTCATACGAAACATCATAGACAATCGACAAGGAGGATACAGAGAGGAGGACAGCTCTTTTGAATGGATTTTCCTACTAAATAAAGTCGCATAAACGCAGCGAGACTGGTTGAAACATGGCCTACATGGCCAGACTACAATTTGCACTAGTAATCACGCAATGTTTACAAATCACTTCAGTGCCCCTTTGAAGGTACCTGGCCACATTTCTTTCAACTTCCTCCGAACCAACACATCTAGTACTTAGAGTCGGGGGTTCTAAAGTACCTCGGCCAAAAATTTCTCCTCTATGCCGATCGGAAAACTAAGAAAGTTACTCAGACGATTTTTCAATCTTTCACGTTTTTGGCGTTGATCGACAGCTGGAGCGGTGTAGCGGCAATTGGCCTACAGTTTTTAACTTGCCACAATGAACGCATTCGTTAGCCACTTTAAAACGAAAGCCACAAAAGCAACGCTCAATGCGACGAGCAAATATCGCAGTGCCGCTCCGTGCGTGGGGTAGCTACAGCTTTGGCAATACTTCCAGATGCGACGGGAAGTTCAAGCGTTGATCCGAAGTGTTGCAGAGTCCCTTTAAGAGAAAATCTCCAAGCATGACATCGTAGCAGCCCGGAATGTCGGCTGCTGAAGAAGGCGAGAAAGCAGACGTGGTGCCGAGTGGCTTCCGCTACACATCAATAGGAAAGATTCAACCAATGGAATAAATAGTCATCCACAACCTACTACCCACGCGAATCAAAGTTCACTAGTAATTTAAAACAGATAAGCACGCAAATCTGTCACCCGAAATGTTTCTACACGGAAATGTCGTACACGGAAATTTCTTACACCGAAACGTCCCAGACCCACCCCTTAACACACCTTGTTTCGTAGTGATTGTGACGCCGCAGATTCTGTGCGACGAATCCCCGAGGCGCTACTTAAAAACATCGCTCCTTTTTGAGGAGCTTCTTGAGAACCAACAAATTACGCTATATCACCTATCCCTCAAGCATTTCATGAATGCTAAACATGTGCGTATACGCTGCTGTGAGGTATAGCATCGCAAACTAGCGCTTCCACCTTACGAAATGAACCCGTCGCGACAGCACATCCCTGACAACCTTCAACCCAGGAGAGCAAGCTCGGTTCATAACGTATTCGCCAGACTTGGTTCGCTGAGATTTGACACTGAAACAAAAGGTAACAAAAGCCTTAGTTGGTGTCCATCGTTCCACACTCCACACACCTTACACGTAAGGACAGCTACTAAGTTGTGCATGTCGTGACTTGCGCCGTCAACGAGCACGGAGAGAAATCCAGACTTGCTCAGAGCTCGAAAGACTTCAATTTGCAGTTGATTGCCAGTTAATGCAAAAAACTTATTTTGAACCATTACAGTGTTGTGAGCGGCCTTTCCTCCGGACATTTGTACATGGTCGACAAGAATCTGCCGCCCCCCGTTAATAGTGTGAAGATGTGTAAGGCGGGGAAGCAGACGACAGTGTTTTTAGGCAACTCAAACGCGAAAATTTTTGTCTGTCTGTCTGTCCCTCAATTCAGCTACGCGGCAGAAGTTAAACGAGTTCTTTACCGAGACGTTTATATAGGCAAAACAATTTTAAACTACAAAATGTGGTGCCAGACCTCACGCTTGCCAACATTGTTCATGAAAAAGAAAATCTTAGGCGTAATAGAGGCAAACAATCAATACATAAGTGGTATTTGCACTGTTTCGCTACTTAAATATACATAGGTGCTTCATTGTTGCGATAAAAATAAAAACATACGCGTTGAACACGATGTTTTCTCCCGAAATACAAAAGGTGCTTGCGCCAGTTGATCGCACTTTGTGGAGGCATTTCAAGAAGTCCAACTAAAAGAAAGGTTCCACTGGATACTACACGAGCAGTGGAAGGCACTAAAATTGAAATAGCTGGAGCACAGCTCACCATCTCTGTCGTGGGACGTGCGAGATGGGAGGGGAAGAGTGTGAGGCGCGAGCAAGAGAGAGGAAAGAGATATACGTGGCATCGGCGGAACGCAGGACTATCGTCTTTTGGCGACTTTTTCAGCGAACTAAGCGTATACAGGGCCATTTTTTGTATATTCTTCGTTTCAGTCTGCCCCAATGTCTGTCTCCTCTAATCGTGATTTCTTGCCGGCTCCATAGACTGTTTGAATGATTGCCTGTAGCGTTGCTTTATGCTTTTGTGATGCTATCCTTGCCTGCTTGCTCAGCTGAAGAAGGACGCAGTGAAACTGATTCCATTGCTCACTTCCGAAACCGACCGTGCCACGATCATCACCTCCTTGTCGTACTCTGTTCTCTGGTAGTTTGCGAACGTTTCGGGTGTTTTTGCACTTCGTAAAGGGGAAAGGGACGATACTCTGCTCAGTTTCTAGAGAACATTTTCCCGCTCCGGATTCCACAGAATAAAGCTCTCAGACCCTGCGCAACGCTCTTTTTTGCGCGTCTTAACTGGGCCAGCCACTCGGAACGCTGAAGCCAGTTCAGCTAGAATTTCCGTCTTTTCCCGCATTTTGATACAGAAATCTCAAAATCGTGAATGTATTTGCGCAGAAAAATTCTTCCGCGTCTTGGGAAAGGTTTTGGCAGCCCACGTGGATACCATGCCATTGTGATTTGTTGCTTGGTTCACCTCATAGGCAGTCTTTCTGAAGGCGATGACCCAGATCCTCTGTCGTGATGGACGACCTCGATTGATGGATCGGTCTCCAGCAGCCTCACTCTCTTCGCACCACCACTACTGCGTGGTTCAAGAATATCCAACAACGGCACATCTCGAGTCCTTGGCAGAGCTAAACATCCCAAACCTAAACTCTTATGAATTCTGGAAGCAAATCCCACCTATGTAAACTGGATGCACTTGCGTATGCTGTCCCTATAAGCTGTTACACCCTGGCAGCTAAAGAAAATTGAACAAATACGCGAAACTTGGGAGGCCTGTTGGAATAGGCGTCTCCGCCGGCACCCATGCATGTACACGTGACAGCCATGTCTGGGATCTCAGACTGAGCGGGCCGTTGCTGTGCCACTGCTTGCGTCGCTCCCAAGCGGCAGGACCGCGCACAACTGAGCGAAGTTTTTGCTTCAGACATTGGGTGGGGGAAGGCTGCGCAACACCTGCTGAGAAAAGCTGGCTCCGAGACAATTCCGGCACCATACTTTCAGAAGGGAAAAGTTTTGGGCGTTTTGGTTCATAGCCAAACAAAAAAAAAAACAAGCACACTAAGGAACAGAGGACAAGGCGAGGACAGGGCATGCGCTTGTCCTGTCCTCACGTCGTCAAACTTTCGCTGACAGCACCTTGCGAACACTGAGGGTGATTTGACGACTGCAATTTACTCTGTTCTTCAGATCTAGATTCAGGACAAGGGAACTTCATTGAGACAAAATAGCAGCGCTCCTTTATCAGCTTAATCAATTGGCGCCACTTCTCCTTCCCCGAAAGGCATCTTGGGATACAAGGCGGGCAGGCAATGAATAATTAGCCGAATCACGTCTACTGGGATAACGATGCTGTGAGCTCTATAATCCTATTTCTGCGTTGTCACGTATACATATCCCAGCAGGTGATTGAAATACACGTAATCGTCATGCAAATAACAGCGCCAGAAGTAGTTTCCGTTAAATAAATGGCCACGTGTACGTGGTTGCTTCACTGCAAATGTCATCAAAAGGAGAGACCGACAGACAGGCGGACAAACGTAAGACATAAACCACTCTGCTGACGTGGTCTACGTGGCTTCTGCTAGTGGCTGTGGTAAACCATTCGCTGGTACTCAGTAGATGTGTGCGACCCGTTGTACCTCGGTGGAACGGGAAGGATTTCTGTGCGTGAGCCAGTTTAATAAAGTAGATGTGTATGGTTATCCCCCGTGGGGTGGTGTTTTCTTATTTTTTCCAATGACCCCTCACTGAAATGATATAATTGCCGCGATGGAAGTAAACGGTGGTTAGAATAAAATCATAATAGTCATGTCGCGTATCGGGTGAAAATATAACAATAACTCATGGCAGTCTGCTTTACGCGATTACGAATTACATGCTTTACATCCTTTTAGGAACCATCGCAGGAAACTCAAATTGTAAGTTTTTCGCTGCTCCTGTGTAGTGGATATGTCGACTCTGTAATCTCTGCTCTTGACTTGCAGGGAATGGTTGCATTAATTTGTCAAGTTCCTCTTTGAGGCTCAGGTTTCGCGGAATGCCCCTTGCGCGCCTTTCAGCCGACGGCGACCGTCGCTGTAACGTAGCCTGAGCCTATCCTATCTCCATCTCGCTTGCCGACTCGTGGGGCAACCACTTGGCGCTTGAAAAGTTCCCGGTCAAAAGAGCTCGCCCTCAGCCCACTCGGTCAGTCTTGGAGCGGCCACGATGAAGGTGCCGTCCGTACTGTGGGCCTTGTGCGCCATCGCGACGTCTCTCGAGGGGCTTCTGGCCGCCGAGTGAGTTACCGCTGCTTTTTATACCTTTAAGCATCCTTGCGCTACGGATGGGCGCTTTCTGGTGATGTCCTTACAAACGTCTAAAACCGAATAATTTGTCCGAGGGAGCTGGGTTAGCACCGAACGACAGGAGTTTTTATATTTTCCTCCAGTGGAACTACGGCTGCTTCAACAAAGAATACGCAGCACGCGCAAGCTAAATAGTTTGTACCGATGCACACATTTTTTTGCGCCATAACGTAGCCTACGACCAGCTCTTTTCCAGGGGAACTTGTTTTGGTTCGATTTTTCTGAGACGTTTTGTTTCTGGCAGAGTCGGCTGCACTTCTAGGATGTGAGTGAGACATTTATTGCAGCGTAAGGGGTGAATGGAGTGCTTTTTTTTCAAGAAGCTTCAACGCCTCCTTCATACCTGCATGGCTACGCAACACTCGGTGGGCACGTAAAACGAGGGTTTCGGGTAACAGAATATATCCTGAGCACCGAAACGTACATGAACGGGTGGTTGAAAACGACGAAGAAATAAATACTGCGCGAACAACGAGGACAAGAAGGACGCTGTGGTTGTTCCTCTTTTATTAACGCATACCCAAGCAGGGGATAGGCCAAACATCATTCCTTATAGAAAAGAAAAGAGTTATTATTTGATTGCAGTACCCGGGAAAAATTACTTATGGAGATTTGAAAGTTGTTTTATGCACTATTTGAGGAATCGAGATAAGAAAAAAAATCAAAACATCCCCCTCGCGAGGGGCATGATCAAATGCAGAGCATTTCCGCGGGGGGCGTGCCTGCAAGTCTTATGGATTACGTATTGGTTGTTGTTGTTGTAATTGTTGTCTTCCACGTAGACATTGTCGATGAAGTTGATGGTGAAACGTGAAACGTGCCGTGAACCCCCTGCCGTGGCTATTACGCAACGTGGCACGGCTATGACGCAACACAATCCAACACAATCCACTTTAATCCAAGCCAATCCAAATCCAATCCAAGCCAAGCCAAGCCAAGCCAATCCAATCCAATCCAATCCAATGCCCTTCGCGAGAGAGTGTTATAGCGCCGAAATCGCGCCACGACATGAACGCGAACCGAACGCGGCGAGAGAGGGTGTTGCGAGCGGAGAGAAGGCGAGGAGGACGCGGGGGAGAGGGCGCACCTGTGGCCGACGATTGAATGAGTCAAAGATATAAGGCGCGTGCGTAAGCTTCCATTCTGTGTCGGCTCCGTGGAGCAGTCGGTAAAGTGCCGTGTACCTTGCGTTCCGCCCGCAGAGTCGTGGGATCGAAACCTGGCGCCGGAAGGTATTATTTCTTTATATAGTGTAGGGTGCGGACTACGTAGTGATGCGGACTACGGACGCCAACGCGGGTGACATCGTGAGTTACTAAAATGCTCTGCATTTAATAATATTGATAAAATCAAGTGCCACAGGAAAGGCATCCGATTGCCCCGTGCTTTCTCACCCAAGTGATAGAAGATTCCGTAGAATACCCTAAACTCCTTTATATGACATTAATAGACTATGAGAAAGCGTTTGATTCCATATTCACAGCAGCTGTGCTAGAAGCACTAAAGGACCCGGGAATAGAGGAGACCTACATAAGGCTTCTAGAAGACCTGTTTAAGAAATGCACGGGCAGGAAAAGCCTCCACAAGCAAAGAAAGCAGGTTAACGGACGCTAACGCTGAGATAAGCTCGTGCATTGTGAATAATTCATCCATGAGCGTAGCATTCGTACTGGAGAGCCAATCGGTCACGACTTCTGAAATCATTGCAGAGCTCCGGGGAGCTGTAACCTTGGCGCAAAATTCGTCAGCTACGTCCAGTTCACTGACGCCACGCTGGAGAGCTATTGATGAGAACGGATGAGCTTGACTCGGTGTTGCTCTCAGGCTGCGGAAAACTTGCCAAATGCGAGTTAGCGGTTTGCGGGGATCAAGCTTGGAACAAAATTCTCTCCAACGTTGTCTTGCAAGCTTATTCAGGTGCTTCTGAATGCGCTTCTGGGCATGTCTTGAAGCTCGAATGTCATCTGGTGACAGCGTTTTTCTCGCACGGCGCTCTGCTCTCCTGCGAATCGCGCGCCAGGCGCCGATGGCGTTACATACTCAGCTTTACGACATCTCGGCGGTAACGCCCTCCGGCAACTGCTTACCTTCTACAACAAGTCGTGGGAGGCAGGCCGCGTGGAAGCAAGCTGGAAACTTGGTCGCCTAGTTGCGGTCCTTAAACCAGGAAAACCGCCAACCGACATCAACTCTTACCGGCCTATTGCTTTACTAAGCTGCATAGGGAAGGTAATGGAGAAAATGGTGCTGCAGCGACTCGTCTGGGATCTTGAGGACAGAGAAGTGTATCCCCCAGAGATGTCAGGGTTCAGAGAAGGAAGAAGCAGCGTTGACAACGTCATTGCTTTGGTGAGGGACATTCATCGGCAAAAGGCTGCGAAAAAGATCACAGTAGCTGTGTTCCTAGACATCAAGGCGGCTTTCGATAGCGTTTCTCATGAAGCTGTTCGAAGGGAAATGGCGTTTGTAGGGCTACGAGGGCGGATGCACACTTGGCTCTGTAACTACTTGCATAAGCGGTACATCTATATGACCACCAAGGAAGGCGACACAAGGCGGCATGAGATTACTCAAGGCGTCCCTCAAGGCGGAGTCCTAAGCCCTGTGCTGTTTAGCATCTGTCTCATCCGGATCACGAAAGTGCTACCCCAAGGTGTTAACATATCTCTCTATGCTGATGACATCTGTATCTGGGCTTCTGGAAAAAACCGGAGAAGTATACGATCAAAACTGCAGAAAGCTCTTCTGGCAATTCAAAAGTACCTTAGCACCTGCGGCTTGCTAATTTCACCCGAAAAGTGTGCCGCGGTCGCCTTTACGAGGCGGGATTTATCCCGCTATCCTCTGGTCATAAATGAAACAGAAATACCATACGTTAACAACCATAGATTTCTCGGAGTTACATTAGATCGCTCTCTATCTTGGGCCCCCCATATCCGTATCCTTAGAGAACGCCTGCATTCATTTGTGCCCATTTTCCGGATGCTGACAGGAAAAACATGGGGCTGCTCAGTGGCTTCGCTACTACGACTTTATAAGGCACTATTCCTTGGCCTTCTGCGGTACAGCCTCCCAGCGCTGATTGGTTTGTCTAAGACAAACTTCAGAGTGATAGAGTGTGCACAGGCTCAAGTCCTGCGCATCTGCCTGGGCCTTCCAAGGTGCACATCGACGAATGGAACTCTCTGCGAAGCAAGGTGTATGTCCGCCCAGACACTCCAAGCCCAAGAGTTCCTTCGCACCAGCCTCCGTCACGTAACCCGGTGTGCTGACCATCCTCTAGCACAGGTGTCTTCCCTGCATGTACGGAGCCTCCTACCGGCCAACTTCGAACGCCCAAGCAAGCCTGCCTTTCCGCCATGGAAAGCTGCACCATGGGATATAGGCCTCACCATACCAGGTATAGGCAAGAAATCATCTCTGCCTGAGCCAGCCTTGCGATACTACACGCTGGAGCATATCAGTTCGCGTTATCTTGGCCACATTCAGGTATATACAGACGGATCCGTGAAGTCTGACTCGTCAGCCATTGGAGTTTGGATTCCGTCGGTGGGACTAACTGTGAAAGAGAAACTCAGTCACAAGACGTCGTCCACATTCACTGAGTTAACTGCTATTAGGGCGGCACTCCTTCACATCACCAATAGTCCCGCTCGACAATGGGTGATTTTTACCGACTCGCGGCCTGCCTTGCAAGCACTGATGAAGCCATCCCACCGCTGCGGCCAACTCGTGCGTGACCTAAACGCATTGCACACACTAGGGCTACGAGACGGGCACCGCATCTCGCCTCAATGGCTACCAGGTCATTCCGGCATCAAGGGGAACGTCATCTCTGACGCAGCAGCGAAAGAGGCGCACAATCTGCTTGTGTCTATTGGAATCCCGTATTCCAGACAAGACGGAAGTACGGCCGTGAATGCGCTTGGATGGAAACTGCAGTTAACAGCTTGGCAGGACCCTCTTAAGATACCCTTGCCTCTGCACGCGATTGACCCTCAGTGCAATTTCCAGTTTCCGCGAGGTCTGCAAAAGAAAACTGAGGGTGTCCTTCACCGACTACGCCTGAACGTTGCCTTCACTGGTAGTTTTCTTTTTAAGATAGGCTGGGCGGACTCGCCATTGTGCTCTGTGTGCTCTGTGAGAGACGACATACAGCATGTCTTGTGTTACTGCCCGAAGCATACAACTCAACGCGAAACAGCTAAAAGAACTTTAGTGCGACTGCTACGAGGACACTCTCTAGAGCTGCGTCACTTTCTTAGTCCGTGGCAAAATCACGCTGACGCGGCGCGAGGGACAAAGGCTCTCTTAACTTTTCTGTCTGACACGGGACTAACCGATGTTCTTTAAACTTGGGATCCTCAGATTTTTCTCCTAGTGCTGTAATTTTTTCTACGTTCCGAACTGATTTTATTTTCTTCTCCCTCTTATTCATTGTTGGTGCGCACTTCTCCCCCTCTTTTTTTTTTTTTTTTTTCACCTCGCTATGTTCACCCCCATCTGAAGTAGCAAGCCCCGCCGTTTGTGGGGCTAACCTCTTCAGTATTCATTAAAGTTTTCTCTCTCTCTCTCTCTCTCTCTCTCTCTCTCCACAAGCAAAGCGATAAATTCGCGATCTGAAAGGGAGTAAGACTGAGAGATACCATCTGTCTAAAACTATTCCCAGGAAGTCTGGTGTGGTATTTAGAAAGCGTAACTGGGAAAACAGTATAAAGGATAAAAGGAAAATGAGCCATTTGACCTTTCCAGGCGACTTAGTCTTGCTGAGGGAGGCTGCAGAACACCTGCAAACAATGCTTGAGGAACAATAATCAGAAAGAACGGCCATGGGACTAAAATAAATATGAATAAATCTGAAGTAATGAGGAATAAGCATGTCAAAAACGTCCGCTTAAGCTTAAGAAACGAAACGCTAGAAGTAGTAAAAGAATACAAGTACCTGGGTTAGGGCTGACTCAAACCTCCAAAGGGAAATCCGGCACAGACTATGTAAGGGTTGGGGAGAACTCGGCAAGCACTCCCCAATAATTGAAAATGAGCTACCTCTGTCACATAAAATAAAAATAGAAAAACCAGTGGCCCCTCTGCTGGTGATGATATACGGAGCCGAAGCTTGGCGCCTTACTAAACAACTAGAAAACAAACTTAGGTAGTGTAAACGGGCCATGCAACGAATAATGTTAGGAGAAACACTCAGGGACAGGCAACGAGTTACCTGGATCAGAGAACAAACTGGAGTAGACGATACCATAGTTCAAATAAAGGAAAAGAAATTTATTTAGGCTGGACATGTAGTAAGACGAATTGACAACGGTTGGACAATTAGGGTAACATAGTTGGTACCAAGAGGTGGGTCTGGAAGAAGGGTAAGGCCATTAACCCAATGGAGGGATGAAATGAGTAAATTCGGTGGTCAACTGTGGACACGAGCAGCGCAGGACAGGAGCAGTTGGATGTCAGTGGGAGAGGCCTTCGCCATGCAGTGGACCTGAGTAGACTGATGATGATGATGATGATGATAATGTGTGACTCTAGTCTTCGTCCTTGACGCAGTATTTCTTCATTTGTCTGTCATCAACCAACTAGCCTTTAGCTACACTAAGGACAACTGTGGTTTAAATTGTCATTATTTACGTGAAGGCAAGTGGAAGACAAAGAAATAAACACTGCGCAAAACACGAGGACAAAGGGGAGACAGATGTAGTGGTTGTTCCTCTTCTATTAACGCATACCCAAGCAGGAGATCAGCCATACATCGGTCCTTCAATAAAACGTGCTGTTGGGCTATTTGGTACATACTGAATGGGAGACAGCGCAAAAAAGACGAGGACGGTGGCAGATGAGGACGGCGGCAGACGAGACAAGCGCCTGTCTCGCCTGCCGCCGTCCTCGTCTGTTTTTGCGCTAAGCCTCCCATTCCATACATCAGTCGTTTGGAGCAGACAAACAATGCTTCAGTGTTGATTGATTGATTGAATAAACTTTTATTAAGCCTGCAGAACTAACGCTGACGTCGAGACGCTAGCCCTCGTCGATCGGGCCTAGATCATCCTCGAGGGGACGGCTGGGCCGTCCCTTTACGGTCCCCCATCGGGGTCCTCCGGGGCCTGCCTAGCCATTGCCTCTCGGACCTGCTGGACGGCCCAGAGTTGGTCTTCTTGGTTGTATGATGCAAGCGCCGCTTCTAGCCGCGGCGGTAGGAGTCCTGAGTTAGCTTCGTCCGGGTGTGTCTTGCAGTCTCACAGCATGTGCGTTAGCGTGGCCGTTTCCCTTCGGCAGACCTTGCACTTGCTGTCTGGGTAGGCATCGGGACACATCCTGTGCGTCATTTGCGGCGTCGGAACGGTCCTCGTTTGCAGTTGTCGGAATGTAACCGCCTGGGCTCTGTCCAGCTTTTCGCTGGTTGGAGGGAGATTCCTTCGATCCAGGCGGTATGCCTTCGTGATCTCGTTGTATCCGACTAGTCTGTCTTTGGCGCTTTACCAGAGTCGCGAAGCCTCGTCGTCGCCGTCGGCGCGGAGGGATAGCGCGCGCGCCGCGGCGTGGGCCGACTCGTTCCGATTGATCTTGCTCTACGACACTTTGCCCTCCTGCGCCGGGAACCAGATGATGCGTTTTTTGTCTCGAGTATGGGCTCACTCCAGGATACGAGCAGCCGTCGGTGAAACTTCGCCCTTGGCGAAATTTCGCACTGCTTGAATGTTGAATTTTTTCTCGATAGTTCTACTGATGGTAAACCCAGTGCACGTGTGGTACCCGTTTGTTGTCGTCTTGGGATCTGTGTTGCGATGAAGCTCTAGCACGTAGAAAACCTCCAGGTATTGCGCGGTTCGGTGTAGGGATCCGTTTGTAGGAGCTAACTTAGACGCTGCCGTTACTTCCTCGTACGCCCACGGCTCTCAGGAAGTCATAGTTGCTCGGGAAAGAACTTCTTGTGCACGGCGCATTGTCAGGGGACCTGCCGTTCGCGCTCCTCCTATTCACGTTGTTCTTCTGGAGTACTAACTATCCAGTGATGGAAACATGGTCCTGAAGACAGTGAAGGTGCAATGGTAACAAACTACATAAAATTCAATTGTCCCAGCTTAGGCTCTAAACGTAACAGTAGAATAGACAGCGATGATGCTGCCCTTGCACACAGAACATGTCGTATTGGCGGTATGGTAATCAAGGCCAATCCTTTCGAGAGACATGTATGTAGTTCTAAAGGGAGCATTGGTAAAAAGATATGTAGGCGAGCGACGGATGGGATACAGTCTATCTCTCGTAGATAGTCCCGTGGGGCCTTACACCGGCGACCGCGTGTGGCTGCTGTGCTCTCAAGATAGGACAAGATTGCCTTGCGAGTGTGGGCCACAGAACATAATCGAGGCAAACAGACCATGGTTTGAGCCGTTGCGCCATTACCGCTGCTACTTAAAACGAAATGCGCAGACCCGACTCTAGAACTCAGCGTTTGCCAAAACAAAATAAGATCGTTCACTTCGCGTAAACGCCTTCGAGACAAACGAGCTGGCGTGTTGTGTAGTCGCTGTCGGGAACATCCGTGTTGAGTTTGGTGCGAACAGAAATGTCGTCGCAGTAATGACGGCGTCCGGATTGATGCGCGAACCAGCACACAATCTTCTTGTTTGTACTCTGCGCACCGGAATAGAAGGTATTAGCAGTTGATATCCAGTAGAGGTAGCCGGAGTGTTTCTCTGAGCGTTGCATTGCATTGAGCGTTGCACCAAATTGCATGGCGTCTTCAGGAGGTGCAGCCTCAGCCTACGAAAGTGTTCTGGAGGGGGGGGCTCACGACAATATTTGATTTTTAATTAACGACCTTAGTTTGAACTCTTCAAAAACAAAAGTTGTCTCCTATAGTAGAAAAACTCAACAGCTGCAATACTCTTATAGAATTGCAAGCACTGCACTGCCGAGGGTAACCGAAATTCGGGACTTGGGAGTACTGTTTGATTCTTCTCTGACTTTCTCTTCCCACATTACACAAATTACCCGACGCTCTCTTCGATTTCTGGGTGCGGTTTGCAGGCATTCTAGAGAGTTTAAAGGTCCGCTTCCTTTCTTAAAGTTGTATTCGGCACTCTGCTTACCTCTTCTCGAATACGGGTCGGTTGTTTGGAATGGAACTTGCAAGTCCAATAGTGTCCGTATCGAGAGGGTTCAAAATAAGTTCCTTTCTATCTTTAGGCACCGCTTCCGTTATGTGCAAGAAGACGCAAATGGCATCATGTCTTTTCTGAAAAGCATTCCTTCCCTTTGGTGTCGACGAATGCGAGCTGATATTATCTTTCTCTAAACACTTCTTCTTAGTAATATTTTGTGTGACAATTTGGTTACACTTATCAATGTCAACTTGCCAAATAAACTTTTCAGAAAATTTCCAGCTTTCAGACCAGTTGCTTTAAATAGCCGACGCTAGACCATCTGCCGAATACAATGTGCATATAATGAATATTCCGTTCGTCTGGATATATTCCAGAGCTCTTGTACTTTGGTCTCTAATGAGTTGAAAACTGTTATAGCTTAAGTCCTTCATGTCATTCCAAATTTATGTACCGTATTTATTATATGCAAACTGTGTTATTGCTTGTTTTTCACTTTTCCTTGTTTTGTGTTGCGTGAATATATATACCTTTTAGTGTCAGTGTTGGTAACGCTGAAGCTTTTTCTCTTTTTTTTTGGAACTTCCTAACATGTGGTTAGAAAACCTTGGTTTTTATACGTATACTCTATGTCATGTTCATACAATATTTGCTTGTATAGTTCCTATTTTTCACGTCTATTGAACGTTTCGCTGGCCGAGTGTCATGGCTTGCAACACTAAGTCTGTCTTTTCTTTTTTGACTTTCTGTTCTTTTTTTTATTCTTGCCTTTTTTGCTTTCTAAGATTTCCGTACCTATTTCTACTTTATTTTTTATGTCATACATATTGTTGTTGTGTGTTGTCTCCCCTTAATTTTAGTGTTTTTTTTTGTATGGTGTACCAGCACCAAGACACTAGGGTTGTTCCTGGCCACCGAAAATAAAGGTTGATTGATTGATTGATTATTATTATTATTAGGATAATAGTCCGTTTCTATCCACTATACAAATAGTATATAATCTAATATGTGAGGCCGTTATTTGTTTGGTTAGAGAAGAGCAATCGTCGAAATGCACTTGCCAGCGTCTTATATGCGTTATATGGGACGGGAAGTATTCCAAAGAGCACTTTCTAGTTTCGGCCCGGCGACGTACGGTAAGCACAAAAAGCTACAAACTAAACAACAGTAACTTTGGGATATTAATACAATAAGGTTACAATAAATGCAACTACAATACAACTAAAATACAATAAATACAACTCGTGAAACATGTATGTAGAATAATTGTTTATCCTCTGGAATACAGCGTGTACCTAACGTTTCCATCGCGTATTCTTCCGAAAAAATCTCCACGGTACCAAAGTTGCTGCTGTATTGAAAGGGGGCAATAAAAAAAAAATCCTCCAACTGCAGGCTCGTATCTGTGGTTGAGATTCTTTCTACATGTACAGGAAAGCTGTTCCATAATAGGCCAACTAATTTCGTGTACAAGCATACTATGATAACGCCTCACCAGTCCGGCTTCACGAAACGAAAATCCTCAGAAACAGCACTTATAACTCAAAACGAGGTCATTTTAAATTGTCTAGAAACCGTCATTGTGCCCCCAATTTGTTTATGGATTACTCCAAAGGCCTAGACTGATTTAATCCTTTAATCTTATTATTAAGGACTAGGCATTACGGCATTCTGGGATGCTTTCTGCAACATGTAATATCGTTCCTAGAACACACCCGCCGCGGTGGCTCAGTGGCTAAGGCGGTGCGCTGCTGAGCACGAGGTCGCGGGTTCGATTCCCGGCCGCGGCGGCCGCTTTTCTGATGGAGGCGAAAAGCAAAAACGCCTGTGTGTTCGAGATTTCGGCGCACGTTAAAGATCCCCAGGTGGTCAAAATTAATCCGGAGCCCTCCACTACGGCGCGCCTCATCGCCTGCGTTGCGTCGGCGCGTTAAACACTACAATCAATCAATCAAGTTCCTAGAACACCAGCAGCAGCACGTAATAATTATTGGCTGCCACACAGAATGAAAACCCATTCGCACAGGCCTACTCCAGAGCAGTATACTAGGCTGTGTGCTATTCGACCTTTAAATTAACGACTTTGTAGAAATCTGAGAATTGCGCAAAATGAGTTGAATTTAGTCACAATGCAACCCTCTCCCCCAACACCCGCTTTCTGTGGTTCAGCCATTCCAGAACTAACGAATTTCAGAACTAAGGTCAAGAATCTTCGACACCCTTTCTAGATGATATTCTTCCTTAAGCATCATTGTTCATAAGAGAACTGGATTTTTCAGGCCTTAACACAGATCAATGTGCGTGACACGAAACTGTAGGTTTCGTACAAATTGCATTGAAACTATGCAAAGTGTGAAAGCCTAGGTGGGACATTGCAAGAATACACGTTATGGGATTTTCGTGCCGATAAGTTATAGCTTTCTAGAATAAGAGGCATTTTACTTGGAAGTCATTTTTTAGCTCTCAGTAGCGAAGATCGCCATTAAAAGCTGTTTATTTCTCTCTAGCATTTTGTATCGTCATTTGGTGCGAAGAATATCTAACTACTCCAACACATCTCTACTGCACTTAATACAAAATGTACTCCGCAATATGGCCGCCGCTCCCTTTGATGCACACACCGCCCTCATTTTTAGATCATTATCAATTACGCCTGTCAGTCAGTTTTGTAAGCTGCAAAACGTCGCTGTCGTAATACTCATAAAAACAACAGCAAGCCTCCAAATGCATTGGCAAATTTATCTAAGAGATCTAAGTCTATGTCCCAGTCTATACTCAATAGTTGAAGCCTAACACTAAGTCTAAGTCTACGACTAAGACTAAAAGTTAGACTAAGTGTAAGTCTGAACGCATCAGTAGCATTTGGTGGGTTCCCTGCTCCCGCGCGGACTGTGACTTTCACATATTGCGTTTTCAGCCCGGAAGTTACGAATCATGCTAGCCGCGCTCTACTTCCAACCCATTTTAAACTATAATAAACACAGTTTGAAGGCCACCACAAGGCCACCATGAAGGCACGCTGCTTAAATATTTGGCCGACTGTATACCTCTAGTAAAGTGGCAATATGGGTCTACATGCACCCACCAAAAAGCAGTGCGAGTGCTTATAAGGAATGTATCTGGGGCAATCACGTCACTTCCATCTGCTGTCTGGCAACCGTTAATGCTGTAGCATAATCAGTAGCTGTTCATAAGTGGTGTACCTCTTCCAGGTCAAGAAGGCTTTCGCAGGGAAGAATTTCCTCTAGTCACTTCGATCCATTTCTCAAGCACAAAACGGGACTTGTGTGCGGCGTTGTTGGTGCGGAAATTAGCCGTTTACGGCATCGTTTATTGAAACTTATAAAACATAGAGAGAGATAAAGAGAGAGAGAGAGAGAGAGAGAGAGAGAGAGAGAGAGAGAGAGAGAGAGAGTAAACATTGTTCGGACGGACGTAACCACTAAGAATAATTGGCGTATTCATGGGAGGTTGGGGCCATTACTACACCAGGATGGCCAATCCTGCTCTGCTGAGGGAGTGCGCTACCGGAAATGGTCGCCGTGATCAGGCCGCACCCCACGCCTTCTGCGATTTCATCAACACGCGGATTTGATTTTTTTTTATCCTTTGGGAATTGCGTGGCACCCGGATTCGTACCGCGTTTGTTTCGCACGGGAGGCGGGTGCTCTACCTTTACGCCACCGCTGTCCACCGCTGGACATATCAGTAGAAATTAAGAAGACATGGATGTGGGCAGGGCATGTAATGCGAAGGCAATATAACCATTGGCCATTAAGGGTGGATTGGTCATTAAACGTGGATCCCTAGAGAAGGCAAGGCTGGCAGGGGGAGGCAGAAAATTAGGTGGGCAGATGAGATGACGAAGTTTGCGGGGGTGAATTGGTCCCAGTAAGCACAGGACCGGGATAATAATGAGATCCATGGGAGAGGCCTTTGCCCTGCAGTGGGCGTAGATAGGCTGATGATGATGATGATGAACCACTAGGACGAGATGTCAGTTCTTGTTATTTTTTAATAGACAAAAAACCTGCAATTTATAGATCCGCATGACAACTTGTTGGGGCGTGTGCTTTACATTGCAGTGAATGCTTTGCTGTGGTTCCGCGAGTGCTTCGGCTCGGGTCCGCCGAGACGGTGGCAGTCATGGTTGGCGGCAGAGACCAGCGAGTGAGCATCTCGCTCGAGAACCTGCCCGCCGGACGCGGACCGTTCTTTCAGACGGACCTCGTCGTCACTCAAGGTAAGCGACGAATCAGACAGCGAGAAAGAGTGCTGCCGACTGCATCCCTTTACATTGCGTTCTGAGCGGGATGCAATGTCCGAGGTGCATAGAAGTAAGGTCGGAAGTGTAGCCTGCACAACAGCGCAGTTGTGGGTAGTATTCAATCACTTAGGTGCGGTCGCTCGTCTATTTGAAAAACGGCAAGGAGCGTAACTGGCTGCGAGAGCACTCAAGCACACCCAAGGCACGCACGGGAAGCAACCTTGCGGGTCATTGTGCCTCGTGCGGATACCCTCGCTTTCTCTGGACAGCTGCGCCCCATCATGGAGTAATACAAGCATGCTCTTCGAAGCGACAGAAAGGGAGATAGTGTACCTCAAGGGGTAAAGGAGGTCGCAATTTGTAAGGAAGACGCAATTTGATGGATGCCACTAATGGCATCCATCTTACTGTTTATTTTGGTTGCTGGTGCTTCTTGTTCTTGCCCCTCGTTGTGAAGAAGCGTTTTTCTTTGCGTGCCGCAGCAAACGTGCTCACTCGTTGGTCTGCGTATCCTCTTGACTGTTGGTCCTCGTTTTTTGCGCTCTTTCCTAGTTCGTGGTGTCTCAGGACCCAGGCGGAGTATTTTGATCAACCTGTCCTCGGGGACGCACACGACTCGAGCCTCGCGCCGTACTTGAAGGGTGGCAGAACTAATGAAGCATTTGTAGGTGAACCTTTCGTGCAAATATGTCAAAGCAGAGAACCGAATGACCTTGCTACCGGCCTAAAGAAAGGAGAGGATTTCATTGAACGCTACCGTGGACGCCTTGCTTGAAAGTTCTTGTATCAGCCAGGCAATGCACAACTTCATGGTTAGAGGCGCATAAAAAAGAATATGAAAATTACAAGAATTAGCAGACCTTGCTGGTGGGCGAGTTGGAGCATATTCGACGTAAAGTAAAAAACTGCGCAATTTTGGACGGCCACAGGTTTTCTTCCTTTCTGTGGCCGTCCATTATTGCGCAGTTTTTTACTTTACGTCGGCAAGAATTAGTCCGCCATGAAATTCGAAGCTATCCGTTCATAATTATATCATTGACATTCATATGGTGCCTCAAACCAATGAGAACAATTTTGAGACGTCAGTACACAGGGTTTGGGAGTTTCTTTAAGTCTGTTTAGCATTGTTAGTAGTTAGTTCCCATCTACGACGCAACCAACCCGCAAACGCGAAATCATCAACCAGAAACATATTGTGTTGCTACCTTCGTCTACCAGCTTTGCGTTTATTTGTTCAGAAAGCCGAATTCGTGAAGCCTAATTTGTGAAGCCTCATTTAGGAAGCCTCGTTTGTGAAGACTTACGCATCTTCAAATTTATACCTGGTTCGTGGAAACGCTAATGAGAACCAGAGGGAGGATGTTCCGCGTGTTTGCAACGGCCGAAGTTAGGTCTAACGTCGTCACTTGAGGTTTAACGTTTTCACCCATCTAAAACAACTCGTCCGAATCCTTTTTTTCTTGCCTGTGATAAACTTGTCCACGCACGCACTCAATAAAAAAAAAATAATGAACCATTCTACTCTGTGAAGGTGGATGGTCAGCGGAGCTTTTTGCCACACTACATAACACACAGTTTGGGGGAAAAGTATGAACAATGATGGCGTCATCCCTAAGAAAGACACATTCATACGAGGACACATATTTATATCTTGAAAATGGTTACTAACAATAACTCATTCACTAAAAAATTTGGCTCCAATCCACTCTGCAGAGGTCGTTGGAAGCTGTAAACGACACCCACAGCAATTGCCCATGCGACGCGACTTGAATTCACACACGTGTCTCACCAAAGAGTGAAACCAGAGATTCTGCCTGACGTTACCTAGAATTCGCGGCGGACGGCGCCATTGTAGCCAGGACGTGTGTCGGTAGAGAGAAAACGGCGAGGAGCGTCATTCGAAGGGGGAGGCAGCGAAACCTAGCCATCCTGATGTGCTAGCTCGGCGCTACACCACAGCGCGACACAAACGCTGATACCGAAACAATTCAGCATGTCAGCTTAGTGATTACCATTTATACCGATTTAAACTAGTTAGTTTAGTAAGTTTGAGAATTGCGAGAAAGCTGGGGGAACTCGTAATCGCTATTTATCAGAACCAGTTGCTCTTTTCGCCTGTTAGAACACAACCGAAGTGGTATTCACCAATTTAGAACTGCACAAGTGAACTGAGACGGGCTAGTTGGTGCATGATGCCACTTCGAAAAAACAGCGCCAAAAGACGGTACGACAGAGAGTAAAGACAAACTCAGCGCAGTGTTTGTCTTTACTCCCTGTCGTATCGTTTCTTGGCGCTGTTTTTTCTAAATGGCAGCAATTCAGAAAACGGAGTCCCTGCGAGCAGTGCGTAAAAGGTTGTTTTTGCCTAGCGGCTAAATGTCTGTAAGTGGTCTCTATATTTTGTTTTCCCGCCCTCAAACCAATCTTTAACGTATCTTTGCCGTACGACTACTTAATTCCGTCGTGTCCGGGTTTCGCAGGAGGTGCTGTCGAACAATTTAATCAAGCCGTGCGAAAGAAGCGCTCAATGGACGCGAAGCTGTGCCTTCACAGGCCCAAAACAACCGTCGCTAAAGCAGTCAACAAAGCCGGGTCGCGCCGATAAGCCCGCCGGCGCGGGCGCGCGGGGAGCGCTGGGTAAATTCGCCGTGCCATCTGCACTGTGCTCCGTGAGTGAAAACCACCCTCCCCCTCTGCAGCCGCGTAGGGAGTTTCTTGTCCCGCACGCCATGAAAGGACCGTTGGGTGGTAGAGGTAGAAAGCTTTGCTTTGAAATTAGTGCCCGAAGAAGGATGACCTGCGCAGCTGGACGCAGTACACGAAATGCACGAAGCAAAACACGTTTTCTTTGGAACTTGCGATCCAGCCATTAGCCCTTGGCTCAATAAATTTTGAAGGACTCGAGATTTATTCTAGTGCACAAACGTGGGGCTGTCCGTTTCCCCCCTCGCGTCGTACGCATCTTACTGTCTGCGTAACACACCAACCCAGTCCGATCGACACTGAGGACAGCGAAAAGGCGATGGAAGTACACAGTTAAACATCCCGCCAATATAACAGACATGTCATGTGCACGCCACATCTGCGCCTGCACACCGCTCGACCATTGAGAGCAGCTGACAGGTCGCATTGCGCTGCGAGGCTTCCACGTTTAAATTCCTCACCCCCCTCCCCTCCCCTCCCAACTCGTGCTTGCTAAACCGGCAACCACTTATGTGCGCGTGCGCAGATGTGAAAGGCACCGCCAAAATTGTTGCTCTAAAAGCCCGTCAAGTTCAACAAGATATATTGGCTCACGTCGACGTTGCTCTTCATCCGGGGTAGATTCCCAGCTACTCGGCGAGCTGGCACTTGCGGTGAAAACGGCGGCGGAAGCGGCTTTCTGTTGTTTCCGCACCCATTCGCGCCTATGTTCTGGCATACCTTCCTTGGATTCCCGCGCTGCTCTCCTCCGAGCGAGCGACACGCGTCCGTCCATACAGTTAAAACCTGGAAGGACCCGAGCTTTATTCTGTTTGACAAACATGTGGCTATCCGTTTGCACCCCGTGTCGTTGGCATCTCGCTGTGTAACAATGAGATGCCATACCCAAACCGCTCGATCAGCGAGATGCCATACCCATACCCAAACCGCTCGGTCATTGAGGGAAGCTGACAGGTCGCATTGAGCCGCGAGTCTTCCAGGTTTAAATTTCCCGCCAGCACAACGCGCATGTCAGCGTTAGAGGCATGGAGACTAGCTGTGCATGCACGCCTACCTGCTTCCACCCCCAAGCAGTGTTTTAAGGGGATGGGCATGGGCTTAGGCGTGAAATACACGGGCTAAAATGTCGTGCGGAAAGCCTTTCGTGCAGAAATGACTTTACTTTCGCGATTTGCAACTTCTTAGGAAAGACACATAAGGACAGTATAAGATATGATATATGCACTAGGGGACGTGATATCAGGTCAGCATTATATTTGATAGGGGCTATTTGTAGGTCGTCTACGTCGCAACGCTGCTATTTTTTAAATATAAGATCGTAGACAAAACTTCCTGGTCGTCCATCGGACACAGAAACATGCTCTGTTGCTCACTAGCTGATAGGTCTTTTTCTGAAATATCTGCAGTAAGTAGGGGTTTGTCAAACTGTTTAACAAAAAAATCGTTAAATACATTTGCCAGGCGGCATTACGACACATTTTCCCCGTTATAACGATGGACTCGATTTCGGTAGGCGTGCTAGTCCGACAAAGCACAGTGTTTATTTTTTTCCGTGTAATGCCGGATCGCCCTGCGTCGTGCGCAAATAAATTACTGTAGTATGCTAATTTTGCCTCACGAGTGATTTTAGTGATTTAGCTGATTCCGAAGGCGTTTGAATTCGGAATACACGTTTGCATCTGTAGATGTAATAAAGTTTTCATACATTTGATTTTCAAGGTTTATTTTTTCCATTATATCTTTCGTAATCCAGGGCTTCCGAATTTTGACTGTTTTAATTGGAAAATTAGCCTTATAAACCGTATCAATCTGAGTTAGGAAACTGTCGTAGGCCTCATCTGGGTTGCGTGCGTTCAATATGGGTTCCCATGAAATTTCTTCTACACTTGCTCTAAATCGAGTTAGATTATGCTCAGAGATATCTGATAGGTGCGGTTTTCTGCCTTTGTTCTGCGGGTCGCTGTATTGACAACTCGGCAAATGAAACTCTCACAAAAAATATACTCAGACACAAAGGGATTGTGCTGAGTAGAAAAAGCAGTTGGAAGATCTGGAAAAAAAGATACACCGTACATCAAGGACATCTCATATGCTAAGAACGCAATTCAAAACCTCAAAAAGCAAGTTCAAAAACATTCGATCATAATCATCATTAGCTGTTTTATAACTGCAGTTAAGTGTGTTTGCGTCATTTTGTACATAAAGTATTATGTAACAGCAGTGGAGTATGTTCATCATTTGGTGCATAGAGTATTTGTGCTTCAAGGTATAAAATTATTATACCTACTTGCGCGTAAGCCTTTATGTTTAGATTGCAGCCTAAGGACGCTGGTTCGATTCTCGGCGTGGCGGCCGCTTTTCTGATGGTGACGAAAATACAAAACGCCCGTGTGTTCGAGATTTCGGCGCATGTTAAAGATCCCTAGGCAGCTAAAATCGCCTATGTAGCGTAGGCGCGTTATACCTCATCAATCAATCAATCATGTTTAGATCGCACAGTACATGCATGACACTGTTTGCCGCCAGGCAATCCTATGTAAGTACAGCAAGTTTCAGTGGTCGTAACCTTCGGAAAAAAACCTTCGCTAATCATCTCAAAATAAAGAACCCTTCACCAAAACCTTACTCTTCTGTTCATCTACCATAGAAAAAGAATTAATATCAAAAGTAATGTCAAATCAAGCCCAAACTGTTAGCGAGACGAGAACTATCGAGGCGCGTCACGCAGCAAACGCGCGCCCCGCGTCCAGCAGATGCAAGAAAAAATTCATGGATGCTTGGTTTTTGCGATAGCAAATGGAATACTATATCAACGGCAGAAACCCTCGCCGGCTGCCGCCAGCGCTACCTCCTGTCGGTATTTAAAAAAAATTGTTCCTGCGTGGCGTGCGAACTAAACTTTTAAAGAAGGGCGATGACCCTGCGCAGGCGCCGTGCCCGCGGAGGCCGCAGACGCGGCCGCGGAGACGCCAGCGCCATCTCTCGCCCCCGCCGCGGATCCTCCCGCGTCAAAGTGCGAGGAGGTGGCGCCCCTGGTCGGCACCCTAGCAAAGAAAGAACTGAAACTAAAGCGTAGCAAACTGTTCGCATGGTGACGCAGTGAAATATCCCCCTCGCGAGAGGCACGATCAAATGCAGAGCATTTCCTGGGGCGCACGATGTTAAGTCGTTTGCGTTACGTTAATGTTGTTGCACTTGTGGCAAGTGCTGACGAGAGAGCGCTCGTCAGCAGTAATTTGAATGAGTCAACGATATAAGGCGCGTTCGTAGCGTCCCATTCTGTGTCGGCTTTGTGGCGCAGTGGGTAGAGCACCATGTACATTGCGTTCCGCCCGCAGGGTCGAGGGATCGAAACCGGGCGCCGGATAGTATTTTCTTCTATATAGTGTAGGGGGAGGGGTGCGGACAACGACGGTGCAGAATACGATGGGACAACGCGGGTGACATCGTGAGTTACTGAAATGCTCTGCATTTAAAATAATTATGTGCTCTCGGCGGCGTTAAAAGCGGGCAAGTAGCTCTTTTGACGCCTCATAAGGGCGCCACCGCCGTTATCAGCGGATTGCGGAGCTGGTGAAAGAGGAATCGGTGATGGCGAGGGGAATAACAGTTGTGAAAGCGGTGTCGGCGGTGGTAGAGTTCCTGTATATAGCTCCCCTAGGGGAGCAGAGTTGCGCTTCCATCCGCCATCTTGAGTTCCACGTCGTGCGGGAAAGCCACCCTTCTCGCGTGAAAAAGCTGCCGCCGCCCGCCGGGCCGGCGTGCCAGTGGCAGTGGCGAGGAGCGGCCGGGCAAAAACTGGCGCACGATATTGGATTGTACCGCTTATCAGATGAGCGGTCGCCGCTGCCGCCGCTTCCAGAACCGCCGATGCCCAGTTAAGCAGAACTGACTGTGCGCAGCACTGAAAGCGGGCTTTCTGTCGAACTGGAACCCGCGGCATGTGGCAATCAGACGCGCAACTCTTGCGCTATGAGAACTCTAGGCGGTGGTGACGAGGAGCGCCACTGCGGCGGCAAGTAAAGCGGCTTCACCGGAATTAAACCTGAGGGCCTGAGAGATAATAAAAAATGCGTTTTACTTTGCAGTATGCGTTTTACTTTGCGTTTTAGTATGCGTTTTACATATGTGTTTGACTATCCAGGTGATGAGATGAATAAGCTGAAATCTTTATTTTATTTTTTTTCCTTTTTTTACAAAGGAGGGGACAGCCGCAAGAAGCCGCTGGTTGAGGCGGCTTGACGAGGCGACTGCCCCGGACACAGGCGCAAGGTTACATACCTTGATAAATATGAGACAATTGAAAAAGCACTCGCGAGATATCGCGTGCGTCACATTGCTTTCCATAAAGTACACATATAATGAAACACAAATCACTCAGAAAAAATAAATCTTGTGACATACATAAGCACTTACGAGTTCAATATACACACACTTATACAGCACTAAATTTGTTTCTACACAGGTTGATAAAGTACTTTGGATATAATCATCATGACATCCAAGATCCGGAATAACATGCATAAGTCAAATATAAAAAGAAATAAAAACCACAATATCCACTGTTACGGTAACAGTGTAAATTCACATACATTAGTATTCTACGACGTATAACATAGGTTATTTACTAATATGGAGTTTTTTATTTGTTTCTTAAACACACTGGGAGCGCAAGATAAATTAATTATTCCTATAGTTTTATTAATTATGCTGACGCTCTGAAACAAGAAGGTTTCCCTGCCGTAGTTTGTACTCGCTTTGGGCGCATGCCTTGTTATGCATCGGAGTGAGTTGCGTAGCTGATGCAGGGTCTGTTGTCAAGGCCAACTTGTCGTTGTACACAATTTGTAGTAGTTTTAGAGAATAAACCTGATCTGCTCTGAGCATGCTATATTTTAAAAAGAGGGGCTCTGTTCTTAAGTTGATCATAGGACCGTTGTAATTCATATAGATTCGGAGAACTTTTTTCTGCAATTTAATTATCCTGGTATAGTTGTGGGCACTTGTTGTGCCCCATACCACTGCACCATAGCATAGTTTAGAATAGAACAAAGCATGGTAAAGTTGTATTTTCAACCAAGTAGGAATAAGGTGCGCAATTTTGTGCATTATTCCAGTGGTTTTAGATAATTCACTACAAAGTTGATTTACATGTGTATTCCATTTTAGATCCTCTTGAAACCATACGCCTAAAACTTTTTGCTGCTTGACCCTACTGATCACAGATTCTTCAAATTTAATCGTAAGCGGCCTTTTTATTACTTTATTGATGGGGTGGAATATAATGTACGTGGTTTTGGAAGTATTTAGTTGTAGTTGGTTCTGTTTTAACCAGACTGATAGCGAATTCGAGTACCTATTTACTGCAACTTCAAGGTCGTCTATTCTGTCTGACCTAAAAAACACATTGGTATCGTCCGCGTACATGATTATTTGCGAAAAATTAGATAGGTTTACAATGTCATTCACATAAATCAAAAATAGCAATGGGCCTAATTTTGACCCCTGTGGTACGCCTTGTTGAAGTGTCAGGGTCGTAGAATAGCTGGATCCGGTCTGCAAGAACTGTCGTCTACCGTTCAAATAACTGTCAATCAAGTCAATCGCAGTTCCCCGTATTCCATACCTCTGCAGTTTACTGATGAGGATTCTGTGACTTATCGAGTCAAAAGCCTTTTTTATATCCAAGAAAAGCCCTAGAACTGTCGTTGTTCAATATTCTCAATTATTTGGTCTTTTATACGCAGGAGAGCTTTCTCGGTTGATTTTTGTTTCTGGAATCCGAACTGGTTTTCCACGATTACAGAATGCTTGGAGAAGAACGTTTCCAGCCTGTCAAGTATTATGTCCTCGAATATGTTTGAAAAGATGGGTAGTACTGAAATTGGACGGTAATTTGAGAACTTTTCTTTGTTTCCCCCTTTAAAAACTGCCGTTACAACGGGCCAGTTTTAGTTCATCCGGAAATATCCCAGTGGTAAGGGACAAGTTTATTATATAAGCTATGACATCGTTAATTAAATCACTAAATGCTTTATTGGGCGCGCACTGATTTCGTCTGCTCCTGGGACAGTGTGGTTTTTTAGTTTCCTTATCGACGTACCTACTTCAAATGCATTGGTTGGACGCAAGAAAATTGATTCACTTATTTCTTGGGTAACCCTTTACCAGTTCACTGTTTTCTAATGATGTTTCAGCTGGCTAGGCGCCAGCTTTTACAAAGTGCTCATTCATACTATTTGCTAGGTCGGCACCTTGCAAAAGGCAGCCATTCACTGTTATCGCCTGTGGGATTTGTTTAGTTGGCTTTCTGTTTGTTATCCGATTGATAGCGTCCCAAACCTTTTTCGGCTCGTTTTGAATGTCCTGGAACATGCGCGCGTGGTATTCGGCTTTAGTCGCTTTTAAGGTTTTGTTCAAGGCGTTTCGGTATGTTTTAAATTTAGATAAGAGATCAGGCTCTCTTGTGCGGACATAGTCGTGATACATTGAATGATTAAATCAGGTTTTTAATGGCGTGCGATATCGGCGGTGACCGCATGCTAATTGCGCATGTACAACAACACGTTCGTATTCAATCGCCTCGCTTTTCAAGCCGACGTGGATAGCCAGCAGTTTTTGTTCTTGCCTTAAAAATACATAAAACTCTAATACATGAGCTTCGCTGAAACGTAATCCAGATGGGTAGTGCGCAGCTAAATACGTTCCATTACGAAAGTTATTTAAGGCTCTAATTCTCTCAAGTAGTAAGGTCACTGGCTTGCATGGCGGGACAAGCCGTGGTATTCGGAAAACAGGAGGATAACCAGTAGAAATTGTGAAAAACACCAAAAGCTGAACTTCGTTGCGAAGTTTTCTTGATATTTTCGCTGAACATCTGGACTCCTGAACTTCTGAAGAATTTCACTGTGAAAAACACCAAAAGCTGAACTTCGTTGTGAAGTTTTCTTGATATTTTCGCTGAACATCTGGACTCCTGAACTTCTGAAGAATTTCACCCTTGCGTTGAAAGCTTCATTTTTTTTACCTTGTCTTGATATTGATACTGCTGCTACTATTGGTGTCCAATAAATTTCGTGTGTTTTTGGTATTATTTTTTTTCTCTTTGTCATAGGTTTCATTTTGTTTATGTCCAAGTAAAACATCAAACTTGTAGTATTTTGGACGGCCAATGCCCCGCGTCCCAAAAGCTCTAATAAACGAACGTACGTCCCGCCGCTTTCGACATATGTGAAACTCGCCACAAAGAACCAGTCGGGCTAGTTGGTTCATGTCAAGAATTTACAGCGCAGTGAGCGCTTGTGGTGCAACGTTCCTGTTCTTTGTCCTTCGTGTGTCTGCGCTGTAAATTCTCGAACCTGCCACACACTGGGCGCTGGGACAGAAGGACAGAAAACGCAACACGTCCGACAAACAATTTAAAAAGTTTGTAGTATTGTTTACTGTGTGCCGTGCATGGCCGTGTAGTTTTCGTTCCTTAAGTTCCCTGGGAGGCAAGAAGACCACTGCAAGTTTGACGGGTCACACTCATGGCTGCATTTAGTCACTTTTGTAACTCCTGTCACCGCGTCTTTCACTTTGGACCACGCAAGCGACATTCCACATCCCTGTAGGTACTAGTCCGCCACTTCCTCAGCACAGCAAACGCCATCACTTGCAATACTCCTACTAGTTGGAGCAACTGCTAGCAGCATCCCGCGCGCGACTCAGCCTCAGTAGCCTAGGGATAGACCCCCGGGGTATGGCGCGAACGGCCTGTTTTCGAACATTTTTGCAGTACCTGTGATTGTATAGGGTAAAATGTTTTCTTGGATATATTATGCAAATTATTGGCGTAAATAAGGGCGGTTCAGCATGCCGGCTTGGGGGCAGAGCTTGGCTCTAAATAGCGTTTAATAAACGTTCTGCATAGCAGTATAGAAGTGCCTGGCTTGTGCCTTTCTTGGAACGGTACCCAAGTGGCAGCGCTCATGTTCCCTCGTGTTTCTCTTGCGGAGTCCCGATCGATTGGACAATGTACTCCAGGAAGCGGTAATCGGAACGGTTATCCTGTCGACCCAGCGCCGCAGCCAGGAATAGCTGAACGCGGCGAGTGACATCTGACGAGCGCGCGTCTCGTACGCTCTCGCTGCAGCCTCATCGATACAATGTGTGGCGAGCGGCGCTGCATTTGTTGCTCGACCACGTGCGTTTATTCCCCCTTTTTGCAAGT
Organism: Haemaphysalis longicornis; assembly: GCF_048455015.1. Lineage (NCBI taxonomy): Eukaryota > Metazoa > Arthropoda > Arachnida > Ixodida > Ixodidae > Haemaphysalis > Haemaphysalis longicornis. Next base: position 124,746,093 of record NW_027526214.1, on the reverse strand, counting down.
CAGCGCGAAGTGATCCGCCGCAGCCCTGTGCACGCGAAACTCACCCGCTGCAGGTAATGTTTGTAGCTTTAATGTTGGTACGAGTCCTGGTCCTGGTCCTGGCCGATCGGGGTCTGCGGGTTACTGTGGCAGTCATTGCGAGAACCGGTGCAGACTGGGTCCAGCAAATGCGTCTTCCAGCAGGCCACGAACCCGCTGTTACGCACAGTGGCCGCCCCGTGGAACCTCTCCTTCTCCGCGCCCTTCCGGCATAACGCACACTTGTACGGAAACCATCATAAGATTAGGGGGAGTTATTTGGTGTACCTGGACCTTTTAATGCCGTGCACAATACGCATGTCGCATCTTGACAATAAGGAAATATCTGGGTGTTTATGTTCGCCTTCACGAGTAGTGGCAGTGCTTCCTTGGGCTCCTCCAGAGAATGTTACTCTTATCGTTCGAGTTGCCATGTCTTAAGCACACCAGTGTGCCGCTATCTGTACCATCGCTTTTCTCCACTCGCCATGTATTCTACAGAGAAGTTTATTCTTTTGTTTTGCGTCGTCGCAGCGCAGGCAACTTCCGACAAGCCGCCATCCAACAGCGTTACCTCGGCACGACGAGGGGTCGTGCTCGCATGCCTTCGTCCTGTAACACCTTACGTATCTCCACTGCGAGTTATAGCGCCGGATTATGCATAGAGCTAAAAAGGCGGAGTAGTTGAAATTAAAAATACATGCTACAACTGCGGTCTACAGAATGAATAGTGCCCTGACAGTGTACGAGAACGATAAGCGGGCGCGTGCACGCAGGCTCCCTGGGTACGGCTCATGTGTTGGTGCGGCCTGCTGACCTGCCCGAGCTGAAGCTCGCCAAGGACGAGGCGAGGGTGGTCATGAAAGTAAGCTGTGGCGGCCTGTGGACGAAGGAGGCGGTACTTCCGGTCAGCGGTGCACCTGCGGAGCACCTCTTCCTGCAGACCGACAAGCCCATCTACCAGCCGGGCTCCACAGGTGAACCCCACGTGGCCGCTTTTTCCGCGCCACCAGATTCGCTGCGTTTTTAATATAGCCTCGTGGTACCACGCGTGCAGTCTGCTCAAGAAACTAAATTTGCTTGGCCCAACCATCGGCCATCGGGTGCTGACCAACCTGACCTCGGACCTAGTGGGGCCAGGAACGTTCGCGGGGACTGGCATTGGCCTGCGCAGGAACAAGCATCTTCCGCAAGCGTTGCGCCCACCTCATTGGCCAACGCGGACACCATGGGCCGCAGCAGAGTAGCACGTGTTCTGATTGCGGATGCACGTCGGTTCAACACCTGATTAACCGTGGCGTTTTTCTGGGGCGGTATACCATACAAACCTGAAATGATCGCTCATAGCTGTTACGAAATGAATCTAGATAAGTAGCACGTGAACGCGATCATGCTGCAATTCCAGGTGAAAAACGCTAACCTTTGCTTCGACATGTTTAATAAGCGAACGTAGACTGACGGAACGGGTCCGCGTCTGTCGACGCCACTCTCTTCTCAAGAACTTCCTCATGATGTTTGCCTTGAAGCTTTTGTGAAAAAATGACAGAAATGCAATTCTAAGAATGAACATAACAACTACGCGGCATTATCAACTACGGTAAAAAGTAGTGCATCTGCCTACTAATCCGACGATTTGCCCGCAAGCATCTCGGCAATTCTTATACCGCTACTTGAGCCATCTATAGGCGATCGTATGCTACAGTGTATGTCACATAGCATGGTACCAGGAGTTTTCCCGGATATATAACTGTCCAGCAGCGTACATCATTGCTGTGCCCCGCCCGGGGCACAGCAATCAGCGACACAGATTTCACCGGGGCACAGATTTCAGCGACACCACGGCCCCCGAGCCCCCAAACATAAGCTGTAACATACCATGGAGATGTGCTTAAAGGTGGCAGGTAAGAAGCTACAAACGGTGGCCGCGGGAGCCGTGGTCAAGTTCTGGCGGATGGGCTCCCTCTATGCTTATCGAGGGGTGAGCTCCAGGACCTCTTCAGCTATCAGGGTAGGGCTGCAGAAGAAAGCACCCCCGTCTCCCCTACTTTTATACTATGCCATATGGTAAATCGAAAATCACCCCCCCCCCCCAAGCGTGATGGGCCGCACCAAAGATCCTTGCCAACAATCGCTTTCCCAAAGCCAGATAACTACCCTCGTTTTCCGGTCGTCGAATCTGCGGACCAATCGAAGCCGCCCCACCGCAGCCTCAACAGCTCTCAGGGTGTGATATCTGAGGCAGATATGATGCACTAAAACTATGTCGACCTTTGGAAGGCCTAAGGGATCAGTGCGTCGCGGTTGTAAAGCGCATATCCATACACCACAATGACAAACAAATAGCAACTAAACGCATTATTCTGACTTTCGACCGATCCAGCGTTCCATATTCCATAAATGCAGGGGTTATACCTTGTTCTTCCCGCCCGTACATCCCGAACCCGCGGCGCTGCTTCAAGTGCCGACGGTTCAGTCATGGTACAAACTCTTGCTGTGGCCGACTCACCTGCGCTACGTGCGGCCAGCATCACCACCCTTCTGAAAAAGGCGAATCAGAAACCTTCACCTGTGCCGACTGCCAGAGACACCATGCAGTACAATGGCAAACACGTGAAACGTTTTAACCGGAGAAGCTGATAGTCAATGTTAATACCACCGAGAACATCACCTTCCCAGAGGCGCGAACGAGGTTCACCTCTTGCCCCCTGGGGAGGTACGCCGACGCAGCTCACCGGGGGGCGAAGCGGCATCTGGTATCGGCAGGGACTCAGTACCAGGAGTCGGACTTTGTCCCGCTGCCGAGGAGATGGAAACGCGGGGACTCGCATCAGCTCCCACTCCCACCTGTGGCGCTCCCGACACCTTCGGCGGTAGCGGCTCAAAGAAAGGCCACCCCAACGGGTGCCAAGTCCAGGGGGCCTGGTCCACCGGACACCCTCAGGACATCTGAGCAGATGGACGTCGGGCCGTTGCTTCCTGCAACGCAGGCCTAAGAACGGCCTCCGGCGTCCAAGCCAACAGAAAGGCCCACAAAGCTTCCTTCGAAAGAAAAAGCCCCGTAAGACAAAACATAAACACACACACACACACACACACACACACACACACACACACACACACACACACACACACACACACACACACACACACACACACACACACACACACACACACACGCACGCACACGCACACGCACACACACACACACACACACTCCAGTAGCTCTTAAATATTCTTAATTGGAAGAGAAAATATCACGCAATGGAGCTGCAGGGACCTTCTTAAAAATCTTGATGTTTATGAGTTACTGCATGCCAATCAGCCAAGTGTGATGTGTCTCCAAGCAACCCAATTCAACTCCGAACACACAAATTTCTTGAATGGTTACATGGTATTTAGGAAGGACAGAGATGGTGGTGGTACATCTGCAGGTGGTGTGACCATCATCACCTCGAAGTCATTGGCATGCCACGCCATCAATCTCAACGGGGTTCTTGAGGCTGTTGCAATTCGCACAATTATATTTAACAGGTTAATAACGGTATGCTCCTTCTACTTTCCTCGTGATTATGGGCTCAGATTTCAAGGCTGTGATAGACCAGTTACCAGAACCCTATCATTTATCAGACCTCAATGCTCATAACCCACTCTGGATCTCTTCCCGCACAGATGTCCGAGGTTGGCTCATTGAGTTCTTATGATCATCGTGAGCGTGCCCTTTTAACAAGAAAACAGCCTACATGCCATAATTTAGGACACAACACATATTCATACCTTGACCTTGCTCTTGGCTCTACAGAACTCTTTCCGTCTCTTGAGTGGGATGTGGGCACTAACAGATATGGTAGTGACCACTTTCCTACCTGACTAATGTCCCAAGCTGTCCATCTTGCAATAACAGGTTTAAAGAATCAAAAGCAAAGTGGAGTGCGTTCACAGACACATCTAAACTACAGCGCACAGCCATACCACACTTAAGCGTAGACGAGGCCGTCCAACTCCTCATGGCACACATCCTCGATGCAACCAGAAAACCCATTCCCGAGACCCCCGGTTCCCCTCCCAGCCCAAGGAGGCCCTGGTGGAACGAGGACTGCAGGCGAGCACGAGAGGCCCAGAACAAGACGTGGGGAGTCCTTCGCCGGTTCCGCATGTCCAATAACCTTGTATCTTTCAACCGGGAAAAGAAAACTCGGGAAACGCGTGCGCCGTGAAACAAAAAGGGACAGTTGGCGCACCTTCCTTACGTCCATAAACTCACATCCTTGAACCGAGACCCTACAATATCTGGACACGGAAACGAAAACTGAAACGACAGCAAACACACAGCTTGCCGCTGGTTAGTGACAAAAGGAGACACACTGGAAGAACAGGCTAACATGCTCGCGCAACACTTCCAACATGTTCATGATGAAAAACAACCATCGCAAGAAAGACGAGAATGAGGAAAGCTACAAACACAGCGCTGCGCCCACAACTGTATTTTCATTGAAAAAGTAAACATATACCCACAAAACACTGTGCATGTCAAAACAGTTCAGTTTAAGAAGGGATAAGTACGCAGACCTGCAACTCATCAAGTCACACTTCACGCAAGATAACATACCGCTTTTGCGCAAGGTCGCAGACGGGTAGCTTACGCGAGCTTCACAATTTTTAGATATGTAGAAGCCTCCGACACCTCCCTTTTATGCTGATTGTTGTCTTTGAACAACTCGGTTATGTCAGACAAAGCCGGTGTACAACCACACGTGTGTCAATGAGAAGCCAAGTCAGAAAGGGAAGAGTTCTGGATGTACAGATAATGTTGGCGCAGCCGTTTATTCACCCAACGACCGCTTTGACCTATGTAACAAAAGCCACAAGAAATCAGAATGCGATAGACGACGCCTACAGCACACACATCGTACTTGCATTTGCGGTTCACAGTGCACTTATTTGCAACCAGTTGACAAATTTTTGATAATTTATTTGGAGCTTTGAACTACACGTTAACGCCATAGCTGAAACCTACATTTTTAAGCGCGTGGGAAATCCTGTGCGCGTAAGGAATGACTGAAAATCTCTTTTTCTTCTGCGAAGGATCAGCAGTCGAGTTACGTTTAGCACGACCTTTCACAACTTTTATTAACTCATCGGTGACAGCCACGAATACATTAGGACGAAAACCCGCGTCTTCTAGTCGGGCTACTTGTTTTGCAAAGTTGGCGCCTAATAAATGTTTGCGTGATTGTTTGGCGCAAATCTTAAATAGGAAAAGGCAATTCCCCTTTTTGTTACTTTAGAGTGGGCTGACCTGAAATGAAGGATTGGTTTCGCTGAACGTGGTTCATAACAAAACCAAACGTGACTACTTTTAAAATGCAAACTCAGGTCAAGAAACTGCAGCGAGTTATGTTTCGGTACCTTAAAGGTGAAATACAAACCCATTCCTTGGGCCTTAAACACTGCTAACATCTTGTTGACGGCCTCAGGCAGTACAGTGTCTTCTTCAACCAGCACCAAATAGTCATCTACGTATCGAAAGATGCGCTTCACAGCGAAATTTAGACATCCTGCCACAACGATCAATTTTTGCAAAAACATCTTGCATGAAACAGGTGCCATGCATGAACCGATACCCATGCCTGATCGCTGAATGAGGGTCTGCCCTTGCCAACCTAAAAAAGTGGAACTCAGGTAAAAGGCTAACAACTCCAAAAACGCGTCAAGAGAAATGCCACTACAGCTCCTAAAAAGAAGCCCGTCATTTTCCTGAGTAATACACTCTTGAACGCATTGGTTTGAATAGAAGAAAACATGTTCTCGACATCAATCCTGAACCCTTTCGGGACTTCGGTCTAACCTTCTCGCAGGAATTGTACTACTGCGCCCGAATTTTCTGCTCTGAAAGGGTCCTGGATCCGCAGCTGCTTCAAATGGCTTTGTAAATATCAGGAAACGATCTTCTCCCATGAATCTCGTTTCCTAAATATTGTCCGAAAAGGCAAATTAGGCTTATCGGTTATGATTGTGAAGAACAGTCCAAACGTTTGGCCTTGGCAACAGAAAAAATAGCCTCTCAAGGTCAAGGCTCTTCAGAATAGCCACTGCCGTATTCGTAACCTTACTCAAACGCACAGAGATAGTTTTGAAGTTTTGATAGTTTTGATAGTTTTCATAGTTTTGAAGGAAAATGACGAGCTTCTTTTTAGAGTCGTAGTGGCATTTCTCTTGACGCGTTTTTGGAGTTGTTAGCCTTTTACCCGAGTTCCACTATTTTAGGTTGGCAAGGGCATACCCTCATTCAGCCATCAGGCATGGGTATCGGCTCATGCGTGGCACCTGTTTCATGCAAGATATTTTTATCAAAAATTGATCGTTGTGGCAGGATGTCTAAATTTAGCTGTGAAGCGCATCTTTCGATACGTAGATGACTATTTGGTGCTGGTTGAAGAAGACACTGTACTGCCTGAGGCCGTCAATAAGATGTTAGCAGTGTTTAAGGCCCAATGAATGGGTTTGTATTTCACCTTTAAGGTGCCGAAACATAACTCGCTGCAGTTTCTTGACCTTAGTTTGCATTTTAAAAGTAGTCACGTTTGCTTTTGTTATGAACCACGTTCAGCAAAACCAATCCTTCATTTCAGGTCAGCCCACTCTAAAGTAACAAAAAGGGGAATTGCCTTTTCCTATTTAAGATCTGCGCCAAACAATCGCGCAAACATTTATTAGGCGCCAACTTTGCAAAACAAGTAGCCCGACTAGAAGACGCGGGTTTTCGTCCTAATGTATTCGTGGCTGTCACCGATGAGTTAATAAAAGTTGTGAAAGGTCGTGCTAAACATAACTCGACTGCTGATCCTTCGCAGAAGAAAAAGAAATTTGCAGTCATTCCTTACGCGCACAGGATTTCCCACGCGCTTAAAAATGTAGGTTTCAGCTATGGCGTTAACGGTTGGTTCAAAGCTCCAAATAAATTATCAGAAATTTGTCCACTACAGTTGCCAAGAAAACCGATAGCAACAAAAACTCCGTTGTTAAAAAGTGCACTGTTAACCCTAAATACAAGTACGTTGTGTGTGCTGTAGGCGTCGTCTATCGCATCCCGTTGTCTTGTGGCTCTTGTTACATAGGTTAAACCGCTGGTTCCGTGAATAAATGACTCCGCGAGCACTATCTGTCTTTCCAGAACTCTTCCCTTTCTAAATTTTCTTCTCGTTGCGACACTTGTGGTTGTACACCGGCTTTTTATAACACAACCGTGTTGTTTAAACACACTAATCAGCATACAATGGAGGTGTCACAGGCTTTTCACATATCTAAAATTTGTGAAACTTGCGTAACCCACCCGTCTGTGAATTTAAACAAAACCGAGGTATGTTGTCTTGCAGAACGTGAGACTTGAAGAGTTGCATGCTTTCGTGCTGATCCCTTCTTGGTTTGAACTGTTGTGACATGCGCGGTGTTTTGTGTATATATGTTTACTTTTTCAATAAAAAATCAGTTGTGAGTGCAGCGCTATGTTTGTAGCCTTCTTCATCCTCGTCTTTCTTGCGCTAGTTGTTTTTCCATCATGAAATCCTACCTACTCGCCCAACTTGCCATCTTAGTGCTTCCAAGTGGTGTACAGTTCTATAGACTGCTCAAACACTTTCATGCAACCCAAAACACCTGCAGGAAAGAAGCCCTTACGTGACAAGAACAAGTCAAAATCTGCTTACAACTCTGAATTCACACTCCATGATCTGAAGGTTTCTCTTGCCAGTTGTAAGCCTTCAGCTCCAGGGGCAGATACGCTATGACACAACAGCTACACGCAGGTACTCTTTAGACAATCCTACACCTATGAATCCAGATATGGCTTTCGTGGCACCTTCGAAAGCCTTGGAGGGAGGCCATAGTTGTGGCTATTCTGAAGGAGGGGAAAGACCCTTCCTCTCCCACCAGCTATCGCCCTATGGCCATGACAAGCTGCCGGTGTACGCTTCTCGAGAAGATGATTAACCGGAAGCTCGTGTACTTTTTGAGTACTAGGGTCTCCTCGAGAGCTGCCAGTCAGGCTTCAGGGAGGGCAGATCCGTCAATGATCAACTGGTTGCGTTGCAATAATATGTAAAAGATGCCTTCATCCATAACCAGTTTTGCATAACAGTCTTCGATATGGAAAAGGTGTACGACACGGCCTGGCGGTACGGCATCTTGGTGACCTAAATTCATGTGGTGTTTCCCGCAATATGCTGAACACCCTCGCTACCTACATGCCGAAAAGAACCTTTCGAGTGAGGGTAGGCAGTGCACGTTTCTAGTGTTTATGCAGAGGAAAATGGCGTGCCTCAAGGCGGTGTTTTGAGCTGCACACTATTTATTTTTAAGATAAACTCGCTCCGGAAGGCATTACCACCAACCATTTTCTGTTCGGTATATGTAGATGACGTTCAAATATATTTTAAGTCATGTAACTTATCAATTTGGGAGCGCCAAGTCCAGCTTGGCGTGAACAAACTTGCTGGTTGGGCGGAGAGAAGCGGTTTTAAAGAGAAGCCCGAAAAAAGTACTTACGTTGTGTTCTCCCGGAATCGCTGGATGCATGCGGACCCCGATATTTGTATTAATGGTGTAGTACTCCCTGTAAGAGGGGAACAGAAGTTTTAGGTTGAATATTTGATAGCAAACTCACATTTATCCCTTGCTTGAAACGACTCATACAGAAATTCCTAAAAACAACGAACATTCTTAATGTCCTCTCACACCAATCTTACGGTGCAGGCAAAGGACTCCTTTAACGTGTTTATGATGTTCTTATGGGATCCCGGCTGGACTATGGTAGTGTTTTCTATGAGTCAGCTACTAAAACATCCCTGAAAAAAAAATGCTGTACCAAGTACTGCACCTCGTGCTTCGCCTTGCATGTGGGGGTTTCTGTACTACCCCAGGTGAAAGCCTGTATGTAGAATGTAACAAGTTGAAACTAGAAGGTCAGCGAAATTACAAGGACCTTCTTTATGCTTTCAAAATCTCATCAATGCCTAACCATTCTTTTAAGTCAGTCTTTTATGTTACATCCGTATTCCAGCTTCTTTTAAACCGCCCATCTATTTCTTCTCCCTTTTTATACAGAGCTAGAGAGAAAGCATCATAAACTCTCATTCTCCGTTTCATGTACCCTAAAACGTCTGTCACTAATCCAATAGCCTCATATAATCTCCGTTCTACCTTATGGGATGTATCTTTTATACATGCAGACAAAAACCGAGTGCCCAGAAGTGCGATCCTGCATCACTTCTTGTCTTTTGCAGGATTTTATACAGATGCCTCAAAAACTGCCACCACTGTGTCCTGTGCTGCGCACGGACCCATTTTTAATTACAGTAAAACTATGAATGCATATACTAGTCTCTTTACGGAATCTATAGTGATCTATAGTGAACGAATCTATAGTGATTCCTTAAGTGTTTTACAGACATTGTCATCACAAAAATCTTCTACAAAACATGTAGTCAATCTTCTCATTAACATCATTATGCCTTTATATACGTTAGACCTTCAAGTTAACCTGTGCTGGGTGCCAGGTCACTCTGGCATCGCAGGCAACGAGACCACACATCAAATGACCGTTGCTGCTGCACTTAGTACAACAACAGTTGACATAACAACACCGAAATGAAGCCATACAAGAGAAGACAACTTCGAAAAACCTCGCAAACACATTGCAGTGAACAGAGAGACAAGAAATTACATGCAATAAAACCACAGTTGGGAACATACACCATTGACACACACAACTGAAACACAGAAGTTGTCTTTGCTAGGCTATGGATAGGGCTCACACATGGAACACTCGTATCTGCTCACGGTGCTTTCAAGACCTCTGTGTAGCAGTTGCGGAGAGATCCTATCCGTAGTTCACATACTCATCCAATACAAGGCACTTCCCACAACACGACGGAAACACTTCCTACAACTGTACAGACTACACACCCCATTACAACCAGCGCTTTTCCTCTCTGACGATCCCATGTCTTCTTCCAAGCATGTTTTTAAATATTTAGCAGAAGTGAAATAGTAGACCTAATTTCATACCGCGCATAATCACAACCTGGCCTTCTGCACTAGCCATACTCATTATCTTTTACTGATTCTACTTTCATTGTGGTTGAGCGATTTTAATGCTTACATCTTCACCCCTCATACCTTACCACTGTTTTGGTGCTCTTTGCCCAGTTGACCTTGCGCCATTAACATCCAACTATCATCATCATCAATAAAGCTTGATGTCAGGCTAGTTGGTCTTCATGTCAGGCCTTCTTGATGTCAGGCCTTTCTGTCTTCATATCTGATAGAGGCCTATCTTGGTAGCAAACTGTCGCAGGTAATAGGCATTGTTTACAGAAACCGCGAGATGCTGCCGCCGAGCGTGATGATCCTAATCTACCAGTCTTTATTTTATTCTCACCTAAACTACTGTCACTTAGTTTGGGGCACTACGACACAAGAAAACTTACACAAATTGCATGTCCTACAAAAGAGCTTCTTACGCGTAATGGAAAACCTTCCTCGGTGGCACACAACAACCGAACTTTTTGCCAAGCACAAAATTGTGCCTGTAACTAAATTATATGACTATCGTCTGTGTCATTCGTTCAAGCGTGAAATTAAATATAGTACATTTCTACTTCGTAAGATTGCTTTGCTACAGCCGCGAAAACATATAAGCAGAACACGAAATACAGATACATATAACGTTCAAACATACCGAACAAGTTATGGCACACAAACCCTGGTAAACAAGCTTCCGCGACTGCTCAATAGCTTCGCAGCTAAAAACACACCCCTTGAAAGATTCACAAATAGAGAGTTATTATCATTGTTTCTTTCATAATTTGTTATCTCTTTGTGTACTTCCTTTGAATATGTGTACTTCAAAGTGTACTTTGAAAAAGTGTACTTCGTTTGAATGTCTTCTGTTCTTTTTTTTTTTTTGCAAATACAAACCATTCCAGCTTTTTTATTCCTAACTTTTTGTTCCACTGTGCATCTTCTTTTTTCATGTTTTTTTCTTTTACTTTTCCGTAGTAGGTTGTAACAAGGCTTAGAAATGTTATCCCAGTGTTCCTGTGTATTGGGGTTATGTAAATTTGGTTGTATTTTCTTTTTCTCATCTATATCCTTGCTGTTCGCCAAGTTAGGGGTCAGCAGCTTCAGTCAAGCTGTTTTTTGGAGCGTTTACTGGAGCTTTCTTTTGAGCTTTTGCAGCTTTTACTGCGGGCCCCTGTCATCATGTAATGATGATGAAATAAACGTATTGTATTGTATTGTATATGTGAAGGTAAGTTACGCACGTTGTGAACACAGAGACGGACACAAAAAAACGTAAACTTTCACGAGAAGACGGCGCCGTCTTCTCGTTAAAGTGTACGTTTTTTGTGTCCGTCTCTGCCTTCACAAGCGCAACTTACCTTCAGAATCATCATAATCAACAATATGGTTGCTGTGGCTGCTTTTGCATTTGAAGTCATTACACGTAAACAATATAAAACAGAAGTTACCTTTTTTTTGGCACCAGTAGTAGTAAGTGCGGGCTTATGTTTTTGATAGAGGCCTTTCTATTCTCATCGTCCATCTAGTGGAAAGGCCCACTGACAGTGCAGGGGCAGGAGGGAAGAATTTGCCATGGCCCATTGTTACTATCTTGAGCGGCTTGTGTCCAAAAAACGTGGTTTAAGTAGTCTACAAGCATGCAAACGTGGGATATAAAATCATACGTCTTTTTCTACTTCGGTACGTTGCTGTTTTCCGCTCTGGAATTCCTTTCATATCTGAAGAAACAATATGTATTATAAGCCTTGTCGTCGGCTAGCCAATGCCACTAGGCGCGCGTTATGAAGTCCGCTAGTATTAGATGCTCCGGAGGATGTTTAATGACAAGATGTTCGCGCAACATCCTGATTTAATATTGAGTAAGCACTCCTTGCCGAGTACGTGCCCCTAGGTCCTCAGCGATGTTAAGCCTTGCATTTGCACAAAAATGCATAATTGGCGAAGTTTGCGCATTTATTCCAAATTTCAGCGTAAGTGGAGATAATTTAAGAAAATTAAAAATGCAAAATTAGTAAAACAAAAGAAAAATGAGCTGATTGAGTAAGATATGTACCTCATATACATTGCTGGTAAACAACGCACCCAAGAGTACCCGACAAAACACGCCAAAAGGCGAATAAAAATGGTGGGAAAGGTTCAACTGAGTAGTTCAACTGTGCCTAGTTGCATCTGCACAAAAATGCATAACTGGCGAAGTTACGTCCTTCAATCGCTATAATAATGTGAATGTACGTCATTGTCGAAGAAAACCTGCGGAAGCCTATAAAACAGTGACATAAGCCAGCTTACTTGGATATCATAGCCAAATCTAGCCATAAAAAACTCTCGATGAAGACAAACGGTGTAAGAGTGCTGACGCATTAGCGAATAATTTTCTAAATTTCGACACATTTCTTCTATATTCAATTCAAATCATTCATATGTATTTCCTCAACATTTTATTTGGAAGGAGGCCATAGACAAAAAAGGGAGGTTAATTCACCTGACAAGGGATTGAGCTCTCCTGCTTCTCTTAAAAGTAATTGATAAAATCCACAAAAAATTTCAACCACGTACAGCGCTTACATAAGACGATCAGAAGAGCTAAAATCCCCCGTCTTTGTAGCTAGTTTCATCTTCGGTATGGCTATGATGTGATTTTTTTCGTGTTGCAACGCACTCGCCCTCCTACTGACGGCCCTATAGGGACCGGGCAGCTGGACGGGTGGCGCCACCACTCGGCGCTCCCCTCGTCAGTGGAATGAGCCGGTGCATTGTCCCGTTGCCGGTGCCTCCCGTTGTTTTTGTCGTGTTTGCTTCGGTGCTTTGAATGTTTTTGTGGCGTTGTGAGCAGACATGTGAGATGAAACGAAGTCTAGACAGATATGTTGGGTTCTTAGATGCAGTAATGACTACGTAAACTTGTCGGACGCGTCTAAAGTTGGATATCGGCTGCAATGGCATGAGCGCTTTTTGCAGCGATCTGCGCTTGGCTCCACCCGTTCTTAGTACGAATAAAACTACTATTATTAGTATTATTTTCTTAAATGCACTAACGGCTACGCAAACTTATTGGATGCTTGTAAGTTTGGGGAAAGGCTACATTGACACGAGCGCTTTTGCAGCGCTCTGCGCCTGGCTCCGCGCTATCGGAGTAGGAATAAAACTATTAGCAATATTAGAATTCATTTCTACCACTTTAAATTATCTTCACTGATTTCAATGAGTACAGTTTCCACGCCAGCCTTAGCGCTGCGATACCTCCATACGTGTGCTTTAAATAGAAAGCACCTGCATACGAGATGGATTACCGTATAGCCGTAGAAATGTTGCGGTAGTTTACACTTTCTGTAACCGTGAGCTTTGTACCTTCGGTTTTGGTGAGCGACACTGTGACAGCATGGGAGCCCGAAATCCGAAGTGGAAATCCCACGTTTGTGGTGGTCATTTTATCAAGACCTAAAGTTATTCACTAACTCAACAGCCCAAGCTACAAACCACCCCTCCTCCCCTTCCCGTTTTACCACCTGCGTAGAATAAACGCTGGAACCGATAGTTAAAAAAATGTGGCAGTGTTAACGTCAGCCGGTGTTTTTTAATGCTTAAGTATTCTTTACAGAGTACCTAAAAAAATCGTGTAATGCCTGGTGAAGACACCAAAAACGCGCGATTAGTTGCCTCAAATATGGGTTATGAGCCCGAGTCCTCCACCACAGACATATTTCCGACACGCTGGAAAAAAGTTTAAATTTGGAGAGGGGGCATGGAAGTTCAAAATCAAACAGCAAAATCATCTAGCCCTCCGTCTAATGATTATGATGGTTGAACACAAAGCTTTCTTCGTGCGAAATCGAATGAGAAATGGTAAAAGTCAAAGACGCTGCGATCAAAAGACCAAACTGCGTGCTGGTCAAATCCGACGCTTAACTAGTCAAAGTTTAAACTCAGAAGGCAACCAAGGAAACCCATACGATAGAGCTTTGCGATAAACCATGATCGTCGTTAGACGGAGGTGTGCATGATTTTTCAAGCGTGGGTGGCAGCTTGTAAACCGACCGCAGCATTCAGTTGTGAAGAGGTTTCGGGCACCCTCCTGTCTTGCGTCCTTCAGTCACGCAGGAATTGGTTTTTGAAAAACCACTTACCAACTAGCCACCAACCATTGCAATTCTTGTAAAGCAATGCTTCTCCACGACAAGCAATATCGTTCTACTATCATGCGGTATTTATTCTATCAACGATTCCCGATTACTGTAGTAAGAGCATTTCTGTGAAATTAAACACGTTTCAGCCGTAGGTAATGAAGTCACGGAAGCGTCGTCCGTCACAATTTCTGTTTTGAGGTAAATCTTCGAAGATTTACCTCAAAACAGAAAACAAAACAAAACCCCCTATTTTGTCTTTCGTTTGTGCACGACGTCGACGCCGTTTCATCATCAACTGCCAAAGGCCAGCGCCACAGCATTCCTAGATCGGTTGCACACACCGGCTTTGTGGGAGCATTTAGCGGCAATATACTCCTCGATTCGCGAAACTGCATGCAGGCATGAAAAAATTGCATGAAGCAACGAACTTTCACTTCCAGCTTGACTTCCAGCTTGGCGCATTGAGCGTCGTCTGCTATTTGTAAATACTGAGTATGGGCGTAAATAACACACATGGCATGCCTCGTAAACGTCACATCCACGCTCAAGATTTACCGATCTGAAAAATACACGTGGGGTTACGTACGCTTTGCAAGCCGCACCACAGAAAAACGACAGAAAACCATGCACAACTACGCTGCGCTGACCGCCACCGGCATTCCACTGACGAGCGGTTCGCCACGGGCGGCGCTGTTCGCTGAAACGACGGTGGTGCCATACAACGGCCGCCCGGTCCCTATAGGCCTGTCCAACAATGCGACTTCCGTGCGCTGCGGGAGCTAGCAACAAAGTCAGAAACACATCAGAGAAACAATCTACTGCCCCGCTTTTTGGCGCGCGCTGAAGGCTTGCTGAACGTAAACGTAAACGCCCAGTGAGAAGGTTATGGCTTTAACTTATAAACACAGTGGTTAAAATCTTTATTACATTTTTGTACATAATACGGTTGTTAAATACGCACTAAAGCACAGCACACCAAGGCTATTTGGGGGGCGTGTTCAAGATTTCGGCGCACGTTACAGGCCCCCACGTGGTCAAAATCAATCCGGAGCCTTCCACTACGGTGCCCTTTATCGCCTGTGTAGCGTCGGCGCGTTAAACCCCCCAATAAATCAACATTTGTGATGCCCACAAAGCTGGCACTTTCAGTTTCGGTTAGGTATATAGGCGCCTGGTGTGCTTACATTTTGTATGTATCTTTTGGAAGCAGGTGCTTAGGGAATTTTGTTCTGGGAAATTGTACGTATACAACGAAGGAAAACAACAAATCGACATCTTGAAAAATAATTGGGATTTAGAGTTCGCATCCTACCTAAAATTGTTGACATTCCAGAAAGGCGTCTGCAATTTTTGGTATCTGTTGTCGAAATAAGGCAAACGCCGTAGTTAATTTTTGCTCGGTAATACTTTACGATTTCATAAAAAGAGCTTATACCGTCATTGTGTAGGAGTGCGCCATGACAGCTCGGTTTTAAAAGGGTTGCTTCATGCGATCGTTTTCTGCGCGTAGTCATGGTTGGTGCAAACGATTAGGCATACAAACCAGAACAGTTGAACTCCCTTGCCATAAGTAAAAAACACTTTTATACCCGCCCTCTGATCAAGCGAAATAAATAACTAATCCTACACCGTCCTATTTCAGTGCTAATAATTGAGAGTTAATAGTCCCATTCCATTCCAATTACATCCTGAGGAATAAAACTTCTGTCAATTCCATTCCTTTCAATTCCGCGGAAGGCCACGTTTTTTACTATTCTCGCTCCTGAAAGGGCCTAAAAGTTCAATTCCATTCGTGTAATTCCTCAACATAGCAACTACCTCCTGGTTGCTGTATTATTGACTTAAGTTCCCATATTATTATTCCCGTATTATTGACTAGATGATGTTCCCATATTACTAAAACAAATGTCTGGCTGCGCTCGTACCCCGTCTCTGCCTGGAGGTCAATCTTTCATCTTGGTCGAAGCTGCAATCCGTGTTCGGATTTCAGTTTGCCACGAACCCCACCACTTGAATCTCCTGCGTTGTGCTACTGAGCCTAAGGTTCCCGGCCTCGGCAGCCGCTTCTCTGGTGGAGGCCGAACGAGAAAACGCCCGTGTGTTCAAGAGTCCGGCTCCAGGTGGCCAAAATAAACCCGGAGCCCTTCACTACACTGCACCTCATCGCCTGTGCAGCATCGGCGCGTTAAACCTCCTAATCAATCAACTGAATCTCCTTCCCGACCATCGGCAGACATTCGGGAAGATTATTTGATTAAAGTCATTTGATTTTCGTACAGCAATTACCAGTAATTGTGAGGGGCACTTCACGTCACAGCTCCTCACCTATCTCCTGCGTTCGTGCGGCACTAAAGCGTCTTCTGCCTCGTGCTAATTGCTTCACATTTTGTGGCTCTGTGCTCACTCCTACCTCGCATCTCTTTTTTTTCTTCCTTCAGTCAAAATCAGGTTCATTGCTCTCAACGGGTCGCTGGTGCCAACATCAACGCCATTCAAGCTCCAAGTTAGGGTACGTATGCCTGTGTGAGCTTCATTTCACAGCTGCGCGGTCACATATATTGTCCCAGTGCCTTAGCTGTAGAGAGACTGTATATGCATCGTTTATTGTGATAGGACATCGATGACTCGTTGAATGAACACAAAAATAAAATCCAGCACTCTAGGCTTCCAATCAGGGCACACGTGAAGTAGGTCCAATATTTTTAAGCGAAGCTTTACATGGATATGGTTGTTTGAGTTTATGCGCATGATTTACCTTGCAGCGAAGCCAAATGTAGCGCGAGTGTTTAGCAGAAAATGGCCGTAACCCTTGTTTTGTAAACAGTTTTCCTAAAATAAATCCATGACAATTGGCCCCTAAGGGCAATTGTCATGCAATTAGAATTAGAAAGTTGGGCGAATTCGTTTATTTCGATGTTTAGGAAGGTTGAGAGGTAAAGGTTGAGAGGTAAACAAACAAGGCGCCAGAATCATTTTTAAACATAAATCGGTCATTACGTGGAGTTTCGCGTACTTGTCCCATTTATTGAGTTCACGCTTACGTTGTGGATATTACAAAATTGCTCTCTGGAGTGAATACATGAGCATCTTCGTAAGAGTATAATTAGAGAAGGCGGCTGTAACTCTTGTTTTATCGAAACTTTCCCAACAAACATTTCATGACAATTAGACCCCCCAAAGACTCTCATTGTGCAGAGGTTTATTCCCTTCTCAAGATTCGTAATTTCTCAAAAAAATGAGCTCGTATATCTGTGTTCAAAATTCTTTGTGTCATCAGGGTGCTGTGTTGAGTGCATTCACGGATCATCGAACCTCACAAGGTAGAATTGTCGAGAACTGGGCCAGTTGTGGTGAAACAGCGCGCAAAAACTAGGACAGTGCGGTGCTGGCGCTCGTGTTGTTGTCCTCTTCTTTCTGCCCTGGTTTTTGCGCGCTGTTTCACCACACTGAAGGTAGAATTGCTAATCTTTTTTTTACATTTTTTACAACCGCTTTTCTTTTCGCTAGGTTTTAAAGGAGATTGCGTCTGTCTATCAGGTCGCGTTGGCAGAGAACCGTGCTCGCCCACTCCAGAGTTAGTTTAAAATGCTGTATAGCTGTATAGGTATGGTGGGAAAAAGTTTATTGAAATTTTCCACTAAGCTGTATCATTGCGCCGAGTTTTATTTGCTTTTCGATTCATCTAGTTCATAGTGACTTTACAGAACCGACTTTCACGGAATTCCGGCCAGCTGTCAATACACGGCAACAAAAGGGACATAATTTGCGTTCACTAGGTGCAAAAAGATACAGACGAAAGGACGGAGGTAGGCACAAATAGGGCGCCACTCCCACCTGAAATTTATTTTGAAAAGGAGAAACATATATACACCCTCTCACCGATGGCAACACATTGTGATGAGTGTTGATTCACGGCAAAATTCCCCGCACGGGGCACCTTGAGTAATCTTGGTGACGGTGAGTGGCGACACCGCGTACCCCTAGCCCCCCATACTTAAGCTGTTACCTACCGTGGCGAGAAGTTGAAAGGTGAAGGGTTAGAAGCCGTGAACGGTGGCCGTCGGAGCCCTGGTCAAGCTCCGGCCGATGGGCTCCCTGTCTGTCTATCAGGCTGGGAGCTCCGGGACCTCTTTGACCATCAGGGTAACGTCAAAGAAGAAAGTACCCCAGTTCCCTGCTTTATACTATGCCGCATGGTACTTTCGAAATCCTCTCTTCCAAATGATCGGGCCCCAAAAAGGGCCCGCACCGATGTAATTTTCAAACCTCTGCCCAACATGAAATTTAACACCCCGGACAACTTTCCTCGCTTCTTAGTGATACAATCTAAGAACAAGGAATCTCCAGTTACCTGCAAGTCGGTCTTCTTAATTGCCAAGTTCATTGAGAGTGTAGTTGGCGCGAACTACAAGGCAAAGAAGCTGACATCGGGGGACGTGCTTGTAGAACTATCTACTAAAAAACAATCTGATAGTCTCTTGAACCAGACCGACCTACTTGGCCTTGAAGTAGCTGTAACGCCACACCGGAGCCTTAACAGCTCGCAGGGCGTCATATCTGAGATGGACCTGCTCAATGAAAGTGAGTCTGACCTCCTTGAGGGCATGCGTGACCAGGGCGTTACTGCGGTAAGAAGAATAATGATCAGACGCGATGGCAAAGAAGTAAAAACGAAACATGTGATCCTAACTTTTGACCGAAGTGTCCTACCGGAGTCTGTCACTGCAGGCTTCCTTCATTGCAACGTACGACCTTACATACCCAACCCACGCCGCTGCTTCAAGTGCCAGCGGTATGGGCACAGTACTACCACCTGCCGCGGAAAACTGACATGTGCCAAGTGCGCAGGACATCATGACCCTTCAGAGAACTGTGCTTCTAACGTATTGAAATGTGCCAACTGTGAACAACCCCACGCTGCATACTCTCGGTCATGTGCTAAATTCAAAGCCGAGAAAGAAATCATAAACATGAAGGTCACCCAGAACATTACCTATCAAGAAGCACGACAGAAACACTCAATGTTTTCGCAAAGGTATGCCGATGCAGCTCGCCGGGGGGCGGAGCGGCGTCTAGTCACGGCGGCCACCCAGTACTGCGAAGCAGACTTGGTGCCGTCCCAGCCCCCCCAGGTGCTGCCCAAGGCAGCCCAACCATCCGACACGACACCTGTGGCGCCCGCAAGTGTTGTGTTAGCTGCGAGTGTGAGGAGTGACAGCTCTGCCGTCAATCCTCCTCTTCCGGCTGCCAGACTGCAGGCGGCCATGGACGTAGATGTGGTCGGTCCCACGACCACTTCTGTGTCCAACAAACAGTCAGGGACGGCAGGGGCTCCTGCCTCCACTTCGAACATATCCCGAGGCAGAGCCCGCAAGGACTCCATCTCGTCACTGTCACACCACTCAGATGATGACATGGAGGTAACACCGTCTCTGCCAGTGCCAAAGGCGGAAAAAGAACAGCGCACCATGGCGGGACGAGGCAAAAAGCCACCAGCCACCCGTGTCACAGGCCCAAGTCAGAACTGATAGATAGTATACATCCAGCCCGAGTCCTCATCTACGCCAGGTAAAATCTCCTCCCTAAACATTTATGGTAGCACAAATAATTACACAGTGGAACTGCCGGGGCCTTATTAAAAACCTAGATGATATATATGAAATCCTACACAAAACGCAATCAGCCATCCTATGTTTACAGGAGACACACTTGAAACCTAAGCACACCAATTTCCTGAACCAATACTCAGTATTTATGAGAGACAGAGATAGCTGCACGCACTGCTCTGGTGGCGTAGCTATAGTTACGCAAAAATCTATCCCTTGCCAATCTCTTCAATTGCGTACCGCCCTAGAAGCGGTTGCAATCCGGGCAATTATTTTCAACAGATTAACAACAATTTGCTCACTATACATTCCCCCTGAATATCGTTTATCTAGCTCTGAATTTGAGTCTCTCATAGATGAGCTGCCGGAACCGTTCCTACTCGTAGGTGACCTGAATGCACACAGCCCACTATGGGGATCTGAACGCACAGATTCCCGGGGCCGCTTGATAGAAAAATTCCTCTTCTCATCCGGAGCTTGTCTCTTTAACAAAAAAGAGCCGACATACTACAACACTACACACAATACATACTCACACATAGACTTGGCGATCGGCTCTTCTGTCCTTTTTCCGGCTGTTGAATGGGAAGTGGACGACAACCCCTATGGGAGCGACCACTTCCCTGTCATCTTGAAAGGCATTGATAAAGCCCGTAACAGTTCCATCTGCCATAAAAAGTTTAAGGAATCTGGTGCTGATTGGTTAAAATTTAAACAATTATCTCAGCTTTCATACACGTCCTTAAGCTATTTGGGCATTGACGAAGCATGTGAACTGGTGACTGCACACATTCTTCATGCTGCCGAGGGCTCAATTCCGCAAACATCTGGTGCCACACCTAACACTAGGAGGCCGTGGTGGAATGAAGAGTGTAGGCTTGCACGGCAGGCTCAAAATAAGGCGTGGGGTGTCCTTCGCAGGTACCCCACTACGCAAAACTTGATTTCCTTCAAACGTGCAAAAGCACGAGGAAGACGCATTCGCCAGCAAGCAAAAAGAGATAGCTGGCGCTCTTTCGTGACTTCTATCAACTCGTACACAGATGCAGGCAAAGTATGGAACAGAATTAAAAAGTTTAATGGACGGAAAACACACACCCTACCTTTGGTCAACAGTACAGGCGATACCCTAGAGGACCAGGCAAACACGCTTGCGAAACTATTTCATATGTA
Source organism: Haemaphysalis longicornis (assembly GCF_048455015.1). Taxonomy (NCBI): domain Eukaryota; kingdom Metazoa; phylum Arthropoda; class Arachnida; order Ixodida; family Ixodidae; genus Haemaphysalis; species Haemaphysalis longicornis. The sequence goes on along the minus strand of NW_027526214.1, from coordinate 124,725,092 downwards.
TCGAGTTCTGCTCATTACACGAATGCTTTCTTACGACACAAAACATCTATGGAGAAGAAACCGATTCGTGATAACAAAAGATCTGACGAACCATACAACACGGAATTTTCCATAACAGAGCTTTTGGTCGCCTTGGGAACATGTAAGGCTTCAGCGCCTGGGGCAGATAGTATATCATACACAATGATACAACATCTGCACCCAGAAACTCTCCGAACACTCTTGCACTTGTTCAACAAAATATGGGCGGCGGGATACTTTCCGAGAGCTTGGAGAGAAGCAGTTGTAGTTGCCGTATTAAAACAGGGGAAAGATGCCTCACTACCTGCCAGTTACCGACCAATAGCTCTGACAAGTTGCTTAGGAAAGGTTTTTGAAAAAATGGTAAATAAGAGGCTAATCCATTTTCTTGAATATAACGGCATCCTGGACAGTTGTCAGGCTGGTTTCCGATCAGGTCGAAGCACAACTGACCAGCTAGTTGCCTTTGAGTCGTATGTCAAAGATGCTTTTATCCACAAACAGCACTGTCTTTCTGTTTTCTTTGACTTAGAAAAAGCATACGATACAACTTGGCGTTACGGCATACTGCTTGATCTCAAGGCATTCGGTGTGTCTGGACATATGCTAAACACTATTGAAAGTTATTTGTCGGAGCGGACATTTAGGGTAAGAGTAGGGACAGTGGTATCAAGAACATACATACAAGAAAATGGGGTTCCCCAGGGTGGAGTATTAAGCTGTACTCTGTTTATAATTAAAATGAATTCACTTGGGAAATCGTTGCCACCCTCAATCTCCTACTCAATGTATGTTGACGACGTCCAAATAAGCTTTAGGTCATGCAATCAGTCCATATGTGAAAGGCAAATACAGTTAGGTGTGAACAGGCTTGCAAAATGGACGGAAGAAAATGGTTTTAAATTGAATCCTCACAAAAGTACATGTGTGTTATTCACAAGACAGCGTGGAATTCGTCGAGAACCCGATGTCACACTGAACGGAGAACGGATTGCTGTCAAGAAAGAACACAAGTTTTTAGGTGTTGTACTTGACGGAAAACTAACGTACGTACAGCACTTAAAGAAACTCAAACAAAAATGCCTAAAAACCATTAACATTTTAAAAGTGTTGTCACATCAGTCTTATGGTGCTGATAAAGACTGCCTTCTACGTCTCTTTGTGAGTTTAGTTAGGTCACGTATAGACTATGGAAGTGTAACATACGGGTCCGCGTCTAAAACTGCCTTAAAAATGTTAGACCCAGTACTACATTTGGGCCTTCGCCTTGCCTCTGGAGCCTTGAGGACAAGTCCAATCCAGAGTCTTTATGTAAAATGCGACCACTGGTGCCTAGAGCACCAGCGTGCTTATACAGCACTCCTCTATGCTATTAGGACAATGTCTATGACGAATCACCCATGCAATTCTATTGTGAATGACATCTCATCCGCCCATTTGTATTTAGCGCGCCCGTCGATCCCTGCCCCTGTAGCCTTGCGTGTCAAAGGCCTTGCAGAGGAGATAGGGGTGTCTTTAGATGATGGCATAAAAACCTGTATCGCCGATATAGTCCCACCTTGGGACATGTCAACTATTCATTGTGACACATCCTTTAAACAAATTGACAAGCGTCGTGCACCCCGCGAATTGATTTTACAGCATTTCTTAAGTTTACAACACAGATATCCATGCGCCTCTTTTTACACAGATGCTTCCAAGTCTTCTTCTTCTGTGTCCTGTGCTGCACATGGCCCGGACTTTGCCAGCACAAGGACATTGAACAGAAATTGTAGCATCTTTACAGCAGAAGCCTATGGTATTCTAATCACAGTGGAACACATTACACAGAACAAAATACAACAATCAGTCATCTACACAGATTCCCTAAGCGTAGTAACTGCATTGGATTCCTTTAAGCCCACAAAAAACGTTATTCTAAACCGCCTTTTTAAAGCTCTTATAACTGCCTATAAGTCAAAGCTAAAAATACTTGTTCGCTGGATCCCTGGACACAGTGGCTTCTGGGCAATGAAATTGCTGACCAGAACGCCACTTTGGCGGCCCTACGTAGTGGTGTTGATGTAGCGCAGGTCCCTCACCTCGATCTGAAACCAGTAATCCGGAGGGGAATCCGTAAATGCTGGCAGCACATGTGGGACACACACACAGACAACAAGCTCCACTCAGTAAAACCAAACCTAGGAAGATACACAACAGAAAAACAAAACAGATTCATTGAATGTATCCATTTGCAGACTGCGAATAGGCCACACTTACGCTACACACGCATATCTTTTGAATGGAACACTCCCACCAGTCTGTAACAAGTGTGGGGAACGGCTCACCGTCCTCCATGTATTAATTGAGTGCACATTCTGCAATGAAGCAAGAAAACGGCATTTCCCGAAAATATATACCTACAACATTCCACTACATCCTTCACTGTTTTTAGGAGATGAACCCATGTTTACAAACAAAAGTCTTTTAAGTTATCTTGCAGACATCAAGTTTTTAAAACTCATCTCGTACAGTGCGTGACCTCAGAGCCTACGAGCAGTGAGTGGGGCCCTCATGCTCCCTTTGTCCGCACGGGAGGCCCACTCTCGTCGCATGCTCTTTGGCTCGAGGTGCATCACGTTGCACCCATAATCCATTTCAGCCACCATTATGAACATCTTTATGCTTTAGTGAACGGGCCCTCTACACCCATATATACAGTACTTTAAGATGTATCATACTCATTTCATACATATTTTAAGCACAAACATGACTATTGAAAGACCACATAACATAGTTCTGGCGCTCTTTGGTCTTAGAAACCCTTGCGCCAATAAACCACAAACATACATACATACATTCACGGCAAAATTTGGTGCTACCACGTGCTTGTGCAAACACATATATCAAAGAACCAGGGAAATACTCCAAGACCCCGCAATCAGGACACGAGGCGCCAAATGCGTGAGCTAGCCTTCCCTAGCACTGTCGCAGCAAGTAGTGTATAGGTAGGAACATGTGACAAAATTCAAAGAACCAATGTGTGTCATGCGCCGAGACTGTGTATATACGTTACCTTTTTTTTCAACTTAAATTTCAGTTGTGAGAGGCGCCCTGTTCGTGTCTACCTCCAGCCATTCTTCTGTACCTTTTTGCGCCTCAAGAACGTGAATTTAAACCAACTCGCCCAGTAATTTGTTTTGATGCAAGGAGTATAATTGCATGAAACAGCTTTAACTCATGTTATATGGAAACTATACCAACAAGTTTCATAGGACTGTACGCCGCTAGAAAGGCCCCATTATTACGACGAGTTTCATTTGCTTTTCACAATCGCTCCCTTCACAATAAATGAGCTCGCAGCTCGCAGCTTTGTTCGAAATTCCGTGACACCCCGGTGCCGTGTGCTAAACACCTTCGCTGCTTATCCGCCTTCGCAAAGCGCAATGGTTCATGATTTTTTTGCCTCTAACCACGCAGCGGTTCGACAAAGTGAACGGCAAAGAGCTTGTCGCGATGGTGCGATAGTTTGTGTTGCACCTTAGGTCCCAGCTTGCTTCTGCCCTCTCCTTTCCGCAGAATCCCCAAGACGTGGTGTTGGAGGAGCGCGACTTCACGCCTGCCAGGGATATCATGCTCAGCCACCAGTTCTTCATTCCGAAAAACACCCTCCTGGGCGAGTGGAAACTGGTCATGAAGCACGGATACAAGGCGAGTGCGGTAACTGGACGCCCTGCCTTGCACGCGCGCTTCCGTCACCCGTCCTTAATCTTGAAACGTGAGCCCCATGATAACGGCGCAGATTTCGTTCCAAACTTCCCGCAGCAGACCTCTTTCTTGCAAGTCTACTTTTCAGTTAGGGTGCACACCCGTTCGCCGCTGAAAAAACAAAACTCACAGCAGCGCGAAGAAGAGAGAGGTTGAATGCCCATTGCCTGCAGCATAGGCCACATCTACACGCACAAACTGAGGCGCTTGTGTTCTGAGGGACCAAGCAAGCTTGTTGGCGACCAGGCCAAGACCTCGGCCGTCGTTACTTACACTGCAATGCTTTGTTCGAGCTTGAAAGTAACTAAAATCGAGAAACTACATACATAGAATGGAGTGAGACGGGAACGTGGTTAGAACAATATAGCTAAATCGATCGCTTATTTACAAGTAACAAATTACAGTTCAGTATACGACACTTTACGCACAAAGCTTCGTTTCGTTTAGAATATTTCCTCAGTTATATCCACATTTATGTACAGTGAGTAGCATGATACCAAAGGCTCCAAGAATCCTTTATAGTATCTCAACCACAGTACCTCAACCTAAGCAACAAAAATTTAATCAGCAATCAAGCTGCAACAGTTACAATGGGCCTTGCGTGAAGTTCAACGAATATTTACTTCACAATTTACGACTATCGTATGAGCCCAAAGTTCTTGTTTCCAGGACGCTTTCTTCGAGGGTATAACCGCACAGTTGTGTTTCGGAGCGCCTACGTTGCAGCTGTTGCTATGTGACCAGCATTCCTTGCCAGTGTCCTCCCATACAGGGGGGACATTACACAGCATATAGGCGACGGCTCACGGATGTCACAAGGTGTTGCTTCCCTGCCACTCAGACCTGGCCAATGGTCGTAAGAAATGTCGGAGAGCCATGCGTCTGCTAACACAACAACGACGCTTAAAAAGGAGCGGAATTTATGGCTGGGCAAAAAGTAACAGGCCTGCATTATTTCTTCTTAGATGGTTAAGTAGGTTATTTTCTGCGAAAGCTGAGGTGCTAGCTCAAACGTGGTGTCTTTCAAGATGCTAAAAATTCGCCTGGCTCCTTTTCAGAGCAGTTGCATTGTCATACTATTCTGGAAAATATAAGGGCCGAATAATATCGATAGAGCACAATGCAATCGAGCAACCAACTTTGTATAGTGCCAGTAGAAATCCAACGCTGTGCATTATTTTCGTACTTTAGGATGTATAGGTAACACAAAGAATTCCTTCTCTCCTGCAGTGACGGACAAGTTAAAGTATTCAGAAACTTTTGCTGTGTTAGAAAAAAATGTAACACTTTGCTGTGTACTTGGAATAGTGCGGTGCCCTATGCTATTTTGCTTCCTCGAAACCATGCGGCAACTCGCAGAAACCATGCGGCAACTCGCAAAAATATTTTAATTCAGTAACCCAATCACTAAAAAACTATTGACGTTTTTTAATGCATCCCTAGTACAGCGATCGGAAACCATCGAAGCCTTGGGTATGATGTATGATGGCCGTAGACCAATAGCGAACTGAAATAGTGCTTCATTACTCTGCTAAACACGATAGTCCCCCTCGAGCTAGGTGAACAGGGTCCGTCCGTCCGTCCATCCGTCCATGCATCCGTGATCTACCGGGGTCTCCTAGTTGAACTGCCCACGAATGACCAGTGCAACCCGTGGGTCGGGAAGGGGAGAGAGCTGGACAAGCTTAGGGGAGTTGGGGGAGAGGCGTCACATGGTATGGGGCGACAGAATTGCTGTCGTCTTGCACCGTTTGCAGCGAAGCAAGAATATACGGGGCCAGTGTGTTCGCAGTGGTACCTACTCCGGAAATATATTCGTTGCCTACAAACGAGAACCACCATTGCTATTTTTTGTATCCCTTATTAAGATCTCCATGAAAGAGGGAGCGAGAGAGAGAGAGGGACAGAGAGAGAACAAACTTTAGCTAAATCAAGGAAAAGCATCAGACGGGCGTCCTCATTCCAGGATGCCTCGAGCTCGGGCCGCATCGACAGCCCTTACGATCAAGAACAGCTGATCTTAGAAGCTGGAGCTGACCCAGGCTTTCTGCGAAAGCTATATGTAAGGGGGGTGGCTGCGGGGTCTACAGTAGATTTGTCAGCACCACCAGCTGCATGTCTGAGGGTCCCAGGCTCTCCGCAGTAGCAACAAAGTGGCGAAAATTCGTAGCGGAAGCTGCAGTCGCATTTGCGTGGTTGTAGTTCAAGGGGCCCGAGTTTATTGTTTTTGCCCTTAATACTACCGAGAGCATGTTGCTCCACTGTGTAAAGATGGAAAAGCGAGTTAGTGGCGGCATTTCTAGAAGAGCTATTTACAACATTTGCTTTCTTTCTCCATGCCTGTGGTAACAGAATCAGCAGAACACGACCACCACTTTCGCCGTTGAGAAATACGGTAAGTCAACTGCCAGCGAACTGCTTTCGTAAAAAAAAAAAACAAGAAAACGAACAAAACATTATGCAGTTGGAAGAGCTGGTAAGGGCACGAGAAACGGGTTTGCTGTTGTTGAAATGCATAACTTCAGTAGTTTGGGTTCAGCTACCGCGACCATAAGGAAAATAAGCAGGGATATTTTCGCCTTTGACTTTGGAGTGATCAAGGTTATCTCTGAGATGATGTTGGAGACCGGCACACTTACCTTTTACGGGGCGTGTGTTTCCAAGTGTTGTCCGCAATTGTAAGTAATTGCAAGTCATTTTACATCCCTTCACTGAATTCAAAGGTATTTCAAGAGTCTAGGAAATATCTGGAAACCTTGGTGTGGTGATGCTGACTCAGGTTCACTAATAGCATATTTCAAATACAGACGCCACCACCCTTAACTGCTGCAAATAGGTCTCGCCATTTTTTGGCCTTTGTAGATTGTAGTCATGATATTTTTGGTAGACTTCGAATTTTAATTTTTAATTTGTCGTTAACTGCTTCATTATGTGTGCCAATCATAAAGGGGCCGTGGGGACAAAATACAAGCTTGGGGCCTTAAAAAGACTGCTTTCTCCCAGTAACAATGATAAAAATATCGCAAACTTCAATCAGTCATCTAGATATTAAAGGAAGCAGGTGGAGCTGTTACAACTGCCCAGACACTTTCCAGCAGCACTTCTATGACGTCACAGAGTCTTTTTTGTGCGGTTGGTTGGTGTCTACGTAAGCCGCCGCCAACGAACATGACTTGAGGATTGTAAAGGGGCCTCCATTTTCGTTTGGTCGTACCACTTCCTGTTAACGTGTAGGCAACAGTCCGATAACGTTGTTAGTGCTTGACTACAGATCTCTGTTAGATCGCTGTTAGATCACTGAAATTTTAATGCTAAAATTTTCCCGAACTTTCAAATTTGAACAATCTGAAAGTTCCTAAGTGTTTTTTTTCGTTTTTCGTCTAGAAAACGCCTTTTGTGGCTGAAATGGAGCTGAGTGGGTTGCCAAAAACTGTCCTTTCAAATTGAACAAAGCTGTACTTTGCTCTCATCGCCCCTTAAAAATGTGCCCTTGTCAAGTAGTCGGTCTAATGCAGAGCTAAGTGAGAAATATGTGCCGAAAAAGAGGGCTTTGATGACGAATTTGCAAAGCAAATGCAGCGGAAGTTTAAGAAAAATGAGCCAAGTTGAACACGCTTCCCATTGGCTTCTTTACGCCCTCAGTATGGATGTGGGAAATCCTGCGACACTGACGCGTTTTTACTCATTATCTCATCATCATCATCACCAAAACAGTCGATTTATGTCCCCTGCAGTTCGTAAACTTCTACAACAATTTCCAACCACTCCTTCCCCGGGTTTTCTTTGTACGTCGTATCCACCGAATATCGCCCCTGAACTTAGACATCTTGACGCCTATATCGATGTGCCACGTGGAAGTATATATCGATGTACCACCGAAGCAGCTGGAAATTTTTGGGAGACGCATTCGTCCTGTAAAGGATACTACCAGGCTGATGATGATGATGATGATGATGACAGATACATGCATACATACACACATGCACACGCACAACATACGCACGCGTACATACAAAATAAATGCGTGCCTGCATAAATACATTCATTCATACATACACACATTCGTGCATACATAAGAACATACATGGTCATTTTCCCATGCATACATACAACACCGTGTGCATATTTTCATACATGCATGCATACATACATTAATCACACATACAGAAATACATACATACATACATACATACATACATACATAGGATGCGCTGTAAATAAATCGCATCGCTCTGCGGTAACATCTTGTAAATAAATCACTTCACCGTCGCCCACACTTCGCCTCATCATTGTCCTGCCGCCACGTAACATTTTTGTGGAGGGTGCGGGTTCAAAAAGTTACGTGGCGGCAGGACCATGGCGAGGCGAAGTGTGGGCGACGGTGAAGTGATGTATTTACAAGATGTTACCGCAGAGCGATGCGATCTATTTACAAGCGGCCATGATCGCTCGGGCCAGCCGCATCCTCTTCGTCGTCTTCGGTGACGGGTTATGGCGCTATGGGGTATTGATAGGAGTTCCGTGACATCATTATATATACATACATACCTATATCCATTTGTGCACACGTACCTACGTAAACGCATGCATTCATATAGTGTCGATGCATGAATACACAGATACATACATAATTCATACATCGACCAGATTTAGGGGAAATCCCCAAGGTGGAGTAAGTTTCTGTAAAGGAAAGTTTGGACCAGGACGAATTTTTCTCCAACTGCGAAGTTTCCGAGAAAGCTGTTAGCTTTCCTTGTAGCCGTATGGCTGCATTTAGGTGGATGTTAAACTTTCCTTCACAGAAACTTACTCCACCTTGGGGATTTCCCCTTAATCTGGTCAATTAACACCTGTCCTTCACTTCGAGTTGTTGATGAATTCGCTTTCGCGCTACTAACGACTAGCCTCCTGGTTAGCTCAGTTGGTAGAGCGACTGCTCCAGTTAAGCAGTGGTCCCGGGTTCGTATCCTGGACCAGGACGAATTTTTCTCCAACTGCGAAGTTTCCGAGAAAGCTGTATAGCTTTCCTTTGTAGCCGTATGGCTGCATTTAGGTGGATGTCAAACTTTCCTTTACAGAAACTTACTCCACCTTGGGGATTTCCCCTAAATCTGGTCGATTAACACCTGTCCTTCACTTCGAGTTGTTGATCAATTCGCTTTCGCGCTACTAACGACTAGCCTCCTGGTTAGCTCAGTTGGTAGAGCGACTGCTCCGGTTAAGCATTGGTCCCGGGTTCGAATCCTGGACCAGGACGAATTTTTCTCCAACTGCGAAGTTTCCAAGAAAGCTGTATAGCTTTCCTTTGTAGCCGTATGGCTGCATTTAGGTGGATGTCAAACTTTCCTTTACATAATTCATACATACATACAAGAGTAGCATTCTTGACTGCCTGTTATCACATCGGTAGTTCATAACGTTGCTTTCGTGAGCTTTTCCACCGTTTTTTACGACATTGTATATCCTGTAATATTGTGCCCTCCTCCTTCCCCCTATTGACTTGTCGTTCTAAGACCTCCATTGGTTCCTACCCATTTGAAGTTGCAGGCCCTCCTATGGGTTAGAGTTTTTTTTTCCTTCGTCAATTGTTCATGTACAAATTATATTCGTACGATGGAATCCTTCGAAACATAATTTCCGCCGCAGATGTACTAATCATTCTTTTTTCTTGCAGTTCTTCCAAGATTTTCAGTGCTGCTGAAAACTGACGACTACATTCTGCCAAACTTCGAACACATTACCGGCCGTGTACGGGCAAAGTGAGTTCTTAAGTGCTGAACAAATACTGTTTTTCCATAAATAGCATTTTTAATCAATCAAGGCAAAGCCTCTTACTGTGTGTCTTGCTAATAAGCAAATATCCTCATCTTCAGTCCCAAAATTATCCGGTTTGGTCTCAACGCCGATTTCCGAAACTATTTCAATTGTACTGTATTGTAATGCGATAATATCACCCGACCACAATTAACACTGGAACAAAATCAGTCTCTGAAATGCAGTTTTCAAGAAGATAGTCTTTCTTTGGTGACATATACCTAAAAAATCTTATCTGTCTATGTGTATCTATGTTTACCTGTCTATCTGCTTGATTCAGTCAGCCGAACACAAGTTAAAGAATTCTTGAAGAAGACGTCCTACAAGGAAAACAGTTCCAAAGAACTGCATCTAGTAATATACTTGTCAACTATGTTCGACAAAAAGGAAACATCAGAAAAAATTTACGCGGGCGAAATTGTTGCGATAGAAAAATAGAGGGACGCGTTAAAAAGTAAATTTTCCGATAAAAAAATTCAAGCTTATTGTGAAAGCTGTCTCATTGTGAAAGCTGTCGGCAGTGCAGATCAGTGATTCGCCATAAATGGCTGTAGCGCCGTTAGCCGCTCACTGCTACCACCCAATGCAATGCAAATTTTCCGCCTTCGCAGTGCTCGCGTGCCGCGTGCCTGAAACTGCGCAAGCGGGAGCTGTGTTCTTTTCGTGTTTGCTTTTCCTCGCGCACGTGCCGGCGTTGCACCGCCATTTTCTTCGCTTACTATTTCCTCGAGCCCGCATTGGGTTTGTTTCGTCCTCCTCCCTAACGATTGCGCGGACTGTCTCGCGTAGTGTATCAGAGCTAATAGTCCCGGCACCGATCGTCTCCGCAGCTAGCGCATTGATGGGGCATTGAGTTTCCAGCGTATCCTCCAATGCGACAGCCTCAGAGGTGAATTCGGCCACCATTTTAGAGCGGTTGCGTACAAGGCAAGCAAAAAGTTCTTGCTTCACTCCTCGCATCAGAAACACCAGCTTCTTTTCTTCCGTCATTTTGGGGTCCGCGCGGCGAAATAGATGCTTTCTATCCTCAACGAAGATCACGATTCCTTCTTTGCGGTGCTGCGTGTGCGTTTCCAACGAAAGTGCGTCTTGTTGTTTCCGCACGATGGTGGCGAATGTTTTAAGGAACTCGCTTTTAAAGAGAGCCCAGTCGGTTAGGGAGCTTTCGTGGTTCTCCAGCCACGTTCGGGCTGTATCTTCTAAATAGAAGAAAACAAGGCGGAAAGTTTCTTCGTAATCCCACTGTTAAAGATGCGGACGCGCTCCACTTTCTCCAACCAGTCCTCAGGGTCTTTCTCCGGGGGATCCGGGGAACGATGGTGGTTCCCGGGGCTGTTGCAGTATGATGGGAGGAGTGGCTTTCTCTTGGTTAGTTCGGGTAGGAGACCAAACTCGGCCGGTAAACCTTGCAATCGTCGGCTGGCTCGGCTTGGGCCGGCTTGTCGGCTTCCAGAAGGCGACGGAATCGCAAAGAGTGCGTACCCAGCACCTCTACCAGATGTCACGAAGCCAAAAATGACGCAGTTGCCTTGAAGGAAAAACAAGTCTATTGGAGCCAATTTGAGCTCTTTTGACAACTGAAAGAATACAAAGGCGACGAAGCAGCAGTCAACAAACTGAAGTGCGCAGGCGGGTGTCGGCGAATCGAATACCGCGGGGTCTGCTGTGCAAGCGTATATCTCTCGGAGCGAGTGTTTCTCGAACCGTCGAATTACGTTCAGAACACTGTAGATTATAATCAGATTATCCTTGTCTGGAGCTAGATTTCGCCTCTCCGCTTACATTTCGCCTCCCTATCTTCTTGGAGACTGATGAAGACGAAATCATGAGGTTCTTGGAAAAGCTCGAGCCGAGAGGACGATCTCGACTCGTTAAGATGACCGACGTCCGATGCTTGAAGCAAGTGAGGGATGAGGACCGCTTTTCTTGCTGGATATTAGGTTTATTTACACTATTTACATAACTACAAGTATTTACACCAGGCCAGAATGACGGTTACATAGTCACTCTGCCCGCAGCATCCTCTTCGGCCAAGATCTATACTGAACTAGATTTCTCTCGACCGAGCGACCTCGGAAAAAACCCAACACTCCGGTTTTGTTCCCAAAAACTACGCCTCCAAAGGGGGCGTTCAAGAAAGAGCGAAAACCCTTTTCAAGATGATTCATATGGACCACGGATTGGCCAAGAGAACCAACCAATCCTAAACATGTTTCCACCGGCGGTCACATGACCCAACACACTCTCGCATGCACTCATAGTACGTTTCCCGCGCACGCTATTGCAACCGAAGAGCAAATACAAGACATCTGTACATTTTTTTCTGCCACCTTTTTTTCACCAGAGAGGATCACAACAATTTACCTAACGTCGATGATTATGACTGGCAATACATGAAAAGTATTGATGTCATACTGGAAGGCGTAGCATGCATCATCAACAATCTAAAATTATCTTCTTCAGCTGGTGTTGATCTTCTTCAGCTGGTGTTGATAACATCTGCTCCAAACTGTTAAAAAACACCATATCTGTGTCTAGCATAATTCTGTGTACGATATTCAAGCAGTCCTTATCCTCTGGACAGCTGCCCAATGACTGGAAAATAGGCAAAGTGATCCCCGTTTTTAAACCTGGAAATAGAAATAACCCGGAAAATTACCGTCCCATTTCATTGACCTACATCTGCTGCAAGATTATCGAACATATAATAGCTTCCCATTTTTTTCAATCACCTCGAGTCAAATCATTTCTTTTTTCATAAGCAACATGTTTTTAGGAAAAGCTTATCATGTGAAACACAATTACTTGAATTCACAACTGACCTGCACCTTAACATGAACAATAACCTACAGACTGACTGCATTTTTCTGGACTTCTCCAAAGCTTTTGATCGCTTTGCCCATTGTCGCCTTATTACAAAATTAACCGCTCTTCGCCTCGACTCCTTCACGCTATCATGGCTTCGAAATTTTCTTTCCAATCGTCAACAGTTCACAGTAGTTAGCAATGCTGCTTCATCTCCGACTTACGTTACATCAGGTGTGCCCCAGGGCAGCGTCCTGAGCCCTTTGCTCTTCCTTATATACAGGCTTGCCTGCTTTAGACTAAAGTAGGCAAGAATAAGGCTGGAGACAAGGCAGTTGGGAACTATGGTCTGGGCTGTAGAAATAGCAGGGGGGACCTACTAGTTGAGTTTGCAGTACGGAATAACCTACGTATAATGAATACCTTCTTCTGTAAACGGGAGAGTCGGAAGTGGACCTGGAGGAGCCCGAATGGGGAGCACAAAAATGAAATAGACTTCATATTATGCGATAACCCTGGCGTCGTGCAGGATGTGGGAGTGCTCGGAAGGGTAAGGTAAGGTGTAGGGACCACCGTATGGTAAGATCTCGAATTAGGCTAGATTTGAGGAGGGACCGCAACACGCTAGTACGAAAGAAGCCAATAAATGAGCTAACAGTAAGACGTAAAGTAGAAGAATTCAGAATCGCGCTGCAGAACCGATATTCCGCCCTTAACGAGGAAGCCGAGCTTACGACACAGGAAGCCAGCGACAACCTTACACGCATTCTCACGGAGTGTGCAGTAGAAATCGGGGGGACTATGGCTAGACAGGATACTGGTAAACTTTCACAGGAGACGAAAGATCTAATCAGGAAACGGCAAACCATGAGAATCTCTACCGCAGCTGACAGAATAGAACTAGCCGAGCTCTCGAAGTTAATCAATAAGCGTAAGACAGCTGACATATGGAAGTATAATATGGAGAGGATCCAATACGCTGTAAAGAACGGAGGTAGCCTGAAAGCAGTGAAGAGACGTCTTGGCGTAGGGAAAAATCAGATGTATGCAATTAAGGATAAGCAAGGCAATCTCATCACAAATAGGGATAAAATAGTCACAGTGGCCGAGGAGTTCTATAGGGATCTGTACCGGGACATGCAGGATAATTCCGAACGAGAGAGCTGTTCAGAGGAGATAGACATCCCACAAGTAACGACCGAAGAAGTAAGGAAGGCTTTGAAAGAAATGAAAGAAACGAAAGAAATGAAAGCCACTTAAAAGTTAATTAATCAATTTTAGTTAATTAAGCCTCTGAAATCAATAATTGCCTCATATTTATGTGTCCCCCTGGGCGCATAACCTCACTGCAGAGGTCGTCTTCGCGTAAATCTAAATCCCTATTTTTTAAAAAAACCTGTCGACATAAGTTTGGTCACCCTGTACATAACGATTTGCCACTAAATATTTCCTCTCGCATTCGCATATTTGCTGACGATTGCATTATTTATAGACCAGTTAACAGTACTGATGACCACCATGTGCTTCAAAACGATCTCAGCCTAGTTTTCCATTGGTGTAACACTTGGTTAACGTCTCTAAATGTCTCAAAATGTCAGGTAATTTCTTTTAGCCGTAAGCGCGAAACTCACATTTTTCCTACAATATCAATCACAATGAACTGTTGCATACCATTTCCTATAAATATTTAGGCGTTCATCTAACCGAAAACCTCTCATGGTCATCCCATGTTACAGCCATATGTGCCAAAGCATCGAAGACATTAGGCTATTCACGTCGTAATCTTAGTAATTCACCTTCGCGTATTCGTAAATTGGCCTATCAGACCACAATCAGCCTATCAGACGTAAATTGGCCTATCGACCACAACTCGAGTACGCATCATCTGTTTGGTCCCCGCATCCAAACTATCTAATCGACATGATAGAATCGGTCCAAAATTCAGCCGCCAGCTTCATCTCCCGTGATTACAGCCACCATTCAAGCGTAACACAAATGAAGCTTGATCTTTCCCTCCAGTCTCTAGTGCTTCGCCGCGATATCGCTCTTTTATCAATGCTCCACAAATATGTTTATAACTGCACTCGTTCCACATTACCTATCCAAATCGCATCAAACACGTCCCGAAGATTAAATAACCAATTAAGTTTTTCTCGTGTGTATGGTTCCACACATGCATTTAACTTTTCTGCGCTTCCTGAAGCCATTCGCCTATGGAATAGCCTTCCATTCCTGCAGAAAAAAATCTGGAAAAGTTTCGTCATCTTCTACAGGAGCACTTGCAGAGCAGCACATATAATTAGGCATCATCTTGTTTCCTTCACTGGGCAAGGTTTTTGAAGTGCTGCTGTTTTTTCAATTTAATCTATTTTTCCCTTGCCTTCAGCTTTTTTATGTGCGTGTCATGTGCACGCTATCTGTCGCAAATATGTTAATTCTTTTTTCGCATTTTCTGTCGTCAAATGTTATTACGAGATTTGTACCTTTCATTTGATGTGGTTTGTGTGCTCTGAACATTGTAGTACTTTTTGCGTTATTTCCGTGCAATGTATATAGGCGTTTTTTTTCTTGTTTTTCATTGATTTTGCCTTGTGTGTACTGACGCTTTTGGTTCTTTACAATCTTTTCTGGCGAGTGTTGGCTACTTACACCTTCTGTAATTTTCATGTAACCCCCCTTACTCAATGCCCCCGGGCCTGTAAGGTATTTTAAATAAATAAATAAATAAATAAATAAATAAATAAATAAATAAATAAATAAATAAATAAATAAATAAATAAATAAGGTCACTGACCGTGCGGACTGGTCGCGCCATTACGCCAAGCAGTAAGCACATACACAAAGCCAAACCCGAACGCCTAGCGCGGTCTTCGCGCGGCTAACATCTTAGTGTCCTCGCCTTGCTGCCCCGCATTTGTCCGCGCGTGCTGCGAGTCGTTGCTAATCGCCTCCCCAGAATGAGGGACGCTCGCGGGAAGAGCTGCTCTAAACACTGCCGAGCATTCTCTAGGCGGATGACCCATAAACAAACAGGACCTACGCCGGCTTCGCAAATCCTCAAAGTCCACGCCGCGCGCCGTTTCGACACCAAGAGACGGCATCCTTTTGCTTCCCGCCAGCTAGTCAGCCGTGACGAACGACCGCATACCAACGCAACAGAGGTACTCGGGATAAGCACCCCCGTCTTTTGCCACACAAAAGGAAGGAACACAAAGGATGCACTCGGCGGCCCCCACCTTCGCGTCTCTGCGGCTGCATGAAAGGAACGCGGCATAGCAGCTACAAGCGGAGGCAACGCCGATACACGAGCCACCGGTGGCTTTCATTAATTAAAGGATGAGCCCGAACCAAACAGCTGGTGACGTTAGTTCGAGTTCGAAACACTCTCCATATCAAAGGAGATAACAGGTGCGGCAAAAGAAATGCAACAGGCGGTTCACTTGGCCCACAAAAAACACAGATAACACAGCCCGGCGCAGCCGGTCGGCAAAAACAAAACATAAACAAACGCAATGCAGGGCTCACGGCATTTTTGTAAAAACCAACCCAACGAGCGTTCCCTACTAAACGAACGCGGGCGCTGCCCGTTAATTACGTATATTTTCCCTAAAACGTACCTACAGTTTTCGCCGCGCAAAACAACGGGGAGATAGATGTATGAGAAGCGCCAGTGGTTCACGAGTTTAAGATGCCAACGACTATCTAAACCGCTTGGCTTTCGAAGCCTCTGGCTTAAGCCGCGACGACAGCCGCTACGACGGGACGCCGTGTGGCTCTATTTGGGTCCCGCGAGCAGGCTACGACGACAAGCTGAGCCCCTAAAGTGCTCTGCAGTTAAAATGCAAGAAGGGTGCGGCCTCAAGCCTGGTACGCGTGGCCTGAGGGACAAGCAGGGCTGTGACCGAAGGTTCCAACTGGTGGCGCGCCAGCTGTGCGAAAATCAGGTGGAATTCAGTGAACTCCCATCGCCTAAATCCCCGACACCGCGACACGAGGGGCAGAGGAGGGAAGAGAGGGCGCAGGGGCACCACAGGGCTATAATTGGGCGCATTTTTTGAAAACAGCGCACTAAACGCGCCGCTAAATGGCCAAACGTTGTTCAGCACGGGGGCCGCTTCTTTTATTTGCGTTTAGGCCAGCCTCCTTCGAGACAGAGGAAAAGAAACGAACAGCCAGTTGACAAGATTTCGGTACACATTAGATTCTTTCAGTGTGTTTGTTGGTTCAATGTCGTCACCTAAAACTCAATGGTATTTCACACCGATGCTGTTTATGTCTTGGTTCCGCGTCAACAAAAACGCAGTGCTCCCTCTTTCTGCCCGCGTTGCAATCCCGGGAGTGTCGAGTTTCCTCCGTCGCTCCTATGGAGGCCTGCATTGTGGCGCACAATCCAGGGGTTCTACGTCCCTTGAAGCTCGGGGTTTCCATAGCGCGAGGCGTTCGTGTTGATTTGCTTGAGGCGTATGGAAGGGCAAGGGAAGGATGTGCAGTTGGATAGAGGGAGCGAGGAGAATATAAGCTCAAAAAGCCGGTTGTAATAAGACTAACCGGGATGGAAGGATTCCGAATGAGCGGGGAAGTGCGGAGGAAAGAATGAGATTTGAGCGGGGAATATGATTGGGAGAAAAAGAGAAGAGGGAAAGGATGTGCGGAGGGGAGAGGGGAAGTCGAGTGTGGCAATGGGTAGCAGGATAGAAAGGAAAAGGTAAAGGGGCGGAGAAGGGTTGGGCGGGGGACAGGTGGAAGGAGAATCGGGCAGTGGTGATGAAGGGGAAGGAAGAAAACGCGAGGGGACGGCAGCGCAGGTCGAGGAGTCGCCGAACGAGCGCGGCCAGGATCGTTCAGAAAGGAGAGGGTGCTGCGGTGCCTACTTGGCTGGTGGTGCAGCAGTGCCATCGTCTTTAGTCGCCATTTCCCGCAAAGCAAGCAGGTGTGCGGCCATGTTTTTGTGGGGTGTTTTTTGGAAGTGGAGTATTTGAGATGGAGCACTTATGAAGAGGGCGTTGAGCAGAAGGACCAATAGAGATTTTGTTCTTTGCACATCTAGAGGCTCACCTCCGTCGGCGCGACGACGGCCCGTTGGCAAACATTCCCCCTAAACTGTACATGCATTCGTACATCGCCTGGACAGTATTCGCCCCGAGCGCGAACACAGTCGGCCCCTGGCGGCGGCGGGACGAACCGCTCCTAGTGTGGATGGCGCTCTCGCGTCGTCTGCTTTTTCACGTTGCGTGCGGCGCAAGACGCGTGCTGCACATGACAAAACAACCAACATGTGTGCTCGTTTGGCAGTAAGCAATGACATAGTTACCTCTGCTGGAGCATTTCCTCTAGAAACGCAATAATCAGCGGCCGTTGCGGGTTAATGGGCTGGTTTAATTCCACGAAACATCTTCGCCCTGGTCACCGCTTGAAGTGTGACACGTGTTATAAACATTGCTTCCACACATTGCACTTTTCTTATTGTTGAGTGCAGTCGTCTGCCGTTTCGGGAACGTCGAAGGGTGCTTTTTGAAGGTGGCGTGGTGATTATTTAAAGGATAAAAGTTTAGTACGCGAAACGGGTAAGAAGCGGCAAGACCTGTGCACACGCGTGCAAATTCCACACCCTTGTAAAATTGCGCCGTGTCCTTATAGAAAGAAGAAACAAACAAAAACATTTACACTGCACACGACCCGTGCGCTATCGCCCATACATTACCGGACACGTATTTTACACCCGCAAGCGCCTGTGTGATCGTGTCCTTCCCGTACCTTTTCTAAAATAAATACCATTTTCGGACAGCGTTGTTTATACTGAGGAGGAGGAATAAACATTTACTCAACTGTATCGAGTTGCTAATTTTACGTATTATTTAGAATACGTTTCTATGGATGCGCAAGAGTCTCTAGCGGGGGTTTTTCGGTAAAATTATGCAGTTGTGAGTTTTCGTCTGTCATGTGGCATTTCGTGTGTCATTTTCATATATATCATTTTCAAATCCGACATGAATCACCTTGACCTGAAACGTGTCTCACTCAGCATAACCAAATGCCTAATATGGTCACGTCTTAACCTCTTGAGGTGCACCTAAAGAGAAAAAGCGTAATATAATGCACGTTATTGCCCACATGTGTGAGGGGTGTGTGCCATGACTCGCTGTTTTTTTTTTAATTTTTTCCCACAATGCTTGCTTTCAATACAATTTTGAAAAAGGCGAGCCACAATTCATGGACAATCCCGGACCAAAGGGGGATTAATCTATTTTGATAATACGTACTGCTTTTTCCCCGGTACGGAACACGGCGCCTAGTGTAGTTTCGATTGGATTGTAAGTAATACTGATAACCAAAGTTTGGCTTTTCGCGTTACATGCGTTCTCTTCTCGCTGCTCTTGCAACGTTGGCAGAACCCCTAACCCCCCCCCCCCCCCCCACTTCCCGAAAAAGAACTAAATGCACAGAATTTCATTTTTTAACCAATCCTCAAGAATTAAATGCCAAGACAAAGGCGATATTCAGTTTACAAAACAATATAGTTACCGGGAACCCGTTGCGCTGATTCGCAACGAGAGCTAAAAAGGAAATGTTTTACTACATCTGCAACAGCGCAACTTCATTTATTGCCATCTTTAGGGTTCGAAAGCTACCTTATACGCAAGAATGCAAACACATCTCGCTGTTGCAGGCACCTGTTAGATTTTAAAAGGAACGCAAATGGTCAACAGAGCAGCCGTAACAGAAAATTTGTGCTCACTGTGAGGTCCCAGAAGCTAGGTTTGCACACTGTAAACCTGCTTGTCACTTTGCGAAAACCTAGATAAACATGAGATGTGGATTGTACTGCGTGCGTTGACAATTCAATTCGCAAGTTCACTTGCGACGAAAGCCGTAAATAAGTGATCCGAAACCGTTATTCATCAAACCTTCCTTCAGAGTCGTTAAAATTTCATTTAAAAGACCCGTTAGAGCGGTTACATTTATATATCTGCGCTGATCAAAATTCAGTAACTTTATGTTGCCGTTTGAACACACAAAAATATCGTAAGCTCTTAGAAAGAATTTCGGGGCAGTTAAGTAGTGTTGCCATTTCAGGGCATCCCGCAAATGCAAGAATGCGTCATGCTACCAGTGAAAGCGATTGAGACTGCCGTTGTAAACTGAATTTCAGAGATCGAGGCTTCCTGATTTGTTTCTATTTATGCCTTTATTGAAGGCTCAAAGCCATAGTCTGGAAAGATCGAGCTTGCTACGAGCCACAGCGTACAAGTTCATTGTCACAATTACGGCCATTCTGAGATTCCCGTGGAGTCGTCGCTTTTTTTGGCGTAGTAATGAAAGCTGACTGCCGCTTCCATGCTAGACATTTAACGTTGAGGAACCGAACTACAGCATACCACTCTTGTTTGCACCTTTCGTGCGCACATACAGCGGGAAAAAGGCACGAAGCGTGCCCACCGTGTGCATTCTTAGGGACCGCTCAGCGGAGCATCTACACTAGCAGCGCGACGCTGTCGCCACCTACATGTCGAGCTCGCGGCGAATAGCTGGCTCTTTTGATAGCGTGAAGAGGCAATGCTTTGCGGGCCCTCGAGTGCCAAATGTTGTGTGCGTGGCGTGGGTAGCTGCGGTTACACTCTTTCTGCGACACGCAGTCTGCGTGTGTGGTAGCAGAGGTTACCAACGCGTCAACTCCGGTAGAAGGACGTCTCGTCAAAGCACTGCGAAAGGGCTAGAGGCTTCGGTAATGTTTTGAGGGGGGGGAAGTTAATACCTCTTGATGATGATGACCATGGAATTTGTGGTTCTGTATATCAGAGTCAGTTAGGGGGCTGTGGATTTTTTTACAAAGGTCAGTCCTGGCTTTTGCAACTGAATCTTTTATTCGTAACCATTTAAGTAACCCTTCTATCCACTTCAAACATTTTACATAATGCATTAATTAGGTCTATCAATTATTTGTTTGCGGAAAAGCAATTGTGCCCTCTGGGCGTAACCGTAAACGCAGTTACAATCTCCTCCACGCGGGATGCCATCGATATCGGGAATAAAATAAAAGAAACTCATTTATCCCCATTACATTCAGCAAAGTCCTTTGGATAGTACAATGTCACTAAAAACTTATGAGAATAAAAGATACAAGCAAAATACGGAATAAAATAATAGTTAGCCCTTACAGACTTCACGTGTGACCTAGAGAATAGACCCTCATGTTTTGAACCACTGCAACAAGTTTTTCTTTTTTGTCGTTGTTCTTACTTCCCGAATTGTGGCAAGACCGGGGGAACGGGGGCTGCGCCCTTACTACAGCTCCTCCGGTCCGCCCTCAAATCGAGCCCCTTGAAGCGGCGCTAACTCTGCTTTCCTTTATCCTGACAGGTTCGTCAACCAGCAGACCGTCCGCGGCAGGGTCACCTTTCGATTCTCAGTCAAGAACGAGTTGGGCCAGGTCGACGTAATTGCCCCCAGTGCGAGCCCCAAAGAGGTGAGCAGCCATCTCTTCGCGCGCGAAAACGCAATCGAGCGCACAGCTACTCGTAAACGCTTCGCTCGAGTAACGGCGAACAAACAGAGCCTTTATTGGCTGCCATTGGGTTTAATACCAGTGGGCACAGGGTTAGTTCAACAAAATTGAATACGCAAGGTTGCTAGCATGCAACCGGAAATCGCTTCAGGGACATGAACCATTTTCTCCAGGAAATAGAGGGCATGGCTCTGCCGGACGGTGCATTTCCCGTAACATTGGATGTGGCCTCCCTTTATACAAACATTCCGCACAGCGATGGCATAAATGTCCTCATTCAGTCGTACAACAAGCACCGCGAAGCCGACTCTCCCAGCCAGAGGGTTATTGAGGTATTAACGTGTCTCGTATTAACGCGTCTCGTATTAACGCGTCTCATATTGACGTGTCTCGTCTCAACATTTTTAAATTTGAAAACAAATATTTTCTACAAGCAAGTGGCACTGCGATGGGAACAAAAATGGCACCAAATTATGCCTCCATATTCATGCACAATATTACCGAAAAAATACATTTCTTCGCACGAGCCCAGCACCTGCTTTTTGGCGACATGGCTCACAGAAATTGAGTTTCATCTTCACGCAGCTGGAAGTGGGCGACGCCACGTTCTTGCTGCGGCGTGAGGACGTGGTAAACAGACTGGGCGCTAAGTTCGCCGGGCTGTTCCACACCCGCGCGCGGCTCGTGGTCGAGGCCGTCGTCACCGAGGAAGCCACGGGAGCCGCGGAGACAGCGCGCAGCGACAACGCCGTCTTCACCACCACGCCCTTCGTCATCTCGGCGGCACGAAGCGAGACTAGCTTCAAACCGGGAGCCAAGTTCTACGTCATGGTGAGTCTTCGCATCCGCGGTCCACATGCTGCTTGATGTGTTGTGAAGCACATCCTTGGTGTGGGTCACAGAGCGAGAATACGTATAGGAGGCGAAATGGCCCATTGCGGCTGGCGTGGGTGAACGACCAGATAATGTCAACGCGGACCACAAAGCTTCGTAGCTGCGACGGCGAAAGAGACGGTAGCGGCACCCATAGGTCGGCATACTCACTCGTGAGTACAATCATTTGCACTCATTTGTACTAAAACTCACGAGTGAGTATGGTGGCACAGACACAGACAAAAAAGTGAGTGTGCTGATAAGTGAGCACAGGCCCATGAAAAAATTAAGAACGATGACGAGTGAGTGCAGAGCGAGTAAATGTACTCACGAGTACAGTACTCGGGAGTACAGTAGTCGCGCGTACTGTACTCGCGCGTACTGTACTCTTGAGTAAACTACTCGCAGGTACTGCACTCACGAGTACACGCGCTCGAGAGTAGTACTCATGACTACTGTACTCGCGAGTAGAAACCGATCAGTTTAGTCACGCCCTTTAAGCGCGATGTGCGAGTGCAAGTCTCACGCACTTCTTTCAGCTCTGCTCTTACGCGCAGCTTTGTTGTGATTTTTCGATACACTGATCTGCATAGCTCTGGTAAGATAACGCCCCCACCGGAGTCTCTCTTCGCGTCGCTTCCCACCACATATGTGGCGGGAGACGTTTGCGTCCGCAGACATATTCTCACTACTACACATGGTGGCGGCGTACAGGGTGTTCAAAACGGAGCCTTAAAGGAGTACTGACACGAACTTTCAAAGCTGAGATAACTATGTAAAACGTTTCCTTTTTATCAGGAGATATCTCCCAGCAAGTTTCAACAGCAACCGTTCAGCGAAACATATTTAAAATCCATTTTAATCTTCGCCCGCACGAGAAAGCCCAGAGCGGGCCGACGTGACATCATCTGCTACATGCCCCAAACTGCCGACGTCGGGGCTCCCGTGACGAAGCTGACGCGCTGGCTGTGGTTGGCGCGCGCTGCTCGGGCGTGTGTACACGTCATGGTTTTGGGACTGACGTCATGCTGCCCGGGCCTGTGGGGACGGCGAAAACCTCGGCCGGTCTGGGCGCGCGCGTGCGCTCGCTCGCGCGCGCTTCCAGAGAGGCAGCGATACGGCAAGAATGGTGACGTCATGTTATACATGCTGTCATGGCGGCCGCTCGGCGTTTTTCAGTCGAAACCGAAACTGGCACGAATAAACGACGCCGTAAATGAATGTTTGCGCTGCGCTTGACCGTCTAATCTGTCATTCTATGATTAGTGGGCTGGTAGGCACGCATAGCAGCGAAAAAAACGTAACATAAAAATTTCGTGTCAGTACTCCTTTAACGTTTTCTTAAAATTAGGCACTGGGACGCAAGCGAGCACCACCTGTGCAAATAAGTTATGTGGCCAAGTACACAAAAGTGACATGTAATTATCAATCAATCAGTCAATCAATCAATCTGTTTATTTGACATCCACACACTTACAGATGTCGGGAGCACGGACAGAGTCAATAAAGCGGCTTGGTTCTTTGTAGGGTTTCACGCACTTACGCAACGCAGGCAATGAGGCATGCCGGAGTGGAGGACTCCGGATTAATTTTGACCACCTTGGTATCCTTAACGTGTGCCGAAATCTCGTACACACGGGCGTTTTTGCTTTTCGCCTTCATCAGAAAAGCGGCCGCCGCGGCCGGGAATCGAACCCACGACCTCGTGCTCAGCAGCGCAACGCCTTAGCTACTGATCCACCACGGCGGGTAGGTCATCTAAAAAGTGTTCATTCCAATTGTAATGTAGACTGCGCAGGTATAAAATCGCATTTATACAGTATAATGAGCTATCAATACCGCAGCAGCATCGTGTTTAGGAGCGTAAAACGCAAACACAAATGCAGCCGCCCAAGAGTACGCTAATGCTGACAGCCTACAGGGAAAAAACACAAAATAATAAGACATGACATCTAATGAAACGAAATATACTGACATCACGCAGTTCGAAATACAGCAAAATAAATGCGGTTGACCCCTCTTTCATAAGAATCGGCAAAACCCGAAAGTGAAAGGGGCCTTCACAGGAGCAGTTGAATGTTAAACGAATTTCCTTCTTGTGCGAAGGGTTCGCTTGGCCTGACCCCGTTATACACGCAAGAAACAAAATATGCCAGGATATACGTAGCGTGAGCGGAGGTTCAGGTGGTTATTCTTAGGTTTCCTGGTTGCCTAGGATGAGCTGATTATCATGCTTACAGCAGCTAAAGCGATTTCCAATCCAATCCAATCCAGTCCAGTCCAGTCCAGTCACTGCTTCTCGCACATGCGCAGCACGGCTGTCTAGGAGCCACGCGAAACGGCTATCACGCCGCTCCGGCGCAGCGTCAGACTTGGCTACTGCGCAATCGAGACGCACAGCTAGGCACGCGCCGGTACCAGTGCGTCTGCCGCGGCTATCACTTCACTCCTCTGGAATGCGCAGACCGGCGAATGTGCATACCCAATGCGAAGAGAGTTTATTCTCTCTCCATCTCTCTACACACCCGCGTAGAGTTTCTCACTAACCATAGAGGAAGGAAAGCATGAAGAAAAGCTAGGAGATGGCATGACGTCACGCAGCTAGCCTTCGCAAGCCCACCGCCGTTGAAGCCGCTCCCTCCGCCGTTTCCCTTTCTCAAGCCGCCGGAGTCGGCCCAGCAAGTGACCTCCATAGTCGGCTGGGCCGGCGGCGGCGGCGGTCTCCGACTCCACCGCATCTCTCGTGTTTGGTTGGCGGTAGCTTTTCCCCGTCCTTCCTGTATTCGTCTGCTCGGCGATCTCATGCCCGCGTGCGTGCGGGCGGGAGTGCCTTGAACGTGCGAAAAACCAAAGCCGTGGAAAAAAAAAGAAAAAAACATCATTAGCAGGCTTCGCGACAACGGGCCGCAGAGTAGTTTCGAGCAGACGAAATTGAAGAGCGCGCAGCGGCCCACAAACCCCACCGCGCACTCTCACACAGCGGCGCGGTCGGATCACGTGGTGCAGTGACGCCCTCGGCCGACTTCGATTTTACTTTTTATGCATGGGCTTCACGTTTCTCCGGTGGCGCCGTCTCCTAAATTTTTCTTCCTCCATGTCACTAACTCACCTATAGTTCATCTCACAAGCTAGCTGCAGCACTGTGGAGGCTACATTGTTGTCCCCCTCAGGGCGCCTAACTCACCGCGAAGGAAGCGACAAAAGGCGCCGGGGCCGTGCGGTGCCACTTGCCGAGAGGGGAGAAGGGAGTGTCATTTCAGGACCCCCTTCACGGCGGATTAGGCGCCCTCAGTGGGCGCACTATTGATAACAATGTAGCCTCCACAGTGCTGCAGCTAGCTTGTGAGATGAACTATAGAGTGGAATCTGGCGCTAGCGTCAACGTGATTCGGCGAAGGCGCTCTACGCCTCCATGAGTGCCGCCATTGTGTGTGGTTCGGCCGGAAGTTCGGCGTGGCATGGCCGGCAACGACTTTGTGGCTACGCAAATTGAGTATTTCTTTAAAGGGACCCTGCAACACTCTTTAAGCAGTGCAAGTAAACCTGC
This sequence comes from Haemaphysalis longicornis, assembly GCF_048455015.1. Lineage (NCBI taxonomy): Eukaryota > Metazoa > Arthropoda > Arachnida > Ixodida > Ixodidae > Haemaphysalis > Haemaphysalis longicornis. The sequence continues at coordinate 124,699,782 of NW_027526214.1, read as the reverse complement.
GCGACGGTTAAATTACACTGCCAGGAATACCTGAGCCAAATATTACACGTGCACGTGAAGCGGTGAGCGCGCAAATCGATGTGAAAGACGCGGAAAAACCAACCGCTCTCTCTTCAGTTGTCCTCATTATGCAACCCCTGGCATGGCCTAAGGGAAGTCACATAGGCCATGGCTGCCCGGTCGGCTGTCACTGGTCAACTTCGCGGCTAGATTCTCCCATTTCCGTCGTCGTCATCGCTGTGTACGAACCTCTTCTATGCCTGAACCTGTCAGCACAGTTTTACCGTTTCTTTTGTGTTTTGAGTGCGCGCGGAGCTTGAGTGATGAGCTCAATACTTCCCTTTCAACGGGACCACTCGACTACAAACGCTTATTGCTTCAAAAACGCCCTACCAGCCCGAGCGTGCACTTGCGAGCAGGCACCCATGCCTGCTTTTGTGTGGCACCAGACCGGAAATAGGCCCCTCCGCGTTGCGGAGAAAAGGAGAAAACTACCCGGCATGTGATATATCGAAGGCCGCCGAAAAGAACGCCGCGAGCCGCCCCCCTCTCCGGGAGAGAGCGCGCAGCTTTCGTCGCGTTGTCCGCGGTCGAGTTGAGAGGGAACGATTATGCGCGATTTGTCATCGCGCGTAGTTTCGTTAATTCTGAACGGATTTTCATAGTTCTTGCGGGAGGAGATTTCTGGGACAATAGACTTTATCCCAAATACATTACTAGTAGTTGATGGTAAGTGTTGCAGAGTCGCTTAAAAATATTGCTGCCAAAAGTGCCGCTGTTAACAAATTTTACTTTGTATAAAATGATGTGTTACAGTGCTTGAATCAAAGTACTGAATTTGAAGTCTAGAAAGAAAAACAAAAAAAGAGTCCTTCTCATGGCTCACGCCGCCAGATACAGCGGGCGTTCCCGGATATATTTTTAAATTATTACACACTCCAAACAGGATGAGGTTTTCTTTGGTTTCTTGTGATATTAAGCTGATAAAAATATTTAGGTTGTCCTAAACTGTGTTCTTCCTCCCTTTCAACACAGTATCATTATCGTATTCTACGCGTTTTGGCAGGCGAAGCAGATGCAACATAGCGATGCAAGAATGACGCAATCGCGTCGTATTTATTTGCTTTGTCCAGGCAGATATAAATAAACTTAGAGGCGGAGCCTATTACCGCAAGTAAGTCTTCAAGCACGCGCAAAAGCATTATGAAATTTCATGAATGCATTAAATGGCAAATAAATACTGGCTTGCCGAGTAGCTATGTATGTTGCCTCATTGCGCCTGGCCAATGCAGTGCATGCTTCAAGGAGTAAGTAAACGCAGCGGCGGCGACGAGCGATGCGAAAATCGTAACTGAATGTGTGCAGAAAACGGATGGTGTGGCTTAGATGTGTATACGTAGATGTAGCTTATTTTGTGGCTGTAGTGTGGGCGGCGGCGGCAAGCGGTATGATGCGGTATATAACAGACCGCTAGGACCCTCGCTCGCTTTTTGCTGGCCAGAAGCAGCCCACAAGGGAGCGGCAGCGGCGATACAGTGAACTGCAGCGACGAGCGACGACGACAGAGGACATTGGCGGCAGTGTATTATTTTTTTTTTCGCTTGTCGCTGTCACCCAGTGCACTCTGCTGTTGTACCTTTTGAGTTACGTTTTCGGCGTCGCTTGTCGCCGTCACTGCATGTGGTCACCCCTTCGTCTTAAGAAACTCGCCGCTAACGCGAGCACATGCGTTAAGTGCTAATCACGCTGTTATTTAGACATATCTGTGATAGCCATTGCATCCCAGAAAGTGCATCCCGAAAACGGAAAAGCATACCGAAAACTAACAAGCACTTCCGAGCCGAGAAGCCTAATCCATAGCCCTTTGTATTAGCCACTTGCTGCCAATCTGATTAGAACACTACCCACAATTCCCATGTCGGCGTGAGATCGCAGCGACACTTTCCGCTCTAGTAGGTGATATTGAGAAACTCTATGCACACCCGTACTCAAACTGGATGGGATTTCAATTCAACGAAATCCAGGCCAATCCAAGCCAATCCAATCCAAGCTAAGCCAATCCAAGCGAATCCGATCCGATCCAAACCAATTCAATGCTCCTCGCGCTTGCGCAGAACGGCCCTTCACGGCCCACGCGAAAATGCTCAACCTCGGCCAGTGTAGCTTACGCTCCAAAACAGGGGAGGATGCCTCAATTCACGCGCGTCCCCCGTGCACGAAGGCGCCTAGGGTGCCTGGATGTTTAGGGTGCCTGGAACATCCAGGCACCCTGAAGGCGCCGGCATCGAGGCGCCAACTGGCGGCGCTCATTATCGTCATGATGCGCTTCTCTACACAGGGCGCACCATCTGGACATGAGGCGCGTTCATAGCATTGCTCACGTCTCGGTTCGTAGCGCAGTGGGTAGAGCGCCACGTACCTACCGTTGCGGCCAGAGAGTCGTAAGATCGAAACCGGGCGCCGCCACGTCAATGGCACTTTTCTGGCGACGTCACTTCCGTGACGGATATCACGTCACCAAAACCTTTGTGTAGCCGGGCATAAAACACTTTCGTGTTAATATGTAGCAAGACCAACACGGAACAAAAATTGCAAATCACTGGTTATGCAAGTTTAGTAACCAGTAACCATGGTTCTGCATGGTTAGTAACCATGGTTCTGCATGACGCGTAATATGGCTGTGACTGTGGGGTGTTAAGTTTGCTATCTGTAAAAAAGAACTGCATCTTTTTCTTTCTTTGTGATACTGTTTAGTTAGTGTTTCATTATATAAATGTGTAACAGGAGTTGTGTTCATGCTATCAAAAAGTGGTCCTATGTGCGCATCATACGTCGAGATTGCTATTGCTCGCACCGCTTTCTTCTGTAGTAAATAGAGTTTGCTAATGTTAGCATTTGTTGTGTTGCCCTACACAAGTAAGCAGTAGTTAAGGTGGGAGAAAAAAGGGAGTTGTAAATCAAAAGCTTGATTTTTTGGGGTAAGGAAAATGGCGTAAGCAGAACTTGGAAGTTCAACAACCACAATTTCAACGTGTTTGTTCCAGTTCATGTGCTCTTCAAAGTAAACACCGAGACTTTTAAAGTGAGACGCAATACTCACAGGAGATCTTCCAATGTGCAAGCCACCATCAATGCAGGCTTTCGCATTTTTTGGTCGAAATAGCACAACTTTAGTTTTTGTTGTGGTGATTTGTAACGCATAGATTGTGCCCCAGACATTTAGCGTTGCTAACAAATCGTTCTCATCGCGCATCAATTGTGCAGGGTCCTTTTCCTTAAAGAATAACGTAGTGTCGTCAGCGTAGATAACGAATTTTGAAGAGGCGGAGATATTGACGTTGTCATTTATGTAGATTATAAACAGTAATGTCCCGAGGATACTTCCCTGGGGGACTCCTGAAGGTTTACTAGCAGATATTGAATTATCAATAATAACAGCCAGGCTCCGAAACTGCAGATAGCTACGTGGCAGATCTAACAATACACCCCTGAAACCACAATATTCAAGTTTTGTGAACAACGTTACATGGTTAATCTGGTCGAAAGCTTTTGAAAAGTGTACAAACACCACTAGTGTTTGCAACTTATTTTCAAACGACGTTAAAATTAACTCTTTGTGCCAGTAACGCTGATTCCGTCGAAGACCCTTTCCTAAATCCAAATTGTGAATCGGTAATTATACGACGTTTTTCGCAGAGTGTGGTCATTCTTCCAGTAATTATTTTTCAAGGCCTTTAGAAAACGCAGGTAAGATGGATATGGGTCTGTAAATAAGTCATTTTTATCGCCACCTTTAAATATTACGTTTACTTTAGCCATTTTCATACGTGTTGGAGAAACGCCGTTTTAAAATGCAAGATCATGAACATGTGCAAGGGCAGGGCTGATTATATCTAGCGTGTACACGCAGCTCGTACTTGCACGTCATCGTGATCACATGATCTGTTATTGCGTAATGTACGAAACACTACCAGATTTCAGCGCTACTTGTAGGTGTTCAGAATGCACTTTTGCAATTTCTGGCTGCCATATATTCGACGATATGAGGGGCCTGAGTGCTGTTTACAGTATTTAAAAAGTAATTATTAAAATCATCTGCTTGCTGCGTTCCATAGGTTAAGTTACCACTTAGCATTAGCTCTGTGCTTTTCGTCAACTCTTGTTGCCTGCCAAGCAGGGGGTTTAGTTTTTGCCATGAAACATCCGTTCGTTCCAGTGCTTCCTCGTTAAAAATGTTGAGAAAGTAGTTTCCTTTAGCCTGTCTAAGACAGCTCGTTAACTACTTTCGAAAAGCCTTAAATGCCACGAAATCAGCAGGGTTTCTAGTTTTTAGAACACGCCTATAAAGAGAATCTTTCTCTCTTACAAGCTCCAGGGATTGGGACGTAATTCATGGCTTTCTTGATTGTCTGACGCGCAAATGTTTCCGTGGGAAGTGTTTCTTATAAACCAATGTAAAATGCGCCAGGAGGGCTTCGTAGGCAATATCGGGATCGTTTGCAACGTCTACATCCTCCCAGCTTATCGTAGCTAGTTCGTTACAAAAAAAAAAAAAAAAAAGGGAATGTTGTGTCGGGGCTTCGTCGAGGCTGCTTCGTGTCATTAAAAATTATAGGTAAATGGTCGCTGATATTTATGCCAATAGTACCAGATGCAACATTGGGGTCCTAATATTTGTAATGTAAACATCAATTAGTGATGCAGAATCGTGTTGATTACGAGTAGGCGCCGTGACAGCGTTTACAAATGCATTTGATGTCAATATTTTTGCAAATTCACGCTGTGCTGCCGTCGGAGCGAACATATTGACATTTATATCACCACCCAAAACTAGTTTTAGTAAGTTTTAGTTTATCCACCCGAAAAACGCATCGATAAATAATACATGGTGGTACACATGTTACCCCTTGGTGGCCGGTACAAAAGAGAAAAAAACAAGTCTTCTGCTAAGCATATTCAGAATATCGAATTCAAAAGTAATCGCACTGAAATCGTTAATTACTTCGCAGCTAATTTTTTTGTCATAAGTAATACGCCTCCCCCTCTTGTAGTCGCACGGCTTAGCTAGCAAGTATTGCATCCGGTCATTTTAAATATATCATGTGCTTGCTGACACCACGTTTCGGTCGGCATGACGACGTCGAATACGGAGTTAAAGCTCAAAAATAGAGCATCAGATTTATGGCAAGCTGTCTGAGTGTTTACGTGAAAAAAGATACGCAATGTTTTCTAGCTAAATATATACATTGGCAACGTCACTAGTACTCAGCTGAGAGTAAGCCATGTAGGCCTACCTGACGATTTGGTGCACGCCTGCTTACACATCAGGCTATTGAATTATGTGTAGGTCCTGCTAGCAGTTTACGCGCAGTGTACGAGATGTGTCGATCTTGCGGGCAAAGATTTTGCCGCCCAGGCGTGCTTCCAGTTTTGTTCATTCCTTCGCGCGACAGCCTGTCCAAGCAATTTTTTAAGAGTAGCACACAAATGCTCGTTGACGAACACTGGTGAGGGTTCAGAGGAGAAACCGAAACTGGACGTGCAGGCCCGTTACTTACGTGCCTTCTCAATAACAGCGTCTCCCTTTCCACGTGAATGCACAACCACATTCGGGCACCCCTGATCTCTCCTTGGTACACGATGGCACACATCGACGTCAATTTCACAGATGCGTTCATCGATAGCATCGCCAAGCATCCTGATCATAGCTGGAAGATTTTCCCTGTCAACGACCGGGAGGCCTTAAATTTCAATGTTCCTACTTCGCGAGTACTGCTCAAGGCTAGTCGTACGTAGCTCGGAGGACATCACAACTCCGTTCAGCCGTTTGCATTCTGCCGCTAGATTCAAGTTCTCTTTTTTTTATCGTGCATCTTCTTTCTCAATTTTCGCGGAGCGCTTAGCCATGGCATCAAACTGAGTGCTGAAGAAGTCAATAGAATTCTTTAGTTCTTTGAATTCCCTTCTCAATTCTTTCTCAATTTCTGTCCGCATATCTGTCATTCCCCCCTCAAGTCCATTTCATGGGGCATCTCGTATTGCGACATAATACAACCTCAGTTTGGAAGTGGCGTTATGTATTACGCCAGCCAAAAAAAACGAGACACAAACCTGTGTTTTCAAAGCGTGGCGATTAGGGCAGTGCGCTGTGATGGCCGCTGCTGCCAAATGAAGCACAGATGCTTTCACGGTCGGGGGTCCTGTCGGTCATCCAGGCGCAGGTTCCTCTGCGTAGCCAACATCACCAGGTCAATACAGTGCTCCACTCGTGGCGCAGAACGCAGCAAACCGGCCAAGCGAACGGCTGCTATGGGTTCCGAGGGGCAAAAGGCAAAGCTAGTCCGGCGAAGCAAACGCCAAAGGCCTAGCAACACCGTGGAGCAGGGTCTGTGCTTTAAACGCCTGGCGATGAGGGCAGTGTGCTGCGGTGGCCGCTGCTGCCAGATCGCTGTCAAAAGCCCCATTAACGGAAATTGAATAACTTTTTGTTAACTGCAATGTAAGTGGGTTTGTTTGCATTAAAAAGTTAGGGGCGGTCGTGTTTGTACCCCGTATTAGTTGGAAGAATTCTTCTAGAATGTCTGTGCTCCGACATATATCAGACTCCAAATTTTCATTGCCGTTCGCATGATTACGCGTGCAAGAGAGTTACGCGCGCAAAACTCCTCCCTAATCCGATGCGGCTTTTGCGGCTGTTGCGCTGTCATAGCTTAATTTCGTCAGCTGTGAGAGGAAGGGGGACACCGTTGCCAGTGCCTCCGCTCCATTGTCAGACGCTACGCTGCACGCAACAGCCGCGTCACATCGGGGAGAAAGAGAGAGAGCAAACTTTAATCGGCAGCTCAAGTCCGAGCCGCGGACTTATCAGTCCTCAAAAAAGGGGGGTGTTCCGCGGTTCTCCGACGGCGGTGGGCTTGCCGGAGGAGCACAAGGAGTTTCAATCTGGGCAGCCAAGATGGACCACAGGGTAGTCCGAAGGTTTTAGTACTGAGCGGCCCAACTAGACCACCAGTAGGGAATGGAAGCATTGCGCCGATCAGATCTTTCACACACACACACACACACACACACACACACGCACACACACGCACACACACACACACACACACACACACACACACACACACACACACACACACACACACACACACACACACACACACGCAGGCACGCACGCACACACACACACACACACACGCGCACACACGCACGCACGCACGCACGCACACACACACACACGCACGCACGCACAAAAAAATAAAGTGCTTCACACCTCCGGGGTTTAACATGCCGCTTCGGAGAAGCGGGCCGATGACCACGGGGGAAGGGGGGGGGTAGCGGAGTGCCGTACGAGCACACCCACCAATGAACAAATCCTTGTTCGCAGCCAGGCATGCAGCGTCATCTGTTACAAAACAGTTATGTTCCTTACTTCTTCGGCATAATATCACTTATTTGCACCCATTCACGTTGATTTGCCAGCGTTAAAATTGGAAAATCAACGTGTTCATGGTGAACACCTGCTGTTCACCATTATTTTGAGCACGAGACCGCACAAGCACACGAAGAAATCCGCGCATAGCTCCAGTGGACATCGCCTCCCCTGGGCCGGGCGGACCCCAAAAAGCCTGTCATGTCCCTAAGGACTTTCGCGATTACCATCGCGATGGATAAACAAGACGACGTAGACCTCCTTTACCGCCTTCCCCAAGCCTCATTTGACCTTGAGCCACCCTTCTAAAATAAGAATTATGATAATAATGAGAAAAATTTGCCAATGGAGTTTGTCTTCTCAGGTGTCTATTCTCTAGCATACAGAGCCGTTAAGGCGCTCCTTTGGCGCTGAGGTCACTGCGCTGCTCGCAGGCGGACGTGACGTACCCCAGCGGAGAGCCAGCGGCAAACGTCAGGACCAGGCTCAGCTGCCCGGAGAACGGAATGAATGTGGGCGCCACCACGGACGCCAAGGGAGTGGTCACCTTCTTCGTCCAATCCAGGCTCGACGACAAGGGCCTCAACCTCAAGGTACGCACCAACGCTTGCAGCGAGGAATCCTGCAAGTCCTCGGAGGGTTTCCGTTTGGTCAAGGCGCTGTGCTGCTGAGCGTAAGGTGAAACCGTGATTGGCACGCCATAGGGAAAGGTTAGTACGGAAATTACTGCCACAGCTTTGTGTCAGGAGTGACGACCGGCCTAGGCGCCGATGACGCTTAGGTCACAATTTTGCGCGCAATGCATATTTTGACGGTTTGCCGCGTCGAAGCTACACCGGCAGTAGATGAGGCGCGCCGTAATGGAGGACCACGGAATAATTTTGATTCCCTGAGGATCTTTAACGTGCCCTGAAAGCTCGACACGCGGACGTTTTGGCTTTCCTCCTCCATCTAAAAAGCAGCCACCGCGGTCGGGATCGAACCCGCGTCCGCGGAATAAGCAGAGCAACGCCTTAGCCACTGAGTCACTGGGCGCGGCGGGTTTTGCAGGCACTTCAACGACAGATGACAGACGAAAACACTCTACAGTTGGCGCTGTGGAACGGAACGCAGCGCTGCGCAGATAACAGCCATTCATTGCAGAGTCGCCGTTTGAGAGTGCCCCACAGACCCATAAGGTGCGCGAGCTGCATGAGCGGTTTATTTAGCACTTCCACCTCCCCTTCCTCGAAAATCTAGCCGGAGGACGTCTGGGCCTATGGCTTGGCGGCGTGCTTCCGCGCCGCATGCCGCGCTCTCAGCAACGAAGCTGCAGTAAGTTCATAATTAGGGCGAGTGCCAGGAAGTGGCTCATTGGCCAAGTCCGCTTCGACGAAGCCGACGACTGGAATGACAACGGTGCAGGTCATTCCCGCGTCTACAAGTACTCTGATGGCAGCTGTAATCGCTTCTGATTCGGGAGCTCTAAAATTAAGTTAACATTTTACTAAAAAAAACATTGAGCACTCTGCAAAGGTGGATAAGCAGGAAGCTGAGGCGACAGAGAAATTTTAACACAGCTACGAACTCCGTTACTGTGAGCTAAGGAATCATGACGTATAAATTAAAACGCAGAGTATAGATAGGCCAGTCTATAGTGACCAATTACAATAAAAGCTATATCGGGATAGTTTCCAAAAGGGAATATTTATAGCCGTGTACTGTAACCCTTAGAATTGCATGTATTGGCAGCAGCAGGGAACTCAGTAATGTTTATAACTCCACCGCAAAATGACTACTTAAGGCAGGTAAATGAACTAATAACTAATTATTCTAAGAAAAGGTACAAGAGTTACAGCCTTTTTGTGCTGAGCATTCGCGATAAAGTTGGCTTTGCCGAAAGCTTGGTCGCGCCGATGAGAGATTCACGAAACACCTTGAAGGGGCCCTAAACAGGCGGCCGAATGTTAATATTTTGCGTGCGCAGTCACTGGAGTACTATCCAAGGAACGTCATCCCGCAAAAATTGTTTAAATGCGTCAAGTATTACCCGAGTTATCGCTAATTAAAAGGTGCCACCCATAAGGCCTGGGGCTCTCTTCCTCTAGTAGCTCTTTCCAAGCACTGTGGAAGCCAGGACGTCATCGACCCGGCGCAAGACCACCGAGAGAAACAGGGCAATTCATCACCCTCCTTGATGTACGTGCAGTCATTGGCTGCGCTAAGCCCTGCGCGCTTTTTTTTAGCACTCGACACGCATGCTCTGCCCACCAGATTCCGGTTGCACGGTGAGCGCTGTCGCTGTGGTTCGCGTTCGCGGCGCTGTACTTGGCAATGTCTCGTGCGTCATAGAGGCGCGTCAGAGCACGGCAGTGTGGCGGCAAGGTATGGTTGGTGAGCCAGGGGAGAAAGTGAAATCTTTTTTTCGTGTTTGTGCGGCCCCTGCTTTACGCAGAGGTGTAATATTTGGTACACGTTGTCGTGAAGGGGTACTCTAGTGATTGCGCGATTGAAATGGCGACCTTCGGAAGCCTATTTAGGGCCCCTTTAAAGTTTCGCTTCAAAATCATTTCTTCTGCGTACTGATGCGTCGGTACTCAGAATTTATGGCTGCTCAGTGTTCGGATATCTTGCCCGTGAGCAGTGGTGGACGGGGAGCATGCTTAATTGTGCAGCTGGAAACCGCAGACGAGAGGTTCCCGGCAGGGCAGCAGGCCCACACTGTCATCCGGATGCTGCCCTACAAGCCTACGTCACGAAAGGACATCATAATTGAACGAAAGGATCCCAAGAACCCTCTACAGGTATGCTAAATTCCACCTGCACCCGCGTCGTAGAGCGCCTTCAAAAAGCCTGGCTTAAATTCAGTGCTGAACGCAGTTATGGGTTACACTGAAATAATTCAGCTATGCCTGTGCATCAAATTCATCTGAAACGGTGTACGCGTCCGCTTCCCGTGGTTAAAGGGAAACCCGTAGAAACAACATTTGGTGGCTGCTCAGCTGTCTTAGAAATAAGCCTTCCATATAAGCCTTCCATATCCGGATTAAGGGTCCTGATTGTATAAGTCACCCGTCGCTGAGTAGTTTAGATAAAGAAGTGCAACTTCTAAAGGAGAGGGGGTAGAGGATGAGGAAAAGGAGAAGAGAAACGAGAAGGGATTGGGGCGGTTCTCTTGTACGGCCGTACGCATGTGCGAAGGGCACACGTGCTGGATTGTTGGGTCTGGGGGTGGTATAAATGTGTATTCGTCTTCATTAAAACTTTCAGTTGATAGTAAGCGCCTGTGTCTTTCCCTTTCTCGTCCCTGTGAAAAATTTTTGCGCTTAAGTTTCATTCACGGAAATTGCGAACCAACTAGCTCGTCTCTTCATTTTGCTTAGAAATAAAATTCCACTCTTCCACTCTGTGAAGATAGAAAGCCAGCAAAGATGACTCTGCAGTCCTCATATTCCAAACGTAATGGGTATGTTGGCGTGTTCTCTGATTGTTAAATGTGGTCTTATACGAACGACAAATTATTACGTTCAGGCTGTTTACGATTACCAGTTCAGCTTTGGGGGTTTTCCATTTCCACAAAGTAAAAGAGATGAAATTTACTTGAGTGATTAGTAATGAGATTTCATGATGAGTGGGTTTCTTTACAAGGATTGTTTGAAAGAATGATATGCGAATCTTTTTAATAACGAGCAATTACACACGTTACTCCCTCTGGTATGCTTTAGAGCTCTGCGTCGCGACATCCTGAATTCTCACGCAGCGCCAACGTTTGCGTTTAGCTCCTTCTTCGCGCTTTTCTTCTGACGGGCTTTCCGACGGCTACGCTTACATTCCTTTTGCTGTTCGCTCCGTCGGTCGCCGTAGGCGAGTTACTCTTCGGGAACGACAAGCGGCTGTCCCTTGACGCCAGCAATGGTAGAGATTCTCAAAACACGCTCTGTGGTGTCAGTGTCAATGGCGAGGAGGTTGAGACGACAATTTGACGTACTTTTAAGACGTTATCTGGAGCTAGAGTCTTTAATCCTTACTTGACACCCAAAGGGCTGTGTCGGGTGACGTTACTCGAGGAGTCGATCAGGTTTAATCACCACTGCGACGCCATGTCCCACATGACTTGCGACGATTGTGCAGCTATCAAGCGGCGTGTACCTTAAACACACGCCAGCGCTTCGCACATGCCACAGGCTCAAATGGCTCTGATGACGTTACATTCAAACGGTCTACTTCACCCACGGTGTTTTCTTCGAGACACCTTTACAAGGGGCGCATTTGAAATGGTTGAAATGGCTCTGATGACTTTCTATGTAATCGTTCTATCTAACGGACGGTGTTTCCTTCAAGACACAATTCCTAAGGAGCGCGCTGCGCGCATCCCAATAATTTTTGACAGCAGTACAAACGGTTGTGTTGTAGCGCCCTCTGGTCGGCGCTCTTATCCGGCGCCTTGGCGCCGGCTATGAAAGACGAGAATAAAGAGACGAGCGGCGCGTGGTTGGTGCGCCAGCACGGCACGGGCAGTTCGATTCTTTATTCTCGTCTTTCTTTATTCTTTATTCTTTATTCTCGCAAACCAGAGGGCGCTACAGTGTCTTGGGTGATTGGCCTGTTAAAAGTTAAATGGGTATGCTATCTGGGCCTGTCTGGCCTGTCTGCGTATGCTAATAGTTTCTGTGCTGTGCTGTGCTGACAGCTTGGTTATTACCTAGTTTCATGTGGTCTTTCTTACGCAGGTTCAGCGAAGCATGCTCGTTCCTTTTGTGCACACCACTGCTTGGAGCCGAATGGCCATACAATATTTTTCCCTTCTTTATGGGGCAAATCTCTCTCCCGCTACGTTGTTCCAAGGTGTGCTACAGCGCAGTGGAGTAATGCAGAAACTTCGGTCATATTCTTGTAATAAATAAGTAAACCCTGATTTCGAGTTATCCCTCGCCTTCTTGTAAAGATGTATGAGCGCGGAGAGACGCAGATTTTTGCAGTGGCCACACGGCCTCCCTGCGCTCATATTTGTCTGTGTAGAGTGTGACCTGTCCACGCTGTTTTTGTCTGCACAGGCCGGAGAGAAGTTCGACGCAGTGCTCTTCACTTCTCATGTTCAGCAGCCTACTACGATGTCAGCCTACTACGCGGTAAGCCACAGCGCGTATTGGGGTCATTGAAAAAAAAAACTGGAAGCCGCTTGGGCTCCGACTTTAAGCGCAAAACGCAATAGCCTCGTAGGGCCCGTTAGCACCGTATAAAAACTTCCGGACCGGTGAAAACGTCAATGAATGAATGAATGAATGAATGAATGAATGAATGAATGAATGAATGAATGAATCAATCAATCAATCAATCAATCAATCAATCAATCAATCAATCAATCAATCAATCAATCAATCAATCAAAGAATCAGACAAGAAACGAATCGACCAATCAATCAGATAATCAACAAATCACTCATTCAGTCAATCAACCACTGTTCAAACTATCAATCAATTAATCCATCAATCAATGAATCAATCGACCAATCAATCAGATAATCAACAAATCACTCATTCAGTCAATCAACCACTGTTCAAACTATCAATCAATTAATCCATCAATCAATGAATCAATCAATCAATCAATCGATCAATCAGTCAATCAAACTTCATTGAAGGAAAACGGGGAGAAATGTAAGGGGCGTAGAGAAGAGCAGCCTCGTCCCAGACATCTTGCTAGGCTGGCTTCAGGCGCATTCTCAACGGAAGACGAATTCATACTGATCAAGAAAAAAATACTGGTCGAAAAAGTCTCAGAAGAAAACATAGGCTTCGCATTGGATCTCAAGAGAGTCTTCGACAATGTCTCCTAGCAAGCCATACCTGACGCCCTATGCCAAATAAGATGCGGAGAGTGGTGAAAACTTTCCGATTTCTGCACGCTCTCTGTTCGGGCATTGCCTTAGAATCCCGGAAGTTTCAGCGCGCGTCGTAAGGTGGCGTCAGGGAGGGTTTGCGCTCACGGACAACGCCACCGACAATGTCGGCTTTCCTACGTCACGGGTACCTTATTGTTCCTCGTTAAAAGGCAGTAAGTGTGACTATGTCGAAACCTCAGCCGTCATTCAGGCATTACGGAACCAGGGTGTAGACGAGCATTATGTAAAAATACTAGAGGGTATTTATAATCGGTCTACAGCTACCATCATCCTTCATAAGGAGAGCAGTAAAATACCTATAAGGAAGAGTGTCAGGCAATGACGCACAATCTCCCCAATGTTATTCACAGCATGTTTACAAGAAGTATTTAGAACATTAGATTTTGAACAGGTTGGAGTAAGGGTTATTGCAGAATACCTCAGTAACCTCAGATTTGCTGATGACGTTGCCTTGCCAAGTAACTCGGGGGACGAATTGCAAAGCATGCTTTCCGCACCGGAATAACAGAGTAGAACCATGGGCCGGAAAATTAATATGCAGAAAACCAAAGTAATGATCAATAACCTCGGGACAACACAGCGGTTTGAGATAGGTGGCGAGGCAGTGGAAGTGGTAAGCGAATGTATCTACTTAGGCCAAGTTGTGGCACCGTAACCAAACCATGAGGCAGAGATAATTAAAATCATAAAAATGGGGTGGAGTGGATTCGCCAGGTATCCTCAGATAATGAATGGCAGCCTACCATTGTCCCTGAAGAAGAAAGTGTATGTCAGCTGCATCTTACCGGTACTCATTTACGGGGCAGAAACTTGGAGGCTCACTAAGAGGGTTCGACGTAAATTGAGGCCGACTCAGCGGGCAATGGAGCGGAAGATGATAGGTGCAACATTAGGGGCAAGAAGAGAGCGGAGTGGATCAGGGAACAAACGCACGTTAAGCACATATTAGCAAAAATTAAGAAGAAGAAATGGACGTGGGCAGGGCATGAATGGTAAGGCAAGATAAGGGAACAGAGTGGATCCCTAGAGAATGCAAGCGTTGCAGGGGGCGGCAGACAGTTAGATGGGCAGATGACATCAGGAAGTTTGCGGGGGTAAATTGGTCGCAGTTAGCCCAGGACCGGGGTAATTGTAGATTAATGGGAGAGGCCTTTGCCCTGCAGTGGGCTAGATAGGCTGGTGATGAGGATGCTGATGAAGTGGGACTCTAACTCACACACGGGTGCACTGAAACGCCTAATAACCTTGCGTGGGACGTACATGTGCTTGTAGAAATTCGCGCGACTGCTGCTATTTATCAGCGCTGCAGGCTACGACGTGCCAGACAAGCGTGTATCTAGCACAGCCTTCTGGCTACTGTAACGAGAATTTCATTTTTATTATCGAATCAGAAATGGTCGCAGCTGAGCGGAATATCGCCTGTGCCCCAGCTGCTGTACACGAAGAACTCCCAGAGGTTACAGCCGTTGTACAGTACCAAGCTTCCTTTTTAACATAATTGCATACTTTGTTCTCTGGTCTCAATTAAGACGAGTAGCATCTGAAAATGTGGGCTGTTGATCGATGGCACGTGGCACACAACGGTATACTCTAAAGAGTAAAATTCACCTACGAGTGCTATTTATAAAGCACGATTAAGTTTCCAAGAGTGTGGGCAGAGCCTGCCTTTAGCGAGACGTTCCTTCCCGTCGAAATACCAAACCTTAATTGTATTACGACTCCCTCTCTAGGCGGCCTAACAGCATGTATGGAGCTAGTTGGTTAGGATCCCACCCGGCGGGCGTTTTTTCACGACTTTCTTTCTGACTCAAAAAATTCTTCATCTGTTTCTATGACCTACCGCATTCCCCCCTTTGCTTTCCGAGGTTTTCTTGATGTAGAACAGAGACGTACGGGACGAGGGATTCCGTAAGGACACATATCAAAGTTACAGTCCTTATTGCCAGTGCTGTTTGGCGTTTTAACAGTGTTTTTATAGTGCCGAATGAGGTATGATTGCCTTTTTTTTATGCAGGAATAAATAATAGAAAATTCAAGTCGAGAAAAAATGCGCCGTTTTTTCTCGACTTGAATTTTCTATTATTTATTCCAGCATAAAAAAAAGGCAATCATACCTCATTCGGCACTATAAAAACACTGTTAAAACGCCAAACAGCACTGGCAATAAGGACTGTAACTTTGATATATATATATATATATATATATATATATATATATATATATATATATATATATATATATATATATATATATATATATATATATATATATATGTATATATATAGGTTAGTAGAGACAGAGACAAACGAGAAAGACATTAAAAATAAAAATAAAAGTTTACTGACGCTTCAGGAAGAGGATTTTCTTTCTTCAGAGTACCAGGAAGTCCTCTTCCTGAAACGTCAGTAAACTTTTATTTGTATTTTTAATGTCTTTCTCGTGTGTCTCTGTATCTACTTACCTTATTTTTCGCGCTCTGTGTGAGGTTTTATGTTTCCAGACTATATATATATATATATATATATATATATATATATATATATATATATATATATATATATATATATATATATATATATATATATATATAGGGTTTGGAAATGAGGGGCTCGTTAGGAAATACAGAAAGAAATGCCGGCAGTCTACAACGCCAAAGAAGGCACAAGGGAATGGTTAGACTATTTTTTACCGTTAGTGACGTTACATTGTTTTTTGTTATTATTATTTATGTGAGAAAGAAAAAAAGAAAAACACGCGCCCAGAGTGGGGACCGAACCCACGCTTTTCGATTAGATCTCGAATGCCTTACCAATTGGGCTATCTGGGCCCAGATCCCGATCTCAGGTCTAGACTTGAAAGTATTCTGCACCTTGCAAAGTGTCCAGAGCACCATCGATGCGAGGCATCGGGTATACATCCTTGCGGGTGATGTTATTTAGCGCCCGGTAATCAACACAAAACCGCACGGAACCATCCTTCTTCTGCACTAAAACAACGGGTGACGACCATGAACTCGTTGAAGGACGGACTATGAACAAGGTAAAAGCACGATTGTTGCCAACGTTTCAGCAAAGAGACTTTTTTTTTAATTGCGATAGTATGCCCGTTGACATAAAATACTGCGAAGAAACTCAAGCAGGGAGCGATGATGGGGTCCCCAAATCCACCGATGAAGGTCAGGTGGTCTCCCAGGGTGGAGGCCTGTGCCTAGGAGGTGTCTTGTTCTCGCAGCTTCCAATGAAGGACAAGTCCACAGTGTCCGCCTCTTCGGCAGGAACCGTGCAAAAGGGGCAGTTCTGTGCGAACGGGGCATGGTAACGTGGTGGCCACTCCCGGGTAACGGCAGCAGAGAGGGCTACACCAACACGAAGTCTTCGCAGCAAGACCTCCTCCCAGCGAGCGAGTCTGCTAGGGAGGTCCGTTCCACACGGTGGAATAAGAGCTCGTGTGGCGCGACGAAGATCTTCTTTCCTTTGGAGAAACTGTTCTGGGGTGTCTAGTGGTAGTAAAGGCAATGGTCGTGGAATAAATTCAGTGTGGCAGGCACCATCCACCGCAATGTGAGCGGGAAGCCTATTTCGCCGGACCCACGAGAGCCACAAAGGGCAGGGGTACGTGTCCAGTATGTCGTGAATGTCCCTCGAGACAGCTGAGTTGTTATTTACTCGACGTAAATCACGTATGGCCGCCGTGGAGTCTGTGTAAATTTGTAAAGTAGTACCTCCAGGGGCTTGATGAAGTGCAGCAGTTAGTGCTTGCAAGCCGTCCCGGATGGCCGTAAGCTCGGCCAGCATAGACGGCAGGGTGCGGCGTGTTTCGTAGAAGCACATTTGACAGGACTCTGGTTGGGAAGGACATTGGAGTGTTGTGGTCACCACGTCACCCTTGGCCCCAGCGTCCACAAATGCCTGCACCACCTGGGGTTGAGAATCAGCCGCCAGTTCTTGTGCGACCGGGAACAGCGTGTCAGAATGTCCGTTGGACCGATTGTGCAGTCGCGTTAGTGGCCTGTTGTCGGTCACCTGGTGGTATAGCCAAGGTGGCCTGGTAACGGCGCAGGTTAGAGATGTGGGTAGCGAACGACCCATGTAGTTTCCTAACGCCGCTGCCTCAGGAACAAAGGTGGGTTTATGCATGCGGGCGGACCGACGCTGACGGACAAGCTCATCCAAGGTGTTAACTTGAGCTTCAGCCTGAAGAGCAGGGATCGGTGTTATCCTAGGGAGGCAGGTAATTGTACACATTGCGGCTCGGTTAATTGCCTCAAGTCGAGCCCATTCTGCATGGTTCAGGTGCTGGAATTGGGCCTGGTAAACAAGCCGAGGCTGGAGTCGTCAGGGCAATCTCTCGCCTGGCTGGCACGCTTTATATAGGGGTAGGTCCCCAGGTGAGAGGGGAGAAGGAAAGAAGGAAGTGAAATTTAGAAAGCGGATTGGTTTGGGAGTATGTCGGGGGAGATATTGAGGGGCGAAGAAGGTTGTATAGTTTAATCCGCGGATTAGGTCACAGGGAAGTCAGCCGGGGGTTGATATTCGGGGAATGTTTGGAGAGAAAGGATGCGAGGGTGTTTGTTGACCCGCCGCGGGGCATACGGAAAGGTTCTCAGAACGGCCGGAAGCAGACCAGGCGGTGAGAGTGGGTTCCTTATCAGAAACTATCTGCAAGCCTCAGGTCAAAAGAAAAGATAGAGAAGGGGGGAAATAACTAGGTCAAGGAAAGAAGAAAAAAAGAGAAAAAAAAAACAGTGAGGGAAACCACAAAAAACCACACACAAAAGAAAAAGCAATGAGCCAGCAACTGAAATGGCCCGTGTCACCCACGGCAACATTCCTGGAACAGGCCTGTCCTGAAACTCAAAAACGAAAAGATAAACTTAGAGTGACCTACGGGGCACAAGACCACGCGGAGTAAAAAAAAGAGAGAAATAAAATAAATAAAATGGAATTCCAAGAACAAAGGTTGGAGGGATGCGGTAGAGTATTAAGCTACACGCTAAAGAATGAAAAAAAAAGAAATTAGGTGACCAGGTAAGGACCAGAGGGAGCGGTAATAGTCTTTGGATAAGGTTCTTATTTCTGTATTCCCGGTGAATATCGCAAGGATTCCAAGTTTCCCCTAGACGCATTAACTCCAGTAGGTTCGATGGAGTTGAATTTCTGAATTAAATAGGATTCTCCGTATTTCCTGTCCCTAGGAGACCTGAAGTTTGACTGAAGTATATACAACTTAAGGTCATCAAAATTGTCGCGTGGTTGGTTGAAATGCTGCGCTACAGCTATGGAGGATTTGCTGGCAGTATCTGCCCGGTGACCATTAAGACGTAGGCTCATAGGTTGACTCCTTTCGCCCATATACTGTTTGTGGCACATTGAGCATTCCAACATATACACAATGTTGGATGAAGTGCACGTAAAACTTGAATTAATCTTGTGGACATAATTACTGGCTGTGCTTTTTACAATGCAGTCGGTCCGCAGGTGCCTGCAAGTCTTACATCTGGGGCGGGAGCAGCTGGCTATGACTGGTTGCTTTGAAGGCCCTCTTTTAGCATGGACTAAAATATCTTTTAGATTCCTGTTTCTCCGGTAGGTAACCCTTGGGGCTTCCGGGAATGTCTTTCTAAGTCGGTCGTTACGGGCTAAAATGGGGTAGTACTTGCGCAGTATATTGTTTACGTTTGGGAGGGCGTTTGAAAATTTAGTTATTAGGGCAGGCGGCCTGGCGCTTTCGTTTTGTCGGTGTTTGTTGAGCACGTCATCCCTTTTGAGATTAGACGCACGTTGGTACGCCTGATCGAGCGAGCTTTTGGGGTGGTTCCTGTTAATAAGGGTGGACTTCAGTTCATGTAGGTGCTCTACCTAGTCACTGTCATCACTGCATACTCTTCTAAGCCTGGTGGCTTGTCCTACAAAGGTCCCTTGCTTGCAGTGTCTCTGGTGATGGCTTTTATAGTCTAGGTACTGCTGCCTGTCAGCTGGTTTTCTAAAAAGCGTGGTTTTAAGTTTACCGTTGTCTAAAATGACGGTAGTATCTAGGAAGTTCACTTCTTTCTCAGAATACTGGCAGGAGAATATAATAGTCGGATGCGAAGAATTGAGATGAGATAGAAACGTTTCTAGAGTCGCCCGACCGTGTTTCCAAATCATGAAGATGTCGTCTATGTAGCGGAGGTAAACCTGAGGTTTATGCGGAAAAGAGCTTAATAGAGTGGCTTCAAGTTGCCCCTTGAAATTGTTGGCATAGGTCGGCGTGAATGGAGTACCCATGCTGGTTCCAAAAACTTGCAAAAAGTAAGAAGAGTCGAATTCAAAATAGCTGAGAGTTAAAACTAGTTTTAACAAAGTTATGAACACCTCTGGCGCGTGTAGGTGCGGGTTCTCCGATAGAGCTTTTGAAATAGCTTCAATTACTTCGACGAAAGGAATGTTGGTATACAATGCGGCATCGTCAAGAGTAACAAGGAGGGTTCCACTTGGTAGGCGCCCACCCTTATTTATCTCTTCTATTATGCGGATGAAGTGGGGGGTGTCCTGAACGAATGAAGGAAGAAGAGTCGGAATGTCAAATAGGTAATGATTCAGAAACAGAGATAATGCTTCTGTTGGGGTATTGTTATTCGAAACCATGGGTCTGCCAGGAATGTCGGCAGTGAACAATAATTCTACGAGGACTTTGTGGACTTTTGGGAAGAGGTAAAAACGGCCTGCATGCTTATTATTCGGTTTCATGAAATTTAAATGAGTGGTCGTTATTAATTCTCTAGATCGCAGATCTGTGAGGCTCTGAAGGATTTTTAGGCTGTATTCCTGGCTCGGATCGTTACCTAAGGGCTTGTAGTGTCAAGGGTTATTGAGCTGCCTATAAGCTTCATCTTTGTATTTTCCCATAGGTAAAACAACTACGCTACCACCTTTGTCGGCTGGCTTTATGACTATGTCGGTTCTCGCTGATAGGCTATTCAGGGTAACGTCTTCCGACGGAGTTGAGTTCATGCGCTTGTTTGATCGCTTGGTGGTTGACAATATTTCTCTTGATACTGATTTTAAGTGCAGATTTAATTCTGGAGATTGATCTACATCTGGAGTCCAAGTGCTAGGAAGGTGGAGGGTGCATTCGTTAATGTCAGGTTGGTCCTGCTTTTCCGAAAAAAACTCGCTTAGTCACATTCTCCGGGAAAATTCAGTGAGATCGTATTCATTCACATGGTTATTTGTGGGACACAAAGTTAGACCTCGTTCTAGGATACCTTTTTCGTCGGCCGTTAGTGTTTTGGAAATGTCAATGACGTTGCTGGGGCCGGTAGCGAGGGAGCTCGTTTTTTCTATAGGATTATTGGCTGGGGGATGAGGTTCTACTAAAGCAATCTCTGTATCGAGGGGCAACATTGCATGACATAATACTCCATTGTCTGGGCTATTGAGTGGCTGATTTTCTACAGTGCAAGCTGTAATTCGCGAGGGAAGCTGGTCACGTTGAAACTTAACCGAAACTTAAACTTAAGATCATTTTCCTTACGGTTTATAAAAGTATTGAGATCTATTTTCTCCTGCTCAGTTAGCGAAAGAACTTCAATCTGGTCGTTGAAGAGGCTGAGTAGGCTAGTACAGTGGTCTCTAAGAATTTCTAGGAGGGAAAGCGATGCATTATTGAGAATACCTTGCCACCTGGCAGCTAGTTCAGGAGGGAGCTCACCAAGGGCACAAATAATTTTTAGGCGGAGGCTTTTTGGGATGGTTTTGCTTTGGAGATACGAGGAGTACGTTTTCAGATGAAATCTGTAGTTGGTTTGTTTGCCGGCTAGTTTTCGAGCTTTCTATAAAGCTTTCGAGCTTTATAATATATATATATATTTATGTATATAATATATATATATATATATATATATATATATATATATATATATATATATATATATATATATATATATATATATATATATATATATATATATATATATATATATATATATATATATATATATATATATATATATATATATATATATATATATATATATATATACAGGCTGTAGACGTTCGCGTCACGCCCCGGGGGTTGAAAAAGAAGGTCCCCTTCTCCCCGTGTAGTCTGAGTGGCGCTGGCTACCACCCTCAAGCGTCAGATACAGTTGTAGTAAATATAAATACCACAGAAAGTGAAGCAGAACACAGTCGCCCAGATAGCCGAATTGGTAAGGCATTCGAGATCTAATCGAAAGGCGTGGGTTCGGTCCCCACTCTGGGCGCGTGTTTTTCTTTCTTTCTTTCTCACGTAATTAATAAAAATTAATAATAATGTAACGTCACTAACGGTAAAAAAATTGTCTAACCTTCCCCTATGCCTTCTTTGGCGTTGTAGACTGCCGGCATTTCTTTCTGTATATATATATATATATATATATATATATATATATATATATATATATATATATATATATATATATATATATATATATAGCGAATCAGAATAGGAAATGAGGGGCTCGTTGAAAATAACACAGAAATAAGGGTTGGCAGTCGAGAAAACCTCGGAAAGCAAAGGGGAGGATGTGGTAGATCATTGAAACAGATTAAGAATTTGGAAAGAAAGAAAGAAAGTGAAGAAAAAATGCCCGCCAGGTGGGAACCGAACCCACGACCTCCAGAATACCGGTCTGGTGCGATAACCACTACGCTACCGGCGGGGCGATTTTCCCATTCACTTTCTGGGGTATTTATGTTAGGTATGTTTGTTTTCTGTGCTTGGGGGTGGTAGCCAGCGCCATTCGGACTAATCGGGGTGAAGGGGACCTTCTTTTTAACCCCCGGGTCGTGACTCGAGTGTCTACGACATGTCCAGAGTGGTCGACCAGCTTTGAACCCTCTTAAGCTCCCTTTGGCAACAAGACTGCCAGAACAGAGGCCCTCGCTATGCATGTAGCGAATCAGAATAGGAAATGAGGGGCTCGTTGAAAATAACACAGAAATAAGGGTTGGCAGTCGAGAAAACCTCGGAAAGCAAAGGGGAGGATGTGGTAGATCATTGAAACAGATTAGGAATTTGGAAAGAAAGAAAGAAAGTGAAGAAAAAATGCCCGCCAGGTGGGAACCGAACCCACGACCTCCAGAATACCGGTCTGGTGCGATAACCACTACGCTACCGGCGGGGCGATTTTCCCATTCACTTTCTGGGGTATTTATGTTAGGTATGTTTGTTTCCTGTGCTTGGGGGTGTGTGTGCTTGCCTCCTGTGTGCTTGCCCCCAAGCACAGGAAACAAACATACCTAACATAAATACCCCAGAAAGTGAATGGGAAAATCGCCCCGCCGGTAGCGTAGTGGTTATCGCACCAGACCGGTATTCTGGAGGTCGTGGGTTCGGTTCCCACCTGGCGGGCATTTTTTCTTCACTTTCTTTCTTTCTTTCCAAATTCTTAATCTGTTTCAATGATCTACCACATCCTCCCCTTTGCTTTCCGAGGTTTTCTCGACTGCCAACCCTTATTTCTGTGTTATTTTCAACGAGCCCCTCATTTCCTATTCTGATTCGCTACATGCATAGCGAGGGCCTCTGTTCTGGCAGTCTTGTTGCCAAAGGGAGCTTAAGAGGGTTCAAAGCTGGTCGACCACTCTGGACATGTCGTAGACACTCGAGTCACGACCCGGGGGTTAAAAAGAAGGTCCCCTTCACCCCGATTAGTCCGAATGGCGCTGGCTACCACCCCCAAGCACAGGAAACAAACATACCTAACATAAATACCCCAGAAAGTGAATGGGAAAATCGCCCCGCCGGTAGCGTAGTGGTTATCGCACCAGACCGGTATTCTGGAGGTCGTGGGTTCGGTTCCCACCTGGCGGGCATTTTTTCTTCACTTTCTTTCTTTCTTTCCAAATTCTTAATCTGTTTCAATGATCTACCACATCCTCCCCTTTGCTTTCCGAGGTTTTCTCGACTGCCAACCCTTATTTCTGTGTTATTTTCAACGAGCCCCTCATTTCCTATTCTGATTCGCTACATGCATAGCGAGGGCCTCTGTTCTGGCAGTCTTGTTGCCAAAGGGAGCTTAAGAGGGTTCAAAGCTGGTCGACCACTCTGGACATGTCGTAGACACTCGAGTCACGACCCGGGGGTTAAAAAGAAGGTCCCCTTCACCCCGATTAGTCCGAATGGCGCTGGCTACCACCCCCAAGCACAGGAAACAAACATACCTAACATAAATACCCCAGAAAGTGAATGGGAAAATCGCCCCGCCGGTAGCGTAGTGGTTATCGCACCAGACCGGTATTCTGGAGGTCGTGGGTTCGGTTCCCACTTGGCGGGCATTTTTTCTTCACTTTCTTTCTTTCTTTCCAAATTCTTAATCTGTTTCAATGATCTACCACATCCTCCCCTTTGCTTTCCGAGGTTTTCTCGACTGCCAACCCTTATTTCTGTGTTATATATATATATATATATATATATATATATATATATATATATATATATATATATTATAAGAGGGTTTTCAGGATTTATTCTTCAGCAGCATCAGCAGCAGCAGTAGCACCGAGTCGCGCTGTCCAGCAAGTCGAGACGGAGAGCCAACGAGCCGACTACTTTGTCCAAGCGATGGCGATGGGACATCCACGAGTTAGTGCTTATTTCCTGTGTGGCCTCTGTGTCGCATACCCACTCATTGCGAATGACCACTGCTGTCCACGGTTCATGCTCCTACATTATTTAAATGAGTATGGTGCTGACGACGGTATTGCTTACAATTGCCCCAGGGAACGAAACAGCCATCTTGGCGACTCAGGGAGATGAAACTACGACGGGGTCGATGTAAGGCTTGAGGCGCTGAACATGGACTATGTCTTGGCGGCGGCGACGCTGATCGGGTGAAGGAGTGAGAGGCTCAACCACATAAATTACGGGAGACGTCCGCTTGAGGATGCGGTAGGGACCCTGGTAGCGCGAAAGCAGTTTACTGCTCAAGCCTGGCGAAGACACTGGAACCCACAGCCAGACAAGCGAGCCAGGTGAGTAGGTAAAAGCGGGCGTCGTTTCGTCGTGTTGCGACGTCTGACGCTGCTGATCTTCCGTGGTCAACGATCGGGCCAACTGACGACACTCTTCGGCATGCTTGGCAACGTCGGAGATGGGCGTGCAATCTGATTCATCGGGCCGATAGTGAAGTGTGGTGTCTAGGGTGCATGAAGGCTCACGGCCATACAAAAGAAAAAACGGAGAGAAGCCGGTCGTGGCCTGCGTGGCGGTGTTGTATGCGTAGGTCACGAATGGTAGTACGGCGTCCCAGTCGGAATGGTCCGCCGCGACGTACATAGCAAGCATGTCACTCAGAGTCCGGTTGAAACGTTCGGTGAGGCCATTGGTCTGAGGGTGATACGCCGTGGTGGTGCGATGGACCGTGCGGCAGGCTTTAAGAAGGGCCTCTATAACATCCGACAGAAAAACCCTTCCTCGATCACTGAGGAGTTCACGGGGAGCCCCATGCCGTAAAATGAAGTGCCGAAGTAGGAAGGCTGCTTCTTAGCGTGCGGCAGCAGCAGGCAGGGCGGCAGTCTCGGCGTACCGGGTCATGTGGTCGACAGCACAACGGCCCATCGGTTGCCATTTGCAGTGCAAGGAAGAGGTCCATAAAGGTCGATGCCTACACGGTCGAATGGTGTTGCTTGACATGGTAAGGGCTGCAAAGGCTCAGTTCCTTGGCGGGGAGGACATTTTCGGCGTTGGCATCGAATACACAAACGGACGTATTGACGAACGAAGCGGTACATGCCTCGCCAGTAGTACCGCAAGCGCAAGCGTTGGTATGTTTTGGGGACACCGGCATGGGCGCAATGTGGCTCTTCGTGAAAATTGGCACACATTTCAGAGCGGAGGTGGCGCGGAATTACTAGGAGCCACTTGCGACCTTCGGGTTGGTAGTTGCGACGGAAAAGCAGCCCGTCACGAATGGCAAAGTTCGACGCTTTCCGGCGTAGTGTCCGAGATGCAGCGTTCGTTGATGAGCCAGACAGAAAGTCCAACATGGAGGAAATCCAAGGGTCTTTCTTTTGCTCGGAAGACATAGAGTGGATCTCTAATGGCGACACGTAGCAGTCGGAGCGCGAGACCCGGTCACTGTCGGGAGGCAGCGGGGAACGCGAAATGGCATTAGCATCATTGTGCTGCAGGCCTGAGCGATACGTGACGCAAATGACACACTCCTGTAGCCTCCAGCCCGGCGCGCTAGCCGGCCAGAAGGATCTTTGAGCGATGACAGCCAACAGAGCTCGTGGTGGTCGGTGACAACATAGACAGGGCGCCCGTAGAGGTACGGGCAGAACTTCGCAAGCGCCTAAATAACGGCCAGACATTCTCTCTCAGTCACGGAATAATTTGTGTTGGCCTTTATTAGCGTGCGACTTGCATAAGAAACGACATACTCGTCATATCCTGCCTTGCGCTGAGCGAGAACTGCCCCCAAACCAACTCCGCTCGCGTCCGTGTGGATCTCAGTACGGGCCTCAGGATCGAAATGGCGCAGGAATGGCGGAGATGTGAGGAGCTGGCGGAGTTTAGTGAATGCGTCGTCGCAGGCCGTGGAACACTCAAAGATGCCGCCTTCTTTGCTGAGGCTCGAGCTTTGTCAAAGGTGCAATGAGATACAAAGTTGCGATCGAATCGGGGAAAGTATGAACACAGCCCAATGAAGCTGCGAAGGGCCTTCACAGTTGTCGGCTTGGGAAATTCCGCCACAGCACGCAACTTGGCAGTATCCGGCAGAACACCATCTTTGGAGACAACGTGGCCAAGGATGGTATGCTCTCGGGCAGCAAAACGGCATTTCTTGAGGTTGAGCTGAAGCCTGCGTTCGTCAAGCACGTCAGAATTTGCTCAAGTCGAATGAGATGCGTCGAAAAATCGGGAGAGAAGATGACAGTATCATCGAGGTAACAAAGACACGTCTGCCATTTAAACCTACGGAGGATGTTGTCCATCATCCGCTCGAAGGTTGCAGGCGCATTGCAGAGGCCAAACGGATAACGTTAAACTCGTACAGGCCATCAGGAGTAACAAAGGCCGTTTTTGCACGATCAGCCTCTGCCATGGGGACCTGCCAATAACCGGAGCGTAAGTGAATGGAGGAAAAGAACTCTGCGCCTTGTAGACAATCGAGGGCGTCATCAATTCGCGGCAAAGGATATACGTCCTTGCAAGTTATCTTGTTGAGCCGTCGGTAATCGACGCAAAACCGAATAGAGCCGTCCTTCTTCTTGACCAGCACTACCGGCGACGCCCATGGACTGGTGGAAGGTCGAATCACACCGCGTGGGAGCATGTCCTCGACTTGTTCATCGATTACGTGGCGTTCAGTGGGGGAAACACGGTAGGGACGTTGCCGTAAGGGCGCGTGACCCCCGGTATCGATGGTGTGTTCGACGGTGGTGGTACGTCCCAGACCAGTCTGGATGGAATCAAACGACGCCCGAAATCGCTTCCGCAGTGCCAGAAACTGGTCTCGTTCGTACGGGGAAAGGTCGGCAGCAATGGCACGAAGGAAGACGTCTGCAGACGGGGGGATTTTGCTGCTGTAGGAGCGCACAGTCCACTGATTTCAAGCGGTGTTGAATCGTCGGGCATATCCACAGCGACAACAGAATCGACGGTCTCGACGTGGCCGACGCACTCTCTGCGTTGCAAGGTGCACGGACACGAGCCGTAGTTGGAAAGAAGTGTAGTTTGGCTGTTACGGATGGGAAGCAGGGAGAAAGGAAGCCGAAAACAACGTCGCTGGCGAAACAGGTCAGAAGGCGTAAGGAGTACTGTCGCATTGGACAGGAATCGGCAGGACAAAGAGCTAGCACGGCAGAATGAGGTGGAATGCTAACTTCTTCCGCGAGGACCAGTTTAACGGCGGAAGGCGCGGGCGGTTCATCAGCGGTATGATCCATGAACGGGAAGAGCTCTACTTCGGCATGGCCACAGTCGATGACAGCTCCATGTTGAGAAAAAAAGCCCGCCCCAGTATGACATCGTGGGAACAGGAAGGCAGGACAACGAACTGAACAGCATACATGACGTCCCGAGTAACGACACGGGCAGTGCACATGCCAGTTGGACCAATGGGATGAGCCTTAGCAGTCCGTAATGAGAATCCAAGATGCAGCGTCCTAACCTTCTTCAAGCGGCGGCAAAGTTTGGAGTCCATGACAGAAACGGCGGCTCCAGTATCGACAAGGGGTAAGATTTCAGCGCCATCTATGGTAATACGAATCACGTTTGCGGGAGAGAGAGGAGGCCTTGGGCAGATCGACGACGACGCAGTTCTTGCCTCCGCAACTGCGGCGCCTAGTTTTCCGCTTCCGTGGGAACAGGACGACGACGCATGGGAGACAGCGAGCGGCCTCGCGGAGATGAAGACCGACGCCTTCCGAAGTCACGACTCTCGGGTGGCATAGATGTCATCGGCGAATAGGCCGTAGCCTCCTGCATGTGTGGGGAATTGGCGTAGGAAGAAGCTGCGGCAGGGTTGCGTCCTGTCACCATGACTCGGCGGCAATAGCGTGCCAGGTGTACCGGAGCCCTACAGGCAAAGCAAATTGGGCGATTGTCCAGCGTCCTCCAAGTGTTGGTGAGCGGGGGACCAGACAACATCGGCAGATGTAAAGGCCGGGTGGTGGGGAAAGCGACGGGGCTCCGAGGCATGTACCTGGCAGCGACTTCAGCGTAAGATCGTTGCGGGATTAGAGTCCGCAAAGTGTATTGGAGCGGCCATCGTCACGAAGTGCATAGAGTCTCCATAAGGCAGGGTTGAATTCGCTGGAGCTTGGGGTATGGTGGCGGCATATGGCACGGGGGCAACAACGGGGCTTGACGGCAGTGCGCTCGAAGGGAGTCAGCGACTTGCTGCTGGATAACGGTCCTGAGTTCACGGCTGACAGACGATTTTTGCGCGGGCACATAGTTGATGATGGACAACTGCCGAGCCACTTCCTCGCGCACAAACTGCTGTATCCGTTGCAACAGGGTACCGTCGCCGTCATCAGCGGCCAAGCTGGAGAGAAACTGATTTTCTGCGAGGGGTCTACGAGTGAGAGCCCTCTGCTTCCGCAACTCGTCGTAACTCTGGCGAATAGTAACGACCTCGGCCACAGTTTGGGGGCTTTTCGCCAGCAGCATATGGAAGGCATCGTCGTCTATGTCTTTCAGGATATGTTTTATCCTTTCTGGTTCGGGCATGCCACAGTCAATCTTTCGGCACAGAGCGACGACATCCTCAATGTAAGAAGTAAAGTTTTCACCCCTTTTCTGCGCACGCTCACGCAAACGCTGCTCTGAGAGGAGTTCTCGAGCAGCGGTGCCGAGGAATGCTTTTAGAAAGTCATCTTTAAACTCGGGAAACGTTTTAAGACGTGCAGCGTTGTTCCACAACTATCTCTCTGCGAGCCCAGTCAAGGAAAATTCGACATTATTCAGCTTGAGGCGGTCGTTTCAGTGGTTATGGTTACTCACTCTTTCAAAAGTAACAAGCCAGTTTTCTGCGTCTTGCTCGTCGGTGCCGTTGAAGGAGGGAGGGTCCCGCTCACGAAATAATTTCTGAGGGAGGTAGACAAGCAGACGAATTTATGGTCTTTTAATTGACAGAAATTTTTGTTCGCAAGTAGCGAATTGAGCCACGCACATTCGTAATCCTTGTTCTCGCAGGTGGTTTCTCGTGGGCGCGTGCTTAAGACTGGGAAGGTGCACACGGACCAAGGCGTCATAGACAAGCGCGTGACATTTCCCGTGACCCCCGAGATGTCCCCCAGTTTTAGGGTCATAGTCGTCGCCATGTTGGATGGCGAACTGGTCGTGGACGCCGTGTACGCCCGTGTTGAGCCCGCCTGCACGGAGGACTCAAAGGTGAGTGCCTATGAGAGACTATCAGGATTTCGTGGTATGCGAATTTGTAAAAGACTGTGGAAGGTTGCACCCGTGTTTCTGTCCTTTGCAATGCATTTATGCAGATCGAAGTTGTCAAAACAATTCGAGACGCCGAGAGAGAGAGAGAGAGAGAGAGAAACTTTAATCACAGTTGAAGTGAGCATATTTGTGGTCGGGGTCTTTAGTCCAAGACTCAGTAGGTACGACCGGCTGTCTTCGCCCTTTCCGCTAGCAAAAGCTGCGTTTCAGGAGAAGAGCTGGCCAGCGTACTCTCCCACTGCTCGCGTGAGGGCTTGGGGATGGGGGAAGATGTGCGAACGGCTTGAGCTCTAGCGGCTGCTTGCTTACGAGAAAAACTTCCAATTAGGTACACACCACCAAATATTCAACTCTCAGGAGACG
Organism: Haemaphysalis longicornis; assembly: GCF_048455015.1. Lineage (NCBI taxonomy): Eukaryota > Metazoa > Arthropoda > Arachnida > Ixodida > Ixodidae > Haemaphysalis > Haemaphysalis longicornis. The sequence goes on along the minus strand of NW_027526214.1, from coordinate 124,670,179 downwards.
TAGTGGTGACTCTTGATTATTATCATTGCCAAATCAGCATCAAGGTTTTACTGCAATGGTACGAAGCACCACTGCAGCCAGTATTCGGCCTGTTCTTGAGCCATGCCCAGGACAAGTGGAACATGCGTGCCCGGTATATGACGGAACGCTCGCCGAAGCGCTGTTCCCTTGGACAGTGGCGCCCTCTAGTATGTATTAGTATGAAACTCTATGACCTTGAGTACTTCGGCTGGAATCGTGCGCTATTCTTCCCTGTTCCTCCATTACCATGACATGGCCGTCGCGACATGAATAATCGTCAGCTCGACCGCTCTATCTCGTGAGCCGGCGATGGCCTCTGCGCCGTCTACACCAAGATAGGCTGTCAAAAATAGCGGCGCACGCTATATAATTCCTACAATTCAACCCTGATGTTTTCCCATTCACTGTATACTGGGAATTGCTTCGGCGTCTTGAGACCAGGCACGCTGTACCATATTGTCTGGGAATGTCAACTGAACTCAAGACGCCGAAGCAATTCCCAGTATACAGTGAATGGGAAAACATCAGGGTTGAATTGTAGGAATTATATAGCGTGCGCCGCTATTTTTGACAGCCTATCTTGGTGTAGACGGCGCAGAGGCCATCGCCGGCTCACGAGATAGAGCGGTCGAGCTGACGATTATTCATGTCGCGACGGCCGTGTCATGGTAATGGAGGAACAGGGAAGAATAGCGCACGATTCCAGCCGAAGTACTCAAGGTCATAGAGTTTCATACTAATACATACTAGAGGGCGCCACTGTCCAAGGGAACAGCGCTTCGGCGAGCGTTCCGTCATATACCGGGCAGGCATGTTCCACTTGTCCTGGGCATGGCTCAAGAACAGGCCGAATACTGGCTGCAGTGGTGCTTCGTACCATTGCAGTAAAACCTTGATGCTGATTTGGCAATGATAATAATCAAGAGTCACCACTACGTCTCCTAAGAGTTGAATATTTGGTGGTGTGTACCTAATTGGAAGTTTTTCTCGTAAGCAAGCAGCCGCTAGAGCTCAAGCCGTTCGCACCGTGTTTTAAAAGGCTGCTCTTCAGTACAAGTATTGCCGGTACTGTCCCGTTTTGGGCCACGTAGTTCATGCAAGATGGGGCCAGCGGTTCCGCAGAGTATCAAAGCATCCAAAAACATTTCCGAATGGCGATATATTAGAAGCCGGCGCCTGCCACATGTGTACTACATTGGTCCCGCAATGAATGAAGGCTACGCCCTGAGTGACAGTCGGAGCCAGATTGCCGAAACAGGAAAAGTTGGCGAAGACACGCATGCGCGTTCCGCCTGTCTCGTCAGCCGGCACAGTGCCTTGAGATTTCGCAACCTTGGCTCTCGGGCCGCGTTCGTGAGGTCCTTTACGTTGTGCCCACGCTGTGCGTATTCAGCTCACCCTGACTCCTTTACTGGCATGAGTGAGAGAGGTATGAAGCTGCTTTGGAAGTCCGAACAAATGACTCCCGAACTCCGGAAAAATAATTCCTGCTTAGGAATTTCGCTTTTTTCGTTTGGGGCAACCCAGGAACTCCGTAAACTTCTGTGCTTTTACAAAATCCATGTTAGGAGTAAAAAACCATCTGAACCACTCATGACGTGCACGCGTGGCAGATATAGAGCGTAACAGAGCGCTCCTGCGCTTTAGGCGCCCAGAGGAGAGCAAACGGCCGTAGCGGCAGAATGGCGTGCACGGTGTTACTCGAAGAGTGCTCTGGGTCGCTGGTGAGTGCTGCGCCGCAGAGTGAGGCCGCGATGCAGCAAGTTTGTTTTTCATTTCTGAAGGACGAGTCGTAGCCAATGCCCGCCCTTTGTGTGTGTGTGTCATTGGCGAGCCACGTCTTTGTGTTCTGTTTCTGATGTGGGCGTTATGAAAAGAGTCGCAGTCATTTGTAATTGAGGTCTCGCGTTTCGGGAGCTCCGGTTTTTTTCGCTTAGCGAGCCACTTAATGTGTTCGCAGTAATAAACGGAACGAAATTTTGTCCTCGCGGTGAAAAGCGTATAATTTTGGTATTGCCGAAGTTGCGTGGTGGAGGTTTATTGCCAGCAAGTTCCTATTTCCGACTTCCGCCTCTACCTGCAGTTTTCCCTGAGCCGAAGTACGGAGACAACGCCGAGCCTGCTCCCTGGGGCGCAGGAGACCCTGATTATGAAAGGAAAGCCCGGAACTCGAATCGGTCTGCTCGGCGTCGACCAGGCGGTGTACCTGCTGCGGCGCAAGGACATGCTGACACGCGACAAGGTGAGCGGCTGCACCGAGACGACGAGTTTTCTACTTGCCAACGAGACATGTACAACTCATACAACTCGACAGTGACGTGGTCGAACATTGTAAAATGATAGACGTTCTTAAGGGTGTTTTTGCTGTCTACAGTTGACACCGTGACGCCCTAGCAAAAAAAAAAGAAAGGAATGTCGTTGATAACACTCGTACGTCAATACACCCTTTTAAAGGACTTTTTATTGTTTTTTACACCCATTCAAACAGCATTTTCCCTTCCTTTTTGGTGGAATTCAAGGGTGCTAGTTATCTACAAAAACGGTTCGAATAATTTCAGAGTGCATAGCCCGGTGTTCAGCGAGCCCACGACGCCTCTGCCTCTATGGCACAGTCGTGCGGTTCGGCGTCATTCCTCCAGTCTTTCCGTTAGTCACTTTGGCCTTCTGTGCCTAGTGCGGTATCCGTCAGCTTATCGTGCGCTTGTTTTTCACCGCGCTATTCAACCGTAATGAGTTTCACCTTGGGCGACTAGCGCAAGTACACATTGAGTGACGTCGCCGAACTGATGCGGCTAGCTCCATATACATTTCAAATCGTTTTCGTAACCTTCTTGGTATAGTTTAGTAAATCTGCAGTAAGCCATTAGACTGGTTACGTATGAGTCGGTACATGGCGTGACCCGTGGCTCCCAGCGACCCCAAATTCCTCCTCCCCCATCTGACGCGTATATTGTCAGGCTCCACCGCCGCTGTTAGGAATGGCAGGACTGCTAGCGTTACTATGAACTTTGAACATGGAACGTTTCCGGCTGACAAGTTCACGACCCTAGGCGTGTTCCCGATGCCGCTAACTAACAGTGTAGCGGTGTCGCATACTCATAGCAGGAGCACCTGCGCTTGGCGTATCGCTAACGAACTCAGCGGCGGTATTGTCGGGTTTTGTCCGTTTTAAGCGAGCCCTGACTGGCTAAAAGCAAACAACCAGATGTCGGGTAACGCAAACGCGGCGGACCTACTGCGCTTAACCGCAGCTTCTTGGAACAGGCGATTTTAATTTCAGACAGTTTTGGGGAGTTTTTGGGAAGCCATGGATGCACGGGTCTCGCTTTGTTGCCGGCTCGCCGGCAGGAAAGTCGGTTGAGAAGTAACGTACACGCTTTCGAAATGCTCGCCGAAGCAATCCGCCTCTCGAAGAGCACCGCCCGCTGGCTGTGCGACGAGCTGCGAGACGAACTTGGCCGGCGGCCGCGCGGGCTCAATGTCGAGGACCCTTCGGTTCTTCGCCACCGGTGGCTTTCAGTCAGCGGTCGGTAGCGAAGAAACGACGTCGCTGTCGCCGCACTACGTGAGCCGGTGCACACACGCCGTCGCCAACGCCGTCACGCAGTGAATCGAACTATCGTCTGCGAGCTCGATAGCTGTTGAGCAGACGACCAAAATTCCACAAGCAGTGGGCATTGAATTTACTACTTTTTATTGGTACTTGACGATTACACATACCAGCTTAACGCTCGTAGACTGCGCGCGCAACAAGCACGTCGTTAAGATACGAAAATCCCCATCACTTACTTGCACATTTTTTCACTCGTAGAGCACCACGAAAATGTCAACGGCGTAACGCAACCTTCGAGGTCCTTAGAAAAGCTCGCGTCAGCAAGCCGTAAGTGCGTCGACGCCCAAATACGTCACGGAAGGGTTATCTTGATGCACGGCCATTGTCAACGACCTCAAACCTGGGACCAAGAGCAAAAAAAATGAGTTGCCGCAGCATCGTTTACACTTTACTGTCACAGGAAACAGCTGGCAGCAGTTGTTATCTTTGATCTTTCGTCCTCTTAGGGTAAAAACTGCCAACGTCGTCACGAAAATTCTCATCGCGATTAAATTTTCAAAACATGTTCGAATAAACACATAAAATATAGTTTTATATGGTCTCAGTTCATTAAAATGCGTTTGCAAAAACAGTTACGGTATTATCAAAAGCCCTGTGCTTAATTAACCGGAAGTACGTCACAATGAAACGGACGCAAAACGGACAATTTATTTATTTATTTATTGTACCTCAAATGCCCCGAGTAGGGGTATTACATGAGGGGTGGGCAGATACATCAGTTAATAAGGTGATCGATGAAATCCTTGAATTTAGTAGGGTCGGAGTGCTGGATGGCGTCGGTGGGCAAGCTGTTCCAGTCTTTGGCTGTTTGCACGAAGAATGAGTGCAGATGGGCAGATGTACGGGCTGCTGGAGGATAAACAGCTTTTGCATGGCTAGTGCGGCATGACGTCCGGTGGGCGGGTGTGATAGCAGATGAAGGAGGCAATGCGTGGTAGAATTTATGAAAAAGGCAAAGGCGAGAGGTTTTTCGTCGTGAAGCTAATCTTTTAAGGTTGGCGCGGCGTTTGAGGGAAGATACGCTAGTATGATGTGAATAGTCGGAGTAAACGAATCTAATCGCACGGTTTTGAACGGCTTCAAGTGTATACGTATGATTAGATTGAAAGTGGTCCCAAATTGCGCACGCGTACTCTAGCTTAGGCCGAACTAGTGTAATGTAATCTTGGATCTTTAGTGAAGGGGGAGCAAGTTTTAAATTTCGTCGAATGTAGCCGAGTGCACGGTTAGCGTTGTTAGAAATATGCAAAATGTGCGATGACCAAGAAAGATCGGAAGCTAGATTGATGCCTAGGTATTTATAGGAGCTAACAGAAAGAATTGCGGAACCGCAAATGGAATACGTAAATGTTTGGTGTGACTGCTTGCGATGAAATGAGATGAGTACAGTTTTTTTAACGTTCAGGCGCATTAACCATGTTTCGCACCATGTTTGAATGAGGTTTAGGTCGGACTGAAGGATTGCGGAACCGGAAGGATGACGTATAGAGCGGTATAGAACGCAATCATCAGCGAATAATCTGATATTGGACTGAATGTTAGTAGGAAGGTCATTAATGTAAATCAAGAATAGCAGAGGGCCGAGAACAGTGCCCTGCGGAACTCCGGAGAGAACGGGGGACATATCTGAAGCAATGTTGTTGGCGTAAACAAACTGTTGGCGGTTAGTCAAAAAGTCACGGATCCAATCGAAAATCTGAAGGCTTAAATTTAGGCGGGATAGTTTTAAAAGCAAGCGTTTGTGTGGAACTTTGTCAAAAGCTTTTTCAAAGTCTAGGAAAAGGGCATCTACCGGTGAGTTAGAATCCATGCTAGAGCTGATATCATTCACAAATAGCGCGAGTTGCGTGTCACAGGAAAGCCCTTTCTGGAAGCCATGTTGGTGAGGGTGGAAAAATTTATTGGCAGTTAGGAATTTTACAATGTGGGAGTAGATTATATGTTCCATGATTTTAGAACAAACACAAGTTAATGAAATGGGACGGTAGTTATTATTTGAATTTGGAGTACCTTTTTTCGCCACTGGGATAACTCTGCCCACCTTCCAGTCCAGCGGCACCACACCACATACAAGAGACTGCTGAAAAATGTGCGCCAAAATGATACTTGAGACATGCTTTGTGTTTTTTAGTATTTTTGAATTGATTCCGTCGATGCCAGAGGAAGATGATAGTGACAATGATTCTATAACTTTCAAAATACCATTAGGATCAAACACTAATGATGGCATCATGTCGTGGTCAAAGAAAGGGGTGTCAGGTAACTCACTCACAGGTTCTCTGGTAAAGACGGAGCTGAAGGTTTTGTTTAGAATTTCGGGGACATCATGTGCTGGTACAGGGTGGTTATGATCGTCGGTTAGCAACAGCGAAGTGGGGTGGTTAGGGTTAATAGTCTTCCAAAATCGTTTTGGGTTATTACGTAACATTTCTGGTAATGTGGTAGAAAAAAACGACCGTTTAGCCTTTTGGGAATGCGCCGTGAATGTTTTGTCCGCCGCACGATATTTGGCCCAAGCATGTGGGCTGTCAGACCGTTTAGCCGACCGGAATAGACGTTTCTTTTATTGCTCAGACGTTTAAGTGACGAACTGAACCAGGGGGAAGATGATTTTTCTTTGACGGTAATGGTGGGGACGTGTTTCTGGGTCAACTCCTGCATTTTATTTTTAAAAAGGGACCAATTACATTCTAGAGAGCGCTGCAAGAAATAAATGACAAACCACTCAGAGAATGTTGTTAGCTCTTCATTGATAGCCTCGTAATTTCCTTTATCGTAGAGCGTGATGGTTTTTTTATTTTTTTGCTGATGAGGTAACTTGAGACTAATCGAAGCGTGGATTACTGCGTGGTCACTTAGGCCAGATAAGTGGTGATATGCTATCAGCGTGCGAAGTTAAAAGGAGGTCCAGAATGTTTGAGGAATTACAAGATTCTCGAGTTGGCGCAGAAACAAGTTGTGTTAAGCCAAACGTTAGACACGTGTCGACAAAATCGCTTTCTATGCTGCATTTTGATGTTGTTAAGGCGAGGTCGGACCATGTTATCGCTGGGAAATTGAAGTCGCCGAGTATTAGTAAGTGTGTGCTGGGATTTGATACGGATAGTAAGTTTAAGGCGCTGTGGAATTCTGTGATGAATGATGAATGAGCGTCAGGGGGGCGGTAACATGCACCAATAATTAAGGGAGGAAAAGAACTGTTGCATCTTATAAATAATAGCTCAAGGGTGGAGGGGACATTAACACGGCTGCACTGAAGTCGTTGGTGAGCTGCTATCAAAACGCCGCCACCTCGTTTGGTGTCGCGGTCGAGTCGAAAGACATCGTGATGTGGAAAGCAAGATATCAGTTCTGTATTGGAAATTGAGGAATTAAGCCATGTTTCTGTTAGTACGATTAGGTCGGACTCAGTGGTGTCGATGAGGGAACGAAGATCGTCGCGCTTGGGCAGGAGGCTCCGGATGTTAGTGTATATTAGCGATAGAGATTTACCGATGGAATTTCCTTGGGAAGGTTTGGAAACTGGTGGCTATTGTGGTCGGGGAACTACTTTTTGAGCACGGCGATCAAAGACGTAAGTGGTTTTGTCAATCAAAAGTTTGTCATGGCGGAGTTTGTAGGGTTTGGGTTGGGACTTGCCGAATTCGATCAAGCGTTTTTGCGCAAAGCGGGTGTTAGGTGAGCAGTCCTGGCCAATGCTGTAGTCTGAATTCTTCAATTTTTTGGCGTTCGAGAGGACGTTTTCTTTATCTTTGTAGTGTGCGAAACGCACGACAATAGGGCGTTTTTTGTCTGGTTGGAACCGACCTATTCTGTGTGCCCGCTCCACACTTCTTGGATCGAGGGATACTTGAAGCGTTTCATCACATAGCTTCAGTACCAATTGCTCGGATTGTGACCATGTTTCCTTCTCGTCGTCATCGAAGCCAAAAAACAGAAGGTTAGAGCGGCGAGCGCGGTCTTCAGAACTGTCAAACCTGTCGGTAAGAGCATCAATTACATTGGCGTTGTGCGCGGCGACTGTCTGGATGTCATCAACCTGGGTTTTGAGTGAGGCAAGTGTTGAACAGTCGTTCTCTATTTTTGTTAGCCTGGAGATGATGTTGTCGAAGGTTTTTTCATGCTGGGAGAGCGCAGTGCGAATGGATTTCATTTCGTTCAGTATTGTTTCCTGGGAAGAGCGTATGGCGTCTAGTGTAGACTGGATGTCACAAGGATCTTCTGTTGGGGACGAGCGTGTGGCAGGCCCGGGGTTTTCCTCCACATCGCCGCACAACAGTAGCAGTTTCAAGGTGACAGCGGAACAACAATATGCAATATCAACAACACAGCCTGGGCTCGGCAGCACTAGCAAGGCGGCATAAGTGCGTTTAGCAAATAATGAGGAACAATTTTTTACCTGCGCAAAGAACAGGCGTTGCAAATGACGGTTGGCCATCGCTGGCGTGCTGCCGAGCACACTGAAGAGCGTGTCGATAGCGCAGAGCCTTTTATCGGGGTGGGGTGACGTAGGGGTTGAGTCGGTAGCACGTGACCAATGAAGAAACCGGGCCGCGAAGAGATGATCCTCTGGCGGCGCCGATGGGCACTGGCCAGATGTGCTGTGTTGAAGATCCGGGTAGCCGAAACGTCGTGCGTCCGGGTGGCTGGGTTGACCGGGCTCAGTAGTATCGGGAGGCAAGGGTTCGTATCAGCAGCATGAAACTGCTCGCCGTGAATTCCGAGCGGAAAGGCCAGGAACAGGAGCTGCGCAAAGAACAGGCGTTGCAAATGACGGTTGGCCATCGCTGGCGTGCTGCCGAGCCCACTCCCAGAATACCGTACCCATACCGTAATTGCCAGAATACCGTACCCAGTTCTGCCATTTTAGCGCCCAAGCACAAGGTCCACCACAACAAATGTGTGCGCGTATTTTGAAGCGTGCGCCTACCTTGAAGCTTCGCGCAGTGTTGCATGACCACGGAGTAGCACTTGTGGTCATGCATGGCGCACAGGTGCTTTAGACAACAATTTGTAAACGCTAATAAACTGAATAGTTTCAGTGAGCAAACAATGTAAATCAAACAAGCAATAAGCTCTTGTGAAAAACTCTTCGATTGCCGCCGACAGCAAATCTGCTCGCGTATTGCCAGTTTACCGTTGTTTATGTATACCACACAGGTGTATTGGACGACGCTTTCAGAGACCCATTTGGGACAGGTTAAAGATGCGGGTGCGTCTGCCTGAATTGCTCATTAGTTCGGCCTCGTCTCTCTTCCTGCTACGACGAGCAGACAGTGAATACGTTTCTACAGGTTATTCTGTGAACCGATCCACTCACAGTGCTTATAACCACACGCGTCGCAGGTGTTCGAATCATTTGAGGCCAAGGACCTCGGAACGGGAGTGGATGCTGGGACAAATCCCGCGGAAGCACTGGCCAAAGCAGGCGTCGTGCTCCTTTCTGCTCAAGGTGTTTACGGCAGCCAAGGCAAGAGGGGGCTCATTATTTTCATTGGCAGCGGTGTGCACAGTAGAGGCGCCGTTGCCCGCATACCCTTTCTTTTGACGTGAAACGGCTCGAGATGTCGAGCGTTTCTCGGTGGCAGCGCTGAACCCTCTCGGTCACCCTTTGCACGACAACCGATCTGTGTGTCATACAGCCTGTCGATGCCCCAGCTTAGACGGGAAGAATGGAAGATTCCGGAGGGACTTTTTCAACTGACGCCGCCAGGCCAGCTCTGGTCAAGTGCTGCTTCGAAGCCGAGTGTCGTGCGTCGTCGGTATAGACCGGATAGTGCGACGCGCACTTCCATAATAACAATGTCAGTAATGCATCTTAGGTTATATGAACCAGACTTGGCCCAGAAACGACCATACACTTTTAGGGTTAGACGGATAACGCCAAATCGAAGAAATGTTTGAATTACGGTGCTGTGTTTCAATGAAAACAGGACCAATTCATCATTTTTATCATAAAGCATGTACATCCAGTAGTTTTTCTACTTTAATTATGATTTCTGAACTGGCATCTGGAACTGCGAAAGTTAGGTAAAAATACTGCAATCCTATGGAATCCCTCTGCAAGATTGCCAATGTGTTAACTACGAAACAGAGTTATTGGGTACTTTTATTTGTTTTCTTGTATTTCGGATGTCTGAAAGAGCAGCTTTTGAAAGGGTGGCACTGGGACTTTTCACTGAAACGAACACAAAAAACCTACACTTTTGCAGTGATGACGGTGCCATCTCCACGACAAAGTGTGCGTTTTCTGTGTTCGTTAAAGTCCCCAGCGCAACCTTTTCAAGCGATGTTCTACAAGGTTCTACAGAGTTCTAAGACAGGACGGATTATGAAAATGCAAAAGCAACCACAGTAAGATGTAAGAAGTCTTAGAAAAAGTCACCAAAGGGTAGTTGTGGCGAGTAATTCTACTGCTATCAACAGAGGCATGTTTGATGCTGAGGTCGAAGTCGAGGTCCATGAACTCGTCATCTTTATTCATCGTTGCACGGACGACTTTCTCCCAGTTTGGTTGATAACGGCTTCATGGTAACACACAGCTGGAAACCCACTTCATCATGTTTTACTGTAGACTTGTGCACAACGAGCTAGCATAAAACCATCGCTATTTGGGACATCTAGGGTGTCACCACAGCGCCCTTGCAGGCTTCTTTCTGCATTTGGAGGCACCAGACAAATTAAACCTCAGACTAAATCTAAACTAAGACTAAACCGTTACTTAATCCGCCATTGGCATGCGCAGAGTTACAGATCAGCTCAGCCTCAATGCGCCACGGCGATTGAATTCTACGATCTCTAAAAGCCGCGTCTCTTAAACATAGTTGTTTCACGTGGGTCTCGCGCACGCAATCGAATGCAATGCGTTGCTTTCATAAAAAGGACGTGCACATGGAAAGAAGCGCACAGGACACTCACAGACCTGAGCTGAAATTTCAGTTTGTACACGTGAAGACCAAGTGCTAAAAACGTCAAAAAACAAACTGATTGTGCGATCACAGATGCGCAAGATCCCTATGCGACAAGATATTTCTGGCCCCTGCTTTTCGTGCAGGACACAGCTATTGTGAGCATTCGCGACCACACTCCCGGCGGTGGAGAACTCCAGAGGACAATTCCCGCACCTCGTCTTCATGTGTACATACTCATCAGCACCAGCCATGCGGCACTGTTCCATCATCTTCTACGGACATGATCATCATCATCGTGTGTTCTGCGGTGCTTGCTACTCGAACGCCTCAGTAAACGCCGTTCCTAGCCCTTGTCTTCCACTATGCAGTGTGAGCATGGGGCATGCCTGCGAAATAATCGCGGCGCTTTGTCCATTTTCGCGTCGTTCTGTCAGCAGAACGAGTGATAGAGGAGCAGAGAATGATGCAGTGAAGATTGTTGCGAGTGGAGCGAGCTGCCATAACGGTTTACGCGTGGTAGAATGGAGTGTTCGGTAAGTGCGGCTGCCAAAAGGGGACAGTGTGGGAATGACGGTAACGAAATTCCGACGCTGGTGAGCGAAAGGCAGCCAACGCCGCTGCCGAAGCGGGCGAACGTCACCACCGACACTGTTCTGGTGGGCATGCTGTGCAAGAGGCGTGCGAGGGAGAAACGCCGCGTTGAACAGGTGAAACTAGGGCGAGCTCAAGTTCGCGAGTGAGTAAGACGGCATGCTCGCGCGTTCTTAAAGATCCCTAGTTGGACCTGCAATTATTTTAGCAGCGGAGCTGTTCTACAAGCCGCAAATTCCGTGTTGCAGAAAAAAAAAATACCCAGAAAAGACGGAGTGTTCGTGAGCGCGGGCCTCGCGGCGACCGCCGAGAGCTCCCGGCACGCGCAGCGGCTTTAGCTAAAAACAACAAAAAACTTGCAAAACCCACGAGGAGCGAAAAAAACCCGAGCGCTCGTGAGCGAGTGCCTCACAGCGACCGCCGAGTCCCCGGTTCGCGCAGTGGTTTTAGCAAAATGAAAAAACTGCAGCGCTGTCGGCAAGCTCTACCGCGCATGTAATGATAGACGATATCGATGCAAATGACGATGACTACGACTAGCACAGTGCAAAGTAACGACGGAACATGTACAAAACTTGTACAAATGCGTGCTTATGTGTCCTTCAGTGCTCACCTAAAAAGGAATCCTGCCGCTCCGCTGTGGTTGAAGCCTTGCGCTTCTTAGTTCAAGCTTCACCCGTTGAGCTGGTCTTCAATGCTGGTCCACAATGCTGATGATAACTTTGCGTCCACCACTCGGCGCGAAGAAGACGGCGAATTCGTGGATGCATATGACGACGATTACTGGCACCGCAACTATGCAAATACACAATGATACTGAAACGTAACTGTGCCCGGCAATGCTCCCCTTCCACGGCGTCGCTATTCAAGTCTTGCGTGTGATTTTTTTAGTAACAGTAAAAAGTAGCACAGACTTTATTTTTCATCATACAGTGCTATAACGCTTGCTGTAGGGGCAAGAGCTAAAGGCATGCAGTTCCTGTCAAGGTCTCTTGACCATTATCAGTTCACAACAGGGGTTACGCTTGAACCAAAAATGCATGCTTAGCAATAACATGCAGGCGTACACACAGGATAAAAACAGTAAACAAAAATCGTTCGTTTCCAACAATGGGCATCACAAGTTGTAGGACATGCACAAACAATGTTTTCTTTTCCCAAAATACATGCTACCAACAGAAACTTGTTAGAGAAACACGACACATTCTTGATTGATCGTCATTTATGCCTCGGAAATAAGAAAGCGCTTCTACATATAACACAAATTACATTGTTTAATATGAGCCACACCTAATGATTGCATTATCTTTCTTGTTTTTTATGAGCATAACGTTGGTTTCGTTTTCAAATACACTTGCATTACTGCTAAAGCCTAAATTATCTCCTATGATGTTCAAGACATGTGGGGCTGGGTAGGTGGCGAATTGTGTTCCGTAATTAGTTTTTGGTGTACTCCTCTTTGTCGGCGAAAGCAGCAGTGCTGGTTTTCTGCGTCGTACATAAAATTTTAAACCAAAGCTTTCTAGCTCTACCAGCCAACGGTTCTTTCGTAACATGCGGGACAACCAACTTTCAACGGCGCGGAGGCGGCGGCGGGTGGAGCGGGGTGCAGCGTTTCACTCTCAGAGCACACTGTAGATGTTCCGGCGAATTTACCCAGCGTTCCCCGCACGAACATCCTGCTAGCTTGCGGCGGCGGCGGCGGTGGTACGGCTTTGTCGTCTGCTTTAGCGACGGTTGTTTTTGGCCTATTTTGGCGCAGCTTGGCGTCCATTGCGCGCTGCCTTTGCACGGCTTGATGATCTTGTTCGACAGCACCTCCAGGGTAACCCGCATCCGACTGAATTGCGATCGTACGGGAAACATACGTGAAGGATTGGTTTGCAGGGCGGGAAACCACATACAGGCATCTGGCCGCTAAAGAAGCGCTACCTTTTGCGCACTGCTTGCCACGAATGGTACTCTATTTTCGAAATTGGTGACTACCAATTCAGTTGGGTTTTACGAGGTATTACAAAAAGCGAAAGTAGCAACTGGTTCTGATATATAGCGGTTATAAAAGTTCCGTCAGCTTTATGAAATTTACTAAACTAACTTCTTTAAATCGGTGTAAATGGGAATCACTAAGCTTACATGGCGAATTGTTTCGGTGTCTGCGCTTGTGTCGCTCGGTGGTGTAGCCCCAACCTAGCACACCATGATCGCTAGGTTACGCTGTCTCACCCTTCGAAAGACGCTCCTCTCTGTTTTCTTACTCCCGACTCACGGCCGGCCTCACGCTGCTGCTGCGCTCGGGAGGCCGCCCCCGCGAATTCCATGCCACACTAAACTTTCTTGCACCCTTGTTGGCCGAAAAGAGTGTAAGAATCTTGTCCCATGGCGAACACCTTTAAGGTATTTCGGCGAAAAAAAGGTGTACGGATGAAAAAACAGTGTTCGTGTGAACACTTTGAAAAAGGGTGTTAGGTTGCTCAGCACCCTAAAATAAGGGTGTGGCCATGGCAGTAACTACGGGGGAGCGCGAAGCTTTTAATACAAAAAGTAAATACGAAAAAGATACACTCGGACCACAAATGAAGTGAGCAAGAAAACCAACGGGATGCAAGCGGTACAGGGTGTGCATACTTTATACAAGTGCTTACTTTATACAAGTAATACAAGTGCTCTTTTTGCTTTTATATCCAACAGAGGAAAGCCCCCTGATCGAGTCGGTGGGCTTTCGCAAAAAAAAAAAAAGATACTTTAGCACTGATTTTGGAACTATGGATTTTACTATGAGACTATGTATATTCTACTATATACAAATCAACACGCGGATTTGCGAAAACTGTTTAATCACGAGGTAGTTTCTGTGTTCCAGAACTTATAGAATTTTATTTCATTTCATTTATTTACTCTCAATGCCATGAGGCGTTACAGAAAGGAGGGGTACAATATTAAACAACAAGAGAGAAGAAAACAGCATGGTGGTTACAAAAAGGGATTGCTGACGGCGGACTTGAAGTGCGAAGCGTCGCTGATGGAGACGATGGAGGCTGGAAGGTGATTCCACTGCAAGCTGGTCATTGTAACAAACGAGTTCAGGTAGAGGTTTGTTTGGCAGTTTGGCACACCAACTTTTAACGGATGATCAATGCGTGATGACACGTATGGTGGAACTGAAAAAAGGGATTGTTTTAAGGTCTGATTGGTGTAAAATATTTTATGGAAAACACATAGGCGGGATATCATACGACGGGTTGCAAGATCAGGCAGTTGTACTATTTGTTTCATGTTAGTGACACTGGAAGACCGGGAATAATCTGAAAGAATGAAACGAGCGGCCCGATTTTGGATAGCTTCAAGTGTGGAGACAAGATTGGCAGAATGTGGATCCCATACAGAAGAGGCGTATTTGATCTTCGGCCGTACAAGGATTTTGTAAAGCTGCAGTTTTAATGAAGTGGGAGCTCGAGAGAAATTTCGTCGGAGGAAGCCCAGCATGCGATTCGCATTATTGCTAATATATTCAATGTGCGGGTGCCACGGAAGGTTATCTGAAATCTGAACGCCAAGGTATTTGTAGGTGGTAACCGATGAAAGAGGGGAGCCGGTAAGGAAATATGTGTTTACAGGGGTGTGCTTGATTGTTCGTGTTAACTTCATATTTTCACTTGTCGACGTTTAGTTTCATTAGCCAGGTGTTGAACCAGGCCGAAATTGTGTTAAGGTCGGTTTTAAGTTTTGAGGGGTCAGAAGGTTCACATATATTTCTATATATAACACAATCGTCAGCGAAAAGCCGTATGGTACCAGGGTTATGGTACCAGGGAGATCATTAATATAAATTAGGAAGAGAAGAGGCCCCAATACTGATCCCTCAGGGACACCAGATGTAACAGGACAGTGAGGAGATTCGTGTTCATTGATAGTTACATACCAAACAAATTTTACCAAACCAATTTTTTTCCGCCACCTCAACACCCTCCAAGAAGGGTGTTCATTATTTCAACACCTTTTTTCCCAGAAGGGCGTAAAGCTACAAATTATTGTGTTGGACACTAAGAGAAAGGGCGTAAAGAAAAAGGTGTAAGAAAAAGGGTGTAAGGAAAGACCTTCAACTAAGAGAAAAGGTGAAGAGACTTCTAACATTGGAGGCATTTTGTCCCTGTTTACGCGGGTGGACTGAGCATTTTCTACAGGCGGGGGGTGTTTTGTACCTCAGGATGTTTAAAGCAATATGAATTGGCATAATTTATTACCAGTGAAGCTGTTTAAGCTTCAGCTAGTTTCGATGGCGTTAGCAAAAATACAAAGAAAAACCTGCGGCACCTGTAAAGGGTGCACCACCGCAGATAGGGTATAATAACAGTGAAGTCGGCTTTCGAGCTTGTTAGAGTGTGAGCACAAGGGGCGTATGCGTATGGGCACCTCTTACTATACCATTTCAAAAGCACGAGTCTTTTTTTTGGGTTTCTAAAAGGCAAAAAAAAATCGCGCAGCTTGCAAGTGGTGCAAGGCTGGAGAAACAGCATAGCTGGAGGTCGACCTAGCTTGTTTCCTCCTTGTATCCCCTGGCAGTGGGAGGGGGGGTACACACTGGAACAGCCTTGTAAAATCAATTTAAACTTGGCCTTACCCCTCAGCGGCCATCCTAGCTTAGCAACAACATTGCAAAGCTTAGCAAGCATAACAAAACTTAGCAACACTGGAAGAAACTAGGTCGACCCCCAGCTCCGCTGTTCTTTTTTTGCAACTGAACGCCTATTTCCCACCGTTTCAACACCCTACAGAAAGCCAAGCGTGTTGCAGTCAGTAAGCACCCTTTTTGCTGCACGACTATAGTCTTTTTAGTTTGAAAGGTTCATATTGGTGTTTCACGTGCCAAAGCTAAACTTGGGGGCATGAGGTGCACCGCATATGGAAACGAGCGATCATTCCATACCAGCAATGATTTTTTTAAGTGCGAATGCACTTTATAAGCGACCCCAAACCATCCACCGCCAGCGGCGGCGGCGTCGGCGGCGTCCGCAGTGCTCCTCTATATTTAAAAAAGAAACAGCATCCGGCGCCAGGTTTCGATCCGAGGACTTTGCGGCCGCAGCGCGACGCGCTACCGACTAAGCCACGGAAGCCACGCTGATATCAGTGTGAGTAACGCGCCTTATATCTTTAACGCATTCAAACTACGTCGTCAGCGGCGTCCGTTGGCGACTCAGCGGCGTTATAGCGGCTTGATAACTGCGTGGTGTACACGTGATACTACAAACCCGATGGAAGAGATGGAAGAGGAGGCGGCGAGGCGGTGGGCTGCGGGGGCCGAGCGCAAGCGCCGCAAGCGGGCCGACAACCGTGCATTCGCACTTTCACATTCTCCCCCTCGGGGAAATGCGGGGGAATTTTTTTGGCGCTTGAAAATTTCTTGCGAGCAGAGGAGCATATGAGGGGATGTTGTTCTTTACAGTGATGCATTCAAGCATGGCCTTATTCAATGAACAGCTGAACACCTTTTTCACACCCTTTCAACACCCTAAGAAAAAGCAAGGGGGTTGAAATTTATCGACATTCTTTTTTTCGCACAAAAAGGGTGTAGAGCTAGGAAAAGGGTGTTGAGATTGAATACAAAAGGTGTAAAGGCCTCCTACGCCGCTTTTTTACTTATGCTACACCTGTCTTGGCTAAACGGGTATAAAAATCTTTAGTGTACAGGTAACGGCTGGCAGAATCTCTGGTTTCACTCTTTGTAGAGCCACGTGTGTGAATTCAAGTGAATTCAATGGGCAATTGTTGTGGGTGTCGTTTAAAGCTTTGCTTTCCAACCCTCTTCACAGCGTGGATTGGAGCAAATTTTTCTGTTCATCATCTGAACAAGTCTACAGTAACACAGTGGTTCAGCTCTAAGGATTAACTGTTTTGAAAACAAAGGGGAAGTTGGTAGGTCTTAAAATTTTCCTTGAAAATTCTCGAAACAGCGTAATATCTTTTTCTCCACTACAACAAGCTTATTCTAATATTTTTCTGAGGTTCTTCCCTATACCGAGATTCCGCGCGTTAGTTTTTTGATATAAGAGAGACTAGCACATGTCCTTTCTAACCATAACGGAACTAAGTGAGATATTTTATAAAGCCACCCAAGTGTTCTTGCCAGAACCGTGACTGAACGATGCGCATTTACTGACCAGTTTAACTCTTCCTGGAACCAAACACCAAGAAGTTTTTCTTCTTTACAGGATTAATAATAGGTTCTCCATATTTCAGTTCTGTAGGGGTAAATATTGGGGAGGAATAATAACTAGGTTATTTTTGTGGCATTAATGCGCAGCTTGTTTTGTTTTAAGCAGCTTTAAAGATGCACCAAATATTAGTTTACGACAGTTTCCAGGAGTGTGAACTGTTTGATGAGTACAAAATAGTTGGGTTGACTTCATACATAATAATATCACAAGTACCTGGTATATTACGGTACCATTTATGTACGCAAGCACTAATAACGGTCCAAGTAGGGATCCTTGTGGCATACCTTCTTTCTGGCAAGTATGCCAGTTGCAGCCGCTATGGAAAACCTGGAAAAGAGCCAAAGAACGTTCCGCTTTAAAAGCCAAATCTGCAGTCATATCCGTCTGGTATTGCCGTATGTGCTGGCGTCTCATGCAAATGGTATTAAATAAGAGAGAACGTGAGCTGGGAGCTGGGTGTTGACACGTTATAAAATACGAAATGCATATTTTTTTCTTACCTCCACAGACAACAGCCATCGCAGAAAGCGGGAGGTCGATTTTGACATTGGTGAGTAACGTTTCCCTTCTTAGTAATGTGTGTACATACGACGTTCTCGAGACTACGCGGCAAACAATGCTCCTTCATTACGGTCGTCCCCACCGTTGGCGTTGCTTTATGAACAATGCAAAATCGGCTCCTAAAGGAATATGGTGTGCCTACTTTTAAAACGGTTTTATTCCTTTCACGCCATGTTCGTTACTTGCGCGAATCATGCCTTAGGGCCGCAGGCTCGGAGGCTTGGCAGCCAAGGCGTTGTGCTCTGACTCATGAGGTCGTCGTTTCGCTTCGACTGTTCGAAGCGGTGGCTCTTTCCATCACGGAGGAGTTTCACAAACCAACGCTCGCGTACCGGGAGAAACCTAACATGAGGCAGGTTTTCGTTCACCTAAAGAAATCGCTGGGCATTTACCACGATCACAATGGAAGAGACACGCGCATACTAGCCAAAGCAACGAGAAAAGGAGAAAATGGTCCAATTCTTGTATAGGCGCAGAGACACTGAATATACAGGTATGTGCGTATTTGTGTAGACTTGCACAGCACGTGTACCTTGTCGCAGTGAGCAGAAGAATGTACAAACGAAAGCCCCCTCCCCCACAGATAAAACTACACAAGCGTCACTGAGGCACTCCACTCTCTTATTGTTAATCCGCAAGCCTTCCTGTAGCTCGTGTGCTGTCATATAGCAGCTGTTCCCCAAACGTTTTGCCCCGAACAAAAACAGTTCACACTCGTAGGCCATGCAGCGCGCTTTTACTTACATCACCAACTTCTAGCAAGAATAACCTCTATTCGAGCAAAAAAGTTAAACTTTCCGGGCACCACATGCAATTCTCGCTAGTTTTCCCAACCGCGCACTATGTTGCTTTTTATGAGTGAATTGAGGTCGCACACGTATGCACGACGTTCTAACTTTTACACTTTTGTACGATACGGCAGCTACTCTTGACTCTTTTATAGGAACCTATTGGACGTTTTAAAAATAAGCGGAAATTGGGACGAGTTCGTTACTCAGGATTTCTGCATTTGCTCTGTCCATTTTTTTCTTCGTCCAGTGCTTAATCGTCCAGAACTTTTTCTGGACAAGGAATTTGTACACATCACTTCAGTGTCCCTTAAAGCTGGCGAATCACGTTGCCCCTGAGCACGAGGCTCGTAGGCTGAAGTTACGCGAAACTAGAGGAGCCGGAGAGGAGGGAGGCAACTATAGGTAGCGTATAATACAAATGAAAGCTGCTCGAGTCAAGCATTCTAATCTGTCCACCATTTGTAAGTTCTTCGCTTTCTCAACTGCGTGCGTCCAGTGGCACTTCGTGTGCACACTACTCTTGCGAGGCGGCAGGACAAAGGTGACAGGAACCATGGTTCTTGATGGTCTATTAACAAAGGAGTACAATGCATCTGCAAGCGACCGTTGCAGCTCGAGCAGTGTCCACCCATTCACTGCTTCTTCGTCTTTGGTGGGCACACCTGGCGCTACGCGCCACTGTCCACTTCTTTTGCCTCTCGTAGACTGCCCGCACCGCGAACTGATAGTGTGTGGCAGTTGTACGCAGAAGCGCGTGCATCTGTCCGATAACATTTGAGGTGCCGCTGGGAACACGAGTAAGCGGTCTGAAGCGAAAGTAAGTTTCCACGTGAGCATGTATTGTTCTAGAGTTTGCAAGTTTGAAATCGCGCAAGCGAGCTCTGAGGGGTTCTCCCTAAAAGCAACTGAACGTAAAGGCCCGAGAATCCGTTTTAAGGCGAAAGCTTTTGATCTCCATGTTTTAAGCGCGTGCGTTTCGAGGCACAGAAAATCGGCAGCACAAGCAAACTTCCAGTTGGGGTTGGAGTGAGCGCGCTCTGAAGACGGGAAACAGGAGCCCTAAACGAGGGTGGGTCGCTTGTGCACTTGGAATACGAGCCGCCTTGAGGGATTCGGAAGCTGCTGTGGTGACTGTCGTGGCTGGAAAGCTCTACAGGAAGCTGAATGGCCGATAAACAGCCGATCAACCCTTCCTTAGCATTTCTAGTGACAAGTGCACAGTGGTTGCATTTACCCGCAATACCATGTCCCGGTGTCTCATAACCATCAATGGAAAGTCGATACCTTACTCCAGAAAAATTTCTTGGCGTGGCCATCGATAGGGACATGTCATGGAGCGCACATGTGTCTCTCTTAAACCAAAAACTCACCGCCATCGCCCAAATTTTCAGATTTCTCGCTGAAAGGACGTGGGGCACATCAGTCAGAGAAATGCTACAGCTGGAACAGGCACTTTTCCTGGGCGTTTTGCAGTACAGCTTGCCAGCGATATCCAGTAAATGCTCCACGAACCTTCGGGTGATCCAGAGCATCCAAGCGGAGGCCCTCCGCAGGCTTCTTGGTTTGCCCCGATGCGCTTCAACAGTGCAGACAAAATATACACTGCCCAAGACTTGCCTAAAGCAACTTATGTGACCACTGAGACGCTACGTCTGCACATCAGGCCTCTCACGAGGCCACAATGTCACCACCTTGCGTAGCTTCCTCAAAGGTTTCCTTCCACGCTCTTCCTTTGCAGCCATTGTCGCAGCGCACAGGGCTGAGGTACCGTGAGGTTACACGCCTGCGGTCACACCGTTAATTCCCGCCGTTGTGGGGCCTGGCCACACTGGAGATTCGTCTCCATGTTCCCGGAATTGAAAAGAAGGCCGAATTGCCACCACTGGCTCTCAGACAGTTTTCCATGCAGTTACTGCACGAACAACACAATGACCGGAAGCATACTTGAACAGCACAATGACCGGAAGCATATTCAGACAGGTGGTTCTGTGGCGTCCTCGAGCTGGGCAGGTGCGGTGGTTATACCATTATAATCAACCAAAATTCGATTCCGTGTTGCCCATGCCACAAGCTCGGATGCTACTGAACTTGCAGCCATCCGTGAACTTCTTCAATACATTATGGAAGCTCCACTCCAAAAATGGTCTATTTTTACCGACTCCAAAGGCGCCCTGCAAAGTTTCAGAGTAGCCCTGAGCACAGAGTGGCCCTGAACCCTTTCCACCAGCTGCTGACAGAAATACAAGAATTATTTCACCAGGCCGTCAGAAAGGGCCATAACCTTTCATTTCAGTGGCTTCCAAGTCACTGCGGAATAACCAGCAATGTTTTGGCTAACGCAGCTCCCCGGACAGGCCATGATAGTGAAAGCCCCATCTTGCTTCAGCTCTCAAGGACCGATGCCGCTAGGGTACTTCGTCAGTTCGCGCGCAGGAGCCCCATTACTCAGTGGAATACACCGGACATTGTGCATCCGCGCCTCCACAACCACGACCCTCTACTCCAGCGTCGTCTTCCGTGTGAGCTGTCTCGATCACAGTCTACTTTACTTTGTAGGCTGTGGTTCGGAGTGGCCTTCACGAAATCCTACTCCTTCCTCATAGGGATGGTTGGACAATCAATCGTTCAAAGTAGACACTATTCCAGGACAGGCGTATTCCCAAACCATATCCCCTACGGGATATGGTTTGGGAATACGCATCCGGGCCTGGATAACCTCTCGGCCTTTCCGTCCGCTTTTCTCCTCCTCCAATTCATGAAAAGTTCCAAGCATCCCCTTAATTTTTGCTCCTACTATTACAGGCGACCAGGCACGCAAGAAGTTATGCTGATAAACCAATTATTTGCTCACAAAATGCATGATTGAGGAACTGTGCCACGGGCATAAATTAACTTCTCCTAACAATGTTGTCAACCCGGTCTCCTAGACAGTTGTGGTGTATATTATTGTATATTATTGTGTATATACTAAACAATTCTACTTACTGCCAGCCATATTACCCTATTCGTAGCTAAAACTGACTCAAATCCCCAAAGTAGGCGAAATCACTTTCGCTGACTGGCATTGAATGACAGCCACAGAATGCGGGGCTCACGAAAGGAACAACGTGTGCCGTTGCGCTCATAAGGCAGTCCCACTGTTAACCTTCATTTCAACACATTCAAATAACAAAAATAATCTGCTGTGATCAACACAAATTCCACTGCGCGTAGCATTTGACTAAAAATGTGACATATTCCTTGTGACACCGCGCAGTGCTGGACGTCGCGTGATGAAGCAGCGCAAACTGAACTTTCGCAACAAATTTGATGCCATAATTCGCCGAAATCTCGTTGCTGGCTGCATGAATGACCGGCCGCGTTCGCTATGCCGCTATGCCCAAGGACACTGGTTCGATCCCGGGCGCAGGGGCAGGTTTTTTGAGGGGGGGCGAAAAATGAAAATCACCGTGTGTGGATGAAATGATTTATTGCGAAGTTTAACACGCCAACGCTACACATTCGATGAAGCACACCGTAGTAAAGGGCTCCGGATTAATTGTGACCACCTGGGGATCTTTAACATGCACCGAAGTCTCGTACACACGGGCGTTTTTGCTTTTCGCCTCCATCAGAAAAGCTGCCGCCGCGGCCGGGAATCGAACCCGCGTCCTTGTAGCCACTGTGCCACCGCTGCGGGTGACCGTATGTCGAGGTTCGGGCGAGTGTACGTTAAAGAACCACATGCCTCATTCGGCAGCGTCCACTACGCCGCGCCTCACAGCCCGGGTGCAGCTTCGGCACTTTGAATCCCGCCATCCATCGGCTGCGCGATTGGGCCACTTGAGTGCAAATCCCCGTGAAATGTTGGCGCTGCGGCACGCTGATCCGCTCCTCCGTGTCTGGCTGTATGCAGCGCAAGAGTACGGCGATGACGAAGTGCTTCTCCAGTGCTGTTCCAAGGGCCTCCAACGGGACCCGTTTAAGCGGAGCTGTGCCGAGCTCGAGGAAGACCTGCGCTACTACTTGAACGCCAGCAGGGCCCTCTACACCAAGGAGTGTGTCGACGCCTACGTCCGATGCTGCGAATATATGGAAGGTACGAGCGTTGGATGAGATCATGTCCCTTTTGCATCAAAGCTTTGTAGAGGCGAGGTTAGCTTTCTCGTTAGCCCTGCCTTGTCAGCCTCCCAGACCTTGTTATCCACTGCGCGTCCACACATTTCATGTAGGCGTACCCAAACACTTCGGCTGTCCACTTACGTGGATACAATGCATTTAAACTTTCCGTTAGAGCATGTCCCACTGGGCGCCTCTCCAACGTTAAACGACATCGCCGTGCCCATTTCTTCGTTGATGTTGTTTGGAGGGTCTATGCTATGGAATGATGTCGAGTTGTGCGACAAACGCCAAGTGTCCGCGGATAGATAGTCTATGACTATCAAAGCTCCTGTTCGGGCTAAGCCCAACCCGCTTCAATTGTTCTGATAATTTGGTGAGCTCCGAAGGGGCATTCAAGCATTGTGCTAAAAAAGGCAACGTAAGTTCTATTGTAATCATTACAAACTGTTTTCCTAATTTCATGCGAAAAATTTCCGCAAGAATTTGGTGAACAATTGGAGTCAACTGGGCGCTGTGGGTGACGTCATCGAAAACCGAAAATTTACGGGAAATGTGCTCAATACTTTCTAAGGAGATATCGTTTTGTAAATTGGCTTTTTAAAATGGGTAGATTAAAGTTGTAATTAAATCAAGTAACTTCTAACAAGAACTGTTTGTCGAAATTTTCTTTCAGAATAAATTGTTAGATGCCCCTGCTGGTGACGCCAGCAGATGAGGGAGCCTAGCAAAGAGATTCGTTACTCCCTTACAGTTTTAAGGGGATCATGCTTAGAAATTGGAAGTTGGATTCATAAAAATACTGCATTAAATCAACAACGATGACGTCAATTTAAAAGGAAACTGTGACACAGTCGCCCAGATATTAATGAAAACAGACGAAACGGTGGCGACTCAGCGGCATCATTCTCCACCGGTTTTTATGACGTCACAAGGACTTTTTACTTGTGAGCAGCTGACACCGGCCACAGCAGCCAAAAATATAAATGAGCTATTGCAGGGGGCCTGTTGTTCTGATCGATGGTATCACTTCAATGCTAACGTTCAGATAACACACAGATAACGCGTGAGATTGCCCTTAGTGCGGGCTTCGTTGGACGCAAAATAGGAAAGTTTTAGATTTTCGAACAATTTTCGATTGGAGGATGTCTTCCCGGGTTGAAATCGGGCTCATTGCGTAACAAATGGCGAATTAAACAAACTTCTATTTTGTCTTTATGCCCGCTTTAAAGAAGAACATGCCGTTGAAGAGTCATAAAGACAAAGTACAACTTAGTGAAATTTAAAAGACTGAGCTTTGGTAACTCACTCCCCTCTATTCAAGCCACGCCGGACGTTTTTAACGAAAAAGACGGACTAATATTGACATACTTTCAAATTGCTCGCTACCGTGACGCAGGACTGAAGTATTACTAGCCAGCACTGAAAAACTCGTCAGTGTGTTAGTGCAGCTGGCACTCGAGTGATTCGCTCAAACGGAACAATAGAGGCCCCACTACAATGGGCCAGTCATGTTTCTTGGTGGTGGCTTAGGTCGGCGACCACCAACCGCACAGACAGGATTTAGTGACGTCATCGAGAAATGGCCGGAATACTGCTTCAGCTCTTTTACACATCATCATCTGTTACTTTTCTGAAGTTTAACAGAAAAGTGGTGTCATTGTTATCGCCACAAAGCACTCTTTTGAATGAACCCTTCTTGTACTTTGTCTTCGTGACCCCTTAATAAGTTAACTTCGTGGCAGGGAAGCGAACTCGTGTGCTGTGCCATTTAAAGGGATACTGAAGCACTTTTTACAAAAAAAGAGCTTTTGCTCCCATTTTATCATTTTTCATACGGCGAACTCGAAAATCAAGTCAAAACTTGGCATAAACTATTAAAAAGCACTTAATTTTGGCAAAAATGAACAACGGGTGCCTAGGGGCATGTGGCGAACCTCACCGCCGTTCGTGATTGGTCAAGTCTTCGTGACGTCGTCGTGAGGACACTCGGAGGAGGCGGAGCATGAAACGCGTTCCCAGCGGGTCGTCGCGGTAGAAAACGCTGTATTTGCATTTCCGAGTAGTGAGTAGTGAGTTCCGAGTAGTGAGTAGTGAGTCCGAGTAGTGAGTTTATCGTACACCCGTACTGTTCGAGCCTCTCGCCCGTGCACGAGCGGCGACGGCGACAAGTGCCGGCGACGAACAACACTTCCGAGGAATACGTGTCCCAACCGGCAACGTTCACCCGCCTGGGAAACAGCTGAGTCGCCAAGCCATCGGCCAACTGCCGAGTTGCCCGACCACGCTGTCATACTACGCCGACGGCGAAACAAACACGTCGGCCGATGGAAAGTCGCCGTAGTGTGACTGGTTCGCCGACCGAAGAAGCCAACAAAATCGGTCACCCGACCGGTCGCCCGACGCGTCGTCGGGAATCGACCGAGAAGCGAAAACTGCTCCCCGACAACATCTGTGCCGCAATCAATGAATGCGGCTCTATTTTGATAGTTTCTGGAGTGTAATAAACTCAGTAAGGTCCACGAAGC
Organism: Haemaphysalis longicornis; assembly: GCF_048455015.1. NCBI lineage: Eukaryota > Metazoa > Arthropoda > Arachnida > Ixodida > Ixodidae > Haemaphysalis > Haemaphysalis longicornis. The sequence continues at coordinate 124,644,850 of NW_027526214.1, read as the reverse complement.
CCATGCAACTCAACACTAGCGCTAATGCAATCCGTATTTTGGCTTTCGACGCTTCGGCTGTGCTCTTTGGCGCCGCCGCTACCCCGGAGCTGCAAGCTGTAAATGGTGTGCGAACGGCTCGCCTGTAGAAAATTTAAGGTCAGTTTCGTGCAGAAGAAGAGTTACGTAGGGTAATTTGGGTAATAAGGCATCAATATCGGCCAAGGTTTTTCATGTGAAACGTAAAACCAAAGTACGACAAGCTCTATCCCCGCAGTGGGAAATCGCAGTCGCAGCCGCGCACACACATTTTTGCGAGCGTTTTCGCGAAGCAGCGGAGTTGATGGCGATAAGCTATTGTGGGGGCTTCGGGGAACCTTGCTGTGCAAGCGCTATTTAAGAAATTTCAGTTTACCAGCCAGGAATTCTGTAAACCAGCTAGTAAACACCGACGTATGACACGGAAGGATGGGCCTCCATCTATTACCTAGGCTATTTTGCACCGTGTCGCCGTTTGTGCGGTGGCGCAGTACTCTCGCGCGTCGCGCCCGTGCGCTCAACTTCGCGGGATCAATTCCCGCCGAGGTCTTTTTTTTTTTAGGGGGTATGGTTTGCGTATGCAATTTGTGAATCATTTTCTGCGCTGATTTTGAGAAGCAACCACCTTCTCAATGGAAAATTTCCTTCGAAACATGCAAGTGGCGTCTTGAGCCACAACAATTAATTTCCCTTTTCTCGCACCGTGCTTCTCGAAAATGCGGTACCATGGTGCAAAGTATATATCCTTCTTTATTAGAGGAGGTTAAATTTCTGCTGACGTACGCACTAATTTATATGCAAATTTTAAGTGCTACAGAGGTCTTTTCACCGGGGATTCATCTATAACATCCATATTATTACTGTCGCGGCACCAGCGCACAGCTCTTTTTTCTTTGTCCGTGATCCAACAAGAAGTTCAGGAGTACATACAGTACAAGCAGCGCACACGCCAGTACGCACCAACGGCTTCAGTCGTGCAGCGGCGACACGATACTCCAATTTTGATTACAGAGAGCCGCTCCTCGCATGTTTTTTTGCGACGTCACCACTGCTGTTCCAGATTTTAGAGCCGATATCCCGCCGCTGGGGCTTTTGTAACTGCAGTGGCGTCGTCACTTAGTTCAGCATGAGCTATATTGAAACGCTTTGGTCAGTAGTGGTCCCTTCTGAGGCACTCATATCACGATAAGTATGTTTTCATAACAGGTGTTCATGCGCGCACTGCGTTACAATGACCGACGAAGATTGCTGCTGTTGCCAGGAGATACGGGAGGTTCGAGAGCGGCAAAGGCACCCCAGGTGCGCCACAACCACCAGAAAATTAAAAAAATGTGTGCCTCAACAGGGCTGTGCTGGAGGTTGCACTTCGACAGAATGGCATCCCGATACTGCCTAGAAGCAGCCTGTCTGGGAATGTCTGGAACACAACACACTCGCCTTTGTTGGCTTGAAGTGTTCCCTCTTTACAGTAGCAACCCACTGAGCAGCGAGTTTCGGCTCCCGCGGGAAGCTGTGAAAGACCACTTTATCGCGGCCATAGGTGCTGTTGCAACCGAATGCCGAGCAGAACCTCGGCATGGTTACTCCGCTTCCTCGGCACGATTGTGAAGCAGTACAACGCAGCACTGAAAAAGTTTCCACTACTAGTTGCTAAATTAAAACAAAACACAGCACGGGGCCCAGGAAAGCTAACGCTGGCGGACGGCACGCTGAGAAAGGCAGCAGCAGGGGCCGAACACGCGCCGCGGCGGCCGATCGCTCCTCACGACGACGTCACCACGACCCCTTTCACTCTCGTGCCGTATTCCTCCCCTGCGCTCCGCGCTTCGCGGGGGCGTGGCGATGGCGCTTGTTTATTCGCCTATTACGCCGCTATTTCAACCAAAAAAAAAAAAGAAAAAGACCTCGTAGGTTAGGTGTTTAAGGTCAACGTTTCCGAATTTCTGTATATTCAGCAAATTGAAAACTGCCTCAGTTTCCCTTTAATACCGCGCGCCTTCTCTAAACCACTGCTCTGTGTGAGAGTCAGCTCAGGTGACATAGAAAGTAAAGTACATCATTAAGAAGCGCCATTGAAAATTATTTCTTGTTTATGCGCATTAACAAGATTACGGCGCCCCTAATAAGTGTCCACGAGGTTTCAGTTGCCTGTGGCATGCAGGCGTACCCCATCGAACACAATCTGTTCAATTGACCAGATTTAGGGGAAATCGCCAAGGTGGAGTAAGTTTCTGCGAAGGAAAGTTTGACAGCCACCTGAATGCAGATCAATTCGTTCTCGCAGTACAAACGACTAGCATCCTGGTTAGCTCAGTTGGTAGAGCGACTGCTCCGGTTAAGCAGTGGTCCCGGGTTCGAATCCTGGACCAGGACGAATTTTTCTTCAACTGCGGAGTTTCTGAGGAAGCGATTTAGCTTTGTGGTTGGTTGGAAACAGCGCGTTAAAACAGGAACGCGAAGAAAAGAACCGGACAGGACGAGCGCTGCTATCACCTGAGATTTATTCAAAAAGAAGAAACATTTATATAAAAATTCAGATCTGCTCATGCGCAATGGTGACATTCCCACTCGAACACTGAAAGAGATGACAGGAACAATTTACCCTTGCTTCGACGTTTGATAACAATCAAGGAAAGCCACTTCTTCCTCGTGCAGACATAGAGGGCTGACTAACACACTTATCGCCAAGCCTGGTTATGGTAAAAGCCTCTATAATCTCTCGCTTAAGCTGAATGGGATGACAGAATATTACAACGGTTTTTAGCTAAATGGGGCTGACAGGCGCGCTAGGAACGTGAACGGCAACGACAAACGGCAACGGCAGCCGTATGGCTGCATTCAGGTGGATGTCAAACTTTCCTTCGCACAATCTGTTCAAGCGCGCCTATCTGAGGCGGTGCAATACTAATGTGCTCTCAACTATGAAGACTTTGAAATGCTTCACCTGCAAGAAATTTGACAGGTTCGACTAAAATTCCTTTGGAGTTCGTGCCGTTTAAATAATCCCGGGCCATCTCCACTGAAGTGAAACCTGGGGAGGCGCGAAGCACGCAGTGTATAAGTGTATTCTTGGCGCCTTGCCGTTTTTGCTCACTGAGATGAAGCCGTTGGGGAGGGTGAGAGGTACAGAGCTTTGCTGAAAAAGTCTTTGTAGCACGAAACGTTCAGCGCGAGGCGTTGGAACACAAGTGTCCCGGTGTGTTGTTTCAGTGCGCGTTTTTGCCCAGGGAGATGAAACGTTCTAGCGCGAGGCGTTGAAAAAAAAATTCCCGCGCCTTCCCGCGAGGGGAACACGAATAAATGCAGAGCATTGGGGGTCGTTAACGCCGCGTAAAGTCGCGTTAGGGTGGGTAGTTGGGTTGTAGTTGCGTTGTTGTTGGTTTGGGGTAGAGCGAGGAGAGTAAAGTCGCGTTAGGGTAGAGCGAGCGTCAACCAAGGAAGGAAGGAGCAACGCAGTGACTGAAGCACGAGCGACCGCTAGCCGCTTTATATTTGCAGCGCGCGCAGTAGAGGGAGAGCAGTACGGGGGGGAGAGCGCGCATGGGCAAGCAGCGCGCGCCCTTCCACGCCCCACCGCGCTGCTATCACGCACCTGTTACGCCGAGACCGCGACGGAGGGAACGGGCTGACTATACGACGCATGCGCGCGCCAGCTGCTGCTGAGAGAGAGGTGGGAAGGAGGAGAGGCGCACCTGCTGCGGACGCGGAGCTGTGGACGCCGTCCGACGCAGGAAGAGGCGAGGCTAAGAAATGCTCTGCATTTAAAAGGAGTGTTCCTCTGTGATCCTTTAGTACGCGTTACGTTCTAGCGCTAGGCGTTGGGAAACGACTGTCCCGGTGTTTTAGTGCCGTGAATACTTGAGACAACAACGACGACGAGTGGAGATGCCGAGAGCCCGAGCCCCTAAGGGGCTGTGCACATAAAACCAGCGGGTCGTTACACGGGAGGGAGGGAAAGTCCCCACCGACAAGAGCAAGGCCGCCAGCGAGAATACGGGAGCCGTCTGCTACATTGCAGGCCGCTACTCCACAAAGCCTTGGACTCAAAGGCATAAAATAGGACAAGCAGCAGGTGACGATGGCATAACCGTGGATCTCAAAGGTCTCAAAGGCATAGGAGAGAACAAGCAGCAGGTGACGATGGCATAACCACGGATCTCAAAGGCCTCAAAGGCAGAAAAGAGAACAAGCAGCAGGTGACGATGGCATAACCACGGATCTTTTGAAAGAGGGATGAGATAATGTACTGGAAAAGCTTGAAGCACTATTTATGGAACTTAAGGACTCAGAAAGCGCGGTAGTTCTGAAAAAACGCCAGCTCTATTCTCATCCATACTCTCAATGAAGATCAGGGATCTTAGCAATCACAGAGTGATTAGCCTACTCTCACTTCTTTGCAAGCTGTTTACCAAAGTTATCGCCAGCCGCATGAGTGAAAGAGTGGATTGCGAACAACCCAGTCAGCAGCTGGGTTTACAAAAGGGTACTCAACCACGGATTACATCCTTGTTGTCTATCAATTGATAGAAAAATCCGAATACCTTTTTACATGGCAATTATACACTATACACTATGACGAATCTTTTGATTCACTACGCACCGCAGCCGTGCAAAAAGCATTTTAAAGAACCATGTCATAGAAGAGACCTAATAAGCCTTCTAGACGAAGGGATGCACGGCAGGATAGCCCTTCACAAGCAAACCGATCAATTCCCGAGCCGAAAGGGTACTAAGACCGGGAGATACAATCTCGGCGAAACTGTTCACAGCATGCCTGGGGAAGGTATTGAGGAAGCTTGACTGGGAAAACACATGATTAAGGATAAACGGAGAATACTTGAGTCACTTGATGTTTGCAGATGACATAGCCTGCTGAGTGAGACTGCGGAACACCTGCAAAAATGCTCGAGAACTGCAATCAGAAAGCACGGCCATGGGGATAAAAATAAATATGAATAAATCTAAAGTAATGAGGAATATGCACGGCGAAAGTGCCCGCCTCCGGGTAAAACACTAGAGGCTAGAAGAGGTAAAAGAATACAACTACCTTGGACAGATTGTTCGTGCTGACCCCGACCACAAGATAGAAATCCGGCGCAGAATAGCACTCGACAAGCACTCCCAAATAATAAAAAGTAAGCTACCTATACCACTCAAAAGAAAAGTATACAACCATTGCCGGTGATGACACAAGGAGCTGAGACTTGGCACCTTACTAAACAACTATATAGCAGACTTAGGCCGGCTCAACTAGCCATGGAACGAATAACGATAGGAGTTCCTTTCCTGGTTTCTTTCCCCTGCTACAACCCCGAGTTGGGGATACAGTGTGTATAAATAAAATAAATATTTAAAAGACAGTATTTCACAGTTCCCGATTCCCCGTGCACTGCCAAGAATGTCTTCTAAAAAACCTGAACGGCGTCTTTTTTTGCTTACAGACAGTGAAGTCATTGGTAGGTCGGCTGGTTCAGCAAACGACGTCTTGGGGGGAGCGTCATCCAACTTTAACTTCCAGGACGTTCGCCAGGACTTCAGGGACACGTGGTTGTTCCAGGACATTACTATAGGGTGAGCATCTTACTCCTTGCACATGCTAAAGTGGCACAGAGCAAACAGACGACGCACAGCACGGGAGTCATTTTCCTGTGCTTCGTGTGCTTGCACTGTACCACTTCAATGTGAACACCCATCAAATCGCCCAACCATCCTTTTTTTCCTTGCATATGTACGCCAGCAAGGCTAAGAATTGTGGTTCATGGGTCATCATTTAACCACGATGGTGAATCGCCACGATGTCGCAACAACCGGCTTCTCCGTGTTGACGTTACTTTCGTTACTCCGTGTTTCCAAGGCGTTACATGAGCGGTGTAATTTTGGTGTTTTAGAGTGCACGCACCCAAAATAAATTTTCGTGCATTTTCATGATCATTTATTTCGCGCCCTCAAATGCTTCAGCGCGAAAGCCCAGGCGTTCGGTATTTCGCTGAGCCTGAACCCAACAAAACAAATTTGCAACACGAAATTGATGGTTGGAGGAAAGGCGAAGGACCCAGCATAATATGCTGCTCTTCTAAGTGAATTGTTCGTGAGGAACACTTAATCCAATGGTAAAAACACAAATAGAACAACGCAAGCTTAGACCGCGCCTAAAAGCTTCAGCCTAAAGGCTTCAGCAAGCTTAGACCGCGCCTTATACATGCTTCAGTATTTTTATACGAACTACACGAGGAAACCGATTGAAACGCGTGTTGATCTGTCACTTTCGCCGCATTCGCAACCGCTATACTGAAAAAGCGCCATGGCCTTCATGCATTGATATCAGGCTTCTTATATTGCCCTGAAAAAATTCTTTGCAGCAAAGCATTTTTTCGTACTGGTAAAACCGGCTTTAAACAGTACCGGTGTTTCGCCGTCAATGGGTACAGTCAAATATCATCCACCACGGTGGCCCAGTGGCTTAGGAGTGCTGCTCAGCCCAAGGGCGCGGGTTCGATTCCGGCCGCGGTGGACGCTTTTCAGATGGAGGGGGCAAGCGAAAGCGCGCGTGCGTCGAGATTTGGGCGCGCGTTAAAGTTCCCCGTGGGGTCGACATTAATCCGATGCCCTCCACTACGGCGCCCCTCATCGACCGTGTGTAGCTTCGGCACATTAAACCATGAAATGTTTGTCGCCCATTTCCGACCTCGGAGTCACAGCCCTGTCGAAGGCGTTTCTCTGGTGCAGCGACTATTCCGCAGCGCGTGTTTCAAAGCAGAGCTTTATAGAGCTAGGCGAAGGCTTTTCTGTGCACTCAGAGAACAATTCCTTCGCAACCACATAAGCATGCGCGAAAAATATCCACGCTGGAGGGAAGTTAAAACTGAGGGGAAAGGGAGCGAAGCACGGCGATAAGTGGGGAGGGGCGGCCGGTGGTTCGTGCGGAGCAGCGTCAACGTGGCCAACACAATGGCGAATCGCACGTCACTGCGGAAGGGCAAGACCACACGTTATAGGTTCCTGTGAGGAGCAGCCAGATGGTCATCAGCGACACCGCGAGCAGGAATTGGAGCGAAAGAACCGCAGACCGTATTATGAAGCACTTTAATAAATGCATTAAGGAATAACGCGCGTGTTATCACCTGCCGCACGTAACAGCATCGCTTGTTGACCATCCAGGCAGAGTTGTTGAGCGCATTTCTTTGTGTGTGTCAAGGTGTCATTTTTGGTGTTTGGTGTAATTTTTTGGTATGATTACAGGGAAAACGGCGAGGGTCACTTCACCTCAACGGTACCCGACTCCATCACGACTTGGGAAGTCAGTGCGGTTAGCGTGGCTCCCGGGGGCGGAATCTGCGTTCAGGAGCCCCTCAAGATCCTCGTCTTCAAACGGCTCTTCCTCCAGGTTAACCTGCCGTACTCGGTCATACAGAATGAGCAGATCGAGATACCCGCCACTGTTTACAACTACGACAATAAGAAGCGAACGGTGAGTGCGTGCAGGCGGTTGACGAAGTTACTGGCGTTGAGCGTTCGCTTGGTGTTGCTAATTCGCTGCGAGATGCACTAAATATATTGCATACACGTCGTTAGCGGAATGGTGAATACGAGGGCACTCGCTTCATTGGCCGCTTCTGCTCTTTGTGGGGAAAGCCTGAAAACAAATAACACTTTTTTCTTTGCTGAATGCAATTTCTCTTAAAGAACATGGTTTGAAGTTTAGAAACACTTTTGCGGAACTTCAGGCACAATGCTAACAATTTTTTGGTTGAGTGAGCATAAACCCTATTCAACATGTAAACATGGGCTACAGGAATGGAGGCGTTTTAAGCAATCATTTATTGTGCCCATAAGTGTTTATCCTGAAGTTCATGCCTGTGCGGTGTTTTTGCCGCCTAATTTTATTTTTTTTTTTTTTGAAGGGAGGGGGGGGGGGGGCTGTATATGCGGTTTCGGATATGCTCCGTTAACAAGATATCCACGCCGGGTCCCAAATGCATACCGAACGCATTTCTCCGGCGTTACGCTGAAACTGTGGCAAAATTTCTTGTCCTTATCTCGGATCTTCCTTGCAATGGGCCACGTGGCCTATTGATGTTAAGGTAGCCGGCATCGTAACTATCCCGAAAAAAGGCGACCCTCTCATAATTTCCAGCTACAGACACATATTCATGTAATCCTCTACCTGTAAGTTACCCGAGCTTGTCGTTGCTACGTTCATCACGCAATTTTTAAATACCCACGGAATCCTCTGTCCATTCCCCCACGGGATTCGCAAGGGATGCTCGACCATCACACCCTTATTTTAGTTTTTCGTCACTTTTCTTTAATTATCAATAAGACACTACAGGTTGACATCAATATTTTGGATTGCAATACATGTAAACGCGTTCCACATGACAAATTATTCGAAACATTTCTTCAAATCGCACTTCCACCGTTTATAGTTGGTTGGGTGACTGCATATTTAAAAAACCACAAAAAGTATGTCGACATTAATAAAAGTACTTCTGATGCTCTCCCTGTCACATCTGGCTTACCGCAAGGAAGTGTACTAAGGCCTCTACTTTGTCTAGTTTTTTTGCAGTGGCATTGTTAATATTAATAATAACCCGGTACAAATACGCCTGTTTGCAGACGACTAAATTCTTTTTAACGAAATTAGTGGCATTGAGGATCAACCTGCGATAAACTCGCATTAGAAAACGTTTCTTTGAGCAAAAAATTTGGCATGCAACTAAACTAGGACAAACAGTATTCCTCCGTATGTCTAGAAGGAAACACCTCCTTGAATTTTCTTACTGTGCTTGTGACCAACCACCACTCAAGTGAATGAGCTCAAATATGTCGGCATACCGTTAACCAGTTCCTTAACCCTTTACGGCCCAGCCCACACAAACGTGTGGGTCAACAAATCGTTTACTAAGTGGCACCTGTTTCGGTTTCAGTTTCACAGCCCTTGGTAGCCGCTGCGAACGCTTTCGAGACTTTATTGGTTTCGTTAGTTCACTCATTTCGCCACCAGGGGTCGAAAAATCGCACATTAATAACGGCGCTCAAGCCAGCACGATCACGCTAGCCGCCTTCAATATGAAAACTGATATTTCCTCTTGCTATTCTCGTATTTTCTGAATAACAAGTGTAATACACGACTTGCAGGACTTGGAAAAACGCGATTGGATAAAAAATACACCCGTTCCCTTCGTCTTCGTTCCGTCATCATGGTTGAAAAATGCACCCACACATATGTGTGGGCTGGGCTTTTGTCGTCACGAAAATTTTGCTGGGCACTACAGGGTGGCGGGCTCGTGCACTGCAGCGCTAGCGATAAAAAATTTTTCTTCCTTTCTTCGTGTCTCATTTATTCGCGGTTTTGTGCTGGCTCGTTGGTAATGTTTTCTCGCGCCTTAACCTTGAACTAGTTCCGTAATTACTTGTGAAAAAATATTAATTATAAATAATAATTATATTAATTAAAACTTCACTATTATTAATTTTCCAAAAATCCCATGTATAATATAAGTACTCGTGAAAACAATGTAAAACTCGTAAATAAAACGTAAAAATGCAGGTTTTCTGCGCCTGGTGCCATTTTTAAAGTATTCTTACTACCCGCAGATCATACGAATAGAATCCCAGCCCACACATATGTGTGGGTTTGTTTTCTGTGTGAAATAATCTGCGCTTTCTATTTTCACTTGTCGAAGCATGATTAAGAAGGGGTAAATACACAAAATGTATTTACTTGTGGCCATTTTTTCTCAAATCTTTTTGTTGGGCAGGAAAGGGTTAAGTTGGAAGTCTCGTATTACAAACATATGCGCTGCCGCCTTCCGTAGACTTTGCTTATTGCGACACAAACTCAAGGATGCTCCCACACAAGTAAATTACCTAGCCTACACTTCAATCCTTAGACGGAAACTTGAAAAAGCTTGGATTACTTTGGATCCCCACACGAAAATAAGTACCAATTGTCTTGAGAGAATTCACAGAAGAGCCATCCGCTTCCTTTATTTATGGTACGCACGGGCGAACAGGCTCTGTATCTCCCCTGATGGAAAGAAATGGCATTCGAAGCTTACAATCCAGGCGTAAATCCTGAAATTTCTTTATCAATCAGTGAACCGGAATCTCTCATCAGGTTCCAGCCCCTACATTAGTCCTATGTCAGCACGGCTTGGTCGTCATTCACATGCCTCGCCTTAACTCCGTATTTCGCCAAAATTATTTTTTTTTCGCGTATGATCTCCGAGTGGGACAAGTTGCCATCACCGCCCTTCTGTGAATAGATTTCATCGACGCGCATGTTTCGTGACGTAACAATAATTTCCCTCTATCCCCTTCACTGTTTATTGTCGGGTTAGATTGTTTTCTTTCAGTGTTACGTTCCTCCCCCTTGTTTCGAGCTTCTGTTCTTTTTGCTCTTATCCTCCCTTTTTTAACCCGTTGTAATTTTTTTGGCGTGATATTAAGCCTGACGTGCTTCCCTTTCTGTTCATTGTTGCCTTTACCACTCCTGCCTGAACTTCAATCCTGCAGTGCCTAAATAAATAAATAAATAAATAAATAAATAAATAAATAAATAAATAAATAATAGGTAAAACCGGCACACGTAAGGGTTTTTCCGCAGAGAACCATTAAGCTGCACATGGCGCTCTGTAGAGGACGAGTTGAATTTGCTGGGCCTTGCCCTTCTGTCTCCCTCAACTCCTTTTCTGTAGGTATACTGGTCGTCTCTTGCGAGGCCTATCTTCGCTGTCGCAGAGAGCCGGCTATGCGACTTCTGCAGGCAGGCAATTTAGGGCCGTATGTACGTGAAAGACCTCAACTAGAGAAAGAATGCTATCGCATCAAAATACGTCCTGTGCTTTGACGCAGTTGAAGGAGGCCCATTACGTACAGTTCAGCGCATAAATAGACAGGGACCAGAGAAGGCACAACACAAGGGCGCTGGTCCCTGTCTATTTTTGCGACGAACTGTACGTAATGAAATACCGGCTAGGCAAGTCAATTACATTACTGAATCATATTAGTAAAGTTTGGTTCGTTGTTGAAGGTGGTTGGTGTCGTCTTGGAGGGTGGTGAAGGACCCGATGACGAGACGAGGCCAGTAAGTGATGAAGAAAAAGAAGTCTATTTACACGTATTTACAAGAGACGACGAAACATAGCACAAGACAAGAAAAACTGGATTAAAATTAAAAGGCGCCGCAGCGCATAAAAGGGGGTATCGCGGCGCGATCCCTGATGCGGGCCCGGAGGCCAAAAAGGGTGCCGAACCGCCGCACGGTTGGCGAGAAAGGTGCGTGGGGTTCTGGCGCCCACAAACCGCCACGGGAGCGAGTCTTCGTGCGACCACTCTGGGCCGCAGCTCTGAACCAACTCGTTGAAGCATACGCGAGCAGGGCGCGAGCAATGCCGCCTCCCCCACAGCAGCGCACATGCCAATAAGGATTTTGACCTCAGCTCCCCCCCTGGCCGTCCCTGAAGGTCAGGATGAAAGGAAAGCCTCCCCCGACGCCGCGAAAAAGCCGCCGGCGAGGCCCATACAAAGGGTTTCGACTGGCTGGCGTCGGCGGAGGCCGCCCCAACATACCGACACCGGATGGGGAGACCCGACATGGCCACGAGAAGGGAGGGGGGTCATCGTCAAGACGGGGCTCATCGGCGCTGTCATCATTACAATATTTCAAGTAGGACGTTTCAACGGCGCGCCGCCAGACAATAGACCATGTTCTCTAGTGCGTACGTATGCCTGGCCTGGTTGAAAGGCTCACGCAATCTTATTAATTGTGTACGGTAGGTTACTACTCACCGATTTAGAAATGTTCGGGAATAGGTTAACCAAACTGGTCATCCTATTCCGGGGGCTCGGGACAACCCGCTCAGAGGGGCTGGTCTCGGGCACAGATGTAAGTTCTCATGAAATTTCGCAGTGTGTGGGGAAAACTTCACTTTTTCGTATTTTTGCAGAGATCCCGAAAAGGGACCGTAGTTGCTGGCAACTACATAAATGAAACCGAATTACGGCCGCTGTAAAAAGAAAACAAGTAAATAATCTATGCATAGAAACTTATTTGGGTTCAAATTGGATTTGAAACCGGGCCGCCAGAGCCGCAGTCAGGCGTGGTAACCGCGCTACTAACCCTGTGCCGTGCCAGGATGGAACACGGATTATCCGGATGCACGCCGCATGACACAGGTGTACATGACAGCACGTACCGCCAGCACGATGCAGCCGTGAAAAAGTCTTCAATAATCGCTGGCTTTCGCCTGCAAGTAACTTGGGAGAGTAAAGTGCTAGACGAATTCTTCCATTTGCACTAAAAATTGTTACATGCTGCATCGAAAATTCCCCGTTTCCGCTCTCAAAATTTCAACCCGATTTTCCGTCAACGCATTGGTTGCGCTTGAAATGTAAATTTTAAAACGCAATGGTTTTAAAAGGTGCTTCCCTCATTGCAGATTGGTCGTATCATAACAAATTTCCACGAAGGACCTCTGTTTTGATTGTTTTTTTTTTCAATGTTATCCTGTCTGAAAAAAAAACGTTTTTTTTTTTCGAAGGTTCTTTAGGTTTTTTTCGACCACTCACATCTCTTATAGTCTCGCGTTGGACACATCGGATGGCAAGCACCGACAATTGTTGGAAGTCGGATAAGTGCAGGTTGCTACTGAACACTGAACTTTCGATTGATTGTGAGGCTTAAGGGTCCGACGCTTAACAAGCGGTGAGGGGCACCGTAGTGGAGGCGGCCGGATTAATTTTGACCACCTGGCTATTTTTAACAGCGCCGAAATTTCGAACGCTAGGCCATTTTCACTTTTAGCATCCATCAGAAAAGCGACCGGAACAGCCGGTCATCGAATCGGCGTCCTTGGGCTCAGCAACACAACGCCTTAGCCACTCAGCCACCACGGCGAGTGTTACTGAACTTTATTCACCATACCCGATGCAGCACTGCATGCTAGTCGAGCACTCGAGCACTGTTGGACTCGACTCCTGTACTTGGACTCGAGCACTCATCGCTGTCCTCCCTATCTTATATTTACACCCTCTCTTACTTTCCCAGTTTCTCCTGCTCTTTCCTTCTTTAGACATCCGCGTGGCAAAAACACGAAAGAAACGAAATGGCGGAGGCTGAGCTCGGGTTGGCCCGGTTATGCAAGGGAAACAATCCCAAGCGCTGTTTCCCAGAGGCGAACGAGATGGCTAGTTGAACGTTCCGTACTGCGTGCACTCACTGCTGTCGTTTGATGAGTTTCCGAAGCCGTCGTCCTAGTCCAACGCGAGGCATCCACTGCCGCCTCCAAAGCTCGCGGCTGTTGTCCTTCTTTGTCCTTTGCCCGGCGCCTTGTTCGCCGAACGTGGCTCCTTTCAGCCTGCCGGTTTGCGCTCACGTTTCCTTTTAGCTCCAACTCTAGCCGTGGCAGCTCTCCCTCCCCTTCCCCAGTGGGACCGCGCGGACAACTTCGGCACAGATGAACCAGCGTCCTCGCTCCCTCCACCGCGCCGTAACTGCCCTCGCTCTCCTCCTCTCCCTCCTTCACGAAGCGGCAGTGTGAAGGAGGGGGAAGGGTGGCAGTCACCGCGGCGGCGGCGGCGGCGCAAATTAACGGCGACAAGAACACATGAGCTCTTGTGTTCTTGTCCCCGTTAATGTGCGCGCAGTTTGCTTTCGGAGATGCATCATTACCAACCCTTTTGCAGATTGTCTACGTCACTTGCAGGTCAGACTGACTTCGAGGTCAACTGTGACGCGCGGCGAAACTCGGTGCACCAGGCCAGCGTGGCTTCTGCCGCAGAGAAATCCGGCTGCTGCTTGCGCAGGTGCGCGTGGCGATGCTGGGGACCCGGGACGTGTGCTCGGGCGCCAAGGAGGGCCAGCCGTCGGCAGTGCGGACCGTCCAGGTGCCGGCCGGGCAGGGAACTACGGTCGTGTTCCCTGTCGTGCCACTGGCCGCTGGCGAGAGCCTCATCCACGTGGCCGCCGTCAGCGATCAAGGCGAAAGGGACGCCGCCAAAGTGAAACTCCGCGTCGAGGTTTGTGCTGTGTCCCGCTTCCCATTGTCGCGTGAATGAAATTTAGAGAAAATGTCCTATAGTAGCGATTGCTTGGCTGAACTCACCGAGAGTTTCGCAATGTTATTGAAATGAAAACAAAAAATACGTTATTTGCACCCGCCGTGGTGGCTTAGTGTTTAACGCGTTGTTCTACTGAACACGAGGACGTGGGTTCGATTCCCGGCAGCGGCGGCCGCTTTCCTGGTGGAGGTAAACGCAAAAATACCCGTGTGACCGAGATTTCGGCGCACGTTAAAGATCTCCAGGAGCCCTCCACTACAACGCGCCTAATCTCATGTGAAGCGTCGGCGCGTTAAAAACCCCACAATCAATGAATCAACGTTATTTGCGACAATCAAATTAAACAGGAATTTTATGCTATTTATTCTTGCGGAGCAAAACCTACTTTACGTTAAGATGTGAGGGTGCCAGCTACTTGGTGAACCATAATGTTTACAGCGTAAAAAAACGAACGGCCAGAAAAAGGACCACAAACAAGCGCAGAGCTAGACGTAAAAGTTGGTTGTGGTCATTTTCTTTAGTGCGTTGGCTATTTTAGTGCGCAAAACTTAAGAGCCCGCCTCTGCGGTTTGGTTGCGTCTTCGTGCCTCGCTGTACGCGAGCGAACGGAGGGGACACCGGAGACACACCAGATGGAACAGGCGGGGGAGGGGCATGCCGAGACGCTCTCTCGGGCGGCAACGCGTTACGAAAGAACACCGACGGCACAGCGAGCAGCAAAGCGGGGGATGAAAGCACGGCTAAAGGCAGCAGGCAGGGCGACGCGCTAGGCAAGGAATTCAGCCACAGTTGGCTTTGCATTGCTGCGTACACTGCGATTTTGGTTACGCGATTCACATGAGAACGCAGTGGACAGCGAACGCAGTGGACAGCACGAGCTCGTGCTGTCCACTTCGTTGGTTTGCCCTCTACGATAAGACGAAGAAAACAAACAACTTTTCTTCAAAAAATAATTTGGACGGCAGAAAAGCAAAGATGAACGCCCCCACCTTTAGGATGCCTACTAAAAAACTACAGCTCTTTCCTAAACAACACACGAAAATGAAGTCTGGCTTATCAAACCATCATACTTGTGGTCCCATGGCTAGGTTTTCGTTTCAATAAACTCATACACCCCGTCAATGACTAGAGAAAAACAAGGGCTGAACAGTTCCAGCTGTGTTTACACCGATCTTACCTGTCAGAAGTTCCCAGCAAATTCCTCGTGTAAAAGGGATTTATGGAGAGTTCGGCAGCATTACCTAGGCCTCTTTTGTAACTGAAATGAGTCAGCACGATTCTAGATTTTGCTTCTCCTTTCACCCGAAACCTTGCATTCTTTTCAAAACACAAGAAATGCGGAACATGTAAGGGCGTGGAAAGCGCCACGCACGGCCATTTGTTTGTGCCGTTTCGGTTAACGCGTGTGCGGTGCCATTGAATACCACGCACATTCTGTGTACCCCAGCTGAGATACTGCTCAGGTGTCATAGAACGTAAAATGCAGCATTTAAAAGCGCAATTCAAAATTATTTCTTGAGTATTCACATCAGCAAAACTATCGCGTCCCTAACAAGGGTCCCCATAGTTTGCTCAAACTCCCCGGCGGCGGGCAGGCAACTTGAGGAAAGCAGGCAACTTAATGCCATTGTACACATTTGTTCAAGCGCGCATATGTAAAGCGGCGCAATACCAATGTGATCTGAATTAAAAGATTTTTAAATGCTTCACTTGCAAGAAATTTTCAAGTTTGAGTAAGATTACTTTGGAGTCCGTGCAGTGTTAAAAGTGATGTCGTTGCTTCGCGGAGGTGCGCGAAGCTGTGAGCACACCTGCACTCGTACCACCCCTCTGCTTACTTGACTGGCGGGCTCTGTGAATTCACGGCGCGGGAAAATGGCCCGACCAATTCTCTAAGCCAACTTCTGTGTATTATCGGCTCCGTTGCGTGCCGCCAAATTTGAGCGCGAAAATGATTGACGCATCAGATGAGCGCAGATGGCAGCCGCGCCGCTTAGTCTGTTTGTCTGCCACGAGCTCAGCAGCTATGAGCAGACAATTGTGCCTTACTTCGAGGTAGAGAGGTGGAGACATAAAGCAGAGCTCCTCGTGTTGTTGCAGCACAAGAAAACATGACTAAAAAAAAGGCGGCCACTTGTCTAATCTCAGCTTCTTTCTATTTCATGATATCTGAGCTGAATTGGTGGGCGGGTGGATTATATTACAGCGTCCAGGTGTGCCCAAAACAGAGAGCCGGAACTTTATCCTCGACCCCAGGAATACGCAGAACCGTCCTCCCCGCCACGTCACCGGATCGGACACTGGTAAGCCTTTTGACAGCACGGGCATTTTTTTACCGTCGCCGCGTCTGTTCGAAAAATGTATAGTTGAGACTACTGTCGGCCAATCAACAAACAGTACGAAGACTTTGGTCATGAACCCGCCCATCAGAAAAAGCTAATGAAGCATGGCACCTGCTCACGTCAAGCACACCAGTAAATTTTGATGCTGAAAATTATTTTCCAGGTCAATGATAAGATGTCGTCACAACCCAAAGAATGCTTTCGGCTATATGGGCGCCTTAGAGTATAAGACGCCGATGTAGGTTTACCAGATTTATATATTGCCCATGCCGTGAGCGTCACCGACGCCAACGGTACAGAACTGATTGCCGCTACAGTTCCCGCGACATCTATTGAAGCAGCAGCAGGACTAGCCATCAGTTTTACCCCCGCCACTGGGAACGAATACCTCACTGTAATGACACGCTCTCAAGTCGCATGGCGCAACCTCCTGCAAGGCCGTATATCCCCTGCGGCCCTCAGAATTGTGCCAAGTATGCGTCACCTACCGGAAGTGCACATCATCTGGATCCCCTACACGAGTCCTTCGAGGGAAACGAAACGGCGCACGCCGCTGCCACCACTCGTGCCCGCAGGGCCGTTTCTCAAGAGGGCACTCTCTCAAGGCCATTCCTCCTGCATCAAACGCGGAAATACCTACCACGAACAACGACAGCAGTTCCCACCACTTCATCCCCATCTATCCAGAGCCAAAGTGACCGCCTTTCACCAGCTTCAGAGGACCTCCTATAGCCCGGCACTCTCCCCCATGCCATGTGCAGCTTCTTCTACTAGGTTACGTGTTGCGCACGCCTTCTTTCAAACTTTAAAAACGACGCTTCCTGCACGCTCAACTGAGTTTGCTGTGCGCTTGCGAATGCTCCTCTTTTCCTTTGGGCGTGCAAGTGTGTTACAGTGCTGGGGGTGCAAAAAGGGCCCCTCCAACCAGCCCTCTCCCTCACCTCCGCGATGTCTGCCCCCCCTCAAGACAAAATCCTGTCGGTGCCCATGGTGGGGCCACTGATGACCAGAAATGAAGGATTGCGGCGCCAGCAAAAAGAGGCAGGCTGCTCTTCGTTGCTAGGCAACGCGTGTGCACAGCGACTTTCCCGGCACTAACGAAGACGTTCCTTTGCCTTTTTTCCTATTGCTTCTCGTCTTATATGCTTGAGAATTTCTACGTTGATTGGACGACAACTCCCGCATGACATGTCCCGTTCGTTCCTGTCCCGTATAACGTCACTCAAGCACATATAACGTGACTGTAGCGCGAAAGTTGAATGATATTTAACGTTTTCTGCGTTTTTCCAGTTAAAAATAACGTTTAACTTCTGACGAGGCTGGATGGGATCTGAGTGAAGTACTAGAGTCTATGTCTTTCAACATAGAACAATGGTGTGTTTTGCCTTTATAGCTCCTTTAACGCGCTGCTTACGTCCGTATGTGAGCTGGTGCGTTCTTTTCATGGGCAGTAACGTTCGTGGAGCAAGGCAAGCAGGTGATTCAGATCCAGCGTGCCCGAAGGTCCCAGCAGGAAGTGGTGCCCGGATCGGAACGCTGCGAGATCGACATCGTCGGTGAGCCTGCACTGCCCGTCTCTCTGTTCCAGCATTTATTACGCCCTTCAGTGCTCGAGCTGCTTCACTCGGCAAGCCGGTAGAACACTTTTGCATCAGGATCGCTTTGTATAAGTGGACATTCGATAGCTCCTTCAGAGCGAGAGCACTACATGTGCCTTACTTGAAGGGAAAAACGAGATTCCTCGGTATCCGTGGCCTCAGAAATGAAGGATTGCGGCGCCAGCAAAAAGAGGCCGGCTGCTCTTCGTTGCTAGGCAACGCGTGTGCACAGCGACTTTCCCGGCACTAACGAAGACGTTCCTTTGCCTTTTTTCCTATTGCTTCTCGTCTTATATGCTTGAGAATTTCTACGTTGATTGGACGAGAACTCCCGCATGACATGCCACAGTGACCTACAGTTGGCTGAGGCGTTGTCCTGCTGAGCCCAAGGATGCGGGTTCGAACCTGGCAGAGGGAAAAGCGAGAACACCCCAGTGTACAGATTTCCGCTCACGTTGTAGTTGAGATATCCAAGTTCTCAAAAATAATGCGGAGCACTCCGCTACGGTGCGCCTTATCACAGATCTTGCTTGAGCGCACAAATTGATTTTTTGTAGCAAACCCGCCTGTCCGTCTGTATAACACTTGATATTCCACATTCTCGACGCATACCAAAATGTCATTACAGAGAGCCCCGGGGCCTTCATACTTTTTTCACAATTCTTATACTACCCCTGACAAGCTATCTTGTTTGAACTACATAAGTGTGAAACAGTGAAGCTCCATAGGTATTCACAGGGTCATGTGGAGGTATTGATTAAATGCCCTTGGACTACTGTTATACTAGTAGCAATGCCATTAAAGTCGTCTCCCTCTTTATATATATACAGGGTGTCCCAGCTCTCATGCACCAAGAGTTTAAAAAAGAGCAATGGAGTTACTCGAAGAAAACTTAGTGCATAATGTTTCCGGTACAGTGGAGTACCGACCAGTAATATGTTTTTCGTTATAATATTTCACTAGGTAGCTGTAATTAATGATCCAACTCGAGAAATACTTTCGCAATCATAAAGTGTCAGTGAGGCACTTGTAGGCACCCACGACGGGCGTCTAACTGCGGCATTTTACGCCACGAACTAACAGGGTACTCATTTATTCGGACAGGTAAAGAAACCGCGCGAAATATGAAAAATACCACGTGACGGCGCTCCCACCACCATCACAAATAAGCGCTCCCAAAAAAGCTAAGTGAAAGCAACTGCTTTGCTTGTCACATGCACGATGAATCACCCTGATAATGATATGGAAGGTGCAACAGCAGAAAGTATCGTGGGGCGCTTGTGGAAGATAAGGCAGAAACGCGGTCGCGATTTCTTCTTTTTTTCTTCTTCTTCTTTTTATTTTATTCTGGCTAACTGAAAGGGAGCATTTTGGAGGGCGTTGGTTTATGATGCTGGTGGAAGCGCTGTGATGTGGCATTTTTCATATTTTACGGGGTTTTCACTACAAATCAGAACTACGCAATTACTACGTCGCTGAAAATACCGCTGTTATACGCCCCTCGTGGGCACATGCAAGCGCCACTTTGACACTTTAATGATTGGAAACAGACTTCATGAGTTGGCTAATTATTACAATTACCTAAACAAATCTCGTTAACGAAAAATCAGTGGCCGCTACCACACCCTAGTGGATGCATTATGCACTGCTTTCTTCGAGTAACTCCACTGCTCTTCAGGCTCTTGATTAAAGTCTTGGGGCATGATACATCAGTCTCTTTTCATTAAACGTGCTTTCTGCTACCCTTAAAAAATAGTTCCACAAGTTACCCGTACAAAAAAGATTCTCTGGGTGCTTTCGCAACTTTTAAAATTTCCGGTATTCGTGTAATAAACTTCATACATCGATGGAGCTCCTCTGGATCCCCTATTTGACTGACACATGAGGTCGCGGGTTCGATTCCCGGCCGCGGCGGCCGCTTTTCTGATGGAGGCGAAAAGCAAAAACGCCCGTGTGTTCGAGATTTCGGCGCACGTTAAAGATCCCCAGGTGGTCAAAATTAATCCGGAGCCCTCCACTACGGCGCGCCTCATCGCCTGCGTTGCGTCGGCGCGTTAAACCCTATAATCAATCTATTTGACTGACACATCGTTGTGTTTCCACTTTCTCGGCTTCTGTGGCGCAAATTGGTGAGGAGGAGGAGAAAAAATGTCATTGATTGCAAAAGTAGATAGTCTTCCCGAGTGTGAGGAGCTCTCATTTCAGAGCCACTGCAGCTTTGGCTGTCGCCCAGGCCCTCTCGACCGGAGCTGGACAGCCCGGCTTCCCACTGCTCGGTCGTTGGTTTGTCGTTCACGGGCACTGTCTTAGTTTCGGGAAAGGCCCATGGGACGTCGTAAGGAGTAGTCTTTTCTCGCACGCATAGTTGGAATTGATTTGAAGGGCAAACTGCGGGGTATATCGAGTGCAGGAGGCTGAGATGTCGGTACGTGTTTGTTTGCAGTAGGCGCCATTCTGCTGTCCCCTCTTAGGTTAGGTGTTTGTGCGGCGGGGGAAGGGAGCGGCGACTTAAATGCTGGTGTTGCAGGGTGTCATGGTGTGTGAGAGGGATTGGCGCGGGAGCTGTGGACTGGTCACCCTGTGCTGGCGGGGTCCGGATAATCATAGCTCGGGCATGCGCTCGTTCGTTCCCATCAAGAGCGCTGTGTCCTGCTGTCCAGATTACTGACGTTGTGGAGAGTTGACTAGGCGAATGTTCGGTCAGTACTTGATGAGCGATTTTATATGTTAGGCCTTTCCTGTAGCTGCGACAGGATGCTTGTGAGTCGGAACTACTGTTAAGTTTTTTTGGCTCGCAGGTTTGACGTGATGGCTAGCACAATTGCTGTTTCCTCTGCTTCTAAAGGGCGTGGTGTGTCGCGGTTGTTGGTTCTTGTATGTCCTCGTCACTAACGCTGATGACCATAGCTTGCCTCCATTGGTAGCTCTGGCTGCGTCGGTGTACCGCAAGTCTGTGGATGTTTGCAATCTGCCCTCTTTCTTTCTTGTCGTCGTTCTCTCCTGTCACATCTACTTTGTGTTTATATCCACTCGACGACATTCCTCACTCTTTCAGTACTGCAAGAGTGGAAGGTGCGAGAACAGGCAGTGTCCGTGCTGCGAGTGGGCAACGGAGAGTGAGTGCCTCGGGCCGTCAGCGGAGAGTTTCGGCATAGCGCCTAGGGTATGCTCCGCACCGACTGCGCATGCGCGTGGGGGTTAGTGGAGAAGGGCCGGCCCTCTCTGGAACCAATGCGAGGGCTCGGCGAGGTGGGCGCCTGTCCCTGCGGAACAAATGCGCGCATGCGCAGTCGGGACTCTGTACCCGCCGACACTACCGTGGCGTGCACTAGCCGTTATGCTAAAACGTTGTTGTGCCCGCGCCACCGGCCGCGCCATCGCCCATTCGCGTGTGCCCTATGTGCCAGCCGACCGAGGGTAAAGCGCTGACGACAGTACGTGTAACGGACGTAGATATACTATCACTAAAATTATTGTTTCAGTAGGGATAGGTTAACCATTCACTGTTTATCAAACGCAGAAACGCATCAGCCAAACGGGCCGATGCATCAATGAGCGGCTGAGGGAGCATCGCTCCTTAATTAGTTCTCAAGGAGCCGACACTGTCGACAGTGCAAGTACGAACCATAATTTGTCTGTGTGACGATTCTTGGGCAAGCAAGGACCAAAAATGAGACGGAAATACTTGAAGCGTTCTTTATCAGACAACAGCAGGAAGGCAACTGCATTAGTGCACCATGTATTTCTTCTGCTCCTAACGGCACCTAGCGAGCATGTAAGCGGGGCACTCTAACAGTACGTGTTCCATGGTTTCGGGCGATCCGCAGATATCACAGTAAGGATTCAAGGTGGCGCCAAGTCGAAACAGGTAAGTTTTCGTAAGCGCTGCATTCAGGCGTAATCGGTGGTACAACGTTTCCAGTCGGCGCGGAAGTCGCTCTGGCAGCTTAATCCTGAGCTCGGGGTCTATGTAGTGCAGAACGGATAATGTAAGAGACCAGAGACGGTTCCGCTCCATTAAAAAAAGTGCCTTCGTCATAGCTGAGGCATCTCCCCTGCCCATTCCCTCGCCGAGTAGCATGTCGGTGATACGATTCCGGCAAACCTTCCGGCTTTCTTCTCTAATAAAGAGCTTTCTCTCTCTCTCACCATCTATTTCCTTCAGCGATAAACAAATCGGGTTCCTACATAAATGAGCGCTGATTGTACGAAAGCACAAGAAGTTAAGTAAAACTAGCATTTTTTTATTACCGAATCAGTCATACATGTTGGCGCATGCGTTGGCCTTGTTGTTCACATTGTGTATCGGTATCTTCTATTAAATTTTTGTTGGTAGTCAAGCGTTGTGTTGTCTCGTCTCTCCTTCTGTGTTATGTCCTTTTTGCGCTGGTTTCCCATCCGTTAATTTTCTCAAAGCTAGAATTTTTACAGTAGTTGTTAATGCGGCAAAAATTATGCTTAACCGTCTAACGACGAGGGTGGTTTAACGCAAAGCTTTCTCGTTACGTATTTTTGGGTTGTCCTAGTTTGGACTGAGTTTCGAGCATGTCGAAGTGGAGCAGTCGGATAGACGCCGACTTCATGACGCCCAGAGGGACCCAGGTTCGATTCCGGCCGCTGGAGCGTTTTTTGCTTTTGCACGCACGATCATTCGTCATCATCGTCAGGGAAAGCTGACTTTCCTAAAGGACGTCATCGCGTTATGGACGCCCTCAGAGAGAAAACGAAAGCTTTGCCTTAATAATTATGAAGTAACATTGCAACGTGTACTCCGAAAGCGTCCAACGATCACCAAAACGGTTTTAGTTCGCAACCGGTGGAGATTATAATGGAAACTATAAATTGACCGCAAAGTAAAGCCGCCATACCAGTTTTGGTTTCACGTTGCCGTAAATTCACTGGGCTAATGCGCAAAATGCCGCACAGCGTTTCCGTTGTCGAACAAACGCCACGCAGGTGACGACATGGGTGCTGCCTTGGAGACGTCCGTCAAGAATCCGCAGAGCCTTTTGCGGATGCCTACTGGCTGCGGTGAGCAGACCATGATCGCCCTGGCTCCCACCCTGTACGCTTACGAGTACCTCAAGACCACCGACCGCATCTCGCCGCAGGACGAGAACAGTGCACTGGACTTCATTAGGAGCGGTACGTCAGCACGGCGCAAGCATTGTTTTTCCTTCATCAGCCGCCTTAGTTCTGCTGTGCTACCGCAAGCTCAGTTGTTCAGTGTAGTCATCTGTCTTTCTGTTCATCGCGTTCCAAGCGTCTTGAACTGTAGTCATGTTTGACCAACTATGATGGTGAGCTATAGCCCATCATCAGCTTAACCTTGTTTACTGGTTGATTGGGAGAACTGGGGCTCCTGGTGGATGAAGCACAACTTGGTTCCACCTGATAATTAAGAGGGAAAAACGCGATTCAGGAGCGGCATTCCACGGCGCGTTCGGTCGTCTTGTTGAATCAGTCGGCATACGCTATTCCAAAGAATCTATTTATAAAACTTATTTTTCTTTATTTACGCAAACTTCCGCAGCTTTTTGTAGAGCGTAAACTGAGCGTAAATTGAGCGTAAACTGAACTCTGAACTGCCTAGCATTTTGTGCGAACAGGTTTTTATAGTGCCATAACAAAAAGGCTGCCAAGTGACTGCCGTTATTACCAATAATTTTTCATTACCATTGAACCAACAGGATATCAACGCATCCTAACCTATCGGAAAATGGACGGATCCTTTGCAGTGTGGACCAACCATCCTTCCAGTCTGTGGTGAGTTCTATAGTTAATTACTTCTGAAATCGTTTCAGATCGGAGTTGGTGAGGCGCTGTTTGGGATAGAGACAGAGATTCGCGAATACCACACTCCTTGCCAGTTTTTGCGGAACACGAAACTTTCCCGTCACCCTATGGGGACGTTGTTTGTGCTGTTTGAAGCACAAACTGCTAAGGCTGTCCCGAGCTGTATAAATGAATGGGTACACGTGAGCAGACATGCCCACCAAGTTGGATGTGCCGTCGCCAAGAGTTGAGGCAGGAATAGGTGCGGTCCTTGCGCATCTACGAGGCGTGTACTTTTGAAACGCGGTCATGTGCCGCACCTTCCTCTTTTTGCGTGGTTTCTGTGACGTGGGATCAGGTACGTAATCCCTTACCGGTTGATTGGGTAATGTCATGTGAATTGGTACAACAATGGCGATTTCAGTGGGTGGGTTATTATAGCGTTAGCACTAGAAGGGTCACGTCTGCCAAAGGTGGTCGGCGTTGTTCCGCGAACACTAGAGGGACAGGGAGCTCGTAGCAGGAGAGTGGATAGGGGAAGCGCAGTGCGACTGCGATGCAGGCGAGGGTTCATCCACACGCGAGAAGAGTGACGTCAGGAGGATGCGCTGGTTGCAGCGCACCGCCTCCGCTTGAGCTTCTGTTGTGGGGCACGGTAAAGGGACTCTAAAACACCTCCGATATACGTTTTCACTCTTTGCTTCGCGTCAGGAAGCACTGCGAAAGCTACAGCTTTCTCCAGCACGGAGAGGCCCTGCGTGATTTCCTCGTCACAGCAGATAATCCTTGCCTTTCTGCTGTGCTTTCTTTTGTAGCTTTCCTTTTAAAGTGGCTATCGAATGCGTACATTGCTGAAACTGAGGAAAACGCGGCTAGTAGCCGCTACACCGCTGTAGTGACGTAGTTCCAGCGGTCGAGAAGCGCCAAGACCGGGGTAAGGGAAGCATTTTTCGAGCAAGTTTCTACGTTATCTGATGGGCACAGACTAGCAATTTTTGTTGAAGTTCTTTGCGGCCCCCCTAATATAGGTACTGATGTGTTGGTTGACTGCGTTCTGCAAGAATTAAGATTTTGAGAAAAGCTCAAAAACGTTTTGGAGGGTCTCTTTAAAGGGACATTAAAGATATTTGTTAAGATTCAAAAAATAGAGCGCGACTTGGACAACGACGGTAAAGAAGGACGACGGGACAAGCGCTCACTTCCAACTAACATTTATTGAGGCATCGTCTTATATTTATACATGAATCGTCAGGAGCATGCGCATGCGCACGCGCACTTCAGTAAACTACATGGAACGCATCAACCAGAGAACATGATCAAATTGACGTTTTCAAAACTTCGAACTCGCTGGCACGCAAGAACACAGAAGTATGGCTGACGCACTTGTCACCTTTCTGCTTAATATAAAACGCTTCCAAGAGCTCCCTCACCGCTGTATTATAACTCCTGCCGAGAATTCTAATCTACTCAAGGAAGGTCTCCATTTTTCCAAAGGACTGACAGGCCTGCAATCTTGGCAATGCGCGGATAAATGTGCGCGCGTATCATTGTTAAGAGAAGAACTATGCTCGCGTGCCCGGTCATTCACACAGCTGCCCGTCTGGTCGATGTAGGCCTCCCCGCATGAAAGCGGTATCTCGTAAACTATTCCACGTCACAGGGCACAAAGCTTGGCATGCTTCTTTTCGCACTTCTTCGGTTTGGGCATGCCAGAAATTGGCGCACAGACGAGGCCAAGATTTGTTGATTGATTGTAGGGTTTAACGCGCCGACGCAACGTAAGCGATGAGGCGCGCCGTAGTGGAGGGCTCCGGATTAATTTTGACCACCTGGGGATCTTTAACGTGCGCCGAAATCTCGTACACACGGGCGTTTTTGCTTTTCGCCTCCATCAGAAACCAAGATTTGTTAACATCGTGAGATTGCTTGTGCAGATTAAGGCGCGTGGCTAATTTCCGACGGATACAAACGAACGTATTAGATCAATTCAACACCATATTATTGACGCGATGCCAGAAGGATGAGCCGTCAGCACCCCGTTTAAATCGGACCAAAAAATGTGCGCAGTCAAGAATTGACGCGCTATGCACGGTCTAATCAAGGCACTGTCACTGCCTAATCAAGGCAGTATTAGGCGCAGGTGGTGCCTTCTTGATTTGTATCTCCACAGTCACGTGGAATAACATGTGGCCAAATGTACTTGGTGAGGTGGCGATGCTACATTAACCAACATAAAATAACGGCACACTGAGTGGCGTCGGTGGCACTTGTGGTGTTACTAAAAAATTTTTGATTCATGGATGAAGATGGTGTCGAGCTGAAATCGTGCGCTTTTGATACCTTGAGTTGCTGCGTTAGCCCATGCTAGTCAATGCATTACGATCGAAATCAACTGGAAAACACAAACGCCTTGCATCTTTCAGTGCCCTTTCAGTGCCCCTTCAGTCCACAATACGCACGTTGCATGTTGCAATACATACGTTGCACGTTGCATATCCTAGCAGAAGGCTTGTAAAGCCCAGTGTATCCTACACCTTTAAAGGCATTTGTGGAGAAGCGTTATGGTGGTCACTTAATCGAAAATGTGCATGTTTTAATGTTACGTGTTTTATGCAGGCTCACGGCCTTCGTTGTGCGAAGCTTATGCGAAGCGCGCAAGTCCGTGAACATCGACGAAGGTGTCCTCACCAGCGGCCTCGAGTACATCCTGAAACAACAGCAGCCGGATGGCAGGTTCAACGACATTTACCGACTGATCCACGCAGACCTCCTGGTACGTGTTCAGTTGGTGCATTGAAGCACGCCGAGACATCCTATCCCTATGCGCGTGTCTGCCCGTGAAGGTGTGGTCACGGTTATCGACCTGGACGCAGTGTTGATTTACCTTTCCGATGCTTTCCATCTGAAGGGACAAGTGAGCCCGACAAGCAAAACATTCTGACTCTTGCGTCTAGGCTCCCGGTAAAAAGACGAACTGAAAAAAAAACAGGGCCGTGAGAAGCAAGCTTAAAGGCGTATTTTCCTTCTGGATGCGCGATAATTTTAAGGGAAAGCTAAATACGTGCCAACGGGGCTTTCCGGCAACACGTCGCTGCATTAGGACGCCTCTCCTTAGTTTATCGCTTCATGTGGGCGTTTGTCAGCTTTCAGGCACAGCACTCTAGATGGCACTTCCGAATACAAAGTGCTGTGAGTCAGCATGCACCGTCCTTGTCTGCATAAAGTCGAAAATGCGAGACAAGACAGTCATTTGCACCAAAATTACGCTTCGGCGTCGTTAATGTGTGTTTAATAGCGCATTTTCGATGTCGGAGCTTGCGACAGCATTTTCCCTTAAATGGTTATGCACTGAAAAAAAAACAACTTCATTTTACAAATAAAAATAACATTGGTTTCAGTAAGCTCACGCACACGTAAGTGGCCGTCAAAATATTTGTTACTGCTGCTTTGTGGGTAACTAAGACATTAATTATGTTTTTTCAGCACCAGGCTCCTCCTGCAGCGACACACTCTTCCTTCAGGTTGCTGTCACAAGCCCACTTAGACCGCCAAATCAAGGGTGAATCAGTGCATACGGCTGTATTTCAGAACAGCGCCCGGACGCTTTTGAAACAGCAGCGCAAGTTCGCTCCTAAAGCGTACACGGCTGTGTTTTTAAGTTAGAGTTCGGAAAGTTTCGGGGCTTTCTAGTTTCGGAGGGGCTTTGGCGGCTATGGTCACTACTGCGCGCTGTCTTTGTAGGCGTAGCTTATGCCGTGGGACGCAATGACTTGGTTAACGCTGTGTTGTGTTTTCGAAGAACGTCCCGTACTCCTTTGATGTGTATATTGCATGCTACTTTCCCGCTGGTAGCTAATTTTCGAAGGGCGCAGGCTGCTTTTGTTGACCGAAATGTGCATTTATACTGTCGTAAACTCGTATGTTCTGTGCCAAGTGAACCAAAAGTTGAGCACTTCCCGACTGCTTGGCGTAGATACTGCAGGCGCGTTCACTTTTTCTTCTACTATGGAACTTCGTGTTCCCCCGCACTGCTGCAGCGCGCAATCGTCATTGGTTACCGCGGTATTCGCAGGGAGGAGTGAATGGACCTGTCCCACTGACAGCGTACGTATTGCTCACTCTTCAAGAGTGCGCCAAGGATGGACTTCAGGTGAGTCGCACTTCCACTTTTCGATATCTTCATTTCATTGCGCAGAGTTATACGGCGCACGTTGACACATATTTCGAAGCGCTGCGGTAATTTTCGCGCTGTCCTGTAACCAGAGGGAATGATAAAATAGGACAGGACGACACAACGTAGAGATATCGTGTAGAGAGCCTCCGTAACGTTGGTCACGTTGCCACGAAAAACCTAGTAGCGCGGAGAGCCAACTGCCGCTACCTCAACTGGTCTTGTGACTTCCGCAACCGCTTGTTAGCGATTAAAATCGAGTCTGCGTCGAGTGCAGCCGGCCAAGGGGACGGAATTGAAATGAAGACGACGAAAGGGCGATACTGGCGGACAAGTAACGGAGCGTCAGGCAGCCAATTCCGCTGCTAAAGTTATCAATCGTGACCGCGGAGGAGGCGGTTACAGCGCCAACCGCTGGATTTGTACGAGGGACGTGCGAGAAACGTTGGGCTGTGCAGCCGGATGGAGGCGTGTACTCTCGCCGAAGATCCAGTTCACGAGACGCTCACGAATTCTAAAGTGGCCAGTGGGATAAAATACACTTTTGTCCAAGTTAAAAAAAAAGGACTAGCCTTTGGTAACTCACTCACCTTCATTCTAGACCCAAAAAACGTTTTTGAGCCCGAAGAACCCACACTATATTTTAAAGACATGAGATTTCGCGCTATGGGCAGGAGTGACGCAGCAGAGGCCAGTAATTAAAACAGTGCGTTAACTGCACGCTAGAATTCAAGGGATACGTTCACACGGCACTACAACTTCCCAGTCCTGTCCTTGGCGGTGGGCTTGGTAGGAACTCGCCAATCGCACAAACAGGATTCTGTGGCGTCGTTGAGACTTTGCCAGAAGGTGGCTGTAGTATTTACACAGCTCCATTATCTCCGTTATTTGTTGGAAGTTTGCGACAAAACTGGCAATACTTCGATCGGGACAGAGCAGACGTATTACTGCATCAAAATTTTATTTTGTCTTGATGGCCCCCTTTAAGATTCACCAGTGGATCTCCAAATACTTTTTATTCAAAGCTGGAGCTGTTATTGCGACTGCCATTTTAACCGAGCCTTTACTGCAGCGAAAATATTGTAGCATACACAGCCTGCTGGGGTTTATAGCTCAGCCCAGCTTCTCGGTGAGCCATGCAACGGACGGAGATGCAAAAGTTGCGTGACTTGTCGTTTCTTAGCGCTCCGTTAGAGCAGCTTAAGTTGGCCACCGACGAAATGCAACTGAAACATTGCTCCCATCCTCCCGCGCATGGCGAATCCAGTCGGCCGGTCTGAAGACGTCCTCCGCAAAGGCGACGGCCTTCATCGAAAAGGAGCTCAAGCCTGACGACTCTCCCTACGTGCTCTCGCTGGCCACTTACGCGCTCGTCCTGACGGGCAGCGACCCGGCTAGGCAGGCTGCCTTGACCAGGCTCAAGTCGGTTCTGCAAGCGGACCAAGGTAACCGCGCTAACCTTTCCACCTTACCTTTCTTTCCGCCTTTCCCATCTTTCCACCTTACCTTCATGCCTTCCAAAAACATTCAAAAGCTAAAGGCACAGCAGCCCACACTAAAAATGACACTTCACTCGGCAAGGAATATGTGCGCTTCTTATTTCATCCGGTGCCGCCCTTTTTACAGCGAAGCTGTATGTGGTCAGGTGGCTGGAAATTTTTTCGAAGCGTTGTGGTTCGTAGACAGTCGGCAGAAATCCACGTGCGGCAGAGTCAACTTTCTCGAGAACGCTCTATACCTCTTATTGTAATGTAGATATCCTAATAAAAAATTTAAACCTTTGCACTCAATGCGAAAACTTTCGGAAGAGCAGAACAGTGATTCGCCATAATGGGATGCAGCGCCGTTATCCGCTCACTGCTGCCACCGAATGCATTTCAAATTTCCAGCCTTCGCAGTGCTCGCGCGCCTCCTGTCTAAAACTGCGCCAGCGGGAGTTCTGTTCCTTTTGTGCTTGCTTTAATTTCGTATGCTGGAGCGGTTTTGCGGCATTTCGAACGCGTAATTTGTTCCTTGCGCGGCTGGAGCCTTTCTGCGGCATTTCGAAGGTGCCATTTATTTCCTGCGCGGCCGCTTTTTAAGTGCGACCCCAAAACATCCACCGCCGGCGTCGGCGGCGTTGGCGTCCGCAGTGCTCCTCTATATTTAAAAAAGAAACAGCATCCGGCGCCAGGTTTCGATCCGAGGACTTTGCGGCCGCAGCGCGACGCTCTACCGACCAAGCCACGGACGCGACGGTGATATCAGTGTTAGACGCGCCTTATATCTTTAACGCATTCAAACTACCTCGTCAGCGGCGTGCGTTGGCGACTCAGCGGCGTTATAGCGGCTTGATAACTGCGTGGTGTACACGTGATACTACAAACCCGATGGAAGAGATGGAAGAGAAGGCGGCGAGGCGGTGGGCTGCGGGGGCCGAGCGCAAGCGCCGCAAGCGGGCCGACAACCGTGCATTCGCACTTTCACATTCTCCCCCTCGGGGAAATGCGGGGGAATTTTTTGCAACACAGCTGATTGCGGCTGCAGCAGAGAAACAAAGGTTGCAGTGCTGAAGCAGCGGCGATTGCGGGATGCTGGGCGATCCAATCTTGGCGCAAGGGAACATTTGTTAACGTGGCGTCGTAATTCCTTATTTCGCTTACTATCGTAAAACGCTTTTTTCGCTTACCCAACGAGCATTCCTAACCAAAAGTACACGGGGGCTGCCGGTTATATGCACAGATTTTGCCTGAAATGTACCTGCAGTTTTCTTTGCGCTAAACAACGGGGAGATGTATGACAAGCGCCAGCGGGTCACGAGGTTCGAAAGGTTATGACTATTTAAACCGCGTGGTTTTCGGAGCCTCAGCGTGACCCCTGACGACGGTATACAGGAGGCTCTACTTGGGTCCGTTATCTCGCTGCGCCGCCTGATTCCGGCAGTCGCGTCAACCGTTAGCGAGCTACGACGACTTAAAAATGTCTCCGTATCTGCTCGCTATGGTGCAAATGTCCCTGCAGCCACTGTCCCTGCCTCCCACGCTGTTGCTCTCCTGTCTCGGGCTTGCCATGCTAAATACAACAGAAAGTAGCTGCTAATGTTTTCTTTTTGATGAGAACAGTTAAACTGCCCTCAGATCAAGTCCCTACCAAGGTGCCTGCACAAAAATAATATTAGTTTCTGTCTATGCACACTGTACTTCGGGCACACACATATAACATGACGAATGTCTCCTCGCGAGCCACATGGGGAACAAAAAGGTGAAGATGCCTGCTGTATTTTGTAGAGGTAATGTCTAGTGTAGGCCACATTCAAGCGCAACCTATGCAGAATGGCTTCCTCGCGCTTGCTGAGCCCAATGGCATTCTGAAGGTGCACTTAGGATCAATCGCGTGAAAAGGTGCGTACTGCTGCCTTGCGCCAGTCCAGTTCTAGATTGCGCTTTCCATATCGGCGCTTTCTAGATCTGCGCTACGTCAGTCTAGATCAGCGCTTTCCATGCGGTTGATGAGACGAGTATTGCCGCATCCTTTCTCGTGAAGAAATCGGCAGAGCTTGAGTGCAGAGACTGTGGGCAAATGAGGCGACTTCGTCAGCTGCATCGTTGCCGGCAACTCTGCACTGGGCAGGAAGCCACTGCTGTGCCCCCTTTGAATGGCTTGTAAGTGCGAACGATTGATTTCCCAGGCCAGCTCTTCTTTTGGAAGCGATTTTAAGCTCTCGAGCGCTGATTCGGAGTCTGTAAAAGAGCCCATTGATTGGCCGGATGCTTAGAATATATTAAAAAGCAGCGCTAAGTCCAGCCAGCTCAGTAGCTGTCGTAGAGGACTTGTGGCTACGTAGGGCCCAGATAGTAGTGATTGACAAAGGAATCTCGATCCATATCGCCGACGATGTAGCCGTCACTGAGACATCAGTTTGCGCGTGAGTGTGCCCTCTGAATATGTTGTTAATCTGCTTCAAGGCAGACAACTTTACAGCTGGGGCTGGTACATCCGCCCTCCGCTTAAATCCGGGTACCGTGGTGGCAATTTTCATTGGAGGAGACAGCCACGGAGGATGAGGAGAAGAGGCTGATGGCTAGTACTGCGAAGGCAGATCGTGCTGCACTTCGGAGACCCAGGCGGCAGCAAGAAGATGCCCATTATTCCTCGCCACAACGCGCAGCCGCGTCCGAAGTTGTGCCATTGCTTGCAAAGCAGTGGGCGGAAGCCGCTTGCTCTCGATCATGGTTCCCACTGTGGAGGTAGTCTTCGGGACACCAAGAAATATCGCCAGTATTCGGGCCTGCAACCCCTCTAGTATTTTAAAATTCCCTTTGGAGAGAGAAGTCAGGGCAGGGAGGATACAACGAAGTAAGCCTTCGCAGAGCGCGTCGCACAGCCTTAAAAGAAAGCTGACGCTACATCCATCAGTGCTGTTGGAAACCATGGCGAAAATGTGCGCGAATGACGTTAGCTTCTTTTTTAGGCTTTTTATGTACGGCGTCTATGTCAGATTGCGGTCGCAAGGTAACACCCAAAACCCTGTGACGGGTGACATAAGGTATAGGTATGCCCGCAGCGGTTAACCGGTTTTTTGAGACGTCCCACTTTGTGAAGGCGATTGCGGCACACCTGTCCGGTGATATATCAAGGCCACGTGTCGCGAGAAATTTTTTCAATCGCGGTAACTGCACGCTGGAGCCTGGACTGGAGCGCACGTCTGTTGCGGCCTGAGCACCATTGAGATACAGATATCATCAGCGTACACGGAGATTTCAACTGATATCGGCCGACACCTCTCTAGTCCAATCATCGAAATATTAAACAGAGTCGGGCTCAACACCCCATCCTTAGGGACACCGCGGGTCACGTTATGGAGGGATGTCTCACCGTCTGCTACAGACATGTAGACATCAGAGAGGCAATCAGACATCCAGTCGTACATTCGTCCCGCGCTACCTACAGACCTCATTGCTGTCCGGACAGCTTCATAGAGAACATAGTCATATGCCAATTTGACATCAACGAAGACTACAATGGTAATGTGCCGTTGGATCTTTGCGTGCTTCAAATGTGTTGCAACCGCCCTGCAGGGCCGCCCTGAAGGGAGGAGCAGGAGGGTAGAGGGAAGATGGCGTGGTGCCCTACATACACAACATTTCGCATCGCCTGAAAAAGGTCGCTGCGGGCTATGGCGTCGACGTTATGTTTACGGCTCGGAACAAGCTTGGGAGGACCTGCGGAAGCGTTGCGAGGAGAATAGGTGGAGAGTGCAAAAATTCCGAAGAATGCGTCGTCAAGCATTGGGACCCGTATGCAGAGTGCAAGAAAGGTGTTGTGCACAACATTCCGTTGGACTGCTTGAATGTGAGACTGCGCGAATTCCACGAAAGAAACGCCGAACTCGAATCTTGCACTACGTTGCAAAGCGTGCAAAGGGTGCCAACCAGCTTGTGGGAGTGCGACAGCAGAATATGCGCACAAAAATGAGATGTGCAGACTCATCGTTGAAGCTTACAAAATACGGCAATCAGGAGACACGTGTGTCGCCCAGCCATCCATAGCACTATAGCAAAATGAAGTTAAATTTTTGGATGCAACAATCGAGGTTCATGCGGGATGGTAATGCATGATAACGAAAGTTATCTTCATGCTTTTCGCGCACGGGTTGTGAATGAACGATCGAGTACAAATGTGTGTGTGTGCCTTTTTATTGAATAAACAGTTGACAGAAAGCGCGCGTGTTGTCCACTTTTGTGTATCGTCTGTCCGCGCTTTAAACATGAATCAGATCCAACTAGCTCAACTTTCCGTTCTATTGCAACGGCAATGGCGCTGCCAATGCTGCTCTGTCCCTTGCGGAAGCCCGACACCTGCGACGGATATACGCTTCTGTCAGTCACATCCCAGTCCAAGCGGAGCAGTACCATCTTTTCCGTGAGCTTACCGATGCAGCTTAGAAGCTAAATAGGCCAATATGAATCTATATTCGAGGGGTCTTTGGCAGGTTTCAGAACTGGCACGATGCGAGCGCGCTTCCACCCATGCTCAAGACGGCATGTCTGCCAAGAGCGGTTGAATATTGACAAGAGCCACCGCTTCGCATTCGCGTCTAGATGGCATAAAACGGTATAAGTTATCCCATCAGGGCCCGGAGGAAAGGCCTTGCAACCGAACACAGAGCAGCTGCAAGTTCCGCCATAGAGAATAGTTTGTCCACGTAGGCTGTGTTCGGTGGTGGGTTCCTACGGAGTATTAATCGGGTGTCGAATGAATAATTCGACATCGTTCTTCCGATTTAAATGACTCGTTCCAGAATTATTTTAGTTTTTTGCCTGGCGGCTGAGGCGGGAGCAGACAGACAGGACCAGAGTTGGAAGGACTAGAGTTTTTAAAGCAAAGCTTTAAAATGCTCACTGATGCCCTTGAAGGTATCAGTGAGTACAGAGAGCATCAGTGAGTAGGCATCAGTGCAACTTTCTCTGACGATAATGCTGAATAATGACGGGTGAAGTGAAAGAAAGAAGCGATTCCCGTGGCCGGAATCGAACCTGGGTCCCTCGCGTTTTGATAAAGCCGGCATCTGTCCGGTTTCTCCATTTAGACATTGTCCAAACGAACGCCAAGCAGCAGGTACCGATTAACCCTAACGAGTTGCTGTGAGTATTCTAGAAAAGTGGTGCGCAACTCCAGGGTAGCACATGTTTGGGATTGGCCAACCAAAGAACGCATCGCGAGAAAGCTTCGCGTTCACCCGTCGTCGTCCTTATATGGAGGGGCGCATGATTTATTCTAGCGGACAAATATGGGGCGGTCTGTTCCCTTTGCGCAGAAGCCACTGTTTTGACAGCAGTCGGGAGTTAACCATGGTGTAATATTAGAGTCGTCTTAGCGGCTAATTTTCATATACTAATTGTTTCGGGATAGTTGGAATAAACCAAGAGATCAATCCGCTACTGTTGCCATATATACTCCCCCCTTACATGTATGAACAGCAGACGAGAATCCTGTAACGTTTACAACTTCGCTGTGAAGCACTTATGGCAAGTAAATGAAACTAGGCCAGCGATAGAGTCGTTTTAGTGGCCAATTTCAGTATTATTGTTTTCCGAGGTGCCTACGTCAGGTTTACACAGCAGTCGCGAGAGAGGAAAGTTTTTCCGTGTCGTCCCCGCGCTACAAGGCCGGTCGCCGACCACTGCTGGACGGCAGCTGTGTACAGCTTCGCTGTCAAATATTTATGCATGATTAACCTCGCACTGCCAATTCTGTTAGTAGAGGGCGCTATTGACGTCTCAAGAACGTTGTTAAACTATTCTACTTAACGATTTCGTAAACTATTTCGTTCTTTACTAGGTGTTTCTTCAACCCCCTGATATTTGTGCACGTTGAAAGTTCTTGCGGCGTTCTAATTTAGGGTAGTTTGTCGTATTTTTGTGCTGTAATATCTCTAAAACTATTTCTGATCAATTGTAATCCTGTGAAAATTGTTTTCTTACCTCTCTCTCCGTCATATGTTATGAATGCCTCCAGGTCTTTAGGGTATAATAAATGAAGTTAAATTAAAAAAAACATGTTCGTGCTGGTTAACAAAGTCAATGCTATGGCTGAAATGTTTGGCAGGCTGGAATAGGAGAACCACGCACTCCGTCCTTTCATTTGCCGCATCTTGATCTCGTGTTCCATGTGATATAATTTATATGAACAAAGCAACGCAATTATACTCCAGAATGTATAATTCCATTACACCAAGGCGCAAATCGCGTGCTGGCTCTCGTCATTGGGCTTCTTTGCCTCGTTGATAACTATTATTAGTGTTTGAAGAGCGTTATGATTAGGCAAACGCCTTGTAGGATTGTTTTTAAACAACAGCGTTATTATTCGGGAAACAACAGAATCGACAGCTGGGCTAGTTGGTATCCGTCCATCCTAAACAGCGCCTGACTACACCCCGACGAGCGCCGTCTTGTGTCCGCTTTTCCTCGTCGTCGGGTTGTCAAGCGCTGTTTAGGATGGATATTAGGGAAACGCCTTGTAGTTTTGTTTTTAAACGCAGAACCTGGCGTAGTTTTCTTTTAAAACCTGGGCTGTGAGAAGGCCATAATAAAGAGCTACAGAATAATGCTGACCCTCTGATAATATTTAAGGAGCTCCGAGGCCTTTTCGCTTCCCTCTCTATCAAAGAACGGCTCCTCGAAGCCGCGACCTCTTGCGCAGTAAGAAGCACCAGGCCCCGGTCACTGCGCCACTTCGGCGGATTTCCTGCAGTCTTATCGCGGATGCGCTTCTCGGCTAAGTTGGCGAAAGCGCACGCGCACCCAGCGGATTTCCGCCAGAGGCGTCCACAAGAGGGCGATGCTTGCGCATCAGCCCACTGCGCGGGCTCATTTCCCATTGGTTAGGAGGTGTTTCGTAGCGCGTGTGTCAAAGATAAAGGATGCCACACGGTGACCAACGCAGCACCTGTATGTATACAGGAAGGGTGCTATCGCCGTGGCCCTGGAAGAAATTCTGTTTCTGCGTTGTGGACTTGGTGCCGACATCCTCGCAAAGCTGACCGACGTATCCGGCCAAAAGAAGTGCTTTCGTGGTCGCACGTCATAAGAATATGCTTATGCATACTATGCGGCTTTCTTAAGAGTTGTTTATAGCTGAAGCAACATGGATGTCTTTATTGTTCTCCAAAGGTCGTCATCGTGACGCGTGGAAACCGGTCTTCGCCCAGCAATCAAGGCACCCCTCCCCCCATGCAAACGTTTCTCTCCCCGCAGACGGCCGGCACGTGCAGGCGAGGAACGAGCCCCTGTCGGTGCAGGCCACGTCGTACGCGCTGCTGGCGCTGCTCGAATCCGGCGACAACGACGTCACCGGCCTGGTGCGATGGCTCAACCTGCGCATGAACCCAAGTGGGTCCCTGCAGTCTAGCCAGGTGAGCATTCGTAGTTACTTTTTCTCCCAAGAACAGAGACATCAGGCGGCGCAGTGGGCAAAATGTAAAAACCAAGTTTGGTAAAAAAGCGGTTTGCATCTGGCGAACGCCCCACTTACCCGGTTGTTAGGCTTAAAGGAGCCATGAAGAGAAAACACAAGTTTGGTTCATTCGAAAGATTGCCTCGTTAGAACCATACTGACACCAATTTTAACACAAACTTCGCTCAAATAAGCTACATAATTAAGAAAAAAGGGAATGACCATGCGACCCACCAGCTCATTTCCCGCAACAGAACCTATGATGTCACACTAAAATGCTCTGCGATTGGCGGAGGCCGGCAAAAGCAAACGCAAGTTAGGTAGGGTGCACCAGTTTGCATAGTGAGCTATATGCCCGTTAAACATACTGCACATTCCTTTTATGACACTAAGAATGGTGGAGTAAACGGTTGAAGTTCCCAACAAAGACGCAAAC
Source organism: Haemaphysalis longicornis (assembly GCF_048455015.1). Classification (NCBI taxonomy): domain Eukaryota; kingdom Metazoa; phylum Arthropoda; class Arachnida; order Ixodida; family Ixodidae; genus Haemaphysalis; species Haemaphysalis longicornis. The sequence continues at coordinate 124,607,512 of NW_027526214.1, read as the reverse complement.
GTGTACGCCGATGCGTACGAAACTACCGCCGGCCGAGCTCAACATCTCGCCGTCGCGCAGACGAATTTTCTGGTTCGAGGCTCTTCGGGGCAAACGAACCGCTACAGCACGCACAGCCGCGACCTTGCTTGGTATCTTAATCCCTTGACAGGAGGTTGGCCGTCATATCGCCAACCAGCAAAGGTAAAAATAGAAACGAGGGGAGTAAGGAACAGCAAGCAGCGACGAGATAGTGCCAGTCGCCGCAGACGTTCCGGAATGGTGTTGGCTTGCTGCTGTCTTTACGAGTCGTTTCCATTTTACAACCGCTGAAAACTTCAGTTTGTTCGAGTGCTTTACAATGAAATTTCGTTGCTGCTTTATGAAATGCCCATGTAGTACGGGCAAATCGTCGAGGGAGTGCGACATCCCTGCCGGTGAAAAGATCTCCTTTCATGTGCTGCCCAACGACGAACCTCGGCGAAGCAAGTGGCTACGTTTTGTGAACTTTGCAAACGGAGGAGAAAGGGAGCTAAAGGAAGTACGAGTGTGCTCGTTTCACTTCCGACGAAGTGATTACGGCAGGGACCCCTACGCTAGCTCACTCCTGGGACATGGCGCCTCTCGTCGCCGACTTCGTCAAATCGCCGTCAAAGCGCTCTGAGCTTGCAAAAAAAAATACCGTACACACCCGCATTGACGCTCGTATCTTTCTGGTCGGAGCAGAGAGCTCGCGCGAACGGCTTTCCATACACGACACCCGCCAACTGGCATAAGTGATACTGCTACTGAAATTGAACTATTATTAAAGGGGCCCTGAAAGGCATTTTGAGCACACTAAATGAAGTAGCGCAATCGTTAGATTGGGTCGTCAAGGTCATCTGGGCCAAGTATTACTCTTTTACGCGCAGCGGAAAGCTCACACTTTCGTTGCAAAGTTTGTCGCTTTTTTCTCACCCTTTCCTTCGTGTTTTTGGACGCCGCCATCTTCACATGTCTACATCATCGATTCCCAGATGTTCGTCATGAGCTAGACATCCTGCTATTGGGCGGCTTTTTCACGCACTTCCGGCAAAGAGATGAGTCGTCTGCTCAGCGTCGGCTCGCCGGCTGATCTGCCAGCGGAGTGTCGGAGTGCTTGGGCATTTTACGACAAACAAAACAAGTGTAAACAAACGCTTAACCGTTCGTATTGAATGCAACAGTTACACGGCCATAACACGACATGGATATTCTCTTACCTGAGTACGTTCCGTAAAGAAAGCGTTGAAGCCCCGTGGCACTTCTTTCGTGCAATCGCAGAGAACGCCCTGAGCCGAATGCCCGGGTTTGACGGATACATTTTATTCCACTTCAAAACAATCCAGAGATGTGTTTCGAACGAACACAACGTCACAACATGCGTTGCAAGTCTGAACCGCGATTGACAGACGATAGGTTGCCTCCTCCTGCCCGTCGTAAATTCGGCACTCACCTCGCGCGCGGTTTGCGGGGACGAACAGCAAGTCACTTAACTCTGGCGCGCAAGCCGAGATGGCTTTTAGCCACACACACTGCACATTCCCCATGCGAGGTTGAGTCGTACGCCGCTCGAGAAAGATAATCCAAACCATGGGAAGCACTATCCACCCGCAGAAGCACAACGTCGCATTTCATCGCGAAACAAAGGCGTCCACAACACACACACCATCGCCTCCTGTAATGCCAAACGCATCTCGCACTTCCAAATGAGAGTGAGTAGTATGCCTGGAGTGCCCATATGCCGCGAGGTGGTGCCCCAAGCTGAACCGGAATCACGCAACCGTAACTGACTTCTAGAGCGGTTTGTGCCTTGTTGCCAGGGCAACCGATGTTTGATATTGTCAAAGAAATGGCGCTCGCTCCAGCGCTAAAAAGCTCAGAGCCGCGGCAGAGCATGTTTTGCCAACGTTGCCGCTCTCCACCACGCGTCGCCCCAAGCTGAACTGGCGTTTTGTGCACGGGTTCTGTATCGGTTTAAAATGTCTTTTTCACATGCCGCCGTCACGAATTACCGCCGCCACAAAATAAGACCCGGCACCAGCGGGGCCACATCTGATACGGCGCTTTTTGGATAAACAGTGCGCTGTGCATCCAAGGGAGCGAGAGCACGATCCCCCCGTGCGGCTGCGAGTTCGCCGCCGATAAGAAGTCACGTGCCGCCGATAGCAAAGTTCTGCAGCAACGTACACCGCGAAAGGGCAAGGCCAGGCCGCCGCACACATGCGGCCAGATTTTTCGTTCGCTTTTCCAGCCTTTAGCGTAGTGCGGGATTCATGGTGTCAACAAAGCTTGCCCGTAGCAGACGGCATGCAGTGTGAGCAGCGCAATAGCGGAAGTACGTCACCGCCGAGGAGCGCAGCATCATGGGAGGGAAGCCTCGCGCGCCGTCAACAGCGGAGAGTACGTTGAAACGAGGAGGAAACGCGGCTCGGCGATAATGCGCGGTTTTTGATTTACGATTTCTCAGCTAATACTCATCGCTTTAACAAAATTCTTGCAGGAGGATATTGCTAATACATTGCTTTATTTGGTTACATGTACATCCACGCATCGGCGGAAGGTATTTCAGGACCCCTTTAACCTAATAAAAATAAGGCATATACGTATTCGTCTGTATTCGTCTGTCGCGACGGGTCTGACGAGGCAGCGGTGACGACGGCTGGGCGTTCGTCTGTTGTAGGTATCGCGGAATGGTCGCTTTCCGGTCCATCCGTGTATCCCACAACTGCGGCCGCTCGTGCACTTAGAAGCATTGAGCGTTCAAGTGGTGTGAGGTTGTATAAGCAAGCCCGAGCTCCTTGGCGAGAGTTTTGTTGTCCGGATCAGGCGATTCCATGACTAGGGCTGCGGGTGCACTAGGTTTTACTAGTATTTTTAAAATGGCCGCCGTCTCGGTTTCGGCACGAGTTCAGGTTCCTGTTTGATTCCCGCGTGTGGGTGCTATATGGAGTCGACGTACTAAGTGTCTGTTTCATGGACCGGCTCGTATGACGCCGTTGTTCACGTCACGAACTGCGCAATGTAGCGGGAGATTTAAAATTTTGGCTTAAATTGCCTTATTTCTCAGTGAATAAAGCATCATTTTCTTCTGGTAAAGCGCTTGGGGTACTATGAAACATCGAATCTTTCGAATAAAATAAAATTTTGTTTTCTCTTCATGGCTCCTTTAAACAGCTAGCTTTAACGTGATACGTTTATAGGTGCCCCATTGCGGGACAAACCGCCGTCCTGGAGGTTGTCGTCAGGTACAGGAAAAGGCCGCGGATAAAAACATTATCTAAATTTACGTCTTTTTTCCTCCGAGAACTCACTGGGACCCCATTGCCAGCGGCGAAGCAGGAGTTGGCCTAGTGCGTGCACCGTTGATCTCATATCGTGACGTAAACGTGACGGCAAGTAGAAATGGTGCAGCCCGGTTGGGCACAACCCTCATTGTGGAAATACTGTGGCGTCCCCATTCTGCCCATCCCTCGGAATATTACGCGCCAAAGATGAAGAGACGGGTGCATGGGGTAGTGGTAGGGGTCCTTTGACAAGTATGGCTATGTTGCTGCCCTTAAAGCGAGTAAGCAGGCCTAAATGTCCCGGAGTGTTTTATTGGCTGTGCACATGTGTGGTGGGGAATCTACAAAAAAGCAGGAGATAATGGCGCAGCCAATGTAGCTTCTTAATTTGCTTAAGTGTCACAACATGAACAAAATGAAGGTGATTTGTTCCTTCCACTCCAAATGTAACACTCAACGTGGCAGTTAAAAGGAGATCAACAGCGTTCTCGGGGAACTTATACCTATTTTGCGCGTTAAAGGCTACAGCCTGGCGACACTTATCAACAACCTATTTACCCCTAAATTGTATCTGCGTCTCTTTTCTCACTTTCGTTCTTTTGCTTTTGGATCGAATCGCTTCGACGGACTTCTTTGCGGCCGCACCGTGTTTCCGTCTCTTTTTTTGCGTTTGCTTGTTTTCTTGGAAACAGGGCTCCGCGCGGCTGGTGTGCACATGTTCTACGCACGTACCACCACGTTCAAGTGTCACGCGGCGCGCAATTCTACAACATTTACGTTTCCCATTCGTCGTTTTGGGAATTTTGTGAAGCAGGCACATTAGCCTCTCAAAGACCCTCTCAAGACTCTTGCGAACGATGCTCTCACTCCTCACATAACGTACAAATGGATTCACCCTGGGAAGTCACTACCACCACGTTGTCCGCTGTTCAGCGACTTCTATCGCGGACCTAAATCATTTAATCTGGCACTGCACTGCATTCTCAGACCATCGATATAATATCGAAAATGCACTCCCAAATGGTTCTTCACCAGCTAATCCCCCATACCATGACCCCCAATTCCTTGCCGCGCTAGGCACTTTTTCCCTTGAGAGCGGTCTGGCTCGAGGAGTGTGAGCCGGGGCCTACAACCCACTCGGTTCCTCAAACTGGACAATTAGATCCTGTACGGCCCTTGAAGATTCAAGAAGTGTGAATCCTCCCTCCCTGCTATTCCCATTTCGACCCTCTGGACAACCGGCCGTCCCTTCCCAATAAAGGACTTTACTACTACTACTCAAACACCCCGATTCTTGCCCAATCCCCCAAATGGGTATGTGATACCCCACTACCCCCCCCCCCCAAAAAAAAAAAAGAACATCAAGGACAACTTTTGTTACACTGTAACCACCGTTGTGGGATGGCGCAGTGACTGCCCACTTGATCTCATCGGATTCCACGCGTGTTTTTTTTTTTTTTTAGTTTTACGCTTTGCAGAGGCGGCGATTTTCTTGAACGCAAAACAAGAACAACGACGACGACGACGGTTTTTCGCAGACTTGCGGATTTCTCCTCAATATTTGCGTGCCTTCATTACAAACCAGCTGGCGTAACAAGGCATGACAAGGCGTCAGGTAGTTTACCTCAGAGTGGGAACAGACGGCACAGTTATTTGAAGTACGAAGCGTTGCCGCAGACGAATGCTGTTAGCCCCTAAGTTTTCATAACTACACACCCGTTCTTCAAAACCATCAATGAATTTAAAATTTCACCGAAAACTAGGCGCCAATAATTTAGGATTACCAAAAAGAATTGTTATAGCAAAGCACTTCTGTTCGATGATTTCAATGTGGAGCTTCCCCATTTTGGAAAGGATGGGATAGGATGAAAAGAAATGGAAAAGCGGGGAGGTTAACCATGTCCGGTTTGCTGCCCTGCGCTGGGGGAGTGAGGTTTATGGGATGAAGTAGGGCGGAAGGCGAAGAGGCGAAGATAGGAACAGGAACGCGTGCACTCAGAGTCCTTTTCTTTGGCACCAAAGACTTTCGTGCAATTGTGCATTATTCAGAAAACGAAGGGGGTTTGTGAATTTGGCCGTCGGGACAGATTTCCAACAATAGTCTCTACCCTGAAGCGCCGATCGTCCAATCGGCTGAGTTCGGTGGCCAGCACGTTTCTTTCCAGTGGATATTGGGGCCCACGACAGAGGAGATGCCCATCGTTTCTTCAACCACACATAAAGCAAAGTGGCCTGCATGGATGCTCACAAATTGAATGCTTACAAACACAATCTGTCAGCTTTCTCCGCACGTTGACAGTGAAGGACCTGGGCTGGCATGAGGCATTAAATACAGGAATGCATATTTTTACACTCCCTTAAAGGAGGACAGTAATATCGGATTTTTATGTTCCTTGGAATGTACCATTTTGGGCTAGTAGTTGTCGCTAATGATAGGACAAGATAGAACTTGTAACTACCTGCAGTTTATATGCAAAAGGACAACTAGAAAAAGATAAGAAGAGAACTACGATACCTGCTGTCCTGCGTACAGTGTTTAAGATTTGCCACGCTACCAAATGGCGAACGGGCTCCGTCCCTCGCTCGGCACCGACCAAAAGGACAGGTGAAGGAAACATAGCCGAACACCTTAGGCGACGCAAGGGAAACAGACGGAAAGACACAAGTCAGTTCTGAGGTTATGACCATGTAGGAAGTGCCTAAAGTAACCACGTTGTGAAGGTATTGATTCAAGGGCTAGCAGTAATCTTTGTCGAATTAAAACTTCCCAGAGGGGAAAAATGTACCATTTCGTGTAGTAGTACTGCTGTCAGCGACATTTCTCCCGGAACCATCAGGTGATTTTGCACAGGAGCTCATACACAGGTGCCTCGTCGAGTGCAATGTCAGAACGTGAATAAGATTAGCGTACGTATCGCCAAAAGCTGCAGTATGGTGAGGGGAAGACCTGCTCCTCCTTGACGAAACTTGCGGAGCTGCCTTCGAGTCGGTAAAGATGCCCCACTGATGCGGCTGGTGGCGTAGGAAGTAAACAATTGCTTCTTTGAGGGCATAGAGCTCAGCCGCTGTAGATGATGTTGGTCGCTCCAGACGGAATGAAAACATTTCACCCTTCCTTCACCACCTCGCTTGCATTGCTGGACATACTATAAAATGGAAATGGATACCTGGCCACTGTGGTATTATTGGAAATCAAAAAGCCGATGAAGCGGCCCGTATGGGCCTTAACCACCGGAAATACCGCAAAATGTACTTTACAAAAAACGAGGCTTCTACCATGGCCCATCGCTTTGCAGTAACTGATCGAAACCGGCTATGGTGCAACTAACCGAATAACGGAGTATTTTTGCACGTTATTGATCCTGAATTGACATCAAGTCCTCCAAGACAGTTCCCTCGTAGGCTGGAGACATTGTATCATCACCTACGACTGAACTCGGCCTACAACAACAGTTACCTTTTAAAGACGATAGTCTGTCTTGGGCTCCTTAAACCCAGAAATTTTGATCTGTCTGTATATCTGTATGTCTGTCCGTCTGTCTGTCTGTGACTCGATTCAGCCACCCGGCCAAAGCAAAACAATGCCTGCGCATTAGTCTTATATAGTCACAGCTAAATCTACCGTCTATGTCTAGTGTTCATACTTGTCAACATTGTTGAAGAAGAACAAGACATTACGCAAATATGAGACAGCAAATCAATACAGAAATTATATTTGCATTGTTCCTTTATAAAAAAAATCAAACATGCTTGCTTTTGCGAAATTAAATACTTCATCAACTGCAGAAAAATAATTCACTCCGCCGTCGCCTGCTGTCGCCCGCGCCACTATAGCTTCTTGCGCCATTTTAAGAAATCAACCGGCAACAGTTACGCAGGGTTCCACTAGATAGGTTCCACGTTCTGCTTGCAACGCACGTGGAGTAGGGAAACGCGGTTCTATAAACGTTGAAGTAGGGCGCCTCGATTAACGCGCGTCTCCGCAGTACGGCAGCGTTCGCATCGAGACACTCGGTTTGGAGTAGTGGAACGCGGGAAATTTAAAATGATTTAAGCAAACCTTTGGCGTCTTTACCTTGGGAGGAGCGAGACGCAAGAGGAACAACATGAGAGGTGAGTGGGAAAGCGAAGGGAGGCATTTACTTCGCAAAAGCCGATAAAGACTATCGTCTTTTGACGACATTTGCAACGAAAGGAGCAGATACGCGGCCAATTTTTTCGCCTCGGACTGACGACCAACCCGTATTGCGATAACTGTTCTTCAGTAGAAACCGTTGAACATATTTTATTAAAATGTGTGACCTACTTGGCACCAAGATCCCGTTTTTTTTTTAAGATATTGAACGCCTAGATCAAGGGCCGGTAACTTTGAAGACCATCCTAGGAATATGGACGTGGCCCTCAAAACAGCGTCAGGCTCTAAAAAGTTTGTTTTCTTATTTGAAGGACATTGGCCACATTTCGAAATTGTGAATTCTGTGACACAATCTACAAATACTCAAGCATTTAGGCGGTTGCAAACGCCGGCAAAACTCTCTGCTTTTTTCAATAAAGAGCCTTCTCTCTCTCTCACTCTCTCTCTCGCCGAAAGCCGGAGCGCTAATCGGGGAAAGTGGGCAGTTAATGCTTGAACGGCGCCGTGGTTCGCAGGACACGGTGGTGGCGCTGCAAGCGCTGGCCAAGTACGCTGTCTACGCCCGAGACGCCGGCGTCGATCTGACTTGCGAGGTGACGCTGAGTGGCGACAAGAACTTCAACCGCACGCTGCGTATCCGGCGGGACAACGCCGGCGTCAAGAACCGGATACAGGTAACAAGCACTTGGTCCTGGGAACAGCGCTCTGTAGCTAGAGAAAATTACGAAGTACTGTTATCAAAAAAGTTAATATCTACTCTATCAACCAAGCGGAAACGTTTGCCATGTTGACGCTGCCCGGCCCGCCCCTGCCCGCCGTTGTCGCTGGAGCTGTGCTTCACGCAGTAGACAGTTCTGGTTTCACGAACGAGAAGCTTCGCGCGCATAGAGCTTCCACGCATGGCGGATGCGCATGCGCAGAACGCGAAGGGTCGGGTCTCGCGGACGTACATGAGGTTAGAATTTGTACGTTACGGTCTTTGCGTTGCTTCCGTACGTATTGTTAAGTACTTTGTTGAGTACTGCAAATTACTTTATTCGTCCGAGGTTTACATGACTGGCGGTGCACAAGATGGAGACCGTGCCGAGAGAGTTGGCGGGGAAAAACACGGTCGCGTGATTGTCTCCCGAAAGGTGCCCACCGGGGACGTGGCGCCACCCATCATAGCACTGGGGAACTCACGCGTGTAGTTGCGCGAATTTAAATACGCGGCGGCACCTGTCCACTTTGGAATCTCAGACACAACACTTTTACCCCCTTAGAAGGATGCCTTGTACCATGTAGGCTGTCGTCTAATCCGTGCTGGACGTTTTGGTGTGCCAGATTCCGGTTGACGTGATGATGGCTTCGCTAGTGTGTTTCCCGTTGGATTACTGTCCATGCCCCATGTGAGTGTCGCTGAGGCTTGTCTGTCCAGGGTCACTTCCCCGGCACGCTTCCTGAGCTGGTTCAGATGGCGTCTTACCGTTCTTCCTGCACACTGCACAAGCCAGGATCGGTGACCCATCCTCTTAACCAGAGTTCCTTCTGTCCAGTCGGGCCCCCTGCTGGCTTTGCTGAACTGCCTGACCCATACTGCTTCTCCTTCAACGAGTGTACGGCTTTGGGGTAGCTCAGCTTGTGTCATCTCTTGTCCTTCAGATGCGTTGACTAGGTCCAACTGGCTTGGTAGCTCCCTCCCAAACATAGCCTTAGCGGGTGTTATGCCTGTCGACTGATGCACAGTGGTATGCTGCCTGAACAGAAAACGCGACAAGCGAACGTTGAGCGAACCGGACGGTTCTCTTCCGAGCGCCCTCTTCAGTTCTCCTACATAACGTTCTGCTTGCCCATTCGTAGCAGGGTGGTATGGGGCTGACGTTACACTCCGAATGCCGTTTCTTTTGTAGAAGCCTTGTATCTCCGAAGACACAAACGCAGTCCCATTGTCCGACACAACTTTACGCGGTATGCCGAACGTGGCGAACAGAGAACGCAGCACACTGATGACTGCTGTCGATGTCGGGCTGTTCACTGGTCGCACCTCCAACCACTTGGTGAAAGCGTCGACGACGACCAAAAAGGTATGTCCCTCCACCGGACCAGCGAAGTCCACATGCAAGGTGTGCCATGGTGTCGTCGGCTGCGTCCAAATTGGAACTGGAGCCTTCTTGGGATCGCTCTGGGTGCGCTGGCACTGCTTACATGACTTGACAGTTGTTTCAATCTCGGCGTCCAAGCCAGGCCACCAAAGGTAACTGCGCGCACAAGCCTTCATGGCTACAATTCCACGATGTCCCGCGTGAACCAAGGACATGGCCTGTTCTCGAGCTGCCGCAGGTATGACAACTCTTGAGCCCCAGCTAATGCATCCTCGATGGATAGCAAGTTCGGTAGCTCTTCTTCGGTATGGAGTGAACCTGTCTCCCTGTAATCGCTGCACGGTGCCATTCTGTACTGCTGAAAAGACTTCCGCAAGAATGGGGTCCTCTTGAGTGAGTGTGGATACAACGTCAGCTGTCAACGGTGGTCGCGGTAACGCCTCAAACATTAGGATGTCTCCAGGTGGGTTAGGTTCTTCAATGCGGTCTGGCAGTGGAAGTCGGCTAAGCACATCCGCATTCTGGTGACGACTACCGGCGCGATACTGGAGGTTGTAGTTGTACGCTGAGAGTTTGAGGCACCACCTTTTCATCCTGGGCGAAAGCATCTCAGGTACAGGCTTTCGTGGCCCAAGAATCCCGAGTAACGGCTGGTGATCCGTCAAAAAGGTGACTTCTCGGCCCACAATGTACTTGTGGAAATGATTGGCTGCAAAGACTACAGCAAGTCCTTCCCGGTCGAGTTGCGCGTAGTTACGCTCAGCGGAACCCAATGTCCGGGATGCGAATGCAATTGGTGCCTCTCTGCCTTGACTGTCCAGCTGAGCAAGCACGGCACCTACGCCATAAGGCGAAGCATCACATGAAATTAAGAGGGGCTTGCTTTCATCATAGTGTGCCAAGACAGCCCTCGACAAAAGGCACTGTTTGAGCTCATCAAATGCCTTTTGATGCCGCTGCTCCCATTTCCAAGTTTTGTCCTTCGCCAGCAGCTCGTACAGTGTTGACGCCACTGTAGCGCGGCGCTCCAGGAAGCGGTCATAGAAGGCCAGCATGCCCAGAAAAGACTGCAGTGTTTGCTTACTTGTGGGTGCTGGTGCCTTCACGATGGCCTCAACCTTGTCATCTGACGTGTGGATCCCTGCTGCATCAATCTTGTGACCAAGAAACTTGACTTCAGCCACACCAAACTGACACTTGGATTTGCACAGTCGAAGGTTTGCCTGGGCCAGTCGCTCCAGAACTGCCGCAAGACGGTCTTTGTGCTCTTTCGCTGTTGCTCCACTCACTATGATATCGTCCAGGTAAACACATACTCCTGGCAAGCCGCTCAAGGTTGTCTCCATAAAGCGCTGGAAAATTGCTGGAGCAGCTGAAACGCCAAATGGAAGCCTGTTAACTTTGTACAGACCCTTCGTGGTGTTGACTGTGAGAATCTGTGCTGTCTCTGGACTGACGTGAAGTTGAGTGTAAGCTTGGGCCAAGTCCAAGGTGCTGAAAACTTGCCCTCCCTTCAAAGTGCTAAACACTTCCTCTGTTGTAGGCAAGGGGTATGCAGTCTTCTTCGCAGCCTCATTTACGGTACAGCGGTAGTCACCGCAGGCACGCAAGCTTCCGTCTTTTTTCCGTACCCATACTAGTGGTGTAGCCCAGTCTGAGTGTTGGACAGGCTCCCAAATACCGTCTTCTACGTACTTGTCAATCTGCGCCTCCGATGATGCGCGCATGGCAAAGGGCACAGGCCGTGCCTTGAAGAACTTGGGGCTTGCCCCCTCCTTCAGTTCCAGATTTACTAGTGGGCCTCTGTGTCCCGTGGTGTCTTCACAAAAAACGTCATCATACTTCCGTAGCAGCTTCGTCTAAATGCCTTCGTCCGTTGTCTGGTGAATGCCGTGAAGCTCGATGCCCAGCTTGTCAAACCAGTTGCGTCCCAACAAGCTGCATCCTGTGCCTTGGACAACAAGAAGTGGTAGTTGACAAGTCGCGTTCTTGTGAACAACATTAACTGTCGCTGTTCCAATGACTTGGAGTTGCTGACCTGACCAGGTGCGTAGATGAATGTCGTCCTGCTGCAGTGTAGGTGCGTGCGTTGGCCACACAGTTTGAAAAGTGTCTTTGCTAACCATGGTACACGCTGCACCGGAGTCAACCTCAAAAGTCACTGGTTTGCCATGCACTGTAAGCTTCAGGGTGAACTTCGGGGTGTTGAACCCGTCTGCCACTGTACAGAGATCATGCAGCGTTGAAACGTCTGGTTTGGTTTGCTCCGTCACGTTGGCAGTCTGTGAAGTTCCTAAGGAAATGCTGCGCTAGTACGTCTTTTTCTCAGCCTTCTTCCTTGAGATACAAGCCTTAACAATGTGGCCTTGCTTCCGGCAGTAATTGCACGTTGTTTTGATGAACTTACATGTCTTGGGACTGTGGGATCCATCGCAGCGCCAACAGCGTTGTCCTTGAGAATGCGCCTTGGAGTTCGTAGCGCTGTCGCTGGCGTGCGCTGCTGCCTTGTTGACTTCCGCGTGATCAGTTTTTATCTTTTGTTGTTGCTGGACGGCGCTTTCCGCTCGAATAGCGAAATCGTAGGCCTTTGTAAACGTGAGCTCCTTCTCTGCGAACAGTCGCTGCTGAAGGTTCTCGTCGCGGAGACCACACACAAAGCGATCCCGCAACATTACATCTAACGGCAGAAGCGTTGGATTGTAGTCCGTAGCTCCCTGCTGTGTTGATGCCGCTCCACCAGCTTGCGTCGCCGGGGGTGCTGTTGCCGTCGGCAGCGTGCCGAAATTGCAGCTCGTAGCTAACTTGCGTAGTGCCGCAACGTAGTCGTTCACCGACTCGCCTGGAAGCTGATCCCGCCTTTGAAACATGGCACGACTGTAGACCTCCGACGGGCGAGGGTCGTAGTGCGCCTGAAGTGCAGCCACGATCTCGGCATAGCTCACTCGGTCCGGCGTCTTCGGTTGAAGTAGCGCACAAACCACGTCGTAAATGTGAGCACCGCACAGTGTAAGCAAATGTGCACGTTGCTTGACAGGGTCGGTCACATCGTTGGCCTCGAAGAAGAATTGTAGTCGGCCGAACCACGATGACCAGTTGGAGCCCGTGAACTCCTCTAAACGTGACGAAAAATCATGCTGGCGGCCAGCCATGACTTACTGGATGCACTGGGGGTTTCCCTGCCGCGGGTGATCCGCCTCGTCGCCAATGTTAAGTACTTTGTTGAGTACTGCAAATTACTTTATTCGTCCGAGGTTTACATGACTGGCGGTGCACAAGATGGAGACCGTGCCGAGAGAGTTGGCGGGGAAAAACACGGTCACGTGATTGTCTCCCGAAAGGTGCCCACCGGGGACGTGGCGCCACCCATCGTAGCACTGGGGAACTCACGCGTGTAGTTGCGCGAATTTAAATCCGCGGCGGCACCTGTCCACTTTGGAATCTCAGACACAACACGTATACAGTTGACCAATATGGCGGCGCCCTGCCCACCCGCTTCGCAGCGATAAGAGCTTCGTTGCGAATCCCTAGGTGCAATACCATCTTTTAAGCTGTTGATTTCGCCTTCAATTTGCCAATTCGTACCCTCACCAAAGCTTTCAATAGACAAAACAGCCTTTTTTTTTCAGATAGAAGGGCGATTTTTTAGCTGTTAAACCTGACGAAGTGGGGGTTGTCGCCATAGCAACGGGCGCGGCTATTGGCGAAGAGAGCGCGCATCCCGGCGCCCTATACGCGCGGGTACGTGCGTGTAACTATAAGGGTTCCAAACTACATGCGCGTGGGCTTTCAACGATTGCGTACGTGAACTCTGTGCGCACGTAGAACTAAAACTGTCTTGTAGCTCGCTGCGCGCCCGGTCTGCTGCGAGGGAGACTCTGTTTAGCTCCTTCCGATGCGCCGTTCACCCTACCAGTGTCGGCAGGTGCGACAGCACAGCGACGTCATCTATCAAACCATTTAATTTCGTTTCCTCACTTCCAGCTTCCTTCCAACGCGGTTTTATAGCGCATGCACGCGGGGTTTCGCAGGAGGAGATTTCAGCGAGCACAGGAACGCCAGATTTACATTGCCCAAGCCATGTAACAAGTGACGGCGTACAGCAAAAAATCTATGTCATACTATGTATCTCCTTATTTTGTATTTTCACGGCACATCTTCTACGTGGCTAAGACAGTGAGCGTTTTAAATACTCAGGAACAGGCCAAGAATGGAACGCGTATGGAGGAGATCATATTTAATCATGGCCGGAGGTCTGAAAATTCCAGAATGGCAACATGGGGTGTTCAGACTAGTCAATGTGCGAGTACTGGCTACTTTAAATATTCCACAAGAAGCGATGAGTCACGTCGTTGAGCTTGTTCTGTGGTTCTGGACTGTTAATGAGACAACCCTTCCAAGTGTGGGTGCATATGTTGCTTTAAAACGCTGTTGGAAACGTTATGTATGTTTTAATCCTGTGAACGCTTGGTGGCAAAGTGCTAGTGTAGCTTACTGTACCGTTCTTTTCCGCCAGAAAGTCTTTCCAGCCTAAGGTTGTTCCGCGTGGTGGAATATCTCGTTGTACTTCTTTCGGGCCTACACTTTAGCTAACGCATAGAGCTAAAGAAATCATTTTTTGCTGCATACTGCTGGATTCGCTCACTCAGTTTGATAAAGTCGGAGATTCATTTATAAAGTTCATTTTGCATCTTATTGCAAAAAAAAAAAGGGGCGCAACCGCTAACTTAGCAGACACGACCGTGTGGATGCATCCTAACGCAAACAGGTAAGATGATTTCCGGCACCGGGACCCTGCGAGTGTGTCAGCTCTCCGTCCGTGCCATTGTCAGAACAAGAAATGGAGGTTCCGAAATTTAGTGTTTCGGAATAGGCACAACATATTTATGAACACGAATTTTCTTGAGCTATTCCTGTCCAAGGAGGAGGAGGAGGAGGAGGAATGCCTTTAATGATAAAGAGGAGCCAGCCTAGCAGCGAGCTTGTCTTGCTACTCCATGAGAACATGGGGGGGCCGACAACGAGCGAAGACACAAAAACGCATACAAACACTATAAAAAACGCAGATAAGCAGACAAACTGACAGACGCAGGAACAGGCACACAGCACACGCACAGTAGTAAAGTTAAGGAAAGCGTTTACAGAGTTTCGTTGAGGCCGGCGTCACGGAGAACTGACACCAAGGCCCTTGTGTTCCGTGCTGCCACGGCATAGACCGATGACGTCGCAAAGCTTCGGTAGTGCATCAGCTGGCAGTCCCAAAGTTGTCTTCATGGTTAGCCGGGGAGTGTCAAGACGGTGGCACTCACACACAGTCCATGTTCTGTGTTCTCAGCAACTCGGAGCGTCTTGTGCAAGTTGCGGCCAGTAAAAGCTACATTAGTGTGAATGCGGTGGATAACCGCTTCGTCGCGCTTTCCGAGGCCACACTGCACTCGGTAATTTCAGGCGGGTTCAATTCTGCGCAATCGAGGATAATTTTTTAATCTGTTCGTCCATACTAATGGATGTAACTGACGCGCGACGGAGAACACAATCGTCGCGGCATCGCGTCGAGAAAATGGAATCGGGATGATGGCGCTAGGCTGGTTGTGGGCCGCGCAGGCTGTTTCGTCGGCTTCCGTTCTTTGTCATGTCAGCCATACTTGCGACAATTTTCTCTGCACTAATGGAAGCATTCCTTCTTTTTTCTGGCACAATTGTACGTCTAACTCTGACGGGTTGCCTTTTCAGATTCCCGATGACGACAACAAGGTTTTTGTCAGCGTCCGAGGAAGTGGAACAGCAGTGATGTACTTCGTTCGGGAGTACCAGGCCCCCGTCGACGCGGAGTCCTTATGCAAGGTATACTATAAAACGTAATCTTGATCGCTTTTCTTCGCTAGCCAGGCCAGAATCTTTATTGGAAGTTAAGATTTAAGGTAGGAATGATGTCAAGTGACAACTTCAAATGCGTGTTTGAACACGCGCACACATTTATGGATGACAGTATAAATGAGAAGAAATTGTACCCGATAACATTTAGTAGCATCAAATGTGACCGCTGCAATTTAAGCCAACCTCGAGCCATTACGTCTAAAGGTCTTGAAATCCCAATGCTCGTGAAGATCCCAATCGTTTCTCGCGTTTTTGTTACCACCCACAGCTATTCGTACACGAGGCTCTTTCTCGTTCGGCGTGGCAGACATTTCCATTTTCTAAACGTCGATAACATCTTGGCATGTTCTCGATTGTGCTGCGCATTTGCAGCAACAGAACCGGTGCTAGCACATCCCGGTGACAAAATAGCTGCTTCCAAGTCAAAGCAGTTGAAAAGATCTGCCCGCGTTACTGTTACTCCATGCAACGGCCGCCAACCGCATAGTTGTTACCACAATGGTATCTACGTTTTAGTGCCTGCGTTTATTGCGACAATGCTGCCCCAAATGAGTCACTGCTTACGTCATAAAGCGGGGAATGGATATTTTCCTCTATATGACGTAAGATATTTGTCGCGTCTTTTTTTGTTACAAAAAAACGTCTGTCCGGGCTGAAAAAGAGCTTCGCGAGTTGCCAAACGGCCATTGCTTCGAACTGAAAAAGGTTATGTGTTATCTGTACGGCCCCTTTACGGAGAAAATAGAGTGAGATTTTGAGAGTTCTCGTTATGAACCTCTACCGGTATATTCGAACTCGCGTAGTTATCGGTAACTGCATCTGTCGTGCCAAGCTTCTCTCTGCCGGTCAACCTCTCTCGCTCCTCCCACGATAAGCACGGTGGAGGTTTGGTCAAGACAATTCAATTTTCGCGCTTTCCTCTTCTCCCGCACCATCGGTTGAAATATCCGTTACTGTTGGATTCTGAATGGCTTCTCACTATCTAAACTGCAGCGTAAGCCCTTGTGTTTTTTATGAACAACGCGTTCGTTTTTATTTTCGAAGGCAAAAATCAAGCTCTCACCTGTTTTAATTAAAAGCGCATTGCGTTATTATTGGTTATGTACGTGCCTAATGTTTTGTTTTTGCTCAACATTGTTGACAAGTAGAAAGTGGGACACCAGATTTAGTGGCTTGAAAGGGTTTCGCCAATATAAACTCGTTCGGAAGTTTTGTGAGTTTTGAACAGGTGGTTGACTTTAGGAACCTTAAGTGCACAAAAAACATGGACACAGGAGGAACAACAAGCGCGTGTAATTGTAACCTTCTCTGTATCTCCTGTCTTTTTACCGATTCAATAAAATTCAGTTGGAAGTAGCGCCGGTCCATGTCCGTATTTTTCGTGCGCTTGAGATGAACCTTGAAGATGAACTTCGTAAGATGAACCAACTAGTCTAGTCCACTTATAACAATATCCAAGTGCCAAGGAAATATCATCGTTATAACCGATAATTGTTATAAGCGGGTTGCGAAATAAAAATGCGGAACAGAGCTCAAAACATTTTATTCGCATGCCAGCAAGGTCGTATTACTACTAAATTGCGGAAAAGAAGCCACAGTCGGCCACCTTTGTTTGCCGCGTGTGAAGCTAGCGTAAATCTCTTCCAAGAGCGTCTATCTATAGGGGCTTCACCCACCTGAGGTAAATGTCCTTGGTGGAAACAAAGTCCCCGAGGGACTGTCACGCATTGTCACGCATTGGGTCTCCTACGAAGAGATTACCTGAGTAGGCTGCGCAACCGCGTCATTAGAGTCGTCACTGCTGCGCTTTTGGTGCACAATATAACCGTATTCAATCGTTATATCCGATATCGTAGCACTGGAACATTGTAATAAGCGGTTTATTTTACCATAGAAAGAATACAAAAGTTGACGCTGCCATAGCTGTTCATCGTTATATCCGATATTTCGTTATAAACAGTATCGTTATAAGTGGACCCGACTGTAGCCCGAACGCAAGCCCTTTTTGAGGGGCACAGCGACACATCAAATCTTTCGAGTTTAGATCGCGCAAGTAAGACTATCGTCTGAAAGAATCCCGTTGATTCAAACAGTACGCTTCGCGCCTGACACCTCAAACTACGCGCCGCTCCGTCTGGCCAGAAAGGCCTCGAGAATCGCATCAACTGCCTAGAGTTCAAACGATAAGAACTAGAGAGGAATCTGGAGCTGCGATCGTCTTCCGCGATGGACGTGATGAGTGGTTGTGGATTCGGATTGGCACTGGACGGCTTCCCGAAAAGTATTATAAGTCAGATCGTGCAGCCAGTTTTGTTTTCGTCGTGGTCCTGCATGAACGCCTTTGCCTATGCGGGTGTTGGAAGAAACGTTCAAAAATATGTTGCTGCTTGACCTGAATGGCACACGCGCACTGACGCCGCCCTGAGTGGAAATGTTTATGGCCAGTGTTGCGAATCGAGTGGGTTACCAACTCATTGCCGGCATTGCGAGCACGAAAACACAAATGACGGTACTGTATGCGGCGAAGTTGGCTGCAAATTGGGAGTTTCGGCGCTGCTCATTCGGCAGAGCAATGCATTTTCGAAGCTGACGAAGGTTGCGAACTGCTCGGGAGAGCCACACTTTCCGCGCGAACGGCGGCTCCTCCTACGGCGTAGACCTGCCCTTCAGGCATGTCTACGCCGTCAGGTTAGAAGAATTTCTCTGAAGGTTTAGTTTTTTTTAGGAGCACAAAGCTTTTCTTGATATTAAAGACCACAAGCACCCAAATTTTTACAAATATGTTTTAAAGGATTCCGCGTCCCGCTGTAATTGGCGGCAAATGGCAAACTTATTCCGCAAACCTCCTCGGCTCCGCGTCAGCTTTTTATTTAAACGCGCCGTTTCGTTTCGTACAAAACTAATTTTTGCTCACTAACTTTCTTCTTCGGCAAGTAATTTGAAAACAGCGAACCGCGCAATAACGGTTTTTTATATAAAAAGCACAATTAGCGCAGCCATAGGCCCGTTTCGATTCTCCGCAATCCGGTTCCATGACTACCCACCTTTCCAACCGAAGCGTAAGCGCCGCCTCGGAGTTCGGTTAACAGTTGCGCCAGTTTCTCCTCTAGTTATTATAGTACGAAACTCTATGTTCAGGACAGAAAAAGAATGTAAAATCGGTTGAAACCCATATGAAACCGAAACCACCACGGCAGGCGTTTTGGCGGACGTGACTACGCCGATGTGAAGGCGAGTGCAGCGGCGTGCGTGGTGCGCTGAGAGGTGAGCATGTTATTTCTCGGGTCAGACTACAAGCGACACGACTGAGGAAGAAAGCGTAGCGCTAGTGCGGCCGTTCGCTCGGAATCTGTGGCCGGATTGAATGCCGCCCGTATCTCATCTTACTCAGGTTTAAAATAGGCAAAGAGGGGGGCTTTTTGCTCCATTCGCTCGTGAGGGAGAAAAATGAGGGTTGCCAAAACGCATGCGGCAACTACGGGCTTTTTTAACGCATCGAAGTCCTAATATTCTTACCACTTCCCACTTCCATAAGTTGGAACTTTCGTTAACGTAAACTGAGATGACCTCCCCTTGCGCTTCGAATTCACGAGATTTTACTCTAATGCACATGATCGCCGGAATGTTTACTGTTAACAGGGGAGATTCCCAGTGCTCAGCGCGACTGTGAGCAATAGGAAGATTCGATTTTTGTTTTAGCGACTCTTTTCGAAATGTGAGTGAAATGACCCTGAAATGCCTTCGTCGTTTTTTTTTTTGTTTTTTTTCGTCCTCCTTACGAACAGTTTCAGCTGAGTATCAACTTCACGGTGCAGCAAATTGACATAGATGCCGCCACCAAAGGTGAGCGCGAAAAATCGACCGTTTGTGCTTGTGGACGTGGCATTTGTTCAGCTTTATTCCACGTGCCGGGCTTGCCAGCACGACGTGTCTTTAGTTTTCCCAGCGGCGTGCGTTGTCCTGGTGTCCTTTGTGGGCTGTGCTTGTCCTAAGCCGGACATGGTTGCCGGAAAATGTGCAGAAATACACCACAGGATTCAGTGCCCCTAACAATCAGGACAGAAAGTTGTACTCAGTGGAAAATCGAGAGACAGGGAGAGCGCGACAAAAATCTTTATTTAGAAAACTGGTCTAGCGACGCGGAGGACCGAAGGGACCACCACAGCTCGCGAGGTGATCAGTACTTGAATGGACCGGAGCTGCCCAGGGCCTGCTTCCAGTGGAGTAGGGATGGGAGTCAGCAGGATATTCACCCAGGAAGTGACGTAGAGCATCCAGCTGACCGCACTCGGGGCAGTGGGGCGTGCGGAATTGATGTGGATGCGTATGTATTAGTTGAGTGTGATGAGGGACCGTGTGTGCTTGTAGTATCCGCCGCATTTGGGCAGCCTCGGCGGATAGGTGTGGGTGTGGGGGTGGGAGAGTACGGCGGAGGAGGCGGTAACGAAGGATCGTTTCTCTCAAAGTAAGCAGATGTTCGGTTGTGTCGTCCTCGGGAGGCCCGGGAAGTAAGAGTTGGAGCATGTGCGTTTGCTGCCCCGTCAGCAGCACTTATGCTGATGTGGGCCGGGGTGCCTACCACCTGCACGGGGTCGGTCGGAGGACGCCTTCGATAAAGTGTCGGATGGCCTGCTGTGATTCTGACAGGATAGTGACTGGGGTGGGCTGCAAGGGCAATGGCCGCTCCCTCCGCCATAGTTGTACATGAGGGGTCGGGCCGCTGATGCGATAAACGCAACGGCAGAGACTGGTTTGTGCGACCATTTCGCTGCATCGACATACAGGGCGTGTTTGGCAGGGGTCTTGCACGAGGGACTTGCACGAGCTGCTCGGCGGTTAGCGTGGAATATGGGGTGCACGTGTCGGGGAAGCGGTTTGATGCGGATGAGGTCTCGGATGTTGGCAGGAATGGTTTTGGGGTATGTGGGTGTTGTGAGGGGTGTACGCCCGTGGGTGTGGTGGAGAGTGGTGAGTTCGGCTGTCCGGTGGGCCTCAACAAGTTCAGGGGTGGTGTTATGGATGCTTAGTGACGTTAGACGCTGTGTACGAGCGCCCGGGGAGAGAGGAGCAGGAGCGCGCGATATGTTTTCCGGAGCATGGCATCAGGGCGTGTTCTTCAGTGTTAATGATACGCATGTAGGGGAGTTTGTAATGTATGCGGCTGTCCCGAAAGCTGTGAACTAAACGTAGTCGGTCTAGCTGCGTTAAGCCGCGATGGCGGTTGGCAACGCGCTCGATAAGGGATAGTTTGGGCTGTGCATTTCTTTATGTATTTGAATGTGTGGAGCATAGGTCTGTGAAGACCGTTTCCCAACCCCGCTCGTACGGGGTGGGGAAGTGGTCTTTCGAAAATCGAACAGCTCGAAGGCCCTACATGTGGTTCCATTGGTGTGGTTTATCTGCTCTTGAGAGTTGTAATTCGTGTTGCGCGACCTCGAAACCGTTTTCTCGCCATCAAAGAGTGTTGATCAGGGGGCATTAGTTGACCGAGAGTTTAGAAGCGAAGTTGGTGTCTTTCTATTTTGTTTCGTGTTATAATAGTTTAGAAGAACTCGTTGTTGGCCGAGTTGGTGCATCTTGGTGAATTGTGCTCGTCCCGTCCTTCCTGTGTAAAGCCCGTGTGTATTCACCAACATGTCATGGTAGATTTGACTTTTTCACGAACAAGCCCTTGCCGGAACGTGTTGCGCTCCACACCTTCTATTAACACCGTAACTTTCGCTGCCAGATTTAGGTTTAAAAAGGAGATGGGCGGGGGGGTAACCGCAAGGAATTGCCTAGTAAACTGGCGGAAATGTGTTAATTTGGCTCTAAACATTGTGGAGCTTGAAAGGTGGCGCCACGTAGCGCCAAAGCGGGACACTTCCGTAGGTGTGCGCACCAACTCCATCAGTATCAATGCGTGCATGAAAATAGGAATAAAGGTATAGTAATGAGTGCACATTGTTGTTGCTGCAGAAGGTCTTAAGCAGCCCTTTTCATCTTACGTGGAGCTCAAAGCGTGATGCTGCACGGCTCACTGTGATGGTTGCTAGCACGCCCTTTGGTAGAACACGTGCCTGGCACATCTGAAAATTCTGATATCGAAAGTTTTACGGCGCTACCAGCAAAACCGTTACGGGATAAGGTATTTGAAGTGGCGCCCTTTTATTTGGAATATACTCGACAAAAATCGTTTGTCTGCCCCTTTGAGCCTCTATCTCAGTTTTTCTGAAGTTCTGTTTGGTGCTTAAAACTAAATATTGAGATTGAATGCCAACTATCCCGTATCTGCTGATTAAATTACTGTCATCTTCTGAAATATTTTCTCGTTAATGTGTGCCAGCGGAGGGCCCCTCTCCCTGTATACGGGCCAGTCTTTTTCTGTGTTGATGGTCCTTACCGGAATGTAGGTATGTGCAAAAGTTCTGCCTCATGCCACATTCTCTTGGGCCACAATTGGGGCTGCTGACACACATTTTCCTCGACCCTGATGGCGCCGTATGCGCGCCCGCGCCGTTCGCTCACTTTCCGCACACAGCGCCGACACTGCCCACGCGACCACCTCTGTGACTGCGCCCAGTGTTTGCGCCGAATTTCAGGAATAATTCTCTAACACTTGTTTTATCCCTTCCCTCAGGCTCCCCGAAGCTCAAAGAGACGCACAAGATGAAAGTTTGCGCAAGGTGAGCTGAAAAGATGTGGTATTCAATAACCGTTTCAAACAACGCGGTTCATCCACAACGAGCGCTGAAACGACGACCGAACGCGCGCTCGTGCTGCCGCACGACGGCACACGCAGCGCGGTGATGGGTGTACGCGATTCCAAGAGCGAAGCGAATGCGAAGGTGCGGGAAAGGATGTCATGTGCAAGTCCGCAAGGCGAATCATCAGCGCCCACTTTCTTGTTTCGACGTGCCGCCAGTTTTCAGCGGGGAGGGGCGAGTGGATGCGATCCGACCAAGGAACTGGTCTTGTTTTAATATCTTGAAATACTCTGAAATCTTGGGCAATGACAGCGTTTGTGGTACCTGGTTCCTTCTTTTAAAGGAGCCGTAAAGACAAAATACACCATTGTTCTGTCTGAAGAAACTAGCCTTTGGTTATTTACTGGGCTCCATTATCGTTGCGACAGACGTTCTTTTTTAAACCGCGAGAACGCAAGAACTGCCGAAGAACTGCTGAAAAACTAAAATAACAACACACTATTTGAAAAAAAAAAGATGTTTCGGCCCAAAAATGCAAAAAGCTACCACGCGTGATTAGTCCTCTTGGCGGCACTCCAATTTAAATGTAAGAGTAAAAGTTCCTGTAGATGGCGCCAACATTGGAAGGCGGCAAACGGAATTAACTTGAGCAAGACTCCACCGTGCTTATCGTGGGAAGAGCGGGAAGGAAGGAGAAGAGCATGAGAGGAGGGTGTGGGAGAGAAGGGAGGAATTTATTTATGTGGTCGGAGCGGGAGAAGACTTTCCTCTTTCAGCGACATTTGAATTTGAATTGGATATGAATTTATTTCATTTTGTGTTACAACAAGAATGTGTGCAATACAAGATTTCCGAAGGAGATCCCAGAGTCAGAGACTGAAGTCCTTCTTGTAGAGCAGTGAGCAGACAGGCAGACAGACAGGCTGAGTGGTGCGACGCCTCGGTCACGGAGCCGCCGCACGCAGGTCCCTTCCGTCTACGCCGACGTGTGCAAGGCTTCCCTGCTCACCACTGATCTAAATAAGCCCCTCACCGTCGGGGGTTTAGTTCTCACTGTTTTTTGGCATTTTGTTTTATTGTTGCAGGTCTCTGGTTTCAAACATATCAGGAATGGCCATTCTGGACGTGGGCCTTCTCACTGGCTTCACTCCTGTGAAACAACATTTGCAAAAGGTTCACTTCCTTGTTCCTATATTACTATATGATATTGATTGTACACCCCCATAGTAAGGTAGTATTTATTCGGTGTGTAAAAAACAGACAAGCGGAATTCTCTCAAAGAAAAGCACGGTTTACAATAATGGAAGGTGTTTGGAATTGCAAGGTGAATTGCACGGTGCCATACGGAATGCTGGAATGTGTGTGTGCGCGCGCGCGCGCGTGTGTGTGTGTGTGGGGGGGGGGTTGTGTGCGTGTGTGTGAGTGTGTGCGTGTGTGTTCTTTTTACTACGAGGATACTTTAAAAAGCTAGCCCAGCTCACTGGCGAACGCTGATGTCAACAGCGAAGCTGCTTTAGAAATGTGGTCGTCTGCCTACTGATTTTACAGGACCAATTCACCGTTAGCGAGGGAATATTTTAGGCTACAGAACGGAGATGAAAACTGAAATTTCCAGACATGTACTAACTAATGACAGAGGGCAAAAAGTTAACGCTGGTGGGTGGACGCAGTAACAAAACTCCGGCAGAGTGGCGTACCCATGAGTGTGGGAATCCGACTGGCTGTGCAGCAGCAGGCCTACGTTACGTTTACGGATGCCACTGGTGCCAAGACCTATAGGCTCCCTCAGTGGATAGGTCTCATTTACCGCTCTGGCACGTGTTTCTAAATAAAATGCTTGCAATCAAGTAATGTTAAATAAGGAGGGCACTCACGCCGCGGTTCTAGTGGCCGTTTGAGTTTGCAATCACACACTCAATGATTCGCTGATTCTGAAGGGCCAATTCTTCTCGCTTCATATTCGTTTGAGTTATCAACTCTTGTATACGGGCCACACGGCTGTCTACCTCCATCAGTGACGGGGGCGCGTAGACTTTTTTAAAGACGATAGTCTTTCTTGATATACTTAAACCCAGAAATTTTGGTCTGTATGTCTGTCTGTCTGTCTGTCTGTCTGTCTGTCCGTCTGTCTGTCTGTCCGTCTGTCCGTCTGTCTGTCTGTCTGTAAGTCGATTCAGCCACCCGGCCAAAGTAAAATGCTTACTGCGCAATAGTCTTATATAATCACAGCCAAATGTAAACGTCTAAGCCCGGTTTATATATTCATACTTGTCAACTTTGTTGAACAAGAACATGGCATTACGCAAATATAAGACAGGAAATTGGTACACAAGGGATATTTACAGTGTTCCTTTATTTAAAAATTTGTGGGTGCTGGGTTTTTCGATAAAATGATACAGTCAAACCCGGCTATAACGAACCCGGATAGAGCGAATTATGCTATATATCGAACAAAAATATTTCAGTTACGGAAATACATGGGAAACATATTCCTTATAACGAAGTTCACATCCGATATATCGAACTTTGCGCGCCGAACATGGCCGCCGAAATTCACGGTCTCGGAGCGGCGATTGGGATGCGGATTGGCCGCGACCGCAAAGCAAGAATTGCGACTGAGACATTGCGCCTCGCACGGACGACGTGACGCCAGACACTGTCCGTAACTGTTTCCGACGCGCGGGACTCACGACGGAACCCACGAAGTCAGCGAGTCCGGACCAAGACAGCAGCATCGGTTAACTGCAGGAAGAGCTCCCCCATGTTCCCGATGATGTCTCGAGTGAAAGCCGCCCGACGCTTATAATGAAGCGCTTTCGGGAGTCGATGTGCTCGGCCAATGCGTCTTAAATTTTGGAGGACGCGGACTCGAACTGGGGTAACAATGTTTCGTGTAGAGGATGCTATGCTAGTTGAAGCCGCCAAAGGAAATTGAAAACAAAAATCACCGCTGTTTCTTTGCAAAGTAGGCAGTTCAGGCGGAAAGTAGCTTTATTACTTGCGATAAATGGGTATGGTCCTGGCTACTTTTATGTGTTCGTTTCTGCATGCGGGGATGGTGGAGTTGGGGAGGGCGAGAAGGGGGGGGGGGGCTCCCGCGGATTGCGAACTTGTAACAATAAGTTCGTTATAGGCGGGTTCGGCTATATCGAACTATTGGATATATCGAACTAATCCCAGTGCATATTGCAATTCGCTATAAACGGGTTTGACTGTATTCTACATCTACTGCAGAAAACCGCCGCCTCCTGGCGGCATATGAAAAATCACGCGGCAACAGCAACGAAAGGTTCCACTAGCTAGGTTCCACGTTATGTTGGGAACGCACGTGGAGCACGGCCACGCGGTTCTATAAACCTTGTAGTCGGCCGCCTCCATTCACGCGCGTATCTGCCGTGCTGCAGCGTGACATCGAGGAACCCCGCCTGTAGCAGTGGAACGCGGTAAATTCAAATCGCCTTGAGCAAACCTTTAGTGTGTTTACTTTGGGATCCCGCTCACCTCCCATGCTGTTCGGAACAAGAACAGCATGAGAGGTGAGCGGGAAAGCGAAAGGGGCATTACCTTGGCAAATGCCCACAAAGACTATCGTCTTGTGACGACATTTGCAGCGAAAGGAGCAGATACGCGGCCAATTTTTATGAATTCAGAATTCATGAGCATCATCACTTGTCGAGCTCTTAAAGCATGTGTCGGGCTGCGTATGGTGGCCGCTGGTGGCGATGGTGGCCGCCGTTATGGCGGCGACCACGGCCCCCCGGGCGAAAGCTTGAACCTCTTTGTCTGGTCAGCGCAACGCCTCCTCCCACTGCTCACACATGGTTATTGCTGGATGCGGGTCTCTAGGGCATCCACTCGTAAAGTTCTCCAGGGTTCTGGGGGATTGGGAAGCAGTACAGTTAAGTGAAGGGGGTAACCGCTGGGTGGACTGTGTGTTTTGGCGGGATTGGGACCTGTGTTCCTCTGTAAAAGATGACATCTGTGTTCGCGATTGATGCGTGCCGAGGTGTACATAGAGGTATGGCGTGGCAATTTTATTGTATGTGGTCATCTGGTCTCAAGCGGATCGGGCGCCGTGCTACGGAAGCGGGCTAGCTCCGGCTCGAATGGCGAATTACCGAGCCTTACGGTGGGAATCTTCATTCCCCTCAAGCCAGTATGCGCCATAGTCCAGGTGATTTAAACGGGGTTCGTTGGGGACGTTACAGACGTGTGAGTGCCTGGCGCGAAATAAAACCGAGATTAAAGTTTGAACTGCAGTTTTAGGATCGGTGATGATTGTGGAATGGGTCGGCTTTAGCGTTAGCATTAATGCTACTGCCGCCTCTTATCGCCTGAGAGCTCCCGATGACTGACTTGTCATCACTGGCGAATATCCCTTAGGGGGTACGTGACAAGGGGGTTGGTATTAATGAGGCGGTTTTTTTTATCTCGAAATGAACCGAACCCACGAACTGAAACTGAGTCAGATAAAACTGCAGGGACAAGAAAAACTCGGCAACGTTCCCCTAAAAGAGAGGTGGGAAGAAAATAGGTGAGATAACGCCCTGCAAACGTGTACGCAGGTCGTAGTTCGTATCGAAAATGAGCCAGATCCTGCTGCTTCATTGACCAAAACAATCCCAATCCATCTGCCCGATTGGAGATCGCTTTTGGCTTGACCGTTCGGTCTGTTGCGTGGGTGTTTTCAGAAGTGCTTTTTGTTTACTTTTCGGAGCTGGCTTTTAATGTATTCAGACGGAAATTAGGAGATCGGTGAAATACGTCGACGACAAAGTGAACAGAAAAAGTGAACGAAACAAAACTAAGAGATTTGAAACAATCATTTCATCTCGTCTACCCCCTCCCTACCAACGTTTATAGAACCAAGGTCCTTGGTTCTATAAACGTTGGTCCCTAGGGAGTAAATCTGGTTATATTTATTTTTTACTCCGCCATTTTAACGCTTACAAGCGCAGGCAAATCTACCCCCCCCCCCCACATCTGTGGCAGAGAGAGAGAGAGATTAGTCTTTAATGGCGAGGTTAGCCTGGCGTCTAGTTAGCTACACAAGATGTTTGAAAAAATTAAATTTAAAGTGATGATGATGACTATGATGACGATAATACGCTCAATAATATAGTCATGTTTAAAAAGTATGATCTAGTCCTACGCTTTGCAGGAAAGAGAATAGAGCTTTTGTCGCTCGAGATGCTCGTTTAGAGTTACACAAAGGGCCTAACACGTCACTTTGAGTTAGTCCTCCAGGAGCGGAAGGCCCAAGAACACTGAAAGGAACGTCCTAGTTGTTCAATACCGCGTACATTCACATAGCACGTGGTTCAAGTCCTCGCGCACGCCACAAAGAGTGCAGATGGGGGAAGCGGCCAGTTTCATCTTGAAGCTAAAGTAACTTGTATAAGCGAAATTTAGCCGCACGTGCTGAAGAACCGCTTCGTCATGCTTGGACAGCCCGTCAGGCATCCTAAAGGTCCCGTGCGGGTCTATGAAGAGAAGCTGCGCGTAATTTTGCAGTCCAACGGCCCACATAGATCGCTGAAAACTCTAGGCAGCCCTGGACGCCAGAGCAGAAGCAGCTCGTCTGGAGAACGGTATCGGTATCACTCGCCCGTGCAGGTCATGCGCGATCGATGCCGCAGTGTCCACCTTGGGGTTGCCAGTTATACCGCAGTGGCCAGGAATCCATTGAAGCTCCACATGATGGTGTGCCTTTAGAGCTTGTAAGTTCAATGCATTAATGTCGAAAAGAAGCTGATCTTTCGGGTATGGTTTTTAGCACTGATGGGCCGCCCGAGAATCCGTGAAGATTGCCCACTGACGTGCTGGCTGCTCGATGATGTAGGCGAGAGCAGCACGCAGAGCGGCAAGTTCGGTAACTGTGGCTAAACGTTGCGCTGAAGGTGATACGGGAGAACGGAAGCCAGATTCCTATAGCGTATGAGGTAGCTATCACAAATCCATGTGAGCATAGATGGGTGCGAACCCGGTCTTTTTGGGAGAGAAGATCCAAGGCGAAGAACTTTATGGCAGAGGTTGGGTATCCTCTTTGCGGGTAATGCTGGGAACTCCAGTTGTAATGTGCAGACGCGGGTACATCCAAGGCGGTTGTAGAGACGGAGGAGGATGCTGGTAATGCAGAGGCAGAAGGTCTCGCACTTCAGTGGCTGAGCTGAGTGCTAATGGGTGATCTTACTGTCGTGCTACAAATCGCAGTTGAGGGCGAAGGAGCTCCTGCGCGCTAAGAGCAAGTGGTGCCAGCCGTCGACCCTCCACCATAGTTCCCACTGCGGATGTGGCCTTCGGAACTCCAATGCACGCCCTAAGGACCTGCGCTTGCATACTTTGCAGGACTCTCGCATTTTTGAGAGGGGGAGAAGTACAGGAAGGCTGTAGCGTAACGATCCTACGCACAGGATATTATACAGCCGAAGAAGAGACGGGACTGCGCATGCGCCGGCGTTAAGAGATATCATGCGGAAGATGCTGGCGAAGGGCGAAAGCTTGTCTTTTATAAGGCGAACGTGTTTTGACCAAGTCAAGAGACATGTCAAATATCACACCCCAAAAACCTGTGGTGCGGAACATAGGGGATAGTGCAGCCTGCAGTGGTGAGTCCATAATTTGAGATATAAAGCTGCGTGAAATCAATGGCAGCGCACTTGCCAGCTGATATATCTAGGCATCTGGTTCCGCGAAACGCCGCAATGGAATTGATTGCCCGTTGCAGTCTCGCACGCAGTACCCGCCTGTTGCGTCCAGCGCTCCATATTCAGATGTTATTCGCATACAAGGATATTTCCACGGACTGCGGTAAACACTTCTCTATGCCCATCATAGTGATGTTAAAGAGCGTCGGACTGAGGACACCACCCCGTGGAACACCACAAGTCACTCTGTATAGCGGTGTGTCATCGCTGTCCGCTGACATGTGGGTGCATCTATCTGTTAAATAGTCAGATCCATGCATGCATGAGACCCCCCAAGGCCTGAAGACTCAAGGCCGAGCATGTAGCTTCATAGTACACGCAGTCGTACGCTTATCAAGGAACACAGCGATAGTAATGTTCCGCTGTGTTTTGGCTTGTTTTCTGCCATTAGCAAGGGCTATGGCATCGTCAACGCCACTACGTCCCTTGCGGAAGCCAGACATCTGTAGCGGGTATACATTGCGAGTGGCAAGACCCCAGTAGGAGCTATAACATTAAGGCGAGGCGGACAATAGGAGCAGCCTTCCTGTGAAGCGTTTCGGAAATTCATGGCAAGGCAATACAGAGCTTGCTTACTTCGTGAGGGTCTTAGGCGTGCCCAAGAAGAAGACCCTCAGGAAGAATCCCAAAAGAACTGCCAATGCTGCGAACAGGACTCACCTTCTCTTCAAGTTCTACTTGTGCTGTTCTTGAAGCCCTGCTGCATGCTTTTACCGCCAAAGCCCCATCGCACCATTCTCGAAAGTCAACTCAAATAAAGGTTTCATGAAAGTGCAGGACCAACTTGAGTGTTTCGAATTAATAGGCGCCAAATACAAATTTATCATCCCAATGTTCCTCCTAACACTTTCCCTAGCTGACATGTAAACATCCTATAATAGCTTTGGAAGCGTTGCATTTAGGTCCGGTAACCAACTACACCGTTTTTTTTTTTCATTTTCAAATTCGCTTAAGGTAGATTTGGGTCATTTCTAAAAAAAAGTCCCCATATGTTAATGTAGTCAAATTTGGATGGGTAAATCTTCCGTAAACTTCTAGCGGCTGCTTCCATCGCCATTTGCCAGCCCCCTGAGCTGGACATTAAACCTGCATTCATCCTTAATTTTAAGTGACCTTGACGTTAAGACAAACGGCGTTCCGAGCGACGTCATACTCATTGCACGTCAAGTTACGGCACCGGTTGACTCCGTTAGACTTAAAAGCGTGATGTTAAGGCTAACACTAGGCCTCCGCATGCCCTCATCTTAAGTCACGTGACACGCCACAGCCAGTGAGACCGTAAGGCCGGTGCATAGGACCATTCGCAGCCCATAGGCATTTTTATTAATAAAGCACCTTTCTAGCCATTCAGGTAACGAATGTGAAATTATATGACAGGATCTAGCTACTCACGGAGATCGCCGGGTTTTTGCCCCGATTGCGCTGAGTAATGCGTGAGTGATGCTCACGCCTTGAAACCGTCGCGGGACGTCCAGCAGAAAGCTTCAGCCACGTCATCTCCGCGTTTCGCTTTTTTTTTGTTCAGATGGTAGACGACAAGCGGGTGGACTCGTTCGATTTGAGCCAGCGCCGCGTGGTCTTCTACCTGCCGACCATTCCATCGGACGTCGACGTGTGCGTCGACTTCAGCCTGCGCCAGGACTTTGCCGTCGGCAGGCTTCAGTCGGCCAGCGTCAAGGCATACGCCTACTACGATCCCCGTGAGATGCATTGAACGAACCCCGAAACACTTCGATTGTTCTGTTTTTGTTTTATGCAATGATTCTAAGACGTGCTCATCGAGAGCATCCTGCCCTGTAGATTCAATAGCCACAAAACAATCGAGCCAAATATTACGGCTCCATCCTCATCATTTAACCTAAGAACTAGCTGGAAAGATTTTTCCTCTTCGCACAGTACTTCAGTGTATGGGAGTCGTTCGCGTTGTTCAGTGGTTTCACACAAGCCATACTGCGTTTTCCCTTCAGTTGTAATAACAAGCGCATTGAACAGCCATTGTAAAAAATCGCTACAAGAGTCAGTCAGAAACTAGATATCTGCGACGGCGCGCCAATGAAGCGGCTTCGAGTTCCTTTATGCACGAAGGAAGGACTGAAAGCATTATAGGCGCCGCTGAGGGGTTCCTTTAAGTCGATTCCCTTAAGGTAGACACACCTGCAGCACCATTTTACTTTTCAGCATTTTCTTTTTACTTTTTATAGAATATAAAAGGGACGGGCCACCGAGTTTGTCGTGCATATGTTCTCTAGCTCATATGAAAGCCAGCGTTATATATAGTCGGGTAACAGCACGCAATTTATAAACAAATCGGTGGAAATAATTTTAATTTGACAGAAAACATTCCGAAATCTCAAGGTCGTAGTGTAGAAGTTAGACACTACAATACGTGTCCCGGTCACGTGACCTGCATACTTTGCAGCTACTGAAACTGGTAAAACGTTTATTAAGGCATTGAAAACCTTTTATCACAAGTATAAGGTCAAATTGCATATCCATTGTTAAACATTCTTTGGAAAAATTAAAAGACACGCCGCCTGCCGGCGCTGGGTTGCTCTCAGTGGCCATGCCCAGAATCATGAAGGAAAGCCCAGAATCAACGGCAGCGCTCAGTAAACAGGCCCAGTGAAGAAGCTTTGGCGATTCTGCCTGAGTCAGAGGCGTTTGTTCTGTCGAAATATTCGTTTTCAGTTTCAAAAAACGCCAACGGCAGCTTAAAACAAAAAAGGACGAGCCCAGAGAGAACCGAACGGCCTATCTCCTACAACATGAAGCTGGCATTCTACCTATCGTCCATCCCAGCAGATGGCGCCTTCGTGCAAAATAGACTAGTGATGAAAAAAATACACGAAGGAATAAGAAAGCCTACAATTCACAATTTATTTAGCTGGGGGCAAGTGTTTAAATACCGCTTTTCATCTCGCATACAGATGTTGCCGCAGTACTGTATGTCATGTTTGTCAGCATTATTTTTGGGAGGACACGTACGGCTTGTAGATCTACAAATTTCGACTTAAAGAGTTCTAGGGCGTGATCAGCAAAACCGTTTCTCGTTAAGGTGTTTTAAGGGATTCTATTTCATTTGGGGTAGAGAACACATACACGACAAAAATCAGTTGTCTGTCCCTGTAATACGCGTTGACTGTAGTACCAGTCCGTATCCTTCGGGTTTCTTATCTTCCGGGTGCTGTTTTCCCAAAAAAATCAACGTATTAAAGAAAAAATAAACCTTAACTAGCCAATGAACTCCTTAGCGGATAAAGAATAAATGTAAAAATACCTGAATATTGAGGAAAAAACCGCGTTGTTATGTTTCGAATTACTTGAAGAGGAGGTCTTACCTGGAGGCTTTCGGCAGAGATTTTTTTATCGACTGCAGACGCAGGTATACTGTATTTACATGAGTGAAATGTTCATTGCAATAAAGCAAATATGCCAGGCCAAAATAATTTCAACCGTATCGGACTTCTGTTCATTGAGAAGATTGCGGCTTTGTTCAGTAACAATGATACCAATATTAACGCGAGATTCAAGTATTCTACATATTAGGAGAAGCTTGATGCAGCGGCCACATAGCAACCCCTTTTCGCCGGGCCGATCCTGATGACGTCGCATGTTCTTGTGCAATCGTATGTTCGAGTGCCTGCGCCTGACCACAATTAGTGCCAAGCAACATGACTACGATCGCAGTGGGGCCACTAGTTCCGTTTGAACGTAGCAATTGGATACTAACCGGCACACTAATGCAATGATAACTCTGTTTTGAATGTACCCCCTTTTTCCTCAGGGCTGACACCGTATAGTACGACATCTGAAAAATTTTCACTGTTTCTTACTTCATTTTCGGTTAACAAAGCGTGTTCTAAGGATTGTATAGACTTAAGCGAAGTCCACTTCTGTACGAACTAGGTTTTACGGCCCGTTAAGCCTTCGTGCTTTCTTCTGAATCTCTGCCTTTTGTTTCTTTAGTGCTTATCCCCGCGTAGGGAGAGCTCAGCTTTACATATAAAATGTCTACATGGCATTACTAACGTTCTGCCCATTTTCGTTCCAGTTGTCTCCTGCACAAAGTTTTATTCACCGGACAAAACAAGCCCGTTGCTGAAGATAGACTGTACTCGGGCTGATAACTCGGATGTGTGCACGTGCCTGGAAGGTCAGTTGCTGCTGATCATACCGCGTTCCTTAATTTCTGTATAGCTTTGTTCACCGTCATGCCGAAACAGCGAGCCTTTCTTCCGGATGCCTAACATAGGCGAGGTTCTTAAGGTTGACTTGCAGCACAGGGCTCGTAACCACATATAGAACATGTTAAATTCAAGTTGAAGTTCAAGTTCAAGTTTTTTTTATTTACATCGTGAAGATGTGGGTTGGCTCGCTGATTCCGTGGCTCCCTGAAAATTTAAGGAATATAATTTGCTCTGTTGTTATAGTCTGATTTAGGAACTATGTTTAAACATGACGGTTTAGATTGGCGCCTTTGAAAAGTTTTTCTTGTTTTAAGCAAAAGGATCATCAAATTTAATACATTTAATACTCCTAACAATTTAATATGCTTTAATGCGGTGAGCAAATCGCTTTTTGATTGCTGAAGAGAATGTACTTTTAAATGACGCAGGTAAATTCCGTGGCCCGGTTAACAGATTTCTTTTTGAAATGGTGTGTGTTTCCACTATTCGGTGCCGCGTGCTGTCAATGTCTCGTATACAATAGAAAAAAGTACAAGCAGTGCTGAATAACAAGATGAAGTAAACAAAAGATGAATATGTAAAAGCTGCCAGAATTTTAAAAAATTCATAAATATAGAGCATTCCAGTGTTGGGCAAAACAGTGTTGGGAGAAAAGAAGGGTGGGTGGGAGAGGGCTCCTATTAAATACAATGTGTAAAGGGGTTTATTGGTGCTCAGGAAAGCTAAACATAGAGGAAGCAATGAGGGATGATGATGCCGAGCCAGCTGAACCTCTTCTTCAGAAGCTCCTTCTGATGATGATAGATGAGGGGTGCCAAAAGCATGGCAGTGATGATGATCCGCGATGGTGCACGGCAATGGCGTTGTAGGGGAATGTCCTGTCGTTGCCACTACAAAAATTTGAAATACGCGGAAACAAATAAACGCACGGACATGTTCTGGAAACTTTCCAGTTCCCTTGTACGAAAGGTCAATAAATAGCCGGACGTGACCAGACCGTTCTAATTTAAATACACCCGCCGTGGTGGCTCAGTGGCTAAGGCGTTGTGCTGCTGAGCACGAGGACGCGGGTTCGATTCTCGGCCGCGGCGGCCGCTTTTCTGCCGGAGACGAAAAGCAAAACGCCCGTGTGCACGAGATTTCGGCGCACGATAAAGATCCCCGGGTGGTTTAAATTAATCCGGAGCCCTCCACTACGGCGGCCCTCATCGCCGTTGTGTGCGTCTTCTCTTCTGTCGTCCCGTTTCAAGCGCTACTTACGACTCGTCGCCTGCGTTGCGTCCGCGCGTCAAACCATGCAATCAATCAATCAGCTTTAATTTGAATCCAATGATTTAAAGCTAGAAAAACATGCTCTACTACAACTTCGTAGAGAGAATAAAGGCAGCAACCGGCTCGGGTGACGAATAATCCCATAGATTTGCATGGAGCACCTCTAATATCACCAGTGCAAGACAGGCGCCAGGTGATCACGCCCTGCCCATGCGCGGTGGTCTACGCGCGTGAAAAAGTCGTGATCAAATGGAGCGCTAGTCGGTGCTGTGGATTTGGCGAAAACTAAAAAAGCCAAAAAAGGGCGTTTTAAAGAGTGTAATCGTTCTTGGGTTACTTAAACGCCAAAATTTTGGTTTTTGTCCGTCTGTCTCTCCGTCGGCCGTCCGTCCACCTGTCCTCGATACAGCCGCCCGGCCAAAAGTTTCTATGGTCAAAACGTTTCCGAATCACCAAATCTGAAAATACCCTTCATACTTCTCAACATTTTTCAGCAAAAAGAAATCATTAGGCATTTTGAGGCCAAATGTCATTGCATAAATGGTAAATGGCATAAACGTAAAAATATAAAGAGAGCATGCGTCGAACTTGGACCTAGTGACGGCGTCCCAAGTTGTGCATGAACCTGAAACTGAAAGCACCATCAGTATGCACTGTGAATACATGTACAGAGATGCTCGCCTTTATTTTAAACACGATAGTCTTTCTCGGGCTACTTAAACCCAGAAATTTTGGTCTGTCTGTCTGTCTGTCTGTCTGTCTGTCTGTCTGTATGTGACTCGATTCAGCCACCCGGCCAAAGCAAAACTGATATTGCGCAATAGTATTATATACTCACAGCCACATGTAAACATCTAAGCCCGGTTTATATGTTCATACTTGTCAACTTTGTTTGTTGAACAAGAACAAGACATTACGCAAATATAAGACAGCAAATCAGTAAGGGATATTTACAGTGTTCCTTTATTTAAAAATTCATGGATGCTTGGTTTTTCGATAGAAAATGATATTCTACATCTACTGCAGAAAACCGCCGCCTCCTGGCGGCATATGAAAAATCACGCGGCAACAGCAACGAGAGGTTCCACTAGCAAGGTTCCACGTTATGTTGGGAACGCACGTGGAGCACGGCCACGCGTTTCTGTAAACCTTGTAGTCGGCCGCCTCCGTTCACGCGCGTCTCCGCCGTACTGCAGCGCAGGCATCGAGAAACCTGGCCTGTAGCAGTGGAACGCGGTAAATTCAAATCGCTTTGCGCAAATCTTTAGTGTGTTTACCTTGGGATGAGGCAAAGGGGGACATTTCCTTGGCAAATGTCTACAAAGACTATCGTCTTTTGACGACATTCGCAACGAAAGGAGTAGATACGCGGCCAATTTTTTGGTTGGAGTGGCTTACATCGACTGCGCTTTGCACGTAACCTTAACGTACGCGGTTATCACCTACTGCACTCAGTGCTGTCCAGCCAGGACGTGCGGATGAGGCGGTCTTCGACAGCTAGGTGCTCGGAACCCAGTCAGTACCCGTGCACGTCATCACCAGCCTACGCTTTCACGCAGGTGGGTGCCCGCCGGACAACATTGAGGATCTCTTCACGAAGGACGAGAACAACCGAACTATGAAGATGTCGGAGTGCCGAGAAAACATCATATACCACGCCTGCGAGAATATGGATTTCGGTATGCGTATTCTGAGCCCGCCTTTCATGTGCGTGCCTGCCTATTGATTTGGAGTTCATAGATCACTGTATTCGACGAAAAATTTGAGACACACTAAACTTTCATACACCCTTTATGCTCGAAAGCGGGGTAGAAATCTTGTCGCATGGTGCACACATTTAAAATGTGTTTTGGCTAAAAAAGGGTGTAAGGATGAACGAAGGGTGTTCATGTGAACACCCTAAAAAAGGGTGTAAGGTTGCTTAACATCCTAAAATAAGAGTGTGGGCAGCGCAGCTACGCGTGACAATGTGGATCGGTCGAGCGCGCAGCATGACACAAAGACACATTCAACACACACAAGTCCAACTTGGACTGCAACTGCAAATGAATTCAGCAAAAAAACCAACGGGATGCACGGGGAGAGCGAGCACATACTTACTTGGAAATACATCAGCTCTTGCTTTTATAGCCAGCAGAGGAAAGTCCTCCGATAGAGATAGGCTTGTCGCAAAGATCAGATATTTTACCAGTGATTTACGAATTATGCATTTTAATGTGAGCATGTGTACATCGGAATGCGGATTTGCGAAGTCTTTTGAATTTTAAGGTAGTTATTACGTCCAATAAGTCGCAGGATTTATTAAATACAAGCACCTATTCCAAATCATTTTAACACCATTCAAGAAGGGTGTTCATGATTTCGACACCCTTTTTCCCACAAGCTACAAATTAGGGTATTGGAAACTAAGAAGAAGGGTGTAAAAAAAGCGTGTAAGAAAAACGGTGTAAGAAAAGACCGGCAACTAAGAAAAAGGGTGTAAATGACCTCCAACGGGAATTTCATACTCGTTTACACGGGCGGACTCAACATATTCCACAAGCGGGGATCTTTGGTACCTCACGATAGTTAAAACAATATCACTTGGCATAATTTATTACAGGTGAATCTGTTTAAGGTTAAAAAAAATAACAAGAACTGTGCCGCCAGTAAGGGGTACACCACCTCAGCAGGTATGGTAGCAGTGAGCCCGGCTTTAGAGCTTGTTGGAATGTAAGCACAAGGGGAGCATGCGTATGCGCACCTCTCACTATACCATTTAAGGGCACTCGTGTTTGGGATACTAAAACTATAAAAAAAAATGGCGCAGATCGCACTAGCGGAGCAAGCAGGATCCGGGGAGCTGGGGTTCGGCCTAGCTTGTTTCCCCCTTTATCCGCTGTCGGTACGGGGGACACACTGGACCAAACTTGGTCCCAGTTTAGTGAGTATGTATTGCCTTTTTAATTTTAAAGCTCAGATTGACGTTTCACATGCCAAAGCTAAACTTGAGCCATGAGGCACACCGTAAATGGAAACGAGCGATCATTGCAAACGAACAATTTGTTTTGCTTATGAAAATTTTTAAGAAGGTGGAGGAAGAAGGTATGAGGCGTTCGGCTTAATCAATCAACAGCAGAACACTTTTTCACACCCTTTAAACACCCTACCAAAAACCGAGGGTGTTGAAGATGATCAACACCCTTTATCACAGAAGAAGGGTGTTGAAAAAGTTGTTCAGTTTCAATAAAAAAGTGTAATGGCCTGCCAACACCCTTTTTCCGCTTTTGACCAAAAAGGGTGTAAAAACGTTTAGTGCGTAGAGTTTAAACTTGATTTTACATGTCGCCGACGCCATTACTGAAAACTATATAAAGTTGGTAATTCCTGAAAATGGAGATATACGAGATGGTATAGAGATATCTGGGAATTTATTCTCCAGGACACAGATCTGTTGTTTGGTCTTGTGGAGAGTTTATGAAAAACGCGTGACGCATTTCTGCACTACTTTCAGTTTGCGGTATCAATAGCCACCCCTTAAATCCTTTTCCCATGTGACAGCGCCTCTTAGCCATAGCGTGAGCGAAATCAGCAGTTTCTTCGGAGGGGCCCGCTTCTGCTTCGTCTGTGCTCTGCCCGGGTTGTACAAAACGGCATCGCGAAACAGGGTGTTCCCTGTTTTATGCACTTTCTTAGAAAAACACCCACTAAACAAGGCAAGATGCTCAGTTTCGTTCATAAGGTCGCGACCTTCAGTAGGTTAGGTTCGGTTGCTGACAGTCGGACCGTTGGGCACTGATTTCTCACTTATGGCGGCTGACGAAAGTCATTGGGCGGAGTTTGCAAGTGCCTGCTGGCGATGCAATTTATTCTTATAATAGGGTGACTCTCAACATTGCGTTTTATTAAATCGCGTTCCCATGGTATCGCTTTCGCAGCAGTGAATAGCACAAAAGTTCTTCTTGGTTCTTAAAAATATGTTTATCGCAAAGAACCAAAGACAGTACACAAGAAATGAGACGGGACAAGCGCTTGTCCCGTCTTGGCTTGCTATTGTCGCATGCGCTTTGCGCTGGGTCAGATATTCCTGGCGGTGCGCTGCGGTCTCGGTGTTATTAGCGTCGCTCGTCGGGCGTAGAATTTCGCATTAGAGGCCTACATTTCTGACACCGAAAATTGCCCCAGGTGGGGTGGAGTGAGCATAGAACAGATAACTTAGTCACTGTACTCAGGTACAGGTTAGGAACGACAAGAGCTCATGTAGTACTCCGTCGAAGCGACGCACCCGGATGCCGCTACGAGTGCATGCTTAGAAAAGGGCTTGCGCTTAACACGTGACAGTCTGCTTTTTCTCACCCAGTTTCTCGTCGCTCCAGTAATTTAAAATCAGATTAAGTTCAACAGATGAGGAAAACGACTCAGCTACCTTCGAAATACGCATGGAGAAGCAGCCGGCTGCGGTGATGAGGCGTAGGGCCCGCTCGCGTTGTGTTTATTACTTGCACCCAAGTATGAGTGCGTGTCCGTCTACATGGTCGCACGCGCACCATGTACGGTGCTAAATCGCGCTCGACGCCCGGATCCACCACAACGTCAGGGGAGGCGTGGTTGTTTAAACTGAGTCAGCACTGCTATTCCGCAAAGTTGCGTTTGGTGACACATTTGATGCTTCCCATTTTATAGCATTCAAAGCTACTGCTGCAACAGTTTAAATAACGCTGCTTTCTCAAGCAGCATGTTCTTCATGTCGAAGGGACATATCTCTTTCGCGCACCTTCCAATAAGTCAGTTTAGGCAATTCAATTTACGCAACGTTTCCAGCTGCAAGCATCCGTCGTGCTCTGCCCCCTTGCTCAGGCCACCTCACTGTGAGTCGCGTGCTACAACAACGCATTTACGGCAGTGCTCTCATCAGTACATAACATCGTGGATTGAACAATAAAAGAGAAGCTGCCGTTTAAGAGAGTGCAAAATAACATTTGGCCGGGTTACTTGTTTTGTCTTAATACTCTTTGTTTCTTCCGAACTCACATGTTCACCCAGGTTCTGTGATGAACTGCACCGCATTTCTCTCATTGACGTGAGAATTTTTTTTCTTGCAGTGTGGAAGGGGAAGCTACTGTCGTCTGAGATCAGAGACGGATTTACTAAGGCGAAGCTTTTTATCAGCAAAGTGCTCAAGCCGGGTAAGCGCCAAGTCTTCAATAGTAGTAATTTCAGGGTACCTCACACGCGGTGTCTAGGAATAATATACCCATGTCTCCAGCAGTCTCAGTCTAATCAATATATGTTACCCCAAACTGATCTTCATCGTCAATCTCAATTGCAACGTATGGTGTTCTGTATTTTTCATACGTGATCATCGCTGTGCCTGCGGTGAAGTTAGTACCACCATCCTGCTCTTTCTCTAACTCAGGCATTGAGGGCGAGGACGACATCCTCAACAAGACACGTATAATCAAGGCTCGCGACAACTGCCCTTCCTTCAATCTAAACGTCGGCGGAGAGTACATCGTCATGGGCATGGACGCGAAGTTCAAGGAACCGGACGAGTTCAAAGACGACCAGTAAGTATCGCCCGTGTATACGCTTTAGTCCTCTTAACTAAGATCTTCGAGCAAACCACAGCGTAATATAATGCATCTGATTTTACCGCTACGTCTGAAACAAACAAACCTTGATTGCCTTCGTTAGTTTGTGTCGGAGGAATAGGTACCGCATTGTGGCTGATACAACCAACAGCGTCTCGTGCGCAGTTTCGCGGAATTTTCTGAACCTACATATCGAGTGACCACTACAACGAAATACCGCGCTTTTCAGCGTCATCACCAGTATGCTTTCTCAAACAATGTCACAATTTCTCTGTTGTAGCGTTAGGTGATGAGCAAAGCTAAAATGGCGACCAGGACGCTGTTAGAATGCTGTCTGTTGCTTCCACGACGACGGCAACGTCGTCGCATAGTTAGTGCTGGGATACTGTGGCAGATAGTCAGCTCTGTTAAAAGTAATAATCACGCGTCGGCAAGGACTCATTACTGCGGATGTCAGCCATTCCTAGCCTGTTGGCCATGTTGCAACCGTGTCATCCCAGCGCTGACACCAGTTGTTGCGACCGGGTGGGCCGAGCCAAGCTGATCTTCGTCACCTCCTACATACGTGTGGTAGCGTGTATGATGCGAGCGGCCAGCCGCTGTTGCAGCCGTGAAGAAGTCCAGAAGCCGTAGGCTAGCGTAACTGTTTACTTCATAACGAGAGGTGAGCCGAAGCCAAAGAACTATGCCCCGACGGGCGAGGTTACAGTACAGGACTCGAGCAGAGGGACAGCATGGATTCGCTGCTCAAACAGGAATGAGTTATAGCACAGAACAGGGAGGATTTTAGAGAAGCAAAGGTCTAGCTTTGCCTGTAGTGCCAGAAAAAGCGTAGTGGCGGCGTCGTGAACTACCCAGTACGCCCGCTTGATGGCGCTGTAAACACGGCTTTGTAAACATGGCGGATGCTTTTTGCACAGGCCGCTTGAGCTCCTTAATAACATGGCTGCCCTCGCACGGCGGCCGCCGGCTCGCTGCTCCACGGCCGGACTCGACTCTCCTCCTCCCGCGCGCGAAAGGGGCGTCGAGTCCGGCCGTGGCTGCTCCTGCTGGCTCCTGGCTGGCACGCTGGTCGCGTGTTTACTTGCGCCGCGCTAGTGAAGTGATGTTACGCCAGGTGACCAGATGGCCTCGACTGGCACAGACCACAGTGAGCAGCAAGTGAGAACAAATCGTTTATTGACATCCGCAAGTTTACAGAGGCCAGGACATCATTTCATTTCGATCGCTGCAATTGTACGTCGCTTTCGTGACAACATTTTTTTTTTTTTGCCATAACAACTCGTTCACTTGCGCTAAGATTTCGAACGAAGGGCACAAATGAAGTATTGACGGCGACAACGGTTTCCTTTGCACCGTCTTTCTAGCGGAGTGCATAACACTCACCTTCTGTTGGAAGAATCGAATATTCTGGCCTCGACAGCTGCCTTCCGATGCGGAATTTGCCACATTTGTCATTCCACAAGCACTCAATTCCCGTGTTTTGCCAGTCCTCTCAACAACTGATGGACGCAAAAGCACATAACAGCAATAACAGTCACGAAACCGGTGCTCCGCGCACATTGAAACGGTCGGCCGTTGCAGCGGTTTCAATTTGAATTGGCGGCTTTGTGGTTGCGAATTCAGAAACGAGGTGGTGCACCAGTCGGCTGTTCGTAAAAAGTTGCGTACATTTTTGCTCAACGGATGTTTGATGCGGAACTTGTTAATAGTATTTTTAAATAACACATTGTAAGCGAACTGTGTGGGCTCTTTGAGTCACGGAATGAATGTTTTGTATTCTATACCAAAAGTAACATTTTGCCTGCGCCGTCTGGTGGGCTTGATGGTCGAAAACAGCGCTTTAGGTTGGTCACGTGGGGCGTCGATTTTTACGCCGCCTATAGGGAACACAGGGAACGTCCAAGCTTGAGAGGCCTGGTTATAGCGCTTGCGGGCTTCTATTTATACCCAAAAGCGGTAACGGTCAAAACAGCCTTCCCTCTACGTTTTGCGCACGCCACCAGAATCACAGGCACACACAACTCTCTTTCCAGAGTTCGTAAGCAGTCAGTAGCAGCGGCACCTGCTCAGTCCGAGAGAGGGGAGAGAGGAGGATTCCGCTGCGATCGACGGCGTCTCTGTGTCCTTAAAACATGCCTGTGCTTGTTCTGTCGGCGTGCCACCGAAGCGCCTGAGCCGGGCTTGTCGAGGCGTAAATGTATGAGTCACCGACACGGTGGCGCCTTGCTCGAAAGGCGCACGTAGTGGCTTCGCCGCACAGCCGAGGAGTAATGTGGAAAAGTACGGCGGCGGGCCGATTCGTTACAGCCAATACACTGCGGAGGAATGAGCGACTTGAGTGGTAATGATAAAAAATATCCAAAGTATTCATTCGAAGATCTTTACGGATGCGTGAGCATTTTATCCCTCTTCCTGAGAGAGGACCCAATATGCACGCCTTGCTGCAGCTCCAGAAGCCCGTAGCACGCCGTTTCCCGAAGGCCCATCGCAACCACGATTCCTGTTCTGGCCGCCTCAGTGGTCCCTTGTGCGCGCTCTAGCAGCGGCGTTGTCTCCCGGCCG
The DNA here is from genome assembly GCF_048455015.1 of Haemaphysalis longicornis. NCBI lineage: Eukaryota > Metazoa > Arthropoda > Arachnida > Ixodida > Ixodidae > Haemaphysalis > Haemaphysalis longicornis. The sequence continues at coordinate 124,565,151 of NW_027526214.1, read as the reverse complement.
CTCCCTTTGCGGTCAACCAGCATCGGCCTTTCCGCGCAGCCAATCGATTTTTTTCTTACCGCCAACTCAGCCCTGTGCTCACGCCACACCCCGTTGTGCGCTGCGTCGACGGCGGAAACCTGCGAAGATCAGTCGCTTCCAGAGCAACAGGCCCGTGAACAGGCCAGCAGTTTTTAAAGACGATAGTCTTTCTTGGGCTACTTTTTTTCATTCGCATTTTGTGCCATGCGGCATATGAAGAAAAGATAAGACATTAAGTAGAAGAAAGAGAAGGGGTATACAAGCGCAGGTAGTCAGGAAATTGATGACCCTGAACAAGTCTAAAGGTAGGCATGGAGTCCGGTGTCGCATAAAAAGTTCAGCAGCGACCTGCAGTAGCGGTCTTCGTGCACCCACCGGTTGAAGTGCCCCAGTTTATCCCACCGAAGACCAACCACTCTTAGCGCACCGTCCCGAGCTATTCTGGTTCTTGTACACGTCCACAACAGATGGTGGACACCAGCTTCAGCAGCCGGAGCTGGACACTTGGGACATGTTCCTGGGTCTTCTGGTGCGGGTTTACAAGTCCAAGTACTGAAGGTGTGAGAGCCACCCCAGCCCGAAGCCTCCTGAGAGAAACTTCCTCCACCCGGGAAAGATTAGGGGGGAGAGAGCAGACACACGGGGGAATTAGGGCACGTGTGTCCCTTCTCAGGAGAGATTTCGTCGCTAAAAGGCGGGAGCGTGGATCAGTGGGAAGAGGGCTAGGGGCGGATTCAGATTCAGGTGGGGCCGGAGAGTGCGAAAGATTGTCCGCTAATTGGTTTAAAAAATTGTGACCGTGCCCCTGTACCCAATGTACGCGTACCATTAGCTGTGCTGTCATGTAGAGGCTGTGAATGTGCTGGCAGATCAGAGGAGTCTTTTTCACTTGCTTCAGGTGCTTCACAGCACTGAGCGAGTCTGTGTATATATGCGCCTCTTTGATGTTAGGGAGTGCACTTGCAGCTTTGACTGCGTCATATACAGCCTGGAGCTCCAGTAGCAGCGGGTCTGACGTGTCGGTGGAATAACAGCACGAGCCTTTCAGTTCTGAGTGTGTGGAACTGACGAAAGCGGTCCGTCCTCCGTGCGGGAGAAGGGCTGCGTCTGTGTACAATACACAATAACCTTCAGGAACTGTGGTATCTGAGGTTGGCGCTGGCTGTTCACGGCGACAAAGCTTCGTTGTCTTGTTGGTTGTTATTGCTGTATAGAGCCATGGTGGAAAGTCGTCTATGGGTGAAGTCATGGGAGGCTCCTTACAGAAATAGGAATGGAGCGCTCCGCCCATAGGTATATGAAAACGCTTGAGTTTTCTTGCTTCTTCACGCTGATTTACAAGCTCCGTGATAGTATTGAGCTGGGCGTGCTGCTGTAAGATAGAAATCGAAGGGCAACGAGGAAGTGCGTGATGGTACTCATAGCCTCTCTGTTAAACCCAGAAATTTTGGTCTGTCTGTATGACTCTTTGTTTGTCTGTCTGTCTGTCTGTCTGTGACTCCATTCAGCCACCCGTCCAAAGTAAAACAAGGCCTGCGCAATAGCCTTATATAGTCACAGCTAAATCTACCCGTCTAAGTCCAGTGTAATGTTCATTCTTGTCCACATTGTTGAAGAAGAACAAGACATTAGGCAAATATAAGACAACAAATTAATACAGAAATGATATTTGCAGTGTTCCTTTACAAAAAATCATACATGCTTGATTTTCGCGAAATTAAATACTTCATCAACTGCTGAACAAAAATTCACTCCGCCGTGGCCTGCTGTCCCCGCGCCATTGTAGCTTCTGGCGCCATTTTAAGAAATCAACCTGCAACAGTTAAGAAAAATTCCACTCGATGATACCGCGTTTTGCTTGGAACGCACGAGTAGGCCAACGTGGTTCTATAAACGTTGAAGTAGGGCAGCTCGATTCACGCGCGTCTCCGCCGTACATCAGCGTTGGCATCGAGACACCCGGCCTCGAGCAGTGGAACGCGGTAAATTTAAAATGATTTAGGCAAACATTTGGCGTCTTTATCTTGGGAAGAGCGCGACGCAAGAGGAACAATATGAGAGGTAAACGGGAAAGCGAAAGGAGGCCTTTACTTGGCAAAAGTCGATAAAGATTATCGTCTTTTGTCGACATTTGCAACGAAAGGGGCAGATACGCGGCCATTATTTTTTTTTAAGCTTAAGCCTCGAAGTTAAACATTCACAAACCGATACAGGACAGGCACCTGTCCTGTCTCTTCGTGTGAGTGTTTACTTTCACTCCTGAACCTATCCAAAATGCAGCCGAACCCTTTATTCCGGCAACGCGTCCTGGTCGACAAGCATCCGCTGCCAGATCGGTTTGATGTCCCCACCCTCGGCACGCTCTCTCTGTTCTACTGTTGCTCCATGTCCGCTGATTGACGGCGTGAAGTGTTGCCAAAATACCCCATAGGCTGCACACGCAGTACTACTTCATCGTTTCCTAAATTCAAACATTCACTGCGGTGGCGCTGCGGCCATTGTTACGCGCTTTTCAGATGCATGTGCAAAAAAATGGCTGCGGCTTAGCTCAGCTAACATTGGATATGCAAAGCGAAAGCTTGGCTTAGTCTGGTTGAGTCTCGGTTTGTCTCGGTTAACCTTTGATGTAGCTGTATTGCCGACCACGGCTCAGAGCCGTTCGGTCCCGTGCAACGCTCACAGGAGGAGGACAGCGATCGCGACGTTCGATCATTCACGGCGAACGCGCCGTTCCTCTTCGCCGGGCGCGAGACGACTGACGTAGCCCCAGACGAACCGGGGACGCATACATGGGAGGCTGCAGGAGTGGTCACCTGCCGATCAGCTAATCAGAACGACTAAAAACGGGGCCTTGTGCGCAGCGCCGAAAGCGGGCCCGGCGAATCACGCGATGCGCTTCGAGGAGTCGGTCGCCGGGGTCGTGTCTCCGGTCAAAAGGTTCACTTGCGCATCCTCCGCGAAACCGCTGGACGAAAGTATCGAAGCTTTGCTTTAAAAAGAAGACAAAGAAAAGAAAAGAGAAAGGAAAAAACACCCGCGTGTACTGGACCACGTAGAGATTTTGGCGGCAATTTGCGCTCATGTGCTCCCAATTAACCAGAAACTCTCCCCAACGGCGCGCCCGGGTGGTCATGTGTAGCTTCGTAACTGAAAACAGCCATTTAAACTTCCTACAAATGCCGATTCTCAACGAACGCGGAACGTACAGAAGACAAAGTGAAACCCCGTGTCTCTAGGTCTGGCCTGCCGAACGCGCCTCTCCGCCGGTGACGGCGCTAGTTTCCCTTTCCGCCGCAGCGTCAGTCGTGGCGCTAATCATCGGGGAAAGAAGAGCGGCGGCTGCTGGCCGCGGTCGCGGTGTCCATTCGGTGCGAGTTGTTTGTGAGCACACTGACGGCCGAAGTGAGCATCTTCATAATTTATAATAATATGCGGTGATACGTGAGGCAGAAACTCACAATACAGGCGTCGCAGACTAACCAGTATTTCCGAGGTAGGCACAGCGGTGCATTTGTTTTCCTTTTAGCGCGCCGCATGCGATGTTATCATGTGGCGCATTGGTAACGTCATGCGCAATAGGCAGATTTATTCTAAGGAATTTCCCAAAACTTTCAGGAATAATATTTAGCGTGGCAAGCTACTGTGAGCAATCGCATTTCTGTTTATTACGTACCAGCCTATAACTTCCGCGTGCGCGAAAATCACATAAATGCGTCATGATGTGTCGTACACGTCCATTTTTCAATGCGCGTTTGATAAATGTGACTGCATATTCTCAAACATTGCTTTACCTGCGTTTTCAAAGAAAACTGGAATACTCGTAATACCTTTTAGGGTCCATTGGTTCATTAGCTTGGGAAATATTGTTCGACTGCACTTTAAGCTACAGAGTACACAATATTTTGGAGGACATGCGAATGAAGTGGACAGAGCGAACGCAACTATGAACTGATTGATTACAACAAGAACACTATTTACATGGGAACCAAAGCACACGGAAATGTGTACAGGATGCAATTGGAATGGTGGAAAACTGGTGCAGTCGTTCCTTGAGTTGCACTAGTTAAACAACGCAATGTACAGTTCGAAGGCAGATAAAAATGTAATAAATCTCTGGGACATAAGAAGGTAAATATAATACATTTAAACGAAAATGTATTGTTTTTCCTCTTCGCCTACAGATCCCCGGCAATCAGCTTTACAAGCGGAGAACTCTTCGCGAGAGAGGCTTTCGCGAAAGCTTCAGTAAATTCTCCAAAGAGCTATTAACGTCGCCAGCCCAGTTAGCAAGAAGCGGCCTCAATAGCTTTTTCAAAAACACTTCGCACAGCTCATGACAGTGGTACGGGTCCCTGTTGCTGGCGCACCACATCAGTGGACAGTCTGCGAGGTGTGGGAAGACAGTGTCTAAAAGAAGCTTACAAATTTGTCCGCTGTGTCGGACATGCGAAGATTGCGGGGCCTTTTCCACAAATGTGCATAATAATTTGCACAGCCAGACCGCTTGCGGTCGGGGGTAGCTCAAACCTCCCTGGTCGAGGCTGTATACGCCTCGAGCGCGGCCTGTAGGGGCGCCACTGAAATCCCCCTAGCGACCCGTTTCGAAAGCAGCCGCGGGAGTCCGCGCCCCGCTCCCCATTGCCGCCGCTGCTTTTGCGGCACGTTCACGACTGAGATTTACCGTTTGCAGGTGTTTGAAATCCATGTTTATGTGGAGCAGTCACTCTGTTCGCAAATGGGGTGTGTTACGAGAGTGCAAATGTTTCTGACGCGATTTTAGTGTGGTCTATTCGGTCTGTATAAGCGCCAGGTGTCTGCCACAGGCCAGCGTCGTGGAACCGGCACGGCGTAAATTCAGGTCAGTTACACTGACCTGAATTTACTAACCGTGCCTCCGTAACCACCGGTTCCTCAGATCTTCATGCTACAGCTATACACTACGATTTAAATCGGTTTTGTGCGCTTGCATAATCAGCGGAGCACTCATACCTGACAGCACGCCAGTTACGTTTGCCAATTTATACCTCAGATATTGATCACCACCATTCACAAGCCAGTCTGTGTTAATTTCGCAAATATTCAACAAAAGTACGCTGGACAATGCACAATTATACTCGGGGATCAGCACACGACAGAGTCGTCTTGTCGTGAGGTGAGTGCCCGGCAACATTCATCTGCTACATATATCCTCTGCGAGCAGCGCGGAGACGGGCTTGAATAAAATCCGCGTCCGCGACTAAATGCTTCTTCGAATTATCGTCATATGGCGCAGGGAGCATGCAGAATAAAGCAGAAACTGAAATCAGAGGGCCATATCGCACACCACACTCTTCCAACGACACCTTTCATCGCTTAATTGTTGAACAGTATACCCTGTATACTTCCAAAAATGCGTCCGCCGTACGATCAGCTCTTCATTGAAGTAGAAAAACAAAAGGAAAGTGAACGCGAGATTTGTGTGTGGGATTTCTATACTGTTCATGGCTTGATTCCGCTCCGCATTTGTACACAGCGTCCCCCTCCTCCCCCCCCCCCCCCCTTCCCTCCCCGATGTCCCGCGAAAAGCAGTGCATTTCGTGTATAGTTGGTCTAGTGAACCCTACTTGGCTTAAGTTTCGACGAACGTCTTTAGCATGTCAGAAGCTGCAATGTTTTTTTTTATTTCTGTTAGATCTATTATGTTTCTTAATTCCGCACTTGCACAGCATTTTTTTTCCGTGGTTTCATTAACTTGCCTTGGTTCATGCTATATGGCGTGTGCGGGCACATATTTAACGACGCACAGGCTTGGAAATTTCGCATGGTTTATATTCTTATAAAAGGCATTAGTTATTGTCCGGGATTGGGTAATCACATCCCCGAAACACATTTTTCTGCGACGTACATATTAGAAACGAAGCCGCGTTCGTTGTCCACGCTGCAAAATGAAGCTAACCTCTCATTGTGCCAGCATCAGGTCTAAACGAGGCGACAGTAGAATCTATTTGTGCCTGATGTTTTGGAAGTGACATGGGTGATATGTTGCTGCCGTCGCCGACGCCGGGAAGAGCGGCGACGAAGCGCGCAGAACCGCGTCCCAGGGTAGCTCTTGCAGGCGATCGCGTACTCTACGATGACGCAGCTGCTTTTTAAGTGACCTAAACGTACTCCTTGCCTATAGACGTCACCATAGAAGTTTTTTTAGGGCGCGGAAAGGCGAAAAGAAGCGAAACAGAACCGAAACACTGCACGAGCCCCTATCATCCACGCAGCGCAAATCCCGTCAACTCCGCGGAGAGGCGGCGGCAGGCGGCGCAGCGATCGCAAAGCTCGAGGCGTATAGGAACTGATACGCCCCGCCAGTGGCCTCGTTCCCCTTCAGCTGCACCTTGCATTCAGGGCACGTCACCTGCAATGTTTGACAGAAAGGTACAGTATACCACCTAACAGTCCCATTTTCAAGCAGCGTCACGAGGTAAATTAAGGGAAAGTAATGTGCTCAAGTACAAATGATTACCGTTTTCTCGCTTCCCGGCCGCGGCGGCCGCTTTTCTGATGGAGGCGAAAAGCAAAAATGCCCGTGTGTACGAGATTTTGGCGCACGTTAAAGATCCCCTGGTGGTCAAAATTAATCCGGCGCCCTCCACTACGGCGCGCCTCATCGCCTGCGTTGCGTCGGCGCGTTAAACCATACAATCAATCAATCAATTACCCTTTTCTCGCAAACGAAGACCAGGTAACCAGCCAAATAGGTTAAGGGCGCGAATTCCAGTTCCGTGGGGACCTCATCAAGCTTCATTATGTGCTGAAGCCTCCAGAGGACAGCAAGGGCGCAGTCAGGGCACCTGGGAACCTCCGAAGCTGCCCTTTCGCTGACGCAGCTGACAGGCTTGAGTGCAGCCTGGCACTCTGAACTGGTGGGCGCATTTCCACTCGTGCTGGCCTGCAAAATACCAACCTGCACCGCAAATCGCGCTTCTTCAGTGGAGCAGTTTTGGGAACACATGGCGGCTAGCTGAAACTAGATGTTACTACGAACCTTGAGAAGCTTCTCAGCTGTGAAAACGGCTGCTCTGGCGTCAACACGGTCATTTCCGCCGTTAAACTGTCGGAAGCAGCTGAAAACCGACTCCACTGGATCGCTGTTTAGGGCTCTTGTCAGCACGTACCTGTAGCTACAAAAGTAGGAGAGAATCAGTATGGATACACCACAAGAAGTTGCTTATGTGGGTACATGCGTAACTATGACTGAGGAGATGAAATCTCTAAAAAATTTATACTTGCCCGATTTCACTCAGAAGATATTCCACGACAGCGACGGTGGACTTCGTTGTCATGACAGTTGCTTCATGGGTCTCTTTTGTGAGGGATTTCGTCCCAGCCTCCATGCTCTCATGTTTGATGTCTTCAATGTAGGCGACGAAATCAACCTCGAGCCACGCTAGCCTCTCATCATCACTTGAAACAAACGGCGCTTCTCTGGATTTCCACCCAGCAATATCGTGAAGGTCATACCATCGGGCAACATACTTCATGAAAGTAATGGTTGACCCACAGTCTCCGAATTTCTTAGCGCTCTTGTGGCACTGTGGGTTGCTGTGAAGGTACTCAAGGGTGGTAATTACTACCGGAGAAAAAATAGCCGTAGCACGAGACACCTTCATTTTTTCCAAATTTGTCGGCTCAACGTGAGCTCTGCTCAAAATGCGCACCGGCTTCACCAGCAAATTCTCTTGGATGTTGTGGAGCTTTTTCAAGAAAAAACCACCTCTAATTGGCCCTACTCCGTCAGACATTTCCCTTTCCAACAGGTTGGTTCTAAGGTTCTTGATTAGGTGGCTTGGATCGAACGACAGGAATAAGGGTGCTCCTTCGCGCATGGGGTGCGGCACAACATGCTGCAGCGTGCCGTCCTCCGACATGACCCGGAACATTGCGGTGTTGGTCTGATGATTGTCCGGAACGATGCGCACAGTCCGAAAACCCGATTCTTCAACTGCCCTCAGGACATGAAGGGTCATATTCAGAAGATTGTCGTGTTTTAGGTTCTTTGTGAAAAAGTAACCTGCCGGGATAACGTACGCCGTTGACTGACCGCGAAGTACAAAACAAAGAAGCCTATTAGCCACTTCGCTAGCACGTGCTGGCCCTTCACACTGAGCATCGATACGGCCAAAGATCCTGTCAACTTGTCGATCGTAAATGAGCTTCTGCTGTATTGACATTTCATCTACGATGAGGCTGCAGTAGGCCTCGTTATCTGAACGGAAACCTTGCCTTTCCGTCTGCAGCCGTTCCCTGATGAGGCGTGTCACTCCAGTTTCGCCTGTGGACGATCCAACGAATCTTTGAAGCGTGCTTCTGCAAGGCAACTTCAGAAGGTTTCTGGAACGCAAGTGGTCGTACCCTTTCCGAGAGCACGCTTTCCATAGCACGCACTCTCTTACTGTTGTCTCTTGCCATGTTGGTCTGGCTTTGTCGAAATTCTCCACTTGCTCCAGAAGAAACCTAGCGGTTTTGTCACCCTCTTTTGCGGCATCACGAATCTTCACAACTGCCTGCACAGCGCGATCCTCCTCGAACTTCTTCACTTGTTCGCGGAGTTCGTCGCAGCGTTCTTGCAGTTTTTGTAGTTTTTCGTTTAGTCTGTTTGATTGCATATGAAGGCGGTGGGCATTTTTCTTGGTATCAGTGATAAAGCCTGTCAGATCGAATGAAGTCTGGCATTCTTGAGTCCCAAAATTAGGTTTGCCGCATGACTGCTTGTCCGTGAGAGAGTAGAGAATTGGGTCTGCATCTGTTGGTGAGTGCGGTGGCATCGGTTGATGTCTTTCTTCATTCCCAGTTAGGGTCGTTTCATTTTCTGCAGCCGTTGTGCTCACTTGCTCTTCATTGCTTGCTTGAGATGACGGCGCACACGCCTCGAGCGGCGGCCGAACAAGCGCCCTCCTTCTTTTCGGGCTTCCCGGCTGCATGTACGTTGGGTACGACGGGAATCTTGTCGGCACAGCTGTTGGTAGCATGAACTTGCGCTTCAATCCCACCTTGTAGTCATCCTCTTTGAAGTGCAGCGAGCAAACGACTGATCGGGAGCTTGGTTTCCATTGGCTGCCCTTGTCGATACCTTGACGGGAGATGTTGTGCAGCCAGGCGTCACGGAGTTGCTCTTTGGTCGGAAACTCGTGGTAGCAGACGTCCAAGGTTTTCGAGGAATTCGACTTGCAGCGCGGCACGCAGCAGTACTTAGGCATATCATAGCCTGAAGCACACTAGTACGTTATATTAAGCGCGCAATGCGCGGAAGTATGCGAAACGAAAAGCTCAAAGCGCTCACGCGAGCTTCAACACTCCCGCCACTGCTGCTTTTCGCGCCCAAACCGTAGTCTGCGCTGGTACGTGGCGCCCCACTGCGAGTACAAGCGGCAACCGTAAGCTTCGCTTTCATGACCTCGCCCGTCGCCCACGCGCGATGGTGCAAGCCGCATTACCGTATTTACCCAATTCTAACGCGCACTTTTTTTCTGAAAACGAGGCCGAAAAATCTCATGCGCGTTAGAATCGGATACAAAACCGAAACTGCCGAAACAGCGGAAATTTCGTCCCACCCATCGCCATCGCCATCTCAAGATGGCGCCAAAGCTTTTAGCAACGATTTTTCGGACGCAGCAAGCCTAAACGCCTAGGCTTTTTTATCGGCGTTCACACATATCGTCAAATCGTTTCACTTGTGCGCTTTATTTATTTTAACATACTGCCAATCCCATTTGGGATTTTTGCAGGAGGGGTAATACATCGTTGCAAATACACAAATTTCAAGCATGGTTTTCGTTCATACAGGACGAGAACAGTACAGACATCTGAGAGAGGTTTTCTACATGACAAGCGAAGGTTGCATATTACATATAAAATCTGAAATCTCTTGCATCAAACGTCACCAGTTCATGGAAAAACAAAGCAACAAAACATAGCCAAATTCAATGCAGGATGAAACACAGACAGAATTTGGAGGTAATATGTTACAGCAGCGATTGAAGAATCTCATAACAGCAATGGTAATCTGATAACAGCAATGGCAGCAGCGGCTCCCACGCGTTCAAAATGAGCGGTCGGCTGAAGCGTGCACCTCTGGAGAAGCTCTCGGGATGGGCGTGCGAGGCGTGGGCTACGATCCCATCCAACGATCGTTCAGAAGTGTGGCATCCCGAACGCGCTTGAAGGCACCGAGGATGAGATGTTGTGGTCAGCGGAGAGCGACGAGGAGTGAGATGAGTGAGATTACTTCGGGAAATAAATCGCCCGTTTCTCTGGCATTCGTTTGTCTGGGTCACAAAGTCCCGTGCGCGTTACAATCGGAGGTGCAAGTTTTTTTTTGTTGTTTTGCCAGGAAAATCGAGTGCGCGTTAGAATCGGGGGCGCGTTAGAATCGGGTAAATACGGTAATCCTTCCGACCACGGCTGCTCGATGGATCCCATCGAGGGGCCGTGTTCCAACCGTGTTGCTTGCCCGGGTTATTCCGGTTCCACTCTCCTGAAGTTAACATGTACGGATTACTAACACTGGAAGCTGAGCTAATTCGTTGCTGTTCTCCTGAAGTTAACATGTACGGATTACTAAAACTGGAAGCTGAGCTAATTCGTTGCTGTTCAAAATGAAACACGACAAGCAGTGCAAATGCTAGACGACATAGAATCACGCAGAAATACACAAGTTCTCACTCGCCCGCAGTTTTTATTACATCTTTGAATACGCACCCAAGCGGCCTTTCAGACTTCCCACAACAAATTTCACACATACGGGACACTCGATCGCACATGGGAAATCAAACCACGATTCAAACGAAATACGGAAAGAAGAAAGCAAACCACAAACACATTACCGATAGCACGCAGGTGTTTCTCTAGCAAAACAATCAAGTTCGCAGCGCATCTCAGCGTTTTACGTCCCTGTTTAACGAGTAAATAACTGGTTTACTAAGTGATGTGGCCAACTATTTCTCCGCATTTGGGGACACGTAGTTCGGGGCAAAATTACCGTGCCTGAATTCAAACATGAGACAGCCCTGGTGCTGCTGAGCCTGTGCTTGGCCATGTTAAAACACGGCCGTTTTAACATTGTCCTTCAATTAGCATATGGTGAATGGCAGCTTAACAGAATTTTATTTTCCAGCACAAGCGGGCTGCAGTGTTCAAACCGAATTGGCATTGTAACATCTACAGTCATATTCCCGAACATCGCGGGAACTGGGTCGCGGGAGCGGTCGCATCGCTTTCGTTCTTTTAAACCGCGAGCAAGAATTACTTACCGCCGTCAAACAGATGAAATTCTTAGATGTTGAAGTCATGTCTTTGCCGTAAATTGTGGTGTTATTATTTTCCAGATACGCATGTTACAACGCGAGTGAACGACGTTTGAAGGAACGATGACCGTCGGTATTCCGTAGGCGCCCCGAAGCGACCGCCGCGGGAGCTGTCACCGATGCGTGGCGCCCCCGCCGAAAGTAGCGGCGGCAACTGACAACTCCGCTCTCACGCCGCCGCCCATTGCCGGCGCGTGAATGAGCAGGCCGGACCTAATACCATCACTAAGAGACAACTAAAAGACCACGTGTGCGTTTATAGCCTCCGTGTAAAGTATAGCATAAATTTACAGCGCGTATAAGTTTGTACCGTCTTGCTTATACGTCTTGCTGCCATAGTATGGCGCCCGGGTCATTCGTGCACCCGGAGAGCTTGTTAAACACATGCGAGAAAGTGGGCGCGATTCAATTGAATCGAATTAAGTTTGCTTTGGCAGCAAAGTATACAATACTACCATCGTGCCGAGGCTAAAGGCGACGTACATGTCGCCTGACTTTATCCCTGGCACCCGGTAACACTGGCAGCACAGGGTCCTAAGCATCCCAACACTCAACAAAGAAAACAAAAAGCTGTTCGATAGCAGCACAATATTGTACAATAGCCAACACTTGACAAGAAAAATAGCAGCATTACACTAGCACAATGTAACCAGCAAACAAAAGGTGGTACACAGTTCTACAGTATAAAACCATAAAAAAACCTATTATGTCGAGGTGACAGTTCGACATTCGGTACCTGCCATAGTAACAGCTGGGTACCATCATTACTTCTGATCTCATTTTTCTTGAAAACAGTATGCCCAAAGCTGTGCTGTGGGTGAGTGCTTGTGTGCCTTAAGAGAAAGAATTCGCGATCGCTCAAATGGGTTAGGTATATAATCTCGAATAACTTAATGTCGTACATAACTTAAAAGGACCCTCATAATTAGGGTTTACGGAAAATAAGGTACCGTATCAACACTCATAGATAAGTTATTAATAAGACGAATACCCCTTTTCTGAATCCATTCATTGCAGGGTTTAACGCGCCGACGCAACGCAGGCGATGAATCGCACCGTTGTGAAGGGCTCCATATCAATTTTCACAGTCTGGGGATCTTTAACGTGCGCCGAAATCTCGTACACACGGGCGTTTTTGCTTATCGCCTCCGTTAGAAAAGCGGCCGCCGCTGCCGGGAATCGAAACCGCGACCTCGTGCTCAGCAGCGCAACCTTTTCTGAATCAAAACAGGATCATTGAGGTACGACTTAAAAGTAACGCCCCACACCAAGAGACAATATTCCAGTCGAGAATGAGCGCAATAAAAATAGTTTTATTCAGTCGTTTTATTCATCCATGGTTGGGAGCTTCTTGTGGCGCCCGCCACGACGAAACCGTTGGCTGGTAGAGGTAGAAGGCTTTGCTTTTTCAAAAAATAAGATGGATGACAAAGCGCTTGGGACCCACCCTTTCCACCTCCCCAGGTGTTTCTGTTAAAGAATAGGTTTGGAGCTGGGACCCTATTCTCGGCGCACTAAATTCACCGTGATCTGCTAATTTTCCCGATGTCTTTTCTGATTGGCTTTCAATTTTGGTCACGTGCTTCAGGTTGACAAGGAGGTTGTGTGTGCTTTCGCCATTTTGACGTTTTATGACATTTAACGGCACCAGTTGTAAAGTTTAACTTATTTCTCTTTACTGAAGGCGCGTAATTCTTGGCCGGCAACAAAAAACTAGACTAAATTCAGCGGACATGACAACGTAGGCCTGTCTTTGCTTTTCAACAACAATACAGAATGTATGGTGATTGACTGAGAAGGTGTGATGTAGTTTACACAGTTGGCAGGAACGCTTACGTCACAAATTGGCAACTTCAGCCTGCATAAAAGTGACCTGATGTCACTTAGCAGCTTGAAAACGGCGGCTGGTCGCCGTGACGTATATGGCAAGAAATTTCACCGACCTTCGGCGCCGTGAAATCCCCGTGAATTTGCAGCAGCCGCAGTTTCGCATGACGCGCAGCTTAAAGCTGTTTTCTCCCGAAAAAAAAATAGTTCTGACTGCTTCCAGATCCACGATCACGGAGCATACAAATAACGTACAATAAAATAAAAATTATTTGCTTGTCGTGAGAGGAGCATAAGATGGAGGTGCAAGCCTCTCCATGACAAAGAGAACTTAATGCATGGCATTTGCCCACACTCCTCCTAGTAAGCTGCTGGGTCACATGTATGATCGAAGTAAAGAGAAAAATACTACGCTGTTTGAAGTAGAGCTTGACGAATGAGTGAATCGGCGGTATCAGTACGCTCCGCCGTTATCAGGCGCAAGGATTCACTGCCCTTACGCGTCATGCAACAGGTGGTCACGGCCGTCCTTTTCGGTGATCGTGCCATAAACTTCTAACATATCAGCAGACGATAGCGCCGCGGCGGGGGCGGCCGGGAAGGTGATAGCACAAGACCTGCATTGAAGCAGAGAGCTCAACTATGTTACTAAAAGCGATTGAAGAAATAAATAGGTACGGTAAAAAAGATTGCGTAATGTTGTTTAGCTCAACATCCACGTTTCGCTCGCTTTCGCATCAACGTTACTTGATCGCTTTGTGGTGTTGACGCCAATTTTGTCAAATTTTGACCTGTGTTTCCCTTTCCAGCATCAGCTACCGTCCTAATTTGCATAAGCCATGCCAAGTGTTTTTATATCTTTTATGTGCAATATTTGATAGCTTGGTTGTGAACTGTTTGATTGAAGCTACAATTTACACTGCATGTCGACATAGCTATACGGGCCTCACGTCAATGATTACTTACGTGGCGCTTACGCAAAAAACATGGCGAAGTCACCGTGAATTTATGCAGTCGAGAGTATGGCCCCTGTTCTAGAGAAGGGGCGTTAACGTCATTCGAGGGCGAGCGCATTCGTCAGTCTAGGCAGGACCCAGCATTTGCCGCCATACAAGCCGAGCGCAAGCGACAGGCCCGCCGAGATGACGAGCGACATTTCATTCCCTCCTGCACCCTCATGTGTAGTGCATGGTTTCCAACAGCTTCACTGGACATCCACAATGGCAGGCTGAGATGACGGCCGCCTTTTGTCTAAGCACGCGGGTAGATTTTGTACAACGTCTGTGTCTCTGTTTCTAGCGGATATGCCGCTCTTCTGCGCACTATGATTTCTAAACAGTGAATCATTTTACTTGCAAAAATGCGCTGTTTTCTCGGCGACAGCGTCGTTTCGAGCCCAAGGAATGCATATCCGTTACTTCCTATCATTGCCGTAGCAGCTTTGGTGCCGTATTGGAGTTGGCTTTGACACTATAGCGCCAGATTTCTCTGTAGGTAGTATTACCGTATGAAACTACGCCGCAACCCTATAGTGTGGGCGTCTATCTCGCAAGTCGGCTGGCTGGACTCTAACCATGCTTAGCATGCAACACGCTTTAAACAGTGCAAACAAATCTGCGCGACGTTTAAGGTACCCTGCCAGGAATACCCTAGCCAAATATTACACGCGAGCGTGAAGCGGTAAGCTCGCAAACCGCTGTGAAAGACACGAATAAACCAACCGCGCTTACTTCCCTCTTTATGCACCGCTGTATCTACGTCACTACAGCGACGATTGTCCTATTGGCTGTTGCTGGTCAACTTCACGGTTGATTTTTCGCGTTTCCGCTGACGATCCGCCGTAGTCGGCGTTGTGCACCAATTCCTTCTATGCCTGAACCTGTACGAACACTTTTGGCGTTTGCTTTGTATTGTCACGGAACATCTATGTGGACAATTCCCCATAGCGCCATAACCCCTTCACCGACGACGAAGAGGAGGTGGCTGGCCTGACTACTTTCATGGCCGCTTGTACATAATCAACCTTGTAAATACATCGCTGTACCATCGTGCAATGTTCGTCTCATATTTGCCTTGCCGCCACGAAACATTTTTTTTTTCATAAGAAACTTTATTCCATAAAACACAAAGTATGTACAAAAAACTGTTTGGACCGATAGCTGCATAGGCTAGTGGCCGGTCGAATATAAAATTACAATCAATTCACAAGCAATTCACAACACTTAAAGGGGTCGTGAAGAGATTTTCAAAAAAACTGTGTTGTGTGTGCGCTTATAACCGTGGAACCTTGATAAACAAACAATGCATACCCGTTTCGTCGTCCGATATCGGGAAATAGGTAAATAAATGCAGTTACGGTTTCACCGAGGCTTTCCTCCTCAACTCGTGAAGTGACGTTTCAGTAAGTCAGTAAGCAGCCAATCACAGTTCTCCCTCGTCTGCACAATATGTCGGCATAGGGCGGGTTTGCAAAGGGTCAGATAAAGCTACAACATCGGCGCCATGATGAAACTCGCCCTGCAACTGAACGGGAGACGTCTGATCTCTGATACGACTGATCAACATGGTCGAACTTTCAGTCAACAACACCGGCGAGTGGCGCAGGCAGAAGTAACCACGTTTAATCTAAACGGGGCATTCGTAAACTGTTTACGCTGCTTTCCACGAGTCTAAACTGTCGTTTTGCTAGCCGATATTCTTGCACAAGTTTGCCGACGTCTGTCTCACGTAGCCTGTAATGTGAGTTGCGCGAACGTGAAACTTCTGACCTGACGAGATACATGACCGAACGCTTAAAATGAGAGTTTATTACATAAACGCGTTTATCGAAGGAATTTCGAGTAGTCGGAACTTAAAACCCACTCATTATTCACTCACCAAGCGCAAAAATAACTAGCGAGAACGATACAGCGCCGAGTCGCCGAGTCCCAACATCACGCAGTTCGACGATTGCTTTCCTGTTTCCTGCAATAAACAATGCTGTTAACGCTGTTTTGTTGACTGTATACGCTCCGCTTTGGCTTACTGCAGAAGCGCTCAACAGTAAGTTGGCGGTTAAAGCTCTGGGTAGATTAGAATTTATGAGAACACGACAGACTTCTGGGTTGCAAATGCGAAGAGGCTTTTATGCAGCAGTTTTTCGGCGCGCGCGCTTTCCGCGGCGATAGTGTAGTGGATAAAGTGTCCGACTATGCTGGCCGTAACGTTGGGCTGGCCCGGAGGCCGCAAGTTCGAATCGCACACGGGGCACTTTTTTTTTTTTCCTTGAGCGGTCTTGGGCCATTTTATACAAAAAGATAAAATTCCGAAGAGAATTCGGCAAAAGAACGTGAAATTCGGCTGGTAAACTGGCTACAAACTGTACAAACACCCAGTAGGTCTGAGTTCTGCTGCAATGGTTGCCAGACAACTGAAGCGGTCACGACACCGCTCACGTGGATAGAAAACTGTTTTTTGGCAACGAATAAAGCAGGCATTATTTTTAAAATATTGGGTTTGCAGATTTGCAGAATATTATACACAAAGAACATTGAACTGCGTTGAACTCTGGAATGTACTTCACATGACGTCATGTGAATGTACTTCACATGACGAACCGCAGCGATGGCTCAAAGGTACAGCACTCGCCTCGTATGCGGGAGGTCCGGGGTTCGAATCCTGGTACCGCCGGACACCCACCGGTTTCTTTAATGGGTACAGGCGTCCCTGGTCGAGTGCGGACCCTTGAAAGGGGATTTCACGTCTGGAAAGCTGCCTTTACCCTATCGAGGGGCCCCTGACCCTTGTCCATCTGGCGGGGCCCCCGGCCATCATGCCGCGTTGCGCCATTGCCGGGGGTGAAAGAGTCTGGCGGCTTGTCCTGCCACAGGCGGTTGCGAGTTGAGCGTCCATCGTGGCTGTGGAAGGCACCATGTGAATTCGTGTTCTTTGGTGGCGCCGGGCACCTACCGGTAAAATAGGTACAAGCGACTCCCCGGCCTGGCGCTCGGCCCTTGTGTGGGACTACAACGCTTGGGAAGTTCACCCGGCTTGCACGGGAAGTCGCCCCTATGGAATGGGGCGGCTGCAAAATCGCAGGAACTTTTTTGAACCGCAGCGATGGCTCAAAGGTACAGCACTCGCCTCGTATGCGGAAGGTCCGGGGTTCGAATCCTGGTACCGCCGGACACCCACCGGTTTCTTTAATGGGTACAGGCGTCCCTGGTCGAGTGCGGACCCTTGCAAGGGGATTTCACGTCTGGAAAGCTGCCTTTACCCTATCGAGGGGCCCCTGACCCTTGTCCATCTGGCGGGGCCCCCGGCCGTCATGCCGCGTTGCGCCATTGCCGGGGGTGAAAGAGTCTGGCGGCTGGTCCTGCCACAGGCGGTTGCGAGTTGAGCGTCCATCGTGGCTGTGGAAGGCACCATGTGAATTCGTGTTCCTTGGTGGCGCCGGGCACCTACCGGTAAAATAGGTACAAGCGACTCCCCGGCCTGGCGCTCGGCCCTTGTGTGGGACTACAACGCTTGGGAAGTTCACCCGGCTTGCACGGGAAATCGCCCCTATGGAATGGGGCGGCTGCAAAATCGCAGGAACTTTTTTTTTTTTTTTTTTTATAAAAAAAAAATAATTCTAGCTGCGCTGCCGACCGCCCGTGCGCGCATAGTCGCTTGCGATGCGTCCCAAAACGAGAATTTCCACGGCGCCTCCTAAATTCCAGAAGCAATGAA
Source organism: Haemaphysalis longicornis (assembly GCF_048455015.1). NCBI lineage: Eukaryota > Metazoa > Arthropoda > Arachnida > Ixodida > Ixodidae > Haemaphysalis > Haemaphysalis longicornis. The sequence goes on along the minus strand of NW_027526214.1, from coordinate 124,547,257 downwards.
TTGTGAAAATATTTGGGATTTATGTTCTTAAAAGGTCGTTCAAGCAGACAAAATTAATCAAAGACAAATGCATTTTCTCTTCACGACCCCTTTAAGCGGCACAGCGTGGAGGGCTCAAGAAAAATTGAGATTTACACAAGGTTACATGTCATACAACGCAAATTTTACGCATTCACGGAGAGACACAAATCGAACAGAGAAATATTGACACTAAAAAGATGATTCACATAGCCAGAGTTTCGGATAAAATTTCATTAGACTTGTAATGGTGTTTAGTGGTCATTTTAAAATTCCTCGCTGTTTTCACCTCTATCGGAAGGTCGTTCCATATTTTGACTCCACTGAACTCAATCGAGCGTTCACCATATACATTGTTACATTTGGAAGGTTGAAATTAACCCTTTCAGCCCTGGATTTTTTATTTCAAGCGCAAATTGTTTTTACGCATTTTTTCTTACAGCTTTGGACATCAGAAGCACAGAAATGAAAAATTACGCCAATAGTGCAAGTATTTATTAATTTGCAGGCACGTTAATTAATTAGGTCATTAGGCAAATAAAAATTTTCTTTTTTGTAAAAAAAGATTTTTTTCTTTTTGACGAAAACCCCATGATATTCTGACCTTACAGAAAAAATATCAAGCTGGTAATCCAAGTATTTACGGATTTATAAACATTTTGACGAACCGGAATTTCCGTTTCCTTACTCGCACGGTCGTCATATCCTGTGTCCACTGAAGCTTTGTCTTTTTCATATCGTCCAGCCTCGCGAAATCTCAACAATGGTGGTGTCTATCGCAAGAGGCATACTTGAACAACCCTCAGCCTGAAAACGAGCAGTTTTGGTTTCGTTGGTTAGGCGCTAGAGGATATTATGTGTTGTGTCGTCAAATGACGACGCCAGGGCCGAAAGGGTTAAAATTGGAGGCTTGCCTTGTACTACGAGAGGGTAAGGTGAAAAGGCTTAACGGAAAGGGAGAATTGGTGTTTATTATATTGTTGATCACTAGCGAGATTTTGTAATTGCGCAAGGACCAAAACGACAGTACGCCATTATCCCTGAAAACGTTGTTCCTGGAAAGACTTGAATCAGTTGTCAACGCAGTCAATGCTCGTTTTTGCACACGAAGTAAAGGCGATAGGTAGGTTTTATATGTTTGCCCCCAAAATTCACAACAATAACTGATATGTGAATGACAGAAAGCATAGTAGAGGGAGCGTCGTACATCGTACGGAAAATAATATCTCGCCTTAAAGAGCGTGTGGCAACCGAAAGCTAGTTTCTTGCACACGCTATTAATCTGTTCTTTCCAGTGTAAATGACAGTCAAAAATAACTCCTAGGTATTTGAAATGCGAGACTTGCTGTATTAACGAGCTGCCAAGAGTAAGTGCAAAAGAATTGGTGGTGGTCTTGTACCTAGAGTGAAAAATGACGTACTTAGTTTTGTCTACATTAAGTGTTAAGCGGTTTTCAAAAAACAATAAGACAAGTTTTTCAGCTCACTGGTTATTTTGGTTTGAATTACCTGAAGAGATGGTCCAGAAACAACAAGAGCGGCATCATCTGCATACATTATTAATTGTGAGGAGTGAAGAGCCTTTGGGAGATCGTTTATATAAAGTGAAAACAATATGGGACCCATAACGGAGCCCTGTGGTACACCGCAAGTTATCCCTTTAACGTCCGACAAAAAACCATTTATAAGTACCCTTTGCTTCCGGGAGGATAAATAGCTATGAAAGAATTTAAGGGAGCTCCCTGTAAAGCCATAACTTCCTAATTTCTGCAGCAAGATGGGATGATAAACTGTGTCAAATGCTTTTTTAATATCCAGGAAAACAACGACAGCTATGTTATTTTGATGCATTGCAGAATTAAGAGCCTGTGATAAAGTAAGTACGGCTGTTAAAGTAGATCTATTTTCTACAAAACCGTGCTGATTAGGTGTAATAATATTATTTTCTTTAAGAAATTTTTTAAGCTGTTGCGCAATTAGTTTTTCGAAGAGAGTGTTCAGCGCACTTAGTACTGATATCGGCCTGTAACTACCTGGTTTGTTTGGATCTCCATCTTTGTATATGGGGACCACTTTTGCAACTTTGAGTACATCAGGGTAACAGCTATTTTCAAGGGAATGGTTGAACAAGCGACATAAATACGGACCAATGATATCAATGTTTTCTTTTATAACCCGCATCTGGATGCCATCAAGACCCGATGCTTTATTTACTGCCATTTTACTGACACTGGCTCTTACATCTTCCGTAGAAATTTTATGGAAACAGAAGTTATTATATACAGTTCTGGGTGCAGGTGTAGTTGATAACTGCAAAGGAAATTTCCGGGTAAGGCCAGAACCAACATTAATGAAGTAATCGTTAAAATTATTCGCAACGTGCGGGGAGATATTATTGGGTGTGACATTGTTTTGTCGGTCTATTCCAATTACGTTTTTGACTATCTTCCGTAGTTGTTTCGTGTCACCTTTATTTTGTGTAACCATCTTTGCGTAATACAGTTTTTTCGATTTTCTAATCATTGCTACTGACTTGTTTCTGTAATATTGAAACTGCTTGCGGTAATACTCATTTGTTTTGTTTCTTTTCCATCTGTTGTAGTACGAATCCTTACTCTTCAGGACAGCAAGTATATCACGAGTTATCCATGGGCACACAGGATCTTCATAATTACGCTTGACGAATTCGCGTGTAGATTGGGTAATTACATTTGTGATGTAAGAAACAAAATTTTCAAATTCAATGTTTACATTGTCACTATCCAGGTTTTTAAAGTTATCACGCTCAAGTAGTTTTCTAACGCTCACATAACCAATACGAGAAGTTCGCCTCGGGTGTCTTTGAAAAAGCTGCCTCATACAGGCTTGTGGTAAGGACATAAATGTCGGGCAATGATCGGCAACGACAACATCACATACACCGGCTCGCAGATTTATATCTAAATTGCACAACATATGATCGATGAGAGATGCGCATTGACTGGTAATTCGAGTTGAGGAGTTGATGACGTTTTTAAGTGCGAATGCACTTTATAAGCGACCCCGAACCTTCCGCCGTCCGCATAGCAACAGCTGCGGGTGCGCGCGCTTTTCGTCTTCCTTGGCAACGGGGGGAGATGGGCGCGCGCTGCCTGGCCGCTGACATGGCACATACCCACGTGGGAGATTGGCCAGGAATAAGTGCGAATGCACTTCTTAAGCGAGCCTGAATCGTCGCGCTCGCATAGCGCCTCCTCTCCCCCCTCGCCTACTCTCCTAAAGCCCCTTTACTACTCTCCAGCTCGCAACACCCTCTCTCGGCGCGCCAGCCAGGCCACTACACTATAAAAAAAAAACAGCATCCGGCGCCAGGTTTCGATCTGCGGACTTCGCGGCCGCAGCGCGACGCTTTACCGACTAAGCCACGGACGCGACGTTGATATCAGCGTTAGTAACGCGCCTTATATCTTTAACGCATTCAAACTACGTCGTCAGCGGCGTGCGTTGGCGACTCAGCGGCGTTATAGCGGCTTGATAACTGCGTGGTGTACACGTGATACTACAAACCCGCTGGTTCTGCATTCTCTCACGTGACTGCGCCTCCTCTCTCTTCACTCCGGTCGGCGCTTCGCAGCTGCGGTGCGCTGCGGTGCGGTGCGCTCCTCCTCTCGAACATACACGTTAATTCACCAAGATTTCCGCAGAGGGACAAACGAGGCGTGTTAAGCCGAACGTGATCACGAGGGGATGTTAATGTAACTAACGGGCAAAATGCCACCAAACTTCAACAAACTCCCCCTCATAGCATCACCCCGTGCTTCGCACTTCCTCATACTCCCCTTCGGGGAAATGCGGGGGAATTTTTTTTTAAATTGAAAGACTGCAAAAGGAAGACATAGTCACTACAATCGTCCGATAAAAGATCAATGTTAAAATCACCGCAGACTACGCTGGGATTGTTGGCTGTCGCATATGACATCAAAATGGTTTCCATTTCAGAAACGAATTTTTGCACTCTAGAATGCGGCGGACGATAAGTAACACCAATTATGAGGCCACACTGCAACTTTACGAAAAGGGCTTCAGTTGCGTCACTGATGTGTTTCTTAACTTCAGAAGCGCAAAAGGCAAGTCCAGCTTTGATAAAAACGCTACGCCACCGCCGCGTGTAGGGCTGCACCTAGGTAGCGATATCATTTTGTAGTCTGGTATAAAATCAGATTCCCCTGCCTTTAACCATGTTTCAGTGACGGAAATGACGTCATATCGGAAAGAAAACTGTGACAGGTAAGCCAGAAGATTATCGGAATTTTTACGGATACTTCTTACGTTGCAATGTAGAATAGATAAATCATCAAACGCAAGCCTAGCTTGCTCTATTTCGGAAATAATAAAAGCCATCTGATTAAACAACTCTGTTCAGGTCTTCTGCGCATGTCACATGGAGTACTTTTGTTTTTTCTGCTTTCCGCATTAGAATTTTGCCGTCGGAAACCCAAGTATATTTCCAGTTGTTTTCTCGCTTTGCTGCCAGAGCCTTTCCTAGTAGTAGCTTATTCGCAGGACAAAGATGTTCGTTGATGAAAATAGGATCGTTTTCCTCAAATCCCAGCACAGATGTATTTAGCCGCCATTTCTTGGCTGCTAGTAGGACACAATTTCGGTTTTTCGGGGAGGCAAACTTCACAATGATATTTGATTTAGTTTTATCTTTCGTTGGGACACGGTGTATAACTTCGATGTCTGTATCCTTGATATCCACTTTCAGCGGAGAGCAAATGGTCTGCATTGTTTCTAGGAGATTCTCATCTTGTGTCGAAGGGATGCCCTTAATTTCCAAATTTGTCTTCCGACTGTACTGCTGGAGGTCAACCACCTCACTCCTTACTTCTTTCGATTCTTTTACAAGGCGGTTATTTTCCTGCTTGAGGTGGCGGTTGTCCTCTTTTACAGAAGACAGGTCTATTTTAAGCGTTACTTCTCTACTTGAATTCTTCGAACTTCTCGTTTATAAATTTCAGCGACCCTTTCACACTTTCTAGTTCTTTCTCAATTACTTTTGTCAAGGCCTCTTTCAGCCTCTCCTTCTTTGCCATTGAAGCGAGCCTCAAAATCGGCAAATGCTTTTGCCAACTCTTTTATCGTGGTCAGCCATTTTACTTGAAAATCTACACTAACAACACAAAACACAAAAACACCCGTGCCACTTGGAGCAGACCAGGAGCTAGAGAATTGTGGCTAAAAACCAACATACCTGCGCAAAAGGTGAACAGCAGGTGAGTCACTGCGCAACCGTGCGGCTGCCTGGTCTGCTCCGAAGTGATGGTCCCCCCAGGCTTTCCCGGGGTTATATAGATGCCACGCCGCCTGCCGTCATGTCGTGTCACGAAACAGAGCAGGGCAGGCGTTGCAGTGACAAATCCGTTGTGGTCGTCCTTGCCGCCGCATTCTGGTGGGGGTGCGGGGTTCATCCCTGGGCCCGGCCCGAGCTTCACCCCATCTCGGCTCATGAAGCGGTCTCATCCTGGCTCTTGGATCGCATCGGCCCGCCCCAGTCCCGGTGAGCAATGGACGTGCCCATTTCCCAGCCCCGTGTCCCCTGCCCATGACCCGCCGAGACCAGAGGACCTGACCAGCCGCGACCTGACGAGAAGCCGACGACGTTCCCGCGCCCAGATCTCCGGCACGTCTCGGAGGGTTTTGGACGCTTCTTCGTTACGTCGGCGGGAACTGGTGTTCCGGGCCGGTGCTCACCACGACAACCTTGATCATATGTGGCGGCAAGGACTCCCCCGTGTATTCTCATCCCATATTTCGTTCTCGCCACCATCTTCTGCCTACTGCGGCCTCGACGGGGGATTATGTCACGGGACACAGCGGACAATGCCCCAGGGGGTCGTAGCCCACCGTCCGCGACGAAGGAGTGACTGGTGGGCAGCCTACGCTGGCTGTTTCTTCGCTGCTTGCAAATAATGTAAATAGATTGTTCGCCTTCCTAATCTACCAAGGTTCGCCTCATCTCTGTCCTGTCGCCACGTGACTGCGGCAGCACTGCGTGCGTGCGCAGTTTGAGGGACGAACTCAATACTCGCCTTGCTACCTGCAGACCCCTCGACAACGAACATTTATTGCTTCCAAAATGCCCTACCAGACTGAGCACGCGCTTACGAGCAGGCATCACTGCCTGCTTTTTGGTTGCAGCACACCTGAAAACGACCGCCACTCAACGTTGCGGAAAAAACCCGCCCGCATCTTCCCACGGGGGGAGCTCGAGTAAATGCGTCGCAGAGTGGTGGGGGTATCGCGTGAATGTTGCGTAATTGGGTATGGTTTGGGAATGCTTAATTGTTATTTCGTCTTTATTATTCTTATTTATTGAATGAAGGAGATAGCGAAGGCAAGGAGTGTAAAGTTAAAGTCTGTCTTTATTGCTTGGTGCCGTCAAGCAAAGCGTCAAGTCAAGCGAAAGCCAAGCAAAGACGCCCTTGACTGAATTCCGAACGCGCGCTCCGCCGCTTATATACACACCGCCCGCGTTCGAGGGAGAGGAGTACGGGGGAGAGACGCGCATGCGCACACCTCCGTACACAAGCGCGCGAACTTTCCACGCACCCACCACGCCGTTATCACGTGTACACGCCCTGCCGCCGTTACTGTTGAGCGCGACGCAGCGCGCGGGGGGCGCTGTCAAAACAGCACACGACGAAAGGGCACGCGACAGAGAGAGAGAGAGAGAACAAAACTTTATTAAAAGAAAAGAAAACCGGGTTAGCGAGGGGGCGTGGCGGAGGACCAGAGGTCCGCCGCGACCGCCAGAGCTCGGCAGGTGACCAGCACTTGGCTGGACTCCTCGGAGCTGCCCAGGGCCTGCTCCCAGTGGAATGAGGAGGGGAGTGGGGAATATGGGTCAGCAGGACATTCGCAAAGAGAGTGATACAGAGTATCCAGCTGACCGCACTTGGGGCAGTGGGGTGTGTGGAATTGATGCGGATGTGTATGTATTAGTTGAGTACGATGAGGGAACGTGTGCGTTTGGAGTATCCGCCACATGTGGGCAGCCTCGGGGGATAGGTGTGGATGGGGGGGTGGGAGAGTACGGCGGAGGAGGCGGTAATGAGGGGTAATTTCCCTGAAACTTAGGAGAGACTCGGAGGTCTCGGTCTCGGGAGGCCCGTGTATAGGTGTACGAGAAACAGCGGCCCGGGAAGTAAGAGCTCGAGCGTGTGCATTCGCTGCCTCGTTAGCACCTATGCCGGTGTGGGCCGGGGTCCACACCAGTTGCACGGGGTCGGTCGGGGGGCTTTGGAGAAGAATTTTTAAGGCTACGGGGGATATAAAGCCTTTGGAGAAGTGGCGGATGGCCTGCTGCGAGTCTGATAGGACGGTGATTGGGGTGGGGCTCTGGGAGAGCGCAAGGGCAATGGCCGCTTCCTCCGCCGTAGTTGCACATGAGGTGGAGATGGTGGCAGTGTGTGTCGGGACATTGATGTCAGGTCCGGTAACCGCGAGGGAATAGGCCGGTTTATGTGGGTATTTGGCTGCATCTACGTATAGGGTGTGTTTGTCAGGGGTGTGGAGTTTTGCATGATGACTTGCACGAGCTGCTCGGCGGTTGGAATGGAATATGGGGTGCATGTGACGGGGAAGCGGTTTGATGCGGATGAGAGCTCGGATGTTGCGTGGAATAGGTTGGGGGGTAGTGGATGTTGTGAGGGGTGTATGACCTGTGATTTGGAGTATGTAATGGCCCGTGGGTGTGGTGGAGAGTCTGGCGAGTTGGGCTGTCCGGTGGGCCTCAAGGATTTCAGGGATGGTGTTATGGATGCCTAGTGACATAAGGCGATTGGTAGGAGCCCCGGGAGGAAGGAGCAAGGCCGCGCGATATGCTTTGCGGATCATGGCATCCAGGGCGTTTGTTTGAGTGTTTGTGATATGCATGTAGGGGAGGTGGTAGAGTATGCGGCTGATCATAAAGCTGTGTAATAAACGTAGTCGTTCCAGTTCTGTTAAGCCATGATGGCGGTTGGCGACCCGTTTAATGAGGTGGATAGTTTGGGCTGTGTATTTCTTAATGTACTTGAGTGTGGGGAGTGTAGATCTGTTGTGTGTGATAGTAAGCCCCAAGATTCTTAGCTCGTGAGTGTGAGGGATGGGGTTTTCATTCGCAAATAGTCGTATTGACGGTTGGGGGGAAGGGCGGGTTTTGGGAGGTGTCATGATAAGTAGGGCAGATTTGGTGGGCGAGCATGTTAGGCCAAGAGGGGTGATGTGTGTGAGGACGTGGTCAAGCCCAGCTTGTAAGGTGTCTTCTATCTGGTTATCACTGCCACGTGTCACCCATAGGGTGATATCATCTGCGTAAATGGTGCTGCGAAGTGCGGGGATATTGAGGAGTTGGTGAGCGAGTGGAATGAGAGTAATATTAAAAAGTAGGGGTGAGAGAACTGCCCCTTGGGGAGACCCGCGATTAGGCATTTGGAAAGGCATGGATTGTATGGGGCCGAGTTTGATAGTGGCTGTGCGTTGGCAAAGGAAGTTGTGGATATAGATATAAAATCGGGTTCCCAGTCCGAGGTTGCTGATGGCTGCGAGGATTGCCTCATGTGATAAGTGGTCAAAAGCCTTTTGCAGGTCAAGTGAAAGTACCGCAGAGTTATCTTTGGCAGGTGGGTGTTTTATTAAGTCGTGGTGGAGTTGTAAAAGGGCATCCTGTGTAGAGAGGGCGGGGCGGAAGCCTAACATATTGAGAGGATATAGGTTGTTAGATTCTAGATAGTGGGAAATACGGTTGTAGATGACGTGCTCTAGCAATTTTCCAATGCAGGAGGTCAAAGATATGGGGCGGAGGTTGTGTATAGAGGATGGTTTACCCGGTTTAGGTATTAGCGTGATGTCCGAGTGTTTCCAGGCTGCTGGAAGGGTGCCTGACGTGCAGTGTTGGTTATAGTAATCGGTAAGCTGCGTGATGAGATCGTCATTGAGGTGTCTAAGTATCGTATTTGTTACTTTATCGTGGCCCGGGGCTGTGTGCCGGCGTAGGGTTGATATGGCCGATTTCACTTCCTCTACAGTTATAGTGGAATCGAGGGCTGCATTTGGTGCTCCCATGTAGCAAGTTGAAGTGGGATTTGCGGGTAGCGGTTGGGGGATGTACAAGTCCTTCAGTGTTTTTATGGTTTCTTCCGGGGGTGTTTGGAGCGAATGGATTAATTGGGTTGTGCGGTGTTGTGATTGTTGTTTGGTGTTATTGGGGTCTATAAGGCTACGAAGTTTCTGCCATGCCTTTCTGGTTGAGAGCTGTCCTTTGAGGTCGTCGCAGAGGGAGTTCCAATTCGATCGCGCGAGAGTTTGGGCATGCTGTTCTATTTGTGTTCGTAGGTGTGCTAGTTTGAGTTTGAGTGCTCTTTTGTGTTTGTGCTTACGCCATCGTTTTTCGATGCTGCAATAAGCTTCCCATAGGTGAGTAATGTGAGGGTCAACGTATGGGGTGGGGATTTTGGGGTCGATGAGAGAGGTACTCTGTTCTTTGGCGTGTAGGATAGATGTTATCCATGTTTCGAGCTCACTTTCTGTGTTAGGGGGCGGGATGTCTAGACTGTTGGTTCGGAATTGGTCCCAGTTGGTAAGGGTGTGTTGTTTTCGTGGGGGGCGTGTATGAGTGCTACAGATAATTTGTGTTTGAGTGATGAAGTGGTCACTTCCTAGGGATTGTGGAAGTGGGTTCCATGTGGCGTTGGATATGTTTTTCGTTATGGTTAGGTCGGGAGCTGTGTCCTTTTGCACGCTATTGCCTAATCTGGTGGGCTGTTGAGGGTCGTTATGCATTGTGAGTTGGAGTTCCTGTATAACTTCCCATAGTATTCTACCCTTTCGGGTGGTGCGTGTGTATCCCCATGCTATATGTGGCGCGTTGAAGTCGCCCAGAATGAGTAGTGGCTGGGCTTTGGAATGGTGTATGGCTTGTTGGAATAGCGCTTTGAAATTAGTATAGGTGGATTTGGGTGGGCTGTAGACATTCAAGACGTGTAGGTAGGTGCTAGTTGGTTTGGGGGGTAAAAGAGTAATGAATACATGAGGGATGTCAGAGTTGAGCCTGTGTTGTTGGGTGGCTGTATTCCTGTGTACGAGAGTGCTTAGTTGGGGGAATCGAGTATCCTGATGTGCTCTGTAATTGAGAAGTTTGGTTGGCGTGTGTGTTTCTTGTAGCGCTATGAGGAGGGGTGTTTTGTCGAGTGTGGTGAGGAATGCCTGGAGGTTAGAGCGTTTGGTTCTGTACCCTCTGCAATTCCATTGCCATATAATTTGCGGCTTAGAATTCTTCGCCATGTTCTATTGGAGCATCTAGTGGGGTATGAGCTGAGGGAGGTGGGACGGGCTGCAGAATGCCTGCCTGCATCCAGTTTAGCATTTCTTGGTGGAGGTCGTGCACAGTGACTTGGATGGCTTTGATTTGTTCCGCGGTCTGATTTTTTAGGGCGGTAAAACGCGACAGAAGAGCACCGACATAACAGCACGGCGTCAAAAGGGCACCCGACAAAACAGCACGCGACAAACAGCACGGCGTCAAAAGCGCACCCGACGAAACAGCACGTTGACAAAACAGCACAGCGTCAAAACAGCACAGCGACAGAACGGCACGATTTTATGGAACGCCTAAATGGGGAAATATTTTGATTTTAACATGAATAAAAACACTTTAGTGGGCGCAAACTGCTCTCTCTGAGGTTCTCTTCACGTTTCGTTACTCTTTCTCGGGAAAAATACTACGGCTTTAATTATTACAGCATGTGGGATATCTGAAATGAAAGAAGCAAAAGCCAGGGACGACATTTGGTAGAACTTTTGTTCCTTTTTAGGTAGCCCTACAATTTTTATGATAATAATAATAATAAGATTAATAATAATAAGAAGAAGAATAATAATTTATTTCCGAACTTGCCGCTGACAGTTCTCCAAGACTGGTAGGCCCGGATCATTTCGTCCGCAGGCTTTCACACCTCTCCCAAAGTGGACCGTGTTAGCACGCGCTAAAACCGGTGACGCTACGAACCCAAAGGAATTACTGTTCACCCGGAATGTGATCAGAGCCAAATCGGTAATAAAAACCGCAGGGTAGTCTTGGCATGTCTGCTTTGCGCCGCAGAAACATTTTGCAATTTTTTGATACGAGCTTTTTACTTTTGTAGAGGCTGTAAGGCTGTAGTAACTGAAGCATACTTAGGAAATTTCAAATAGAAGTTACTTAAGAAGTTACCTAAATAGAAGAATCGCTATATATTCGCTTCGATTCACAACTCTTCCAACAAACCCAATTATCGCTTCGTATTCCTTTCTAAACCCTATTCCCTGTTCCCTCACACCTAATTGCTTATATTATATTATACGTTTATATTGCACAGTGATTAATGCTTGAGGATCCATTTTTATCGCTGGGGACTTTTAAAGAACACTTCGCTTAGCGCGCAGGCAGTGGTGCGCTTCAGAGAAACACCTTTGTAGCTGTTGAGTGTGTGCTGTAAGGGCGGTGTTGCTTCTTTTCTGATTCCTGTAGTACGGAGTGCTTGTCAAGCCATAGAGATTGAAACTGCAGCGTTTTGTTTCCAGAAATTATTTTTCCATATCTCTGCTTCAGCGACAGGAAGGCATGAATAGGTTGCTCAATATTTCTGACAATTAGGGTGAGTGCATAACGTTAACATTACATTTTCACAGCTACAAAACTGTGCTAACTGCCTGGCTTTTATTTTTAATATCTTGGTACATTCTTTTGAGCCTTTGAGATTTTCGTTGCTCTTTTAAGAGAGGTCACCACCTTCAAAAACGCATTTTCTGAAAAAAAAAATACGTTTTTTAAATTTAGCATTTTCAACATCTCTGTCTATTAAAGAATATTTAGAAAAAAATTATGTTGTTATCTTAATTGGTTCAAAAGTTATGATCATTTTTTAACCCCTTCGAGACGCATCCGAAACCGAAACTGAAGGTTTCCGATTCCGCAGCATCGTCATAAATGTTTCTTCGTATTGTCACGAAGACAAGGACGATGCAGTTGTCTTGAATGAGAAACACGTTTATTGGAGCGAACTTGTGCTCTCCTAACAACTCAAAAGAATACAGAGGCGGCGAAGCAGCGGTCAACAAAGTGACTTGCACAGGCGAGTGTCGTCGAATCGAATGCCCCGGCGTCCGCACTGCAGGCTTTTTATCTTTTGGCGCGCGTGGTTCTCGAAACGTCGATTCGCATCGAGAACATAGTAGATCCAAGAAGATTATTCTGGGCTGTTCACGTTAGATCGGAATGCTCTCCCTATCACAACAGATAACACATGCGGCACATAAAGAAAGAATGGAACACGCGCTTCCCTTGGCGCAGAGATAACACAGACCGGCACAGCCGGGCGGTAAAAGCAAAACACAAACAAACAAACCAACTGTATGGTTCGCAGCATTACCCCCCCTCTAAGAGTGCATCGACCCGATGCTAACATGAGCGACAGTCCGAACAAATGAAAATAAAAGTTCGTCATCGTCCGTAGAAAGGTTTTAAGCGAACCACGTGGACGACTTCAGGCCGCGTGCGTCGTCGTGATGTGCCGGAGTCACCATCGGGGATCACTTCGTAGGTCAGTTGGCCAACACGTCGTAGAATCTGGTAGGGTCCGAAATACCGTCGCAAGAGCTTCTCACTGAGTCCGCGTCGTCGGATGGGAGTCCAAACCCACACACGATCCCCTGGTTGGTACTCGGCGTCTCGGCGTCGGAGGTTGTAGCGGCCCGCATCCACCAGCTGCTGGTCCGTTATACGAACTCGAGCGAGCTGGCGGGCCTCCTCCGCACGTTGAAGATATCCGTGGACGTCGGCGTTGAGGTCGTCGTCTTCTACGTGCGGAAGCATGGCGTCGAGCATCGTAGTCGGCCTTCTACCGTAGACAAGCTCGAACGGCGTCAGCTGTGTCGTCTCCTGGATAGCCGTGTTGTACGCAAACGTGACATACGGGAGCACTTCGTCCCAAGTCTTATGTTCAACGTCAACGTACATTGACAGCATATCTGCGATTGTCTTGTTCAGACGTTCTGTTAGTCCGTTCGTTTGGGGGTGGTACGCCGTCGTTCTTCGGTGATCCGTGTTGCTGTAGCGTAATACTCCTTGCATCAGCTCCGCAGTAAATGCCGTTCCGCGGTCTGTGATTAGGACTTCCGGGGCTCCATGTCGCAGCACAACTTGGCTTATAAAGAACTTCGCCACTTCTTGTGCAGTCCCCCTCGGAAGAGCGGCGGTCTCTGCGTAGCGCGTCATGTAGTCTGTCGCTACGACAATCCACTTGTTCTGTGATCGTGACGTAGGGAACGAGCCTAAAAGGTCCATTCCAATCTGTTGAAATGGTCTCGATGGGACGGCGATCGGTTGCAGAAGTCCGGCGGGTCTTGTCGGCGGCGTTTTTCGTCGCTGGCAGTCACGGCAGCTCCGGACGTAGTGGGTGACGTCAGAGGTAAGGCCGGGCCAGTAGTACCTCGCCTTGATTTTTCCAATAGTGCGGGCTGTGCCCAGATGTCCGGAAGACGGGTCGTCGTGGCACGCTTCAAAAATTTCGTCACGAAGGTCCGCGGGGATGACGAGAAGGTAATTCGCTCTTGTTCCGGGGCTGAAATTCTTCATCACAAGGACGGAGTTTCTCAGGCTGAATGCTGGTAAGCTGCGTTTGAAGGTCCTAGGAACGGCAACGTTGCATTCCTCGAGGTACTCGATTATGACGCGTAAGCCGGGGTCGGCACGCTGCTGGGCGGCTAGGTCGCTCTCCGTCACGATCCCGAAGAACGCGCTGTCTTCATCAGAGTCTTGTGGTGGTGGGTCGACGGGGGCGCGGGACAGGCAGTCGGCGTCGGAGTGTTTCCTGTCGGATTTATGAACGACTGTAACGTCGAACTCCTGCAGGCGCAAGCTCCACCGCCCAAGACGGCCAGAAGGGTCCTTCAAATTGGCGAGCCAACACAGCGCATGGTGGTCTGTTACAACCTTGAATGGCCTTCCATACACGTATGGGCGAAATTTTGAAATCGCCCATATAATAGCCAGGCACTCTTTCTCAGAGGCAGAATAGTTTTTCTCCTCCTTCGACAGACCACGGCTGGCATAGGCGATTACCCTTTCGCAGCCGCTTTGCTTTTGGACAAGGACGGCACCCAAGCCTATATCACTGGCGTCCGTGTGCATTTCCGTTTCGGCATTTTCGTCGAAATGAGCGAGCACGGGCGGGCTTTGCAGGCGTTTTTGCAGCTCGCCGAATGCTTTTTCTTGGTCGTTTTCCCAGCTGAAATGGGTGCTATCTTTCGTCAAGCGCGTGAGTGGCTCTGCAATGCGTGCGAAGTTTGCGACGAAGCGCCGGTAGTATGCGCACAGCCCGAGAAATCTTCGCACGCCCTTCTTGTCTTTCGGCCTTGGGAAGTTCGCAATGGCTGAAGTTTTTGCCGGGTCAGGTAGGACTCCCGCGGCATTGACGACGTGGCCCAAGAACTTGAGTTCCCCGTAAGCGAAACGGCACTTTTCAGGCTTCAGCGTCAACCCCGACGTACGAATGGCCTCGAGTACAGACTCCAACCTTTCAAGATGTTCGTCGAAAGTCCGGGCGAATACCACTACGTCGTCGAGGTATACGAGGCAGGTGTGCCACTTAAGGCTAGCTAGCACAGTGTCCATGACTCTTTGAAACGTCGCTGGTGCTGTGCACAGCCCAAACGGCATCACCTTGAACTCGTATAGGCCGTCTGGGGTTATAAATGCAGTTTTCTCTCGGTCTCTCTCGTCCACTTCAATTTGCCAGTAGCCGGTCTTCAGGTCCATCGATGAGAAGTACTTCGCGTGGCAGAGGTGGTCGAGGGCGTCGTCGATTCGGGGGAGGGGGTACACGTCCTTCTTCGTGATTTTGTTCAGTCGCCGGTAGTCAACGCAAAACCTTAATGTGCCGTCTTTTTTCTTTACGAGTACGACGGGCGCAGCCCAGGGGCTTTTCGATGGCTGTATAATGTCATCGCTCAGCATGTCGTCGACTTGAGTCCGGATGGCTTCCCGTTCATGTGAAGAGACGCGGTACGGTGACTGTCGGGTAGGTCGGGCTCCATCTTCGGTGATTATTCGGTGCTTCGCTAGAGGGGTCTGACGTAGTTTTGCGCTCGACGAAAAACATTCGCTATAGCGACGCAGCAAAGCCAATAATTTTTTCCGTCGTTCTTGCGGTAGCGCCGGATTCACGTCGAATGGCTGCGGGAGCTTGAAGGTTTCTACGGGTGTGCGTTCAAAGTCGGCGACTGCGATCACATCACTTGCTTCTTGCGTTTCTTCGAGGAACGCAATTGCAGCTCCCTTGTTTAAATGCTGGTACTCTTCGGTGAAATTAGTGACCAAAACGTGAGATTGGCGTTGCTTAAAGTGCGCAATGCCTCTTGCGACGGAGACACCACGGTCGAGAAGCAACCTTCGATCACTCTCTACGATAGCGTCGATGTCAGAAGCAGCATCCTCACAGTAGACGGCGATCATCAAGCTTGCGCGGGGTGGCAGGGTGATGTGATCGTCGGCGATCCTGACAGCAGCACGGTGATCGGGGTTCGGCTGCGGCGTCGTGGAGTGATCGGAGGAAAATGTTATCGACTTGGTCTGCAGATCAATTATTGCGCCGTTGTCCGTCAAAAAGTCCATTCCGAGAATCACGTCGCGGGAGCAGTTAGGCAGAACGACGAACGCCGCAGGGTACCTTGTGCCGTCTATGGTGACGCGCGATGTGCACGTTCCACTTGGCGTCACGACGTGGCCTCCTGCTGTGCGTATGTGCGGACCGTCCCATCTGGTCATAACTTTCTTCAGTTTAGACGCAAATGGTCCGCTCATTACCGAATAGTCAGCTCCCGTGTCTACGAGGGCGACTACGTCAAAGCCGTCGATGGACACCTTGACGTCAGATGCAGTCTTCCTCGAGTTCCGGGTTCGTCGGGGCGTCGTATCTCTGCTTGTACGTGTTGATGTTCGGGCACTGTGCATCGTCGTTGTCGTCGTCTTCTCAACGGACGTCTCGGTCAGGTCGGGTACGCGTCGCGCCGTGTAGCTGTCGTCGTGTTCGGGAGTCTCGTCAGGGTTAGGTCGGGTCGTCGGGATGAGGGCATGTCGTGAATCACTGTCTTCAGCGCGTCCTTGCGTCGTTGGAGGGTTTCCAGTTTTTCGCCGTAGAGCAACTTCACCTCCAGAAGTTGCCGCCTTTAGTTTCCCCCCGCGTGGGCTGGGAGACCTTCCACGTGCGAAGTCAGCACTGCTACGGCGGTCCGGCGACTTGTACGGGTAGGGCGACGGCGAACGGTTGAAACGGGCTGGTCCACGGCTGGTGTTCGACAGGTATTCTTCAATCTCAGATGGGTGCTGGCCGGGTCGGGGGCGTGGTGCGTCGACGGAGAAACCACGTAGTCCGAGTCTCTTGTATGGGCAGCGACGGTAGATGTGGTCGGCCTCTCCGCAGTGGTAGCACAGAGGACGATTATCCGGTGTTCGCCATACGTCAGTCTTCCTCGGCGTCTGGGTTTGTACTACCGGGAGTCGGGCGGGCGACAGTGGGCGGTGGTAGGGCGGGGCCTCTGGACGACGTGCCTCTTGACGACGTGTTGGAGCAGGGCGGGGTCGGTGAACAGCCGCGGAGTACGTCATAGCTTGAGGCTCGCAGTGTACTTCGGATGCCACAGAAGTTCCCAAAGCGTTTTGAACTTCTTCCCGGATCACGTCAGTTAGGCAAGCGACTTGGGGTTGCGGCGTCGTCGGGAAAAGTTTCCGCAGCTCCTCTCTCACTACTGCGCGGATGGTCTCGCGTAGGCTATCAGCCGGAATCCGCATGTTGTCGATGTAGTTCGCACTGGCCGCGCCAACAAAGTTCCGGTCATACTGCTTAGCACGCATTTCGAGAGCCTTCTCAATCGTGCTGGCTTCGGTCATGAAGTCAGCGATGGTTTTGGGCGGGTTGCGGACAAGTCCAGCAAACAGCTCTTCCTTAACACCGCGCATCAAGAAGCGTAACTTCTTTTCTTCCGTCATTTCGGGGTCCGCGCGGCGAAATAATTGCTTCATCTCCTCAACGAAGATCACGACCCCTTCGTTGGGGTGTTGTGTCCGAGTTTCAAGCAAAAGCGCAGCTCACTCTTTTCTCACAACGGTAGTGAATGTCTTCAGGAACTCCCTTTTGAAGTGAGTCCAGTCGGTCAAAGAACTCTCATGGTTCTCGAACCAAGTTCGAGCAGCATCTTCTAAGTAAAAGAAGACATGCCGGAAAGTTTCTTCGTCGTCCCACCTGTTGAAGATGCGGACGCGCTCCAGCTTCTCCAACCATTCTTCGGGGTCTTCAGCGGGGGCTCCCCGGAACGATGGCGGTTCCCGGGGCTGCTGCAGGACGATTGGCGACGTTGTTTCTTGCACCATGGTGTTGGTTGCAGCGTTCCTTTTCTTGGGCCCTTCTGGCATCAAACCGAACTCGGGTGGTAAATCTTGCAGGCGGGGGCTGGCTCTTGTTGGACTGGCTTGGCGGCTTCCCGAGGTTGTAGTGGGCATGAAGGGTGCGTGCCCAGCACCTCCACCAGATGTCACGAAGACAAGGACGATGCAGTTGTCTTGAATGAGAAACACGTTTATTGGAGCGAACTTGTGCTCCCCTAACAACTCAAATGAATACAGAGGCGGCGAAGCAGCGGTCAACAAAGTGACTTGCACAGGCGAGTGTCGTCGAATCGAATGCCCCGGCGTCCGCACTGCAGGCTTTTTATCTTTTGGCGCGCGTGGTTCTCGAAACGTCGATTCGCATCGAGAACATAGTAGATCCAAGAAGATTATTCTGGGCTGTTCACGTTAGATCGGAGTGCTCTCCCTATCACAACAGATAACACATGCGGCACATAAAGAAAGAATGGAACACGCGCTTCCCTTGGCACAGAGATAACACAGACCGGCACAGCCGGGCGGTAAAAGCAAAACACAAACAAACAAACCAACTGTATGGTTCGCAGCAGTATATACGTTATGTAATGCTAATTTACTTAGGTACACTCTAAGCTTTTGGGCACAATTTGCGGGATATTGTACATCCAATTTATTTCAAAATTCCACAGAAGGCAGTGGGTGGCACGCTCTTGTTCACGTTGCGCGCATTCGCATTGCCTTGCGTTTTTGTCTTTTTGTCCGTGCTTTTTCGTATGCCGTTTTAAGATCGTGGATTTAGTTCTATCCTTGCAAGGAGACACTTATAGTATTTATAGTCTGCAGTTACAGTTATAGTACGAGGATGGCGTGTCTGACCACTGACTGTCACCGTATGACGAAGGCCGCATGTGAGTCAACTGTAAGATGCAAAAGAAGCAAAAAAAATATGTGCGCTTTACCTCGGTCAAAAGAAGATCGTGCCGGTTGCAAGGAGGGAGCAAGCTATGAGCCTGGTGGATTTTAGGCGCATTGACTGTTTTTGATTATACGTACAATAGATCTAAACCTTCAAATCCATTTTTCTCAAAACTTGATTTTTTTGCAGCCAT
Organism: Haemaphysalis longicornis; assembly: GCF_048455015.1. Classification (NCBI taxonomy): domain Eukaryota; kingdom Metazoa; phylum Arthropoda; class Arachnida; order Ixodida; family Ixodidae; genus Haemaphysalis; species Haemaphysalis longicornis. Next base: position 124,528,708 of record NW_027526214.1, on the reverse strand, counting down.
CAGTAATGCGAACAGTGATAACTTTGCTTCTAGCAATTATTTTAGTACGAGAACTAGCGTGCTGTTTTTTTATATATAGGACTATGCAATGAAGCAGAATGACTGAAAAATATTGGTAACTTTTTATATTATGGCCAGTTGTGTGGAACCCAAACATGCCGGATATCAAAGTTTTCGGTCTTTTTATGATTACGCAACTTAGCTTAAAGATGTGATATTCGTGGAGGCTAGTTGCACAGGTTATTGTCTTTGTTACGTTTCTGCCAAGTCGCGTTTGCATCGCACCTACCATTTTGTAGTTATGACTGCTCGCGCAACATGCATATTTTTGTGCATTTTGATTTTTATAAATTTTTTGCTAGACATTTTTAGCAATTTTATCATTTTAAAGTTTCTAACTCCATAAGCTTTACAAGCCAAAAATATAATTGTAACGTTTGGGCTACACTTGTAAATTTTTTTTTCGAAGGTGGTGACCTACCTTAAAGACCAAGAGCATGCGGCACAAACTGGATTTTAAAAATCAATCTTTTGCCAAATCAGGAAAGAAAAATGCATTGGGTTAACTTGCGTCTAAAGCAATGGAAAGAAAGCATTTAAAGTTGTACTGGCCAGCTGCAAATCTGTGCATCATAGATGTGAAGTAATCTGTGCAACACATATTCAATGAAATTCTTTATTTACACACCAACCAGTGCATTTGCTTTGGCACATACTATAAGTACGTAGTCACAATTACAACACTCTTAAAAGCAAACAAATACAATCCTGTAGGAACTTTGGTACACATGTAGGTTTCTTTTTGCATCTACATTTCACATTTCGGAAGCAAACCTGCATGCTAAAAGCGTGTCAATTAATGGGGTTGTCACGTAGTCCACCAACGCTGCCTGCAGACGTTCTGCGATCCTCGCATATGCTGGCTTAGAAACCCGCGGTGCGATGCCGTGCCGGGCATCAGCTTGCTTTTGCTCTGTTAGAGACTGCTCTGCTTTAAGTGCAGCAATCAGGCGATATGGGTCCGGGTGCTGAAACCCCAGGGAGCTTTGCAGGCTGTGGTGCCAACCCTCCACGCTGTTGTTCGTCTTTGGTAGTTCCTCTTGAACCCTGTAGTGGCAACTCCACAGGGATGGTGCAAATGGTGGGTCTCTTCGTGTCCTGCTTCTTCCAAAGGGCACGCCAATGTACGTCCTCTCAAAGTAATCAAAAACTTCTGCCTCTTGTTCTCCCTGTGGCCGGATGTGGTCCTGCAACTCCTCGAAGCCTGAAAAATAGCATACCCAAACATAATTGTACACGAAAAACAACGTGTGAGTGAAAAAAAAGCATGCACCCCTCCGTCCAGCGACGTTTCTGGTGTTAGATTTCTCGGTTGACCAGTCCCACACAGCGAGTATGTGCTACTCGGCCTACACACATAGCGCGTTTGATCGCCTGCATCACTTCCTCCCTCTGCTGTACACAGGTTCTTTAACGGAGGGAACCTAATGGAGCTGTCGCGAATTTTCGCGGGGAAGAGGGAAGTGGTTTAATTTTTCTACATTTCACCAACGATCATGATCATCATCATAATAATCATCATCATGGTCGTCGTCGTCGTCAAAGAAAGTTAGCTTTACTGCTGTGCACTATCGCATACGGGCATCATCAACAGACGTGCGAGCCTTGCTTTAATCTCTTGTGGCACCGAAAGTTCTGCAATTACGTTTTTTTTTAACTTCACTGAACAAAAACTTCCTGCTTTTGTGCGCATTACATGTATGCGTTACTTTGCAACGATAACAAAAAGGCTGTTCAGTGACTAGAACAGCCTCGCCATTTGTGTCGCTGGTATCAGTGAGTTGGCAGAAATTCCAGTTCAATAAATCCTTTATTGCTTTTTTTGTAATGTAAACGATAATTGAGCATTAATTTATTTAAAACGGATATCTGGGCCCTTCCCCAATCCGATATTTGTCTTGCCTACCCCGCTTCCATAAAAGCTGGCCAAAATAGTATGTAGCAATCACCCCCCCCCCTCCCCACAACCCACTCTACGTGCACATCTAATTTACCAGTCATGGGTAACCCACGGGAAATCTAAGGACAGCCCTATGATTAGAGATCTTAAATAAATACGTTTGAGAAATTTTCTTCAGTTATCCGCGAATGGTCCAAGAGTCATTGATAACCAAGAAAACCCCCTATCTCTCGAAATCCAGCAGAATACGAAATATAGTTTCGTCCAAATCGAAACTGACACAGAAATGAACAAGGCTGTTGATAACCAAATCTGTTGCGGTCAGCCTTCGTGCCACTCTATGATTACTGGGCTGATAGGCACCCATGGCAGGGAAAAAAACGTAATACGAAAATTTCTTGGCAGCATTCTTTTAGCAGCACTGGTTAACCCATAAAACTGAAATCACTGATGGGCATTTTAGTCATATATTGCCAAATAAAAGTGTAGCATTACGTGGCTTGCCGCGTCCGATGTCCTCAGGCCGCAAGAAGGCCAGAGCTGGCAGAAGTTGCACTGCCTCGCGAAACCGACTGTTTCGTGAGTACAGGGAGGCCAGGCCACTTTCCTCCACTTTTCGTTGCACGGACTGCTTCAGGTGGAAGAAGCAGGCCGAAGGAGCTGCTGCCGGGAATACTGCCCGGAATGCCTGTATGGCCGCCTGCTCGAAGTCTGTCAGCAGGGTGACGGGTGACAGCCCTGGCTCCAGGTGTAAGATGGTGCGGAAGACCCTGGTATAAGTGGCCATGGTCTTCCTTCTCAGCAGGCAATACAGCATGGGCAGCACCCTTCCAGACTGCAGGACATGAATTGTGTAGATTTGGTAGTACAAGGCTGGTGCGACTGTAAATGTTCCGTCCGCAAACCAATGCGGGCACGCAGCCAACACCTCCAAGTTCTTCTTAGTGCCAAGAATGACAAGTCGATCGGGATCTTGAGGTCCAGCATCGTACAGGAGAAACTGTTGTCCATTTGCCAGCGTGAGAAAATCATCATTCAGGACAATGTCCGTTAGTGAGCGGGGTGCCGGAGGGAGTGCATTTGTGCTCCGGCGCTGCCTCTGCAGGGTCCTCGTCATCGCCGGTATTGATGGTAGGGCCGACCTTTCGAAGTCTGCATTGTGGGCAATAGAATAGGAACTCATATTTATTCAGCAAAAAAAATTGATGTTCACTAATAACAACCGACAGAAGCAGCACATTTTTACAAAAGAATTCATTTGCATTTCGGGTGGCACCCTTTTAAACCTGGCAGAGAAATTGCTGTTTACTACATTTAAGGCAGATGTTTACTTCGCTTGATTTGACATTAAATTGTGAAGAACTCAAAACCACACAGGCAGACTAAAAAAAAGAATGCAAGCGCTATTTACACAACACATTTTAACTGCATCTTTTGTACAATATTTTGTGGACGCGACAATTCCAGGAATGCAATTATTTTAATAAAACAGTCTAACCATGTGCTTTGTCACCTTGCTTTGTGAGAAAACACCTGTTCTCAAAAAGGACATTTTAAATGGTATTTTATGCTTTGCTCGTATATACAACCCTGAGAATATTGTACTAACGTGCTCCTAAGAAGTAAAGGTTTGGTAATAGATGGTGGTGATTATTTTCATTCATTGATAGATTTCTTAAACTTTCCAGTATTGGTTGGTCCTTACTTTGGTACCGTGTTATATAAATTTATTGATGCAAAATTTGATGATTGATTTTTAATTGTGGGGTGTAACGCGGCGAAGCTACAGCTGAGCTATGAGGCGTGCAGTACTGGACGGCTCCAGAATAATTTTGATTGCCTGGAGATCTCAACATGTCCCAAGATCTCGACACACCACCGTTTTTGCTTTTCGCCTCGATCGAGAAAGCTGTAACCATGGCGGGGATCGAACCCGCATCCTTCTGCTCAGGAGCACGCCTTAGCTACTGAGCAACCGCGGCGGGTACGATGCAAAATCTCGCATTTGATTGTGGACATTGGGCGATTCCTTGTGTCGATATCCTCTACGTTGTATCCACCTACCTACTAAAAAATGCAACGAAGACAAAATACAACCTGGTTCAGTTTGTAAGAACTAGCCTTTGGCCACTCATTCGGCCCCCTTCCAGCCACAAAAAGTGCTCTTTAACTAAAAACAAGCTTGGAGATTTTATTGCTGCACTAGGGTACAGACATTCAATTGCAAACAAGTTTTGCCCGTGGTCAAAAACCTGAAATCACTGGCGCCGATGAGCGAGATCCGTGTTCACACATCGGCGGCTTGTGGTGGGAACGACCCAAAAGCGCTTAGCCACTCGTCACCGGCCACGACACATACGCGGAACACCCAGAACGTAAACTACGGCAACGACCCCTTCACGACACCCCGGCCACCCGAATGTTGCGGAACTGATTTAATGCACTGCAGCATTATTCTTACATTACGTGGCTCGGTTGACGAAAAAGCGGAGCCCCAAAAGAATGAAGCCAGAACCTGGTAATAATAACCATATTGGCTATCACAGCCTTAAAATGTCCCCACTTAGGTGGATTGGACAGTTACGATGGCAGCAGCCGTCAGCTCACGTCCGATTGGGCAATTCCCATATGGCAACGAGGTCAACATATTTTACCCACAGTGCTCGCGTATTTATTCATGGAGATTGTGCAGTGACGACAGGTGTCACCAGACTCGTGATATTCCGTTGCAAGAAGGATACAATCCCGGCTTTTCCGGTGTGATGCAAAATGTTGAATGAATTGACATAACATGCTCTACCTCTAAACCAACCTGAAAAATGCCAAAGCCCTTTTTTAGCGAAAGAATGCTTGGAATTATTATTTCACGATAAAAAAAACCATGGGTGACGGAAAAAAATATTGCCAGTGCTGGGGATTGAACCTGAGACATTGTTGTGAAACCCAGGATTCTGGTCCTAAGCTGCTGGGGCAGAAGGCCGGTATCATTTAGCGAATGCATAAACGAATAAGAGTGTTCCAAGCGAACGAGTAAATGGCACTGATTCGAGCAGTAAACGCCGGTCGTGCATCCACAACCGAACGAAATTTCGCGCGAGGCTCGTCACCATACACAAATTTTTACTGCCAGAAACGTCAACCCGACCATCCACACTTACGGTTTTTCAACTCAACAAGAATTGATGCTTCCACATTATCTCATGACAAGAGAAAGCTTAGATTTTCTCACATCTTTTTACTTCATCAGTCTTTTTCATTTATTAATCAGTTTTTTTTCTTTTCAATCAAATTTACATGAAAAAATGTATGCACGCTGCAGTTTCATAAAAAAGTTTGTGTGTTGGTGTAATTAGGCGCTACACTTCAAGCTATCAACAGGTAAGTTTATTTTGTGTGTGCATGTACATGTAATATAATGTTAAGGGGTCTGCAGTCAATTAAGATATGTTCTTCTATGTTACCAGAATGTGTAGAGTGTGGAGTCCTGACATATTAGCTGCATTATCTGACACATTATGCCGCCATGAAGTTCGAATTTACCTTTGTGGCACTACTAGTACAGAGCAGGGAGGGCGGGTCGAAAAGATGTGGTAATGATTAGTGCGATGTACTTTTCTCTTGTCTTGGCATATTGGGAATGACGAATTTACAGCTCTTCCGTGGCTTATAATAATGGTCCTGTACAAGCGTGGTGCTTTGGCTACCTGGTATTAAGGAACAGAACAATAAAGCTATTCATTGAAATTATTGGTTGGGGCTTCCAGAGTTCTTTTTGTTATAATGTGCTCTAGGCGCTTACTGCGAATGTGTTAAGAGGTGAAGTACAGGGGTTCTGGGAGTTTCAGTGCCAGCTGCAATTAAATTTTAAATCTATGGCATACTAAAATATCAGCCAGGTCATCTAGCTTAGACCAGTGCACCACTTTATATCGCCTGCGCATACGAACGCCACATATTACTTTTCCGTAATCTTACGCGACGACACGATTGGAGCTATTTTCGCATCGACCGCCTGAAATAGGAGGTGCACAATATCCAATTTTGTTTTATTTGTCATTGCAATGAAGTGTAAGTATAGGTTTGGCTCCGTCTTAATAAAACTCCGTGGCTGCGCAGCAGCCTAGCGGCTAGCGGAGGCTCACGCTACGGTGGCGGGTTACCGGGACCCGACCGTGCATGCGCGCGCGGGTAGGGTGAGGAGGTTGCCCCTCAGTGGAGAGAATGCGCGGGCATGGCGAAGGCCGGCCCGCGGAACTAATTCCAGTCGGGCCCCGCTGCCCGCCGCCGTAGCGTTAGCGGACGGTACCCGGTATGCTGAAACTCTCTATTGTGAGCGGCTCAGGTGCACTAGGGGAAACACGCTCAGCTGAAATACCTATCAAAATTTACTGAAAGTAAATAACCAATATCAAATTACCTGTCAGTGGGGCAGTTGCCTCGGAGATCACTTTTCTGGCAGTATCTCGTGACACTGCCGCTTGCTGCTTCATGCTAGTTGTTATTGCGGGAGCGAGGCAGCGCTCAGGATTGGGCAGGTGAGAAGTGTGCACAGGTGTAGCCTGCGAAAACAAAAGCGACCCTTAGGTAGCTTGCGAAACACAAAGCACAACACACGCAAAAAAAGGGCAGCGTCGTTAAACCAACCAATGCAGTACCGCTGCACTTAACATAGCACGTAAAAACGTTAAAAAACTGCGAACTCGTGTACGGTGTGCACTACGTAGTTAAAGTACCGTTATTAATATAAGAAACCGGTTTTAATGAAACAACGAAACGATATAAATTTTCAATGGCGGTGTAGTTTTTTTGCGTTTTGGAAGAGTTAAGTAGAGAGTAGTGAAACCGTATTATCTTAGTTATTTAAATAATTGTAAATATACCGCATAGCAGGTATGCAGGGCGCACTATATTGCTGTTTCAACGTTTATATACTGTTTTTGCTTAAGCACGTATTTCGGACCACGGTCCACGCTTCGTGTATGGGCAAGGGCGTCCGCAAAACTTTTTGCAAGGGGGGGCATCCATTAGCGGAAGGGTGGGGGGTGTAAGCGGGGGGGGGGGGGGGGAATAGCACCAAAAATGCGTTATTTGTGGTTACAAAAAGTACAAACAGCGAATTAGAACCAGACTTGGAGGATATCCATCGGATTTTATTACCGAACAAAGAAATAAAGTTAATAATGAAAATGCGAAAAGTTACTGTCACTTTGTAAAGAGTGGCCAAGTCTCGCTGCGCGAGGGTTCTCGACTCACACCAACTGATCGCCAAAACACAGTACAATACATTCACATTGTGACGCTCCCCGGAGGGGAGATGGCGTCACTCTACCAACTAGGTGGGTCCACGCAGAGTTGAGGGGAAAAGAGACAACGCAGGCTCAAAGGTACAATTTAATTAACAATAGTTAGCGCTGGTGCCGGTGCGCTCACCCGAGGAGAGGCTGGGACCCTGTAGGGCGGCTGGCGCTGGGTCGAGGAGCCGAGAAGTCGTTCAGGTGCGGCGCTGCAGGGTGCACGTGCTCGAGCAGGGCCGTTCGGGGGGGTGCCGGAATTCTCGTGTCGGTCGGCGTAGGCGGTCCGTGCTCCTGGCAGATCGTGGACGCGGACCCGAGATGTGACCGCTGGCTGGCTGGTCCCGGGTTGAAGTGGGGGGAGCGCGCGATCGGATTACTCCTACGGGCGGCTTCCTCGTTCGGCCCGGCCAGATGATGTCCAGTCGGGAAAAGAGCCCTCCGGCCTCGTTCGCTAGCCTTCTTATACCCTCCTTGGGTTACGCACAGGGGGGGTAAGGACGAGCTCGTTGGAGAACCGGCCGGTCATCGCTCTGCGCGTAGGCGCGTCACCCCGCAAGCCCTCGGGGATTAACATTCTTCTGCAGATTAACATTCTCCCGCGCGTGCTTCCGCACATTCCGCGTGTGCTTGGCCTTTCTTCGTGCCACGCGAAGTGTCTGCCGCGCGCTTCTACCTGAGAACACGTTTCTGCGTGCGCATGGGTTGTACGCGGCAGTCAGTGGCGATGTGCGACCGTCACAACATACATAGAACTGCACTCCGTCAATCTTCCTTGAATAGCAGCTGCAGACGCCTCGGGTTTTTCTGGGCAAATTGCGAGATGACATGTGTGATGCAGTCTGTTGAAATGGCTCACGCAATAAAGATACTACTCGCCTCCCTGGCTTTCAATGCAGTACAGGCGTACAAGCGTTTTAAGGGGCTCATTTATAGGTTTTCTTTCGGGCTTGGGTGGTGCCGACATTTCGCAATTTCGAAGGAAAGGATACAAGGTGATGGGACGGCACGGGAGGATGTTACACTCTCCCTACTAGGTGTAGCGGTGAAGATTTTTGCTAGATATAGCTGCAACTTTGTCCGAAAACTGAAGTTATTGCGGTAAGACTGCATAAATCTAGAGTTTAGAAAAAAACAAAAAAAAAGTCAAACCTTTCAGAATTGTTCGTTATCTTCAATAGCCAGCACAGGCAGCCTGTTTCACTGCCGTCACATGACCGGCAATGTTAGTCAGTGTCTAAAGTGCAATGTTGACCCCAGTCCTGAAAGGCATTCCATACGGATACGCAGGACTTGAGTGTGCTAATCATTTGAGTAGCGTGGATTGTTGCGCTAGTTGGTTCACGTAGCACATAATTAAAAAGACTTTGGGCTAAAGTACGGGACAAAGGAGAGAATGTCGATGTCGTTCTCTCTCTCTTCCGTCCTTCAGGGCAAAGTTATTTTAATTATGGGCCAACCAAGCTACATGTGCAGCTTTTTTGTAGTGCATAAAATATCCGAATTTCCAAGGGGGGGCAGTTGCCCCCTCTTGCCCCCCCTTCCGGACGCCCATGTGTATGGGCCAAAGCTAGTCTAGCGGCAGGCAAAAAAAAAACAGCAAAGGACGGAAAAAAACTAGCTTAAGTATGAAAACATACCTTTTCCACGATGATTCGGCCTTTCTGCACAGAGGTAGCAGCAGATCCTCTGCATCCAGGTACGCAGCACCGCCACTGGACACCACCTTTAACCCTTCTTGACACTCGGTATGAGTAGTCTTCGTACAGCAGGTTTTCTTTCCCTTTCTGTGTGCGGACAATTTCTGCCATGACTACTAGATGGACGTTCTACGTGTGAAAATGCACAGCGCAACCTCGACCTTGTATAATCTGTTGGCGCAATATCCGGCACACAGTGCGGGTGCTGTGGGGACGGGAACAAATGATTTCGCGCCCAGAGAGAGAGAGAGAGAAAGTGTTTATTGAGCGGATACTATTTACATGTCGAAGTTTTGCCTTTCAACAGAGAACACGGGTCTCGCCGTTGGGAAGGAAGAGCCATGAAAGCAAGGACAGTGGAAGGGGAAATAAATAGGAAGGGCAATGAAATCACAGGCTATGTACATACTATATTCATACAATTTCGCGACAAAAACCGAAGATGTTCAAGCGAAAGCGGGGAGGGAAGTCCTCCTTGCAGCGGAGTTGTCTTGTGTGAGCGGGGATAAAGGCCGAGAGAAAAGTGCTATCACGTGGGCGCATTTTCCGCTCAGAAGTTGCGTCACTAAAGGGAGGAGGGGTACCAGCCCTTTCACGGAAGAGGGGCGGGTGCCCTTTGTTCCGCTCTGACGTATAAAGTGGACGTCGAGAACGCGAAAACTCGAAGTCGACAGTCACAATAGCGCAGCTTTCTCGTGCTTAAAAACCCTATTCAAATTTGCTTCCTGGTATAATAGAAGAAGGTGAGGAGAATTCCGGCATCCATGAGTGCTACGGGTGCCGGTGATGGGCGCAAGATTTAATTGGCGGTGGTGCTACCGTATGCGAAGAATGCACGATCCCTGCAGGTCAGGGTGCGGCAACCTTTTGAGGTGGAGGGCCGAGTTGCATGAAGCCGACATGGCGGGGGACTTGAAGGCCGATGGGAGGGGGGGAGTGATTCGGAGGCAAGAAAAAAAAAATTCAATGAATAGACAATAATATTTTACAGAAATTGACAGTAATCTGGCAAAGTGGGAAGATGGTGGGCAATCTCAACTGGAAGCGATCAATTCTCTGTGCTTGTTTCCGGTCTTACCCCACTTGAGGTGGCTTGTCGGCCTTCAGTAGGCAAGTGAGAGGGAGAGAAGTCGAAGTTGTGACGACGTGCTCCGAGTCCGCATAATACTTAGGTTGCCGATCCCTTCTATAGGCACCGGACAGTGAAGTTTGCGCGCGACTGCAGCGCCATCTCTCGCCGCCGCTTAGCAACTCCGGGTCGGTGGATGTCGCGACCGGCCGTTCAGCGCACGTAAAAACACGCGCGCTGCGTGCGGTTCGACGTTGTGTGGCGGAAGTTTTTTAAGAAACATAGTTATAATTGCAAGTTGCAGTGTCCGAAAGGATCAAAATGCTGCAGGAAAGAATTAGTGGCCCCGCCGCTACTGCTGCGTGCAGTACTGCCACAATCGCGGAAGGCAGCCTGCCATCGTTCTGTACAGGTTTCTCGGGCAGCGTCGCAAGAAATGGATTTTAGTAATAAGAAAGCCATGAAATTTTTTGTCAGTGGAAGGAGTATTATGATTACGATGACTGTTTATGCGCAGCGCAGACACGAAGGGCCGTAAAACTAAAATGTTGGCTTTCAGTGTTCCATACACATCGCGCGCTGCGATGAATCGCATGCCGTCGTAGTATTTGCATAACACAAGGTATTACGGCTTCCCCCACTATTGTTTTATCAGCAGTAACCTTTTTTTTAGCGACATTCACAGCACCGAATGGATGCCAAAAGGCGGCACAAGAATATGTTCACAGCACTTCGCGGGTGATGCCAAAAGCAATGTCAAGACGGTCAGTACGCATCCCACTTACTGCCCTACTTTGTTTCCCGAAGTGTACAGAGTTCGACCACGCATTCCAAGCGAGAGCGTGGAAAGCTATCAAAGGCAAGGTTGCATTCACTCGCGCTGACTTCTTTAATGCGTTTTGCGTACTCTGAAAGTTGAGGTTGCTATTGTTTAAGCAGAGGATGGGGAGGAGGAGGAAATACTTTTTTTGGAGAATTCTGAACGGCCTGAACAAACTGTATCACAATTAGCCGCTAATACGACTCTAACATTACACACAAGATAGAAGCCGAAACTAAACGAAATCTTCGTAAAGACAACCGCAGCTCCACAGCAGATTTCCAACTGTGTGAACTGCGCTTACTTTGTCATAAGCTAATAACGTTTGGAATCCGTTTTTAATCATGTGACAACACCAACCGAGCTGAAGAAGGGCAACCGAAAAAGTAACTGTAGTGTGGTTGGGCGAACAGAGGAAACAATAACACAGACACGCTTCTGTCGTGGTGCGCCGTGGTATACGCTGGCTACTGACCTGAATTGGCGCTGCAAATAACCTTCCCTTGTGTCAGCTTGATCGTGGCTAATATTGAGTAGGAAAACACTGGGGTTTGAGAATTTAAAAAGATGTTTATTTAACTGAAAAAACTGGGATTACATATATAGACGGAGGAGCACTCAAAGAAGACGTCTGACGCGCTGCTCGGGCGTGGGGCGACTCCCTTGGGCGAACAGCACACACACGCACCACGCGAGAGTCCAAAGCTCGCACCATACACGCTCGGTGGTGTAAACATCCGGCCGCGCTCGCTGCGGCGGTGGTGGTTTCGAGTGCTTCGTGATCCGAGCCCGGTCCCCTCGGCAGGCCGCCGGTGTCTGCTTTCGTTTTCGCCTCTCGGCGCAAGCATTCTCGGCGCGATAATTATCCGATGCTTCGGAGACGGCTGACACTTGCTGAGAATGGGACTTCGCAACGATGTCTGTTCCATCAATTTCTTTCACGGCGCACACGCCCGCAGGAACGTACAATCTCTAACTTCTCGCGCACGCGAGGCCGACAGTAGTAGCTCAGCCCCGTAATTGTCCGGAAATCGCACAGAAGCACTTGAGACATGGGGAAACTATTTGCCAGAACAGTTTTCAAGCACGAGACACCTTTCAAAAACAATCGCAGAATCGCACAAACAAACAACCCAGAGGTGCCGAATCTATGAACGCGCGCCGGCCGTCTGGCTCTCACCGACCCGGAGTTAGCTCAAGCTTCCGCGGGGCGGCGCTGGGTGTACTTTATTCGTCGCGCCCTCTGAGCAGTGACCGGTGCCTATATACGTGGCAGTTGGGGGGCGGAGGGGGGGAGGGGGCGTTAGTATGACCACGATGCTGGGAAAAGAGTAGTGAGGGAGGTTGTTCCTCAAAAGGACGACAGTGGTTCCAATGAGACTGTTGTCATTGCGTGTATTCATCGGTTTTCTGCAAAGTTTTTCATTGAACACTAGAGAAGTTGCCTGAGCTCATAGTGAATGCTAGGTTTTTCTTGCGTACTTGCGGTGACGCGTCGAGACCGCGTATTCTCGTCAGATTTTCAGAGGGAACCTTTAAAGCGAGTGACCTGAATAACCATCAGAGGGTTGACTTGAATGATCAACCTGAATGATCTGAGTAACAATGAGTAATTGAGAAAGGGGAGTGGCTTCCGGGACGCTGAATTAAATTGCGATAAAAATAAGAGTGAAAAAATGAAACGAAGGTCGTGTATAGAAGGGGGCACCGCTCCGGTGTCCAACACAGGGTGAGGCAGTTGGGCCTTCGTTGTTTTCCTTGGCTTCACTAAGCAGTCTATTATTTCTAATCGCGAAGGTGGTCATCAAAAGTTGATGAATTTAATTTATTGTGTTTCACTTATTGTGCCCAGTGAAGGTAAGCATGGGGTTTACATGAAGATGGGGCATATTTGCAAGGATGGGGCATATTTTATGCAGCCTTGTGAAAAGAAACTAGAACAACAAGAGAAGGATATCTAGTTTGCTAAATTATGCAAAAAAGCGAAGAGCTGCGCAGACATTTTTTTTATTTACTTGGCTGCTATAGTCAGGTGAATACTTGGTTACATGTTTCTATTTCGTGCTCGTGTTAATTAAACGAGAAATAAGTGCACCTTTGCATGTTTTCTTGTGCTCTGCGCATCAATAAAGCGATTACCCTTGGGCTCTCTTTTTTATTTTATCATGGTGTTTTTGGACGATTCACCATATAGTTCTATTTTAAAATGTGTTAGAAGGTGATGACCTGAATATACAACTTTCGTAGCTGCACCTTTACAAGGTAGAAAGAGGTTGAGTAAAACGAGAACAGAAAAACAAACTAAGGTACACAACAAAAACATTACCCCTTTATTGTGCTCTTCTTGCCAAGAATTTCATGCGCGGTAACGCTTTACGACAGCTACTGCGAGATCTAGGTCATTTCGGCGCGAGAACATTTCGGTGCACGGACATTTCGGTGCGGAAACTTTACGGCGACCGAATTACCGGTCCTCGCTTTTTTGAAACAGTACATTTTTATTTCCACATAACGTGAGTGATGGACCATAATCTAGCGCAGTGACTGCATCTGTACAATAATGTCCTCTTTGACTCTTGCCAGTTAGAGTTAAAATTAAACATACGTATATTTTTGTTACCTACGTGGTTTAGACAACACTTGTTATACAGCTAAGTGATTGAATTCTATCGCACATGTTTTTTTTATTAATGACAAGGAGTTAATTTATATTAGCTCTTTTTTTGCGGCAGGTAAATCAGCCAAGAAAATTAGTCGGCGTTTACGATGGTGTACCTTATTTTCTCTAAATCAAAGGCACACTCTCCCTATCCAAAGAAATCAGCTTTACAAACATTCCGTTGCCCCAAAAATGCAGAAAATCTAATGAACAGTTTTATGTAGGCGGTAGGCCGCGCTGTCACATTAAAATGAATTTGCAACACTGATGTCGCAGCTTTTTCAGACAAGTCTATATGATATTGACGCGGAGGAAGAACCGGCTGTTTTGACAACAGCTGCCGCTTCTATATATTCTCAATGCTGAAAAAGCTCATCGGGTTCTGCGCACAAATACAACTCATTTCTGTATTCAAACAAACCAACCTTCGTTTTGTTTGCACGCGTACTTTTATCGCATTTTAATTTCTCCCAGCCTCCACCTCCCTCCCTACCCCCATCTTTAGGTCTCAATCTCCCCCAGATTTCTTTTTCAGACATTACTTTCGGTTTCCCTTGAAAAACCTTACTCGCCTCCGAAGCGTCACCGCATTGATGCAAGAAAAAGCTATACATTCACCATGAACTCACACAACCTCTTTAATGCCAAACAAAAAGCCACCATAAAGGCTGCTAAGGACACAATGACCAGTATCGTTGGCGCCTGTCGACCTCAACGACGAACAAGCTTGCTGGCTGCATCCTTCCGCGTGTCGCGCAAATACCGACGACACCCCCTCTCCAGGAATTGGTCTTTACTCGCCTTCAAGTCGCGCATATCTTGGACACCCCCAGACATTGCCACCTTTCTTCTATTATACAAAGAAAAATATTGCATAGGCTTGTTTATCGAGAGCTGCGACACTCGTCTTGAAATTTTCCAATTCCAGTTTATACAATGGAGGAGCACAAGTGACACCCCTCTCTCTATCAAGGGTAGCCGGCAGTGCTGAGTCCTCCCCACACCCGGGTGTAGGCCCGTATGTTCACATGACGTTTCGTCATAGGCCGGTTCGTAATAGGCCGTTTGGTCACATATTCGTCATAGGCCGGTTCGTAATAGGCCATTTGGTCACATAGGATAATTCGTCATAGGCAAGTTTGTCACTCAGAAAAGTTAGTCACAGGAACGCAAAAACAAAATTCGTGGCTTTTTTTAGACGTAAGTGGTGATGAGGCATGACTATAACTACTTTGCACAATTTTTCGCGTACCGGTCCTCTTAGCGGCCGCCACGGCGATCCTAAACTGGCAGTAAGGCACGCACCAAAAAATGTTTGGGTCAGTTCGGGAACCCGTGCACAAATTATCCTGGTCCTGCAGTCCATACCGCTCCCACCTGTCCCACTTGCCTTTTACATTAATGTCATGGTGGCTGGCGCACGCTCGCGTGACTAATTTGCAGGTGTCGTAGCCCTCCTTTTTCTTCCTTTTTTTTCATTTTCGTTGCTCCCTCACTGGTAGCCAAGTGCTCACAGCGTGGTGCCCCTTTCCTTGGAAAGCCTTTTTTTGTGTGAACATGAGAACTCAGTCGAACTTCTGGAAAGAAGGGGAGGAGGCATATCCGCTCACCAAGCCGGTAGCTGAAGTGGCGCCCTTTTGTTTATTTTGCCAGTGAGCTGCTGCCAAGAATGGCGGACCGGCGCCCCGCGCATGCGCAGCTGGCTACCGGAGAAAGGTCCATCAAATGATTCGTTGCACCACTTGTATTAAACCACTAATAAGTGACACGAAATGGCCCATGTCAAATTTCCAAGAACGAGAAGGTCGGTGCTACCACTTTCCCTATTACGGTACCACTTAGAACCAGACGCCTGGCCCGTCTTCCAAGAACTTTGTTGGGCTACGTCCCTGTCTACTTTCCTGTCTTGGGTTGTTGAACTCGTATCTATAATCTTGTCCGAACACGTGACGCTACTTGCCCACTCTGGCTTGCATTGTTTGTTGAGCTTTGCTAGATCTAAGGCCCAAAGTACAAAAAAAAAACTGAACCTGTGTCTCACTTCTGTGTTTCGAGTCGGAAAAAAAAACACGTGGACATTCATTTTGTGCACCTGTGACGAACTTTCTCAAGTGACAAACTCGCCAATGACGAATTATCCTATGTGACCAAACGGCCTACTACGAACCGGCGTATGACGAAACGTCATGTAACGAACGGGCCGTAACCCCACCACACCCACTCCTATATCGACGCCGATACAACTGTTACCGTTGTTTAGTTTTTAGGTAAAACAGACACTTAATGCATCAAAGACGAGATTTATAGAGAAAATAGTGGAAAGCAAATGCACACCCGCTTAAGCTAGCTCGTTTCCTTTCTTTCTTTCTTTTTCGGTGATTTTGCAGTTTGGTGGAAGGGGAGATAGGAGCGGAATAAACGCAGCAGCATCGTGCAGTGTTGGGGGATATGAAATCAAAGCGCTTCGGTAACACTCAAACTTTTGGGTTGTTCACATGAATGTCAACATAAAAAAAGGTTGAACGGAAGTAACTTCACAACGTTAACTTTTAACAGCTGCTACAGAAATCGGGTTTTACGCGCTGATGCTCCGCTTTGGTTTAGCGCTCGTTTCCGTGCATGGCAGCGCAAACAGAACTCACGATCGTGAAATCATATCAACTGACAAAATTACCATATTAGAGCTAAAACGTTCAAAGAACGCCTGGGACATCCCGCGCACCTAAATTATTGCACCGAGACGTCCTGCACCGAAATGTCCCCACCGAAACATCCTGCACTGAAATGTCCTACACCGAAATATCCGGATCCTGTTACTGCGCAGCGGCGGCGCATACGTGCACAAGGCATGCGCGGCGTTCCTGCAGTCGCGTTGAAATTCCGTAAAGCAGGTGCTGCGCCAGCTGTGGCGTTGCTGGTTGCTAGACAAAGCAAGGCGCTCCCCAAAGTTTTCAACAGTTGTGTTTTTCTTTTTTTTCCCTGAAGTCAGTGCGCGAGCCGGGGCGTACAGCGAGGCACGCGCTGACGGGCCCGCTCGGCATTTTCTCGGTCCTCAAGCTTCTCCCCAGCTCTTTGTTTCTTTTTTATTTGCTTAAGCAACTGCACGTATCGGGGATGCTGGGCTGTCTCCGCGGGGCTGTGGAGAGCTCAGTATCTTTTGGTATGTCTAACGGGTTGCGCGTTACGCGCCACACATTAGGGCTGGTCGCAACAGCTCCGCTGTTGAAGTACTCCAAACTATCCTTCTTTCGTCAAAAAAAGCGTATAATTGACTTAAGACCGGGATCTCAAACACGCGGCTCACGGGCTGCATGCGGCCCGCAGACCTTTCTTTTTAAGCCAGGCCAGGCCCGCTCAAGGGTGTCTCTGTTCAGTTATTCTCATTTCTTTTTTTAAGCGCCCCCAACGCGGTCACCATGTGTTGGAGCATCACCGTGCGAAAAGTATTTTTTATTTCAGAATCGGCATCCAGCTTTTTCTCATCCTGGAGATCGGTGTCAATACGTTTCTGGAATCCTGACCCCAGTTTCATTTAGAAATGACCCGATATATTTAGAAAATGCGGGAAAGGACTTGTTTTTTTTTAAATGGCCGCATGAGCCGACATTTTGTTAACCTCCGCACCCTGCTTTACAACCTTCTTCGCTGTGGGGGACTAAATTTCATGACTACGGCCCGCTCACTGAGGTGGGTTTGAGATCCCTGACTTAATAGAACTAGGTGCAGCAAAAAAATCATTGCGGAAGAAAACCTGCAGACATTCAGAGTATTGTATAACATTGCGTAGCATTTTAAGCAGCTCGTTTTGGCTATGAGTAACCCAATCCGTTAGTTTTCATTGTTTTTTAGCGTTATTTTGTTTACTTTCGCCAACGATGCAAATGTAGCACACTGTAGTGATGAAGTGCCTTAACATTGTCAATTTTTCCACAGATCCAAAGAGTCCTGGAGGGGTGGTTGGTTTCGCGATTTTTATTCGCGTTTTTCTTATTTATTTGAAGGCTTGTTCAGGTTAGTCTGATTTTGTTGAAGATCTATGAGATGCCGCTATTTTGTCTATTAGTTTTTGTAGTTTTTATTTTTCTATTTTTTGTATTCCTTGGATGTTCAAAGTTCTTTTCTCCCAAATATTTCTATTCACGCTATTGTAGGGTACATTGTTCAATTGTGCATTCTGGTGAAAAGGCAGGACATTGCATGGTTTCTTCAATAGAAATTTTTATTCGTATTTCCGACGTTCTTAATTTGTTATTTTCTGGTGTATTCTTTGTTGTTTTGGAGCAGATAAATTAGATGCATATTTTGATTTCGTTGGTTCCGTGTTGGAAAATTTTTATTTTTGCTATTTATTGTATTTGTGGCTTTTCAAAATTCCCTTCAACCTGTTGTGCCCACTCACGTTATCATAACGAATAAAATGGTTACTTTTGCCAAGTATTGATTTGTGGGCAAGCAATTCCTGACCGAGGTGTGGAGTAACCTAAAACCCCCAGTGAGTCCGGGCAGTTCATCGAATACCGTTTTATTAAAATTGCTTTTCCCATCCTTTTACGTCAATAAAATTTGCAGTAATGTTTCTTGTTTTCACCGTGCTCTTACATCTTTCTGCAAACAGCAAAGTTTATCTGTACAGTGAGTTTGTTTATTTACAAACTTTTGGGTAATTTTATTGCGATACTATCGTTCCTAATTGCTTCGTCACTTCTGTACTTCATCTGTACAGCACTCTGAAGCCTGTGTTTCCGGTGTTCCCGCGCCTTAAGATGGAGGGAAAGCCAGGGATGCCTTATCAGTGAACTTTGATCGCACCCCACCAGTTATACACCATTTTCCTTGCTAGAGGTGGGCGCCGCCATTTGCTTTTTCTGACCAGACGCTAGCGCCGTCTATGAAGCGACCGCCGAAACCTCCTGCGCCGTTCTTTGCGTGCGTCTGCTCGGAATCTGTGCATTACCGAGTGAACCGTAGTGGTTTGGCGTTAAGTTAGCGGTTGCAGTGCTTGTGTGTGTGTGTGTTCTGCTTTGTTTTCATCATCTGCGGACGGATTTTAGGTCCTGATTTGCTGCCAGAGCGGGAAATTCCGACCCCGGCTGTTGAGACCAGCAGCAGTAGCAGTGTGGTGGTGGTACCGGTGTTGCTCCGCAGTTCCGCGATGAAAACGTACCGGTATGGCACCGACTGACATAGAAATCGATATCGGGGAGTAAATACGTGTTTTCAATGCCACCGTGCTTGTTATTTTCACCGATTAGTCATGTTTACGGAAGCGCGGACGTCGAATGCGGAGCGCGCATAGCATATGTGGGTCACGGTGATCCGTGCTCGCGATGGACTTTCGACGAGGCGATTGCTACGCTGTTGGCATTGCAATGCAATATAATCTTTCTTAACTAGACTTATGACGGTTACTGACGAAACGAAATTACCCGGGCGGAAAAATAACGCGACCGCACAACCAGTCAAATTACTATTCGAAGGTTGAGCAAAAGGGTTGACGTTCGGGCGAGTTAATATTGGTTGATCATGATCGTGATCATGATTGACCTAACTCTGCGCAGCGCATGTGGCCTGTCACTCGGAGCCCACCTTTGTGAAACCGCTGCTTTCACCACAAATGCTTTACGCGACCAGCAGTAACTGTTTTGTAATTGTAATACTTTAGATTCCGTGGCAACGCAAAAGGATTAAAAGCTTTTCCTTTGACCGCGTCGTGAACAGGTTGAGCTATTTTCCAAATGCAGCGTTCACGCGTACCTCGAGCTGCGTTTCCACATTTGGCTGCCTGCTTATCCTGCTATCGACCAGCAGTGTGCGATGGAGAAAGTTATCCTTTCAAATCGTTTGGCAGTGTAATACGTTGGCCTGAAAAAAAGTAAACAAAACGCCGTGATTTTAAAGGTTAGATTAGATAAAAAGGGGATGGTTTAATGCCAATCGGCTGTAATGACCAAACAATACATGGTATTTTAAATTGACTACAAGGAACCAGAAGTTATTGTAGTGTTGTATTGTATCGGCGCTCGTGAAAGAGCCCCAAGTGGTCAAAATTAACCCGCAGCCCTCCACTACTGCGCGCCTCATCACCCATGAAGCGTCGGGGCGCTAAACACCATAATGAATGAATTAATCAATCAATCAATCAACCAACCAACCAATCAATGCTGTATTGTAAAGGATAAAGTTGCTTCTAACATTTCAGGGGGTTCCGTTCCCTGTCGCAGCTTTGCGTGTGATAAATGGATTTTGATCCGTCTGCTTGCCGTCCAAGTGCACCCAACAAACCCTGGAGTTGGTCGTTGGTACAAAGTCGTTGCGATTTATCAACGGAATCCACCGATATCTCAACTCGGTGTGCGTTGGGAAGCGATGCCGCAAAAACACGCCGCAACCGCACTGCATTTTCTCCAGGCAGTGTCGTGCACATGCGTGCTGTCAGCGACTGTTTCTCGCTTTCTCTGGTTGTTCAATAACCCACCACCGCGCAGTGCTGGCCAGGCGACGTTTGCGCTTTGAACGGCATCGCAGCATTGGCTAAAACAGTTGAAAGTTCCGCAAAAACTAAGCACGCGGTGCGAAATACTCCTGAACTACGCAGCACACCGCGCCGAGCGATGTTAGCAGCCCAGCGCGCTCGCAACGCTGGTCGGCCGCCGAGAGAACTGGTTTGAGAGTATTTTCCTCCTTTCCCGGCTGCTTATGGAAAATGGTGTTAACTCATTGTACATCTCCGCGTGCGCAATGTACGCTCTGCGTTCCACAGCATCCACTGCCCTTTTGTTCGTCTTGGCGGCAACAAAAGCCGACCCAACCCTCGTTTTCGCTGAGGAGAGGGAGGAGGTCGAGGGGAAACGAGAGGGGGCAGTTGCTAACATGCGCATTGAGTGGAGGGATTTTGAACACGAGCCAGTTTATTTTGAGAGCGGGACTTGGAAACAGGCAAAACGCGTTCGGGTTGTTTCGTGGTCCACCCGTTCTTGCATCAATCGTTGCACCAATCGTTGGCTTTTCATTGTACCATGACAAGTGACAGTCTTTGATTCTCGCAATTTCTGGGAAAGTAAAGCCGTCATAAAGATGCACACGAACATGTTTATGTATTTTAGCGAATGAACTGCATATGTTTCTGCACAAATGCGGTTCCCAACAACAGAGTTTGTTGTTTATGGTGGGTGCTCACCTGCTGCCGTCAGCAATTGTTAGGCTCCCGCAACACGCCGGCAAATTGAACAAAGCATGTTAGCCAGCAGTCTTCTAAGCCTTGCAGCAAGATAATAGGCGTCATAGATAATAGCTATATGTCATATTTTCGGGGGAAATCAAAAGTATCGAAACTGCAAGCTGAAAAAGTATCAAGGTCCAAAACCTTAGTGCCGCTTCGCTTGATTCTAACTGCAGATATCGAAGCATTTCAGATGAAGAGCACAGTATCGCAGCTTAGGTAACGCAATAAACCATTCATCGGGTAAAGTTCGTTTTTTTTTAAATAGCGAAAAATCGGCGAGTGTGATCGCTAGTACAGCTTTATGTTGTCTGATATTCAGTGGTGCCGGCCCACTCCCATTTTCGATACATCATGTAACCTAAATAATATTGTGCCTGCAAAAGCGCTCACTGCACAGCCTGAATCGTGATACTCGCTTCTCAAGCGTTAATAAACGAAAGGATACAAGCAATGGAAGCACGGGAGAACATACTCGTACGACGACAAATTCGCATGCAGCATTTATTTCAAATAATTTCAGCCTTAGCAAATATATTATGTACGGACCGATGCAAATACATTGTGCACAAATACAAACATGTAAAGACAAATAAACTGACCCCCTCCCTGCTTCCCTTATACAGGCGCTCATGCATAGGTGAAGTAGTGGTGGGACATTTTTTTCATACTTTGAAGTTGGGACATGTTTTCCGGCACCATTTGTTCCGGGACTATCAGTTCCGGGGCCAGTAGCTCCGGGACCATTTGTGCCGGGACCATATCGCCCGCACATCGTGCGTATGGTCTTCTGCTTAGCAGTTACACAGGAAAAAAAAAAACACGCCTCAAGTTTAACGTACACTGCGATGACGTACACTGCAAACACCCCACGAGATTAGCGTTGCACATCCTATAGCAGTTTTTTTCGCAATAAGGCGGGTGTTCGCGAACCACTTCCCTGCGGCCGGAGCCATGCACAGTGGATTGCGTATAACGCGGCTCTTTTTACGCCGCACCAGGCACCCTGAAACAAATTTAACGTTCTCTCGCATTTAGCAACATATGCCTGCGTTTATCTTTAATAAAGTAATTGTTTTTAGTAGAGCTACGGGCTTTTGGGCCTCTATTGATGCTGGTGCGCATGTTGGTATGAAGGCCGGATCACAGTCTGGTACGCCATGATGATTAAGATGATGATTATGATGATGATGATTAGAAGCCCTCCATCTGTATCGGGACGTCCGTTGCCACCAACCAACTTGCCTGTCTTATTCTACTCATTAAACCTACCCTTTATTACCCTAACGGGTTAGCCCTCCGCCTACTGGTTTTAAACTCGCTTCTCCTATTGCCGTTTTCCGCAGCGCCACCTGTAGGGGCTGGAAAGAACGGATAGCGTTGAGCCGCCGAGCCAAAGAAAGCGAGTTAGATGCCCGCAATGGTGGTTGCATTTCAAATTAAGGAGAAGAGCGAACACGCCGGAGTGTCGCCGTTTAAATGCACGCGAAGAAGTGTGAAGTCCTTCACTGCGGAGCATCCCATATTCCAAATTTAGCGTTCTGGTTGTGAAGCCTAAAAAAGCTGAAAGAAATGGAAGCTTTTGTGTGCTTCTTTTATTGAGTCCGCACTGCGAATACAAAAAAAAAACGGCATCAAGGCAAGAAAAGACCTTAACCCGGTACCGAGGCATGCTTTGCAGCGGCCGTGATCTTTCGGCTCCCACAAGAAGATCTTCTCTTGGTGCTGTTTTCTTTTTCTGCTGTTTTATCGAAAGTGTAAAAAAAGAACAAGTGCCAGTTGCAATAGGCGTGCCTCAGGTTATCATGAGCCGCTGCAACCCAAATCACCTGGAATATGATGGAAGCGAAAAAGCCGAAGTGTAATCCTTAAGCGCTACTATTCTGACGGATAATTTTCTTCTTACTGAAGTCCTACACCACTTAATTCTAATTTATACATGGGGGTATAATTTGTTTAACAGCACAGAGGAGCTCTTGGTGGGTAAGAAATATTTCCGCAACAATATTGCGCGTCAAAGCAGCGTCCGCGAATATGAGCTACTGTCGATCGTGGCTCATTGGTGACCCGGCAGCTCACATTCTTCACTTTAGTGAAAAAGACCGTCACTATACATCGAAGTTTTCAAAAGAATGGCGTCACTGAGCAAATGAATAATTCAAACAACATTTATAAGAAAAGTAATTGAATAATCGAGGATCCAGGAACAATCCTCAGTAAATTAACACAGAAAAAAGTGTTCACGAAATATGCAGATTCATGGCTCTGCGTTAAATTACCACGAAAAGGCCACAGATGCCGTCTTCATAAAAATAGATCCCTGAATTCATGACCAAAAACCAATCAATACAACGGGATCGAGGAACCACCTTTAATAGGCAATTACTGGAGTAGTCGTTTCATAGAAATAATTGCACATATAACCATGCGTGAAAAAGAAAGTAATACGAACAAGTAAAATCTGTAATTGATATCAACGGCTCACTATGTTGTGTTGTTTCAGCCTATCACAGGCACACCTAAATCTCTTCCTGTACCGAAATCGCCCTCCACTGGAATATGCGGGTGCCTAAATGTCCATGTACTGATGTTCCTGCACAGATAAGTCTTGTAAAAATAAGTTCAAATGACTGTGCTTTTCTATTCCTTACTTGCCGCAGAGTTTGGATTCCGTTCCGGCGAGTGCACTATGCCATACTACCTAGCAACGCCACCGCACCCAACTTTTACAGTGCTAATCTCTTGCAGTGTGCTGTTTTGTCGCGTGCTGTTTCGTCGCCGTGCTATTTTGTCGCCGTGCTCTTCTGTCGCGTGCTGTTTTGACGCCGTGCTATTTTGGCGCCGTGCTCTTCTGTCGTGTGCGGTTTTGTCGTTGTGCGCTCTTGTCGCTGTGCTGTTTTGACGCGTGCCCTTTTGACGCCGCGCTGTTATGTCGGTGCTATTCTGTCGCGTGCCGTTTCGTCGCGTGCTGTTCTGTCGGTATACCGCGCACGGGTAGCTACGACGCATGCGCGCACAGACGCGCTCCCCCCGCACCGCCGCAGCTGTTGTTGAGAGCGACGGAGCGCACGGGGTACAGTGTGCGCTCCTCCCGCACCGCCACACCTGTTGTTGAGAGCGAGGAGGGTACGGGGGAGAGACGCGCACCTGCGCCTCGACGCGACGCGCATGCGCAGTGAGCATGTGGACGGCGCCGACAACATCGACGAGTGACATCGCGAGCCTAAGAAATGCTCCGCATTTAAAAAAAGCGAAAAATCTCCCACCTCCCCTCGCGGGAACCCCTGTGTAGATGCGACACATAGGGGGTTCACGTTGCAGCGTTGGACAGCGGAGGAACGACGCTGGAACGATGGAGCGGAGCGGCGCAGGCACCGCGTTTTATAGCGCGCATAACGGTGAGGGGACGCGCCGGCGCCAGTGCGTCTGCCGCGGCTATGACGCAACACAATCCAACACAATCCACTTTAATCCAATCCAATCCAAATCCAAGCCAATCCATTCCAATCCAATCCAATGCCCCTCGCGAGAGTGTTCGCTATCGGAGAGGGGAGGGGGTGAGCGGCGGAGAGCGCAGCTCACGCGGCGAGGAGAATGGGGGAGGGGCGGACGCCGACAACAACGCCGACGCTGGATGCAGGGACAAGGCGAGTGAATGATATGCAGTCGAATCTAAAAAACTTTCCTAAATCAGATAAAACGAAGGTCGCTGAAGACCGCCCGCCTCTCCAGGAGAGAGCGCGCAGAAGTCGCCGCGTGGTCTGCGTTCGAGTTGAAACGATTATGCGCCCTTTCCACCTCGCGTATCTTCGGTGATGGTGAACAGATTTTAATAGTTCATACGGGAAGAGATTGCTGGGACAATGGACATTACCCTGAAATACATTCCGAGTTGCGGGTGCGAAGTGCTAAAGGGCTTATGATACAAGTGTGGTTAAGTCAACTGACTGCATTCACCCAGAAACAATGGTTCCAATTTTAAAGCAAACCTCCAACTATTAACAAACAACGAAATTATTAATAAAAACAGATAAAGCATTGGGAACTCCCCAGGAACCGTCTCGGCGCGTCATTGTGACGTCAGCGGAATTTGTCAGTTTGGCAGCCATCGACCAAAGCCACCGCCAAGAGTTATGTCTGCGCGAGGGTAGTGGTGCCCATGGTTCATTGAATTAATGCTTACGGCGCGAACAACAAAACTAACGATAGTTACACGGACAAGCGCTTGCCCGTGTAGCCACTCTCTTCAACATTCATCTTTTTGTTCACGCAGCAAGCATTAATTCAATGGAGTATCAACTCGCCCAAACTCTCACGTTAACCAATAGTCCTGTTCACTCGTACGGTTTGCTTGAATGGTAACGTACAGTTAACACATTGGTGACTCGGTTTTAGTTTTTACATCACCGGTGACATCGTGTAGCGAAGAATTTCAAGATTTGCAATATTTTTTTCTAGAAAAAGTGTTTCTGGTTGGTGTTGAGGGTACTGAGTTACCAGAGACCAGTTTTTTTGTTCATATTAAGCATAGTGGCATTTATCGTTCATGGCCATTTTAAGGCAAAGCGGGGCTTGGTGATTCGTCCGGATAAGCAACTTGGCTCGGTTTACAGCACTCCCTTTTTCAGGCGAATATAACGGCAAAACACTCGTTTTGATTCAAAGAATAATTTCGCGCAGCATGAGTGGGGCCGCTGAGCGCAACTACCCGGAATATGAGTTTCTCCTTTTGCCTGCGCACAGTATGATTGACCTTGCTGCTTCGTTAACTTTTCCCTTGCATGTGTTGTTTAGTTTTGCATGCCCGATTTGTTAAGGGTGAAAAAAGGTGCAACCGAACCTAATCTATAGGTCAGCATAAGTTATGTTAGGTTCACGCATAAACACATCCACTTTTCAGCCCTCTTGGGACTCCAGACTATTTTCTACTAGTATGCGTATGAGTTGAACCTTTGATAGAATATTTACACCCAGCAACTACAAGCCGTTACCAAGGGAGAAATTGAAGCCTGTAATTCAGTCGTGTGTATCCTGTTCACTGCAATGTCCACTGTGACACTCAAGATTTCTCCTGCAACGTACGTCTGAGCCAAAATGGAGGGTAGGGCCAGTAAAAACCATACGTCACGAGCTGAGTATGGATTCCAACCCGAGGCACACTGTTCGCCAGTGGCAATGACAAGTGTGGTGTCTGGTATGCTTCAAAGGATGCCGTTGCATAAACAAATTTGGAAGATCATTTGTCGTTTGCAGGTTCCTGGGATCGTTTACATCATTTTTGATAAGTGGACATAAAAATGCTTCAATCCCTAGCGCTTTTCTATAGTTTGCCCTGTGAAAGAGCGATCCACCCACTCCGACTAAAATTCGGAAGCCCTACTAGCGTTCTCAACAGATGAACATGTCGCGGCTATCGCCTTCATTGCTGAACGTTTAGGCCCTCGCCTCT
Source organism: Haemaphysalis longicornis (assembly GCF_048455015.1). Lineage (NCBI taxonomy): Eukaryota > Metazoa > Arthropoda > Arachnida > Ixodida > Ixodidae > Haemaphysalis > Haemaphysalis longicornis. Next base: position 124,502,541 of record NW_027526214.1, on the reverse strand, counting down.
TCTGGACTGCGTTAGAATATCGTCGATAAAGCCTAGCCTATTGTGAGTCGTAAAGGTGAGCGCTATTTGTTGCAGGTTCGTCTACGTCATCGACAGTGACTCTGTCATCATTCCGATCGGCCAGAAAGGCAAGCCGGGAAGAGCTGGGCGCATACGGCGGAGACCTGCGAATAATCAGCCCTGCGACTGGAACAAGCTCGTCCGCTGGTTTATTAACGAATTCTCCAGCGAAGATACGCCCTGCGTCACTTGACTTCTTTGAAAGAGCAGCAAAATAAAGCGAGCTCCAGTGCCAATTAAATCATTCTGCGGCCCTTATTTCTTGAGAAAATTTTAAAAATGTCTCATGGAAGAAGGAAAGAATTTACTTGTCCTGAGTCTTTACACGGACGGGAGCAGAGGCTATAGGCTTTACATCCTGACAAGGGCCTCTGCACCTAACTACATTTCACAAACAGGGCACTTATTAACAATAATCAAATATGATATCGCAGCATTTCACTCAATAACATACACAATAAAAATTCGCACAATTACAGAGTAGAGCTTAGAAAACATAGGCTTTCACTTAAAAAAAGTGAGAAAGTCACTCATATACTTTTAAAAACTCGCATAATTGCAGAGTAGAACTTCACAACAAACATAATATAGGCGTTCACATAACAGTTTTATCACGCAATACACATAATTCAGTAAATCTTTTTAAGCACATATACTTTATTATATATATTCAATCTCATGGCATAAAAGTATGGACTTCATTTGTGTTTTAGAATGAATATGACTGGTTCTATGAGTCCATGTAAACAATTTAATAAGGCAGGTGCTTGATACCTCATGTGATCTTTAGCGTAATTTGTCCTCACTGTTTGGGCTTTCCTGTACATATGACGCATATTGTATTTAAAATTTTTATTTTCTGGTGTGTCCTGAAAACTCTGAGGATAATTTTGCTGAAACCATTGTAAAAGCCTAAAATAATATACCTGTGTTATTTTTCACATCGAGTATTTTTCGAAAAGTGGCTTAGCTTTTAAGTCCCTGATGAGGCCATGATACTGTTCGAAGGCTCGGAGGACTCTTTTTGGCATAATCAGTGTTTTTGATAGTTCGTTTGTGTCGTAGCACCCCATACCATGATAATCAGTAGTTTTTGATAGTTCGTTTCTGTCGTAGTACGCCATACCAAGATACAAGATATCATTTTCGAATAAAACAGTGCATAATACAACTCCATGAGCAGCCATTTTGGTACAACTGGGCTGAGTTTATATAAACACCCGGCAGTTCTACTAAGCTACATAGTTAGTTTTTGTACATGTGTGTTCCATGTCCAGCCTGCGGTAAACGATACGCCTAAAAACTTCTGACTGTGGACCTGTTCAATTTGTCTGCCCTCAAACAAATTGGTTGAATTATATAAGCGCGGCTTTTTAATGGAGCAACTGCAATGTATTTAATACCATATAATGTGAAAGGTGTTACCAAAGTTACTTGGTTATACTGGAAGTGATGTATGACTCTTCATCTGGAACAGAATGAAAGTCGCTGAAATCATGAACTCCAGACCTGTGACCGATGGTGCGTAGACCTTCGTAACAATAAGTGTTGAATATGAATATTAGGACTGTTGCACGTCCATTTTAGACAGTTGGAGGGCGTCGAAAACGCTGAAATAATGCTCTTTATCTCAGCCAGAACCCACGCGAGTTGGTGCGTGCCTCAACGAACAAGGGCGCCCAAGTCGGTGCCAGACATAAAGGAAGCATGCTCAGCCTATATCCACCCTAATCGGCTCTGATTTTCGCCAGTCAACCAAAATTACACATTCCACATGAATCAGCGCATCTAACGTACGAGAATGCGCAAATAGTTTCATTTTCCACCCAGAAGTTCGCGCTTACAGCCAATTTCTGCTCTGGACATCGAGAAATCGCTTGGGTAAACCCTTAATGCTGCTTTCTATAGGCCTTCTCGGCCTTCCCGGCAGACATATAAGCTTCCCGAAGACACTTGACGCGACCTGATAGCCAGGTCAGAGCCTCCTGGGTCATTTCACGTAGCGGAGGGACTCTCGCTTGCCTCACTCCAATAGCTGAAATGTCCTAGGCCTAACTAACGGAGTGCTTGAAGTATGTAGGTGAAGGGACACGTGGACATAAGTGCGATCGCTACGGATTTTTTCTTAAAGTGACGCTGGCATTATCGCCCCTTTGGAGGCCTGTGAAAATAAGGAACAACCAACTGGACAAAAACCCTTGGGCAAAGAACGAACTAAACGCCAAGTAAGGCTCAAAGCAAGAAACAATCCAAGCAGTGCAATACATCAAGGACCAAACTGCTACCTACAGCAAAAACAGACCCAACTGACAGTCACGCTCGCCTATATGCAGAAAAGGAAATCGTCAATCTTTTTAAACATTCAAACAAAGAATGAAAAAATGAGAAGCAGAAATAGAATCCATATTCGACATCCTTTCTCGATATGGCATGACCGCCCGAAATAAAACAAAGCTGCCGTGGCTTACGAAGATAAGAGAGATTCAGGTATCGTTAGTCATGTAGTTCCTTAAAGTAAAACGCCCATTTTCAAAGGATACACCACGCGCCAACGCCGTTCTATCATGGTCATCGTCACCAGTATGGAAGTTTCAGCCTTTACCACAAATACAGAAGAACAGGCCTTGCCGCTGCAGCTTTGGCTGAAAAGGCAAATTTTGTTGATCATAATAAATACAACCCCATCAAAGCATGAACTTTAAGACATCGAACAATGCCCGCAACTACAAAACAGCGAGCAAATGCATGCTTCTAAAGGACAAGAACGCACCTAAAAATTTCGAAGAGAGTGAGCCACGCTCCGCCAGTAACCCGGTGATTGGCGGAGAACGCTGTTGAGAACCGAAGAGACACTAGAATTTGTCGAAAAAGACAAATTTCCGGAGCACCCATTCGCAACAACAGAACTCTAAATTGTATCCTGAAGCACACACAAAACGCCGAACGAGTGACCAGAGGTAGGTTCACGCTGACGCGCATCAAGTGGAGGCCACCGGACGTGACGGACTGGGATGTAATTCAAAAACGCCGCGCGTAAGTCACTGCTGCAGACAAAATAATCAAATGACCAAGTACAGCCGTACAAATAAAAACACCCCAAAGACCCACACAACACGAACCATCTCATGATGAGATGGAAAACACACAAGACCAGCCGCTTTCTGAGGAAGAGAATAAACGACGGGAACGCCACACACGACTACACGAACGAAATCACAAAGGAGAACAGACTAAGGAGAAAAAACAAAGGACAACAAACTATAAAGAAAACATGGCAACTTATCCTCCGCCCTGTCACTCGAATGGTATGGAGGGACGGCAGCGTTCAGAGAAAGAAAAACTAAGCAAAAAACACGACGATCCTTAGAAACTCCCGCAGGAAGGCTACAACCACGAAATTAAAAAACTTAGCGAAAAGCTTACACTAACGAAATTGAAGGCCGGAGGCAAAGCAGAAAACCAACCAACACCACCGCGGACCAGATGAAATCCTGAGCCCGTTCCTGCGAAACCGAAGGAGCACGAATTAAGAATCCCTGCTGCATGCAGCATATTGAATACGTGTGAACAGACATGGCTTCCCTAGCCTCCGATTAGAAAAGGCGGACGAAATGCATAAAAACCCAACTGTACATATATCCAGACCCGACCCATCGTGCTCGCCTGTAACGCAGAGAGAGAGAGAGAAAGAGAGGGATAAAATAATGTCTAGTGTATCTGGCGATGTTACCCTAAGGTGCTTAGCTTCCTGCGCCAGATGTGGGTGGTGACGATGATAATAGAAATTAAAGCCGTTCCACTCAGTGTGAAAGCTGTCGGAAGTGCAGAGCAGTGATTCTCCATAATTGGCTGTGGCGCCGTTATCCGCTCGCTCTTCGCTGCCCTTCAACGGAGGTTTGCCCAACGCATTTCATATTTCCCGCCTTCGCAGTGCTCGCGCGCCCCGCCTAAAACTGCGCCAGCGGGAGTTCTTTTAAATGCGAATGCATTTATTAGCCGGGGGTTGTCTTGCTCCGTTGGCCGGCGTGCGCCTGCATTCCTCCAGCGCGAGCGCACGTGAGCGCGCGCCTCGTAGTTCTGCCTTCGTCGTCGTCGTCGTCGTAAATGCGAATGCATTTCTTAGTCGGGGGTTGTCGTGCTCCGTCGGCGTGCGCCCGCAGGTGTTACCTCTCCGCGCTCCTCCTCGCCCCTAGCAACAGCTGTGGCGCGCCTAGCAACCGGAGCAGGTGGTAGCTCGGGCGGGAGTAGCGGAGGGCAAGGGAGGAGCGCGCTCGGGCGTGTGAGGGCGCTCGCATCGCGGAGCTCGGGCGGAGTAGCGGAGAGTGAATGGAGAGGAGGAGCGCGCTCGGGCATGTGAGGGGGCTTGCATCGCGGAGCTCGGCGGGAGAGAGAGCTCGCGCGTGGGGCGGGCGTGTTGCGCGGCTCTCTCCTCTCCGCGTACCCTCTCTCCGCTCGCTGCACTCGGAAAATGTATATAAATGCAGTGGAGCGCACGCCTCTCTCCGTTACTGCTTGCCGCAGCGCACTCAACGGTGCACCCAATGCATTCGCATTTCCGCACGATCCCCTTCGGGGAGGTGGGGGGAGTTTTTTTTTGTGCTTGCTTTTCCTCCTGCACGTGCCGGCGTTGCACCGCCACAGAATGAATGAATGAATAAATTTATTTAGAATGGAGAGGTCGAACGCCTCGTGCAGGGGAAGGGGAGGAAGAGGAGGGGAAATAAACCAGCGGGGGGATTGGGTTCAATCACAAGGCATGTCCGCCCCGCACACGGACCACTTGATTTAGGTCATTTTCACTAGACCTGTACATTCAGCAAATGCCCACAGGGTCAGTAAAGTTTCTTTCGTCACTCGAAGGCGTTATCCATTCTTGAAGGGAAGTGACGTGAGGAGGTAGACACCTACGCCGTTCCTCGGAGAGTCCGGCACAGTCCCAGAGAAGGTGGTGTATGGTGGGTTGGTCGGCACTGCACAGGGGGCAGGGAAGGGTAGGAGGGGGAACAGGTGTGGAGCCATCTGGTCTTTTTCTGCCGAAACGCTGGTACCAGGTCCATCGGTCGCGGACGTCAGGAGTGACCGCTGTGCTGGAGCGGGCCTTGTGTAGAAGGACCTGGAGGCCTCGCGGGATGTCCTCGGGAACTGGTGGGTCTGGCCTTGGGGTCGTTCCCTTGAGGTGACGGCGTCGCCGCATTTTTCGGATACGGCGTTTAAAGGCGGGGTTGTTGAGGGCAGGTTCGGGAAGTGGGGCGGGCGTCGCATGAGAGTTCTGGGAGGTACGAAGTGACACAGATGCCATGCGATTGGCCGTCTCGTTCCCTGGGTTGGACTGGTGGCCGGGGGTCCATTCTATAAGAATTGTGGTGTCATTCATTTCGGCAAGGTTGTCGATGGTTCGTCTAATTGCATTGGAGATGTAGTCATATGCGGATCTGGAGAGTGCATTGTGCTGATTGCCTCTGCATCGTCAGTATATATGATGACTTTAGAGGGATTGTGTTTTGTCTTGATGGACGGGAGATCCCTCTTAAGTACCGTATTTACCAGATTCTAACGCGCCCCCGATTCTAACGGGCACCCGATTTTCCTGGCAAAAAAAAACGAAAAAACTTGCACCTCCGATTGTAACGCGCACGGGACTTTGTGACCCAGACAAACGAATGCGAGAGAAACGGGCGCTTTATTTCCCGGAGTAATCTCACTCATCTCACTCATCGTCGCTGTCCGCTGACCACAACACCTCAGCCTCGGTGTCTTCTGGCGCGTTCGCGATGCCACATTTCATTTCTGAACGAACGTTCAACCATGGTATATGGGATCGTGGCCCACCCCTCGCACGCCCATCCCTAGAGCTTCTCCAGAGGTGCACGCTTGAGCCGACCGCTCGTTTTGAACGCGTGGGAGCCGCTGCCGCCATTGCTGTTATCAAGCGCGCAAGTGAAACGATTTGACGATTTGTGTGAACGCCGATAGAAAGGCCTAGGCGCCTAGGCTTGCTGCGTCCGAAAAATCTTTGCTAAAAGCTTTGGCGCCATCTTGAGATGGCGATGGCGATGGGTCGGACGAAATTTCAGCTGTTTCGGTAGTTTCGGTTTTGTATCCGATTCTAACGCGCATGCGATTTGTCGGCCTATTCTTTCAGAAAAAAAAGTGCGCGTTAGAATCGGGTAAACACGGTAGGGCGGTGGCCAGTAGAATGGCTTTAAGTTCTGCTGTAAGTGGACCGATTTCTGATTTCGTAGAGAACGCCATGCATTCTGTCAAGCTCGGATCGTTGACGCGGTGTATGCCGCACGTAAATCGGTCAGATGCTAGTGCGGCATCAGTGTAGATGGCATATGTGCCTGGTTCTAGTAGGTGTTGGAAGCCAGATAGGGTGTTTCTTCGATGCTTGTGCCTTTTGCGCTCTTTTGTCGACCTTGGTTTGTGATTTACCGGTTGTGTCCATTGCCAAGGCGGGTTTCGGGTCAAAGAGAGGTCTGCTGACGCACCAGGTGTAAAAGTTCGTGTCTCATCGTAGGCGATTAAACCAACCAAACGAGCGTTCCTATAACTAACTGAACGCGGGCGCTGCCGGTTAATTACGTATATTTTGCCTCAAGTGTATCTGCAGTTTTCTTTGCGCTAAACAACGGGGAGGTGGATGACAAGCGCCAGCAGCCCACGAGTTTTGAACGTTTATGACTATATAAGCCGCTTGGCTTTCGAAGCCTCTGTGGGACGCCGCTACGACGGACTCCGCTACGACGGTAAGCCGTGCGGCTCTACTTGGGTCCAGTGAGCGAGATACGACCACGAGTCTCTGCACTTAAAACAGTGCTGATATAAACATATCGATGCGTACGGATGTGTTCAGTTATTCACAGGATCAGATCAAGACCTGTGATTCGCAGGCAGAGCTTTTGACGCTCGTGAGGCACGTTTGGGATATGACTACGAACGTAATACATCCCTCAGCTGAATACCCACTGAAAGCGGCAGTTTCAAAGACATCACGGAGACTCTGTCCAGTGACTTCGGTTACCGAGCCTGAAGGGTTCCGCATACACCTCAGCGTGTGTGTGTGTGGGGTGGCGAAGTGGCCATTTCAACTTCAAGAGGGAGGGTTGCGGGTAGGCGACATGCAACCTCATATAACGTAGCATTGCTCTTTCACGCTTGGGGAGTGCCGGTGGCAGCTTAAATTTGCACTGTGCATTGATACAGTGTAAGGGAGCGCCAGGCCAGGTTGATCGCTGCACGCTCCATGCCACGCCGGATGCAAGAAGTTAAGCATCTTCCCCGGGAAATGGCCCCTCTATTCTGGGTGCGTGATTTCCGTGCACAATGGATGCTTAAATTTCGCCTTTGCATTACCCGTTTTTCTTCAGTGGGCCGGGAGGCAACAGAGCGGTATGGGATGGTACACCTGTAGTTCTCGGAGATGCAGGGCAAGCATATCAAGCACAACCTGGTCTTTTGGCAAAGCCGCTGGACATTGGTCGGAGTGCAGCTCGAGAGTCCATGCGGATGAACCACTCTCGCACGACTGCTCGATGATGTAGGCGAAGGTTACCCTCAGAGCTGCTGGTTCTGTGGCCGTAGTGGGTTTTTCATGGTTGAGCCCGGTAATCACGATGGTGGGTAATCACTACACCCCGATAGTGGACGATCCGGATGGCCTCCGTAGATGAGCGTGGGCTATGTGTTTTTGTGAAATGTAAAAAATGAGGAACTTCTGGGCGGGAGCCGGAACGCGCTCCTCTCTCTTAATGCCGGGCACTGCAGTGGTCGGGATTGCTATGTGGAGGAACTTTGAGGACGGCTCAGCGGGGCAGAGGTACGTACTTCCAAAGGTTTTCCAGAATACAAATATCGTGGTACACATGTTAAGCACCTAAATACGGATACTAGATTCCGATTATTTTGAGGTGTCGGAATTTTGAGAAATAATTTTACAAGCACAGGATAAAAATATTCCGGAGTACAGATAAATACGGATACTGACATACATTTTTTTAGTATTTCAGCAGCTATGTCGTCTGAAATGTAAAACTTCGTCAAGTATGACAACCATGCGTTTTCTAGGACTTCGCGGACAAACTGGTGAAGTTGGAATGGTTATCTCTGCCGCTTGATCTAGACCACGGCCGGTCTGGACGCACGAGGGAGCGAGCGTGCTCCATACCGGCGGTGACAGGGCACACAGTTTGAATGCGCGCGTTAGATAAAAGAATCAATGCGAGTTACACGGCATCGTGCAAAATTCGACGGCGTGGTGTGAGGCGCGCGCTCGGTACCGCGAGCCAAAAAGCCGTTGTTTTGTTGCTTATTCGTTCAAAGCAAATTGAGAAGAGAAGGATGGATGCAGTGCTGACGCGGACGGGCACGTGCTCGGACGTGACGGGTTCGGACTTGGCTCGTTTGGTGCCTGTTTTTTTTTTTTTTTGCCAAGTTTCCGGAGATTTTTCGAGAGTGTTTTCGAACATCCTGCATTTTTGGATTTGTGAAGTCAACAGGAACACGCCGATACCCGACTTTTATGGGTAGGTGGACATTTGCAAATTTTATGGCCGCTTTTCTAGCGACCACGCCGTGACTGTGTGCAAACGCTAACCGCGTTCGTGCGGCGAGGCATCGCTCGCCTGCATTTTCTTGCTGGGAGCTTTTTTAACGAACTTTGTAATGGAGTGCGAGGTGTACGGGGAGCCCTTAGCCCCCGAGATCTTTACTAAAGACTCCGGGTGGCAGCACGTTGTCTCCCGACGTTCTTGAGTGAGAAACGTGGCCATCAACCAGATTGACGGCAATGCGATCTACCTTAAGCCTAACGCCGATTCGAACGCACTGGGCCGCGCTGACAGCGCCGACCTTAAAAGCAAGATCATTCGAGGGGGCAGGATGCCTCCGCTGCTCAAAGAAGAAGCGAAGATCGTCTTGCGACCTCAGGGAGACCTGTGTCAGCAAGGTTGGACCTACCGCCATCGCCGACGCCATATGGCAAGCTGCCGGGCTAGCCCTGGCGACGCGGGACACCGACACGATGTGTCAGAACTTTCAACAAAATATCATGGTGATAAGCACACCCAACAGGGACAACGCGGCAGGCTACGTCGATGCGACTCCAAATGCACAGATGCGACTCTAAATGTATTCTGGGCGGAGGCGGTCACCTTACGGCCGCCAAGGAGTGCAAGCGAAGATTCCAGACGCCGTACCTCCTCAGGCACAGACGGAAGGAACGCTCGGACAGTTCGCGACAGACCGTGACCTTCAACGACGACGACTTTTTGTCCACGGAGCCCTCGAATCAAGCCCAGCAATCACCGTCTCAACGCCGATGCGCTCGCAGCCGCTCCCGGTCCAAGGGGAGATTCAGATCTCGTGGCCGCTGCCGGGGCCGTGCCAGGAGCTGTTCCATCTCCAAGACCCGGTCCTGGTCTAGATCCCGAGTCCGATCCAGTCGCAGGTCCACATCCGGTTCCAGGGGCCGTTCGGTTTCCAGAACCCAGCCAGCATCCGGACACCAGCCCGCCTCTACACGTGGCGGGAGACAATTGTCCCTTGTTTAGGCCGAAGCTAGGGACGCGGAAGTCTTTCGCTTACGCACAGAGTACAACGACCTTAAGAAAATGGTGAACAGGCTAGTTAACGAAACGGCAGAAATCAGAAAACTCGTTTCGAATACGTCAGGTAACGGTGGCACAGACAGGGCCACAGAAACTCCAGTCCCAGCGGCTCTCTGGTAGACGGTACTGTAACATTCTCCAAACGCAGGACAGTGGTCGATCTCACGTGTGAGTCGGGAGTGTTGTCCGAAGAAGTCAGCGAGACTAAGCGAACGCTCACTGCGCTGGCAGACGGCCCCAAACAGGCCACTGCTAGCGTCAGCCTTCTCCCCAACAGCGTTCGGCAAATTCAGCTTGCGCTCGAGGATCCGAACAGGGCCTTGGAGCTCTCGCAGATCGCATCGGCGCTATTGAGGCACGAATGGCTTCACCTGCCACCATCGTACATCCTCTAACCGTTCCAAACATACTGAGGGCAGCTTAAGTATCCCACCCATGTCCTGTCCCATTCTTAGCGCAACCTTAACTGCCCCGCTAGGCGGTAGTCAGTTCGGTCAGCCCCATAATGGATAGGTACAAAGAAAGTTTTCGCATCTGGCAATGGAACAGCAGGAGGTATTCTACCAAAAAAGCCCCTTTGCAGCAGTTTTTTATGTCTTTGGAGTTTAAACCTCAGGTCGTTGCCCTTCAACAAACATTAGTCTCCGCCGCATCGCTTCCAGGCTACAGAGCCGTATCGGGCCAGCCTGGGGGCCGTGGTATTTGTAGTTTGATCGACAAAAGGTTTACTCATCTACCCCACGACCTCAAGCCGGCGAGCGGTAGACTCGAATACGTCATGGTTGAGGTACTGCTCGACGCGCCGCAGCGGAATGAGCGCCAAAATAGCGTCTTTGTCCTCAATATCTATAGTAACCCTAGGGACTCGCGCCAACAGTTCAAGGCCATCCTCAAGAAAGCGACCGACCTGGCCGGCCCTCCACCCTTGGTCGTCGTAGGAAATTTCAACGCCTCGTAGAGCCTGTGTGGTTATGTCTATGACACTACCAAGGGGCGCAACTTGGGGCAAGACGCCAACGAGATGGACCTCACTTTGGTAATCGACAAGGCTTTTCCCACGCCCATCGGCTACTCCGTAACCCGAGACTCCACCCGACCTCGCCTTCGTCAAGAACGTGGATGGGAGAACACCGCCATGGAGTTCCGAAGCGACCACTACATTCTCGAGACCCATTTCAAGGTCGCTTGGAGTAGAGTCAGGGAATTCACGTTCGTCGATTGGGACCATTTTCGCAGGATTCGGGAAAAGCCCGGGAGAGCGAGTACACCTGCCAGCCTCGAGGAATGGTGTGAAGGCATCCGCAGCGACGCTTCCGCGGCCACCAAGAAAGTGGTAACCCGATCTCGACGTCGAGAAAATGGATAGCAGGCTCGCTCACCTGATTGAGGCCGAAAACGTCCTGCTCCGCCTATGGAAAGGTCAAAGACTCAATCGCAGACCTCGAAAGAAGATTTAGGAGCTCAACAAGGTTATCGATGACCACAGCAAAGCACTGTGCAAGCAGCAGTGGGACGAGCTCTGCGAATCCATCGACGGACAGATACGCAACGGCAAGTCCTGGGGCATGCTGAAGCACCTTCTTGACGTAAGCGGCCCCAAGTCCAACCAGAAGCACACATTGGCATGGGCACTTCACGAGGCCACAAGGACTCGCACAGTCGACGAACGCATCTCCAAATTCCTTCAAAAGTACCTGCCCGCCCGACACGACGGCGTCTGGTGACATAATTCCCGGACTACCGAGTACCTGCTCACCCCGTACTGGCGGAAGACTTCTCCGTTGCCCAGATCAGACAGGCATTTCTGCGCCGGGTACCGATGGGGTCACTAGCACAATGCTGAGAAACCTTGACGCCCCATCGATTGCCTTTCTGACCGACAAGATCAACGAGGTCTGGAAGAATGGCGTTGTTTTGAACCTCAGGCCAATTTCTCTAATGTCTTGCGTCGGCAAGGTAATGGAGCACGTCTTCCTTAATAGGATTAACAGGTACCTCGAAGATAACTAGGTTTACCCATTCAACATGATTGGTTTCCGAGTCGGACGATGCAGGATGCCATGAAACTAATCAAGTATCAGATCGTGGGACGTCCATTCCAGGGACGTAAAGGCTCTGCTCGGCCTCGACCTCGAGAAAGTTTTCGATACTGTGCTCCACACCTTCATCGTCAAAACAATTTTGTACCTGGATCTTGGTTCCAGATTCCACAGCTACGTTATCGCTCGCGCGGCAGACGCGGGGGGAGACGCAGCGGGGGACCCTCGGGGGCAGGACGCCTCGGGGATCCGACGCACGCCGAACCCGCCGACGCCGGCGCGGGGCTTTAGTCATCGGGACGCGATAACCGCGTGAGGCGGGGATCGGCCCTGCGTGGCCCATATCCCACGCCTACTTGTTGGCCCCAATAAAGTGTTTCTCTCTCTCTCTCTCTCTCGCTTTTCTAACGGACCGGAAGGCCAAGCTTCGCATTGGACACTTCCGCTACGACGATGTGCCCCTCGGAGGACGGGGCACTCCTCAGGGCGCCGTAATCTCCCCCATGCGGTTTAAAAACTGCATGATTGGCCTGTCGGAGAGGTTGGCACGAGTCGAGGGCGTCAACCATACCATCTACGCCGATGACATCACCATCTGGTGCTCCGGCGACTGCGAGGGAAGGGTTGAAGAAGCTATGCAGGAGGCGATCGAGGTGACCGAGCAGTACCTCCGCCCCACCGGACTTCGATGCTCCCCCGCTAAGTCGGAGGCGCAACAGAAGGGAGGCAGACACCCAAAGACTGGAAGCCAATCCGAAAGCAACATCACTCTTCGCACCAGTGACGGGGGCTGATACCCAGGGTGGACGTCATTCGGGTCCTGGGCATGTTTGTCGAATTCAATTGCGGGAATGTAAGGGCTCTCCGCAAATTCATCGCAAAGACAGAAAACGCTTTCCACTTCATTCGCAGAATTGCAAACCGACACCGAGGCATGAAGGAGGACAATCTCCTGAGGCTGATCAATGCCTTCGTACTATGCCACCTCACGTACGCGATTTCTATGCGCAACTTGCTCAGAGCGGAACGACACAAGCTCAACGCTCTCATCCGCAAAGTAGCCAAAAGGGCTCTCGGATTACCTATCACGACCCATACAGAGGATCTCCTCAAGCTGTTGGTACACAACACGCTGAGGAGATTGCCCAAGCCCAAGAACGCGCGCAATTCGCTCGCCTGAACAGCCCAGCAGCAGGCAAACGCCTCCTCGATGAGATAAGTTACCTTTCTGCAGGATCCTCGAGGAGCACTACCTCGATCCCTAGGTGCATTGAACAGAAGTTCCTAGTGGCCCCGTGCCCCGAAACGTGCATCCTGTCAACAACTAGGGCTGACGCAAGACGAGAGGGGTAGCGATCCTCAAACAGATCAAGCAAAAAACAGAGCAAGCTTCGTTGAGGCCGCGGAGTACAGCAATTGGAAGACCTTTGCCGTCGTTGTGGTCGACTCCAGCGGCAAGATTTCTAACAGCGCTTCCATTCGCACTTCAGACCCCCCAGTCGCCGAGCAAGTCCCTATCGCCCTCGCCCTGCTATACGGTCGTGGGTCTGAGATCTACAGTGATCCCAAAACGGCAGCCAGGGCTTTTCAGAATGGTCCCTTAGCTGAGCAAACTGCTCGCCTTAGCGTTTGGAGTCCACATGCTCTCGCGCATTTTACGCACTGCTTTCCCGCTCATGTAGGATCTGTCGCGGATGCTACACAGAATCGACAACTGGGCTAGTTGGCATCCGTCCATCCTAAACAGCGCTTAACAAAACAACGATGAGGAAGAAGGGACACAAGACAGCGCTGACTCAACTAAAACTTTAATCGGAATAAACACACACACATATATACGATCATACACCACACCTGTCTGTAAACGTCATCACTGCGCAGCAGTGCGTCGAACCATCTTATCGTGGCCTACTTCCTACAAACAAAACACGACCTAAGGCATCGTCTTCGACATGGAGCAAATTCCTTATCATACAATGTCACAGAAGCATGCCTAATGCACTTCCCTTCACTTTTTCTTATATGGAACGCCTCTACCAACTCTCTTGTCAAGTCGTCATTGTGGCGCCAAAGAATACCCGTGTCCTTAAACAATGGGTTGCATTTTTCTTGGCTTCTTTCCTCGTGCGCCTTGCAGTGACGAGTGACATGTGCAAAAGGATTATTCCTGAGCGCAGCACGGTGCTCCATCAGCCGTACATTGACGCACCTGCCTGATTGGCCGATATACACATCGCCACATGAAAACGGCAAAGAGTACACTATGCCCGTCTAACAGGGAACAAAAGGTGGCACATGTTTCACACTGCACCCGGTGCCAGCTTTCTGCCTTGACAGCTTGTATTCCACCATTTTACATATTCCCCTAAGTTTATTCGTGGCCGAAAAGCCAACCCTAACCACGTAACGACCGGCTACATTTTTCAGGCCATGTGAGATACGATGCATGTAGGGAATAACAGCGATCCGGTTTCTTTCAACCAGACGGCCAGCTTCACACCCCGCGGATGAATTCGCAGCTTTAAGTACCTTCTGTGCACTTCTGCGCATTATTTTCTGAGGACAACCAGCCGAGTTAAGCCTGGTGATTTCGGCATCAAACCTACTGCCAATGTTATGCATACATGACTTAAAAACGGCTGATCTTAGCACAGAAAAGGCAATCCCACATTCAACCAGTTTGGAGTGCCCAGAGCTGTAATACAAAAGCGGTTTGGCAGACCTAGGGCAATATGCCCAGCATACATGCCCTGGTTCCAAAGACAACCGCAAATCCAGGAACTGTAGTTGACCGCCTCTCGGAAGCTCACATGTAAACGGAAGCCCCAGGGCGCATTCTTTAAACAACTTTAACACATCAACCACTCGGCGAAACACATCGCAGACATCAACAAAGACCAGGAAATCGTCAACATATCTGACTACCTTCATAGCCAAACCACACAGGTTCTGCTCAATACGCCTGTCAATCTCACTGAGGAAAATATTGCTAAGAACAGGGACTACCCTAGAACCAATACACATCCCGGTTTTTTGCACATGTAAGCCCCCCTCCCACTCCACAAAGGTTTACTTCAAGTAGAAAGAAATAATTTCCAGAAAATAGCTCACCGGTACCCCCAATTGTTAATGAACTTCATTTCATCATTTCCCTCTATGATGCACCGTTTAACACTGTTCATTCATTCACCATGAGGAATGGAATAGTATAAATCTTCGACATCGATACTAAAAATTTGACACGTGCCTGGATTGTCCGTTCTCAAAAAATCTACAAGGTACTCCGAGTTAGCGATCAAAAACAGATCATAAAGGCATAGGGAGTCCAGGTGTCTCTGCAGATATCCCGACACCGCCCTCTAACCATGAGTTCCGCTCCGAAACAATTGCGCGAAAAGGTACTTCGGGCTTATGTGTTTTCGCCGAGAAGAACAGTTCCAGAGTTTCGCCCTTCTCGTGTTTTACAGCGCCTGCAAGACGCTCAAGATTGTGGCTATTTAGCAGAGAAACAGCCCGTTCCTTCACTTTCGAGGCTTTTACGTCAATAGGTTGAAAATTCTTGCGCACAGCTTCCATGGCCCTTATAGAGAACAGGTCATCCGGTACAATGACAAAGCAACCTTCCTTATCTGAGGTAATGACGTGCAGGCGGTTACTTACAGCAAACTCGACACATTCTCGTACGGGCTGGGGGTTGCGTCGCGTGCCTTCAGTCCTGGAGAGAACATCAACGCACTCTGTGGCGAACCGTGGACGGTCTTCCTCTGGAACCCCACGTGCAATAATTCTGGTGAGAGCTATCTCCTCAGGTAGTTCCAACGCGGGTTCAACGCTGAACTCGGGACCCAGCCCCAAAACCTTCGTGTGGCGGTCAGGAAGATTCTGGTCCCCCAGAACGATGACCCTGCCTTGAACAGCCTTAGACTTGTTAGGCCGGAGTAGGTGGGGTAAGAGGTTATTCCAGAGCCAGTACGCCGCCTTCTCTGACGTCTTACACCAGTCTAGAAAGAGCCTCCTGCTCTCGCCGTCTTTTTGGAGTTGAGCGCAGGTGACCCGCAAGCAGTCCTTGAAATGCCTAGCCGGTCTCCACCACTCCGCTCTCAAAATGAGGCTTAAACGTCTGCTGTGTCCCGTTGAAGGCTCCATGAAGCCGC
This sequence comes from Haemaphysalis longicornis, assembly GCF_048455015.1. NCBI lineage: Eukaryota > Metazoa > Arthropoda > Arachnida > Ixodida > Ixodidae > Haemaphysalis > Haemaphysalis longicornis. The sequence goes on along the minus strand of NW_027526214.1, from coordinate 124,486,680 downwards.
ACAAAGCTTGAACTTCCCGGGGGCAGAAGCCGTACCTCAAGTGCCACGACGCTATCCACGACGAGGCCCACGAGCAAAGCAGTCAAGAAAAATGCAACCCATTGCACGGGTATTCTTTGGCGCCACAATGACGACTTGACAAGAGAGTTGGTAGAGGTGTTGCATATAAGAAAAAGTGAAGGGAAGTGCATTATACATGCTTCTGTGGCATTTTATGATAAGGAATTTGCCTTCATGTCGAAGACAATGCAATAGGTCGTGTTTTGTTTGGGGGAAGTAGGCCACGATAAGATTATTTGACGCCCTGCTGCGCAGTGATGACGTTTACAGACACGTGTGGTCTATGATCGTGTGTATTTTCTTCCGATTAAAGTTTTAGTTGAGAGTCAGCGCCGTCTTGTGTCCCTTCTTCCTCGTCGTTGTTTTGTTAGGCGCCGTTTAGGATGGATGGATACCAACTAGCCCCGCTGTCGATTCTGCTGAACTATATTTCTATTACATCTGGCCCTTCTCTTTGTTCTAACACTCATGTCGTACATAACCCAAGTACGTTAGCCTCATGGATGGCAGTATGCGAATGCAGAGCGAGGATAGCGTCGTGGCACTTGAGGTACGGCTGGCGCCCCCGGGAAGTTCAAGCTTTGTGCGGTGTTGCGACCGGGCGGGGGCACCCGATCCGAGCTCCGTAGCCTCCGACATACGAGTGGTAGCGTGTATGATGCGAGCGGCCAGCCGCTGTTGCAGCCGTGAAGAAGTCCAGAAGCCGTAGGCTAATGTAACTGTTTACTTCATAGCGAGAGGTGAGCCGAAGCCAAAGAACAATGCCCCGACGGGCGAGGTTACAATACAGGACTCGAGCAGAGCGACAACATCGATTCGCTGCTCAAACACGAATGGTTTACAACGCTTGGGAGCTCTATTTATACCCGAAAGCGGTAACGGTCAAAACGCCAACAGGCTGGAACACGCACTACACTCTTTCCAGAGTTCGTAAGCTGTTCATAGCCTCGGGCACGTTGAGTCCGAGAGAGGGGAGAGAGGAGGACTCCGTTGCGATCACCGGGGCCTGCCTCTGTGTCCTTGAAGAGCGTGGAGACGAGCCACGCAGGCAGCCGCCGAAGTTCAGCCGCCGCAGGCAGCCGCCGAATGCGCAGAGAGCGAAGCGTCTGACGAGGCTTTGTCGCAACTTGTTGCCGACATGATTGCGCCTGTTTTCGAAGGCGCACGAGTGGCTTCGCCGCACAGCCGAGGAGTGATGCGGGGAAGTACTGCGGCGCTAGCCCATTCGTAACAGCTTCTCCGCCGGGGGTCCGAGATCCCGATGGATAAGGGTCTGCAACCGTTGTCCGGAGGGATGCTGTCGAAGTGAAGTGTTTGGCAGACGCTCGACTCCAGGCCTTGGCTGTACGACACCGTGCTGGAGCCTCACCGGGCGGGTCACTGGACGAGTAGTGGCTCCCCAAGAACGTCTCTGGCTTGGTCAGGCAAGCAACAGAACAACACAGGAAGACACAACCGCATCGCCGGCAAGTGCGAAGACAAATCAACACTGAAGATCTACCAGGCTTTTAGTTGCGAAAAAGTACGCGAATAACTAACTACTCTAGTTATATTTTTGCCCAGCAGTACTTTAGACAAGTGACAAACCTGAAAGGTGACATTTCGCTTGATTGGAAATTTCCCACACAAAAAGAAATGTAATCGTAAAGGGCGAAACCTGCTCCAGGAAAAACAATGAACTTGAGAAAGTCAGGCGTCTACAAGCCACTTCTCGCGCTGAGAGCTGCGATTCGAGCTCTCATCATTGCTCCGAGCTTTCCCCAATTTGTATCGTACTTTAGGTGCACCCGTTCTCTGAACGCTGCTGCGACCGCGTGAAATGACACCGGTCGTCTTGTTCGACAAAGGTCGAGCGCGCGGAGGAGCGAACGAGATTTTCCAACGTTCAACGGAGAGGCGCGCACTCCTTTTTGGAGGCGGCGTTCCCCTGGCGCGATGCGAGCTCATGGCCTTGCCCCTCGGCGTGCGCGCATTAAAAAATGCGCCACAAGTACGCGCGGAAGTTTTCCCTCTATCCTTCTTGCTCGCCTTTTCGCGAACGCGTTCGGCAAGCAAACGCCGGAACGCGTTTGCGTTCTCTCCTCTAGGCTGGTCGGTTCCCGACTTCGGCTCAGCCACAGGCACCACCGAAATCTCAACTAGCTCAGCCGATGTTGGCCTATCATCGGGAGCACCAGCTGGGAGTGAAACGGGCACGACGAGCTCTTTAGTCAACTTGTAGTTCCCTACAGTCACTACCTTGTCGTCCCTCGCGCTTTCAGCGACAGCCTCGGCACGCGAAGACCGAAGCGCGTTCCCGTTCTCTTTTCTCACTGCCAGAACTACACTACAACTAAGCTGCCCTGTCTGATTCTCAAAAGATGGCTCAGCCGCCCGCGACACCTGAATCTCTACGAACTCGGCTGGCCGCCGCCGCTCGAGGTCAGCTACCTGAGCTGGTGGCACAACGGAATCGGCTTGCTCAGTGGCGAGATTGTCATTTCTCCCAAATGAACCGTGCAAACCGTTCGCTGCCTCTGCTGCAGGCTTTGCCACCACATCGCTCGTTTCCGCACTACCGTCCGAAGGAACAACCTCCGTTTCAGCGGATTCGTGCGGCGTCTCGGAAAGCTCATCGTTTACGCATTCCTGCGAAACGTCGCTATCTCGCGAAGTGTTCACGTTCACGTCAGCAGCCGTTCCCTCAACGCTGCTGCGACTGCGTGAAATGACACCGGCCGTTGTTTTCGACAAAGGCCGAGCGCGCGGAGAAGCGAGCGAGATTTTCCAGCGTTCGAACGTAAGGCGTGCACTCCTTTTTGGAGGCGGCGTCCCCCTGGCGCGATTCGAGCTCACGGCTTCGTCCCTTCGCGTGCCTGCACTGAAACACGCGCCGCAAGTGCGCGCCGAGGTTTTCCCTCTATCCTTCTTGCTCGCCTTTTTACGAACGCGTTCGGCAAGCGAACATCGGAACGTGTTTACGTTCTCTCCTCTAGGCTGATCGGTTCCCGACTTCGGCTCAGCCACAGGCGCCACCGAAATCTCAACTAGCTTAGCCCATATTGGCCTAGCGTCGGGAGAGTCAGCTGGGAGTGACAAGGGCACGATGTGCTCATTAGACGCCTCGTAGCATCCATCAGTCACTACCTCGTCGTGCCTCGCTGTTTCGGCGACATCCTCAGCAAGCGAACACCGAAGGGTGTTTTCGTTCTGTTTTGCGGCTGTCAAGGCTACACTAGATCCATGCTGCCCTGTCTCAGACGGCTCAGCCGCCCGCGACACCTGAATCTCTACGAGCTCGGCTGGCCGTTGCTCGAGGTCAGCTACCTGAGCTGGTGGCAGAACGGAATCGGCTTGCTCAGTGGCGAGATCGTCATGACTCCCAACTGAGCTGTGCAAACCGTTCGCTGCCTCGACTGCAGGCTTTGCCACCCCATCGCTCGTTTCTGTGCTACCGTCCGAAGGAACAACCTCCGTTTCAGCGGACTCGTGTTGTCTTTCGGTAGCGCCATGGTTTACGCACTCCAGCGAAACCTCGCTATCTCGCGAAATGTTCATGTTCAGACCGGTAGCCATTTCCATGGCGTCCCGCGAATTTGAACCGTCCGAACACTCCGCCGAGATCTCCAAAACAAACGCCGACACATTATCGCACTCAGTGGACAGGCACTGCCCTCTGCCGCCTCTGCCGACAGTCTGAGCTAATGCGCCGTCGTTATCTCTCTCAGCAACCTTGACGCGCTGTGGGGCAGCAACGGTCGCTTCCGACTCGCGCTCCCGAGCGTCTGCTACTTTCTTTTCGTTACCGTGGCCAGTTTCTCTATCCACGACAACGAGGTCTTTTTCGAGCAACTTTTCTAACTCGGGCTTCGCTTCTTCCTGCTCGAGTTGAATTTTGTGCTCTAGGTGCTTGTTCTCCCGTTGGAGTCTCTCTTTTTCGAGCCTCTTTGCTTCCTGTTCAAGGCGCTCGAACTCGAGGTCGTACCATGGCATCTTTTCCTCGTGCTTGAGCTTGCGTTCCTGATCTTGTCTCTGCCACTCGAGCTCCTGTACTCGCTTTCTTTCCTCGCGTTCCTGCCTTTCGAGCTCCTCACGCTGACGCTCAGCCTCAGCCTCTGCCTCTGCGGCCTGACGTTTCGCGGTCTCCCTGCCATTGATCCGCTCAATGCATTCCGACAGCTCCTCATCGTCAGCACCAACAGCGAGTATAGCCTGTATCAGCTCTGGCTTTCTCAGCGCGTCCGTAACATCCAAGCGCAACTCTTTTGCAAGCTCCAACAACTGCGGTTTTTTCAACGCTTTCAAATTCATGGCCGGTCTAGAGTACTGCTTTCCCACTGCTCCAAAAATGTTTTGCGCGAATAACCCACGCGACAAAAACACGCCCTACCAGCTATCCTCAGAAGCCTGGTAAATTTCAGTGAAGAAAAGTCCCGCACTCACCCTTGACCGCCGTGAATTCTGCGAAGTCCGAAGCCGCCTTGACGTCCGTGGTGTTGGGTCTCGCACCGCTGGCCTCAGGTGTTACGAAGTTGCCATCCGACCGCTGCCAACCAGTTGTTGCGACCGGGCGGGGGCACCCGATCCGAGCTCCGTAGCCTCCGACATACGAGTGGTAGCGTGTATGATGCGAGCGGCCAGCCGCTGTTGCAGCCGTGAAGAAGTCCAGAAGCCGTAGGCTAACGTAACTGTTTACTTCATAGCGGGAGGTGAGCCGAAGCCAAAGAACAATGCCCCGACGGGCGAGGTTACAATACAGGACTCGAGCAGAGCGACAACATCGATTCGCTGCTCAAACACGAATGGTTTACAACGCTTGGGAGCTCTATTTATACCCGAAAGCGGTAACGGTCAAAACGCCAACAGGCTGGAACACGCACTACACTCTTCCCAGAGTTCGTAAGCTGTTCATAGCCTCGGGCACGTTGAGTCCGAGAGAGGGGAGAGAGGAGGACTCCGTTGCGATCACCGGGGCCTGCCTCTGTGTCCTTGAAGAGCGTGGAGACGAGCCACGCAGGCAGCCGCCGAAGTTCAGCCGCCGCAGGCAGCCTCCGAATGCGCAGAGAGCAAAGCGTCTGACGAGGCTTTGTCGCAACTTGTTGCCGACATGATTGCGCCTGTTTTCGAAGGCGCACGAGTGGCTTCGCCGCACAGCCGAGGAGTGATGCGGGGAAGTACTGCGGCGCTAGCCCATTCGTAACAGCGGCTTCATGGAGCCTTCAAGGGGACACAGCTTAAAGGGACCCAGAAAAGCTTTGTGAAGGTGGCAATCAAATGCATTCAGGTGGTAGAACACATAACGGGGGATTTTTGAGCCAAGTGTGAGCCCCATACGTTGTACGGATAATTTGTAAACGATTTTTGAAGATCGCCTTTTTCAGCCGACGAGCGCGACGCAACAGCGAGCCAACCGCGGGTGACGGAAGGCCGACCGCGGGTGACGTATCCCCGGTCGCTGCTGACGCAACGGTGAGGCGCCCCCCGATTCGGCCGATGGTCAGCCGCCGGTGACGTCACTGCCATCGGCTTCCGGCTGCTTTTCCTTCTTCCTGCGCGATCCCGAGTAGGCCTAGAGTTCCGGATTTCTGCAGCGACGTTCTGATACGAGCGCTCCGCGTCCTCTGGGTCTGGATCAAGATGAGTTATCCGTGCCACGTCGTTGGCTGCAAAGCGAGTGACTGGAGTGGTGTCAAAATGAGGCACTCTCTGCCGAAGGATCCGCACTTGCGAGCTGTTTGGCTGGAGCGCATCGGCCTCTCCGAGTCGGCGGCGCCTAGAAGTGTTCGTGTTTGTGGCAGGCATTTCCCGCCCGAAGCGTACCACTACAACCTGGAGTTTGTGCAGAGGAGCGCCGTGGGCATGAAACATCTTCATTTGAAGAAGAATACCGTGCCGACTTTGTTACTTCCCAAAACACGGGTGAGTCTGTCAGATTAACCGGTGTTACAGTGGTTATGAACGGCCGCCCAATTTTTTACCAATATCGCGGGAGCGTCGACCGTTCCGTCGATCAGCGCCGTTAACGGCTGATACTGTTGATTGCTGGTTGGAGGGCAGTGTGATAAGCGAATAAAAAAATCAGGGGCGGCCGTCTGATCTTGCAACAGCTTAGCGGCTACTCTCGCCGGGTTTGTCGTATCGCTCCATCATACGGCGCTGATCGACCGAACGGTCGACGATCCCGTGATATTGGTAAAAAATTGGGCGGGTGTGCTGCACCCTTTACATCGAAACGACATCAAGTTCGGCCTCGCTCACTGCGTGGGCTGGACGGTGAACGTACATGTACAGCGCACAGCCTCGTATGTGCAGTAGCTTCAGTCCTACCGAACGCGGAAGAGACTTCCCGTGATATTGTAGAACAACCGCATTTTATGCTGAATTCGGGGAGCGGGGTGCGAAAGCTCGTTTATAAGACTTCGCCAAGTTAACTGGTATATATCGTATCAGTTGTGTTCGCGGAAGACGTTTGTATGGCAAGGAAAGCAATCATACGAAATGTCTTTTGAAACGGGAATGCTGTTTTCGCTCAGCTCGAAAAATGCAAAACCGGCAGCGGAACACAAGTCGCAAATTATTGGGGGGGGGGGGGGGGGGGGGCAGGTACTGCAGATGGAGATTGCTCGATGTTGATCACTTGCAATTCGCACAATGCATCAGGCAAGCAAGGACTCTCAGAACACGTAGCTAACGGCATCATGAAATCTTCATATGCTGAATAACACAACGTCCAAAATACCAGTGAATGACTGCAAAGTTGCCTGACATTTTCCTAAAAGCTTCATATATGTAAACGGAGTAGAACTTCAACCCTGCAAACGCTACTCGCAGTTTTTTTTTTTTTGAGAGGGTAGAGTTTATGAACACAGCCTCCAAGGAGACAGCCCAATGCTAGCTAAAATTACAGGCTAACTATTACTGCAGGCCTTACTTGAAGATGTACATGGGCAAAAACTATTTGACAGAGCACAATGGATTTCAACGACTGTACACAACAAAATGAAATTTTCCTTCATTAAGATGGAGCAATTTGTGACTGATGCCATGCAAAAAACAGGCGTGCAGCTGGTATCATTGCAGGCAGTTGCAATCTGAAAGTTCATGTCGTACGTCGATGAATACATGCCACTAAGTGAGGGAGAATTTTACACTTGCTCCTAGACTTTCTCACAACCATCTCGGCATTTTTTTTTTCAAAACACAGTTGGCTCACCAGCAGAGTCAAAGGTCAGCAAAAGTCAAAGGACGACCCAGGCCTCTACCTCTCTGGTAAGAACAACATTTGATGCATGTAACATGAGCGTGCTTTGAGAAGAACCTCCACAAAACCACTTGTGTGTTACTCAAAACGCAGATACTTCACCAGGAGAATCAAGGGCCAGCTGTTGTGATGACCCGTGCCTCTACCTCTCAGGTAAGAAGTATGCGGGCTTTGAACAGTTGCACATAGATGGTGAATGTAGTTACGAAACACCATTAATATCGATGTTGCGTTACCTCATTAAAATAGCACTTTTGTTTTATATTGCTACGCAGGCTCAGGTGCTGGTGATGCAAGTGCCTGGAGCAAGTGCGAGTGCCACTGCAATCGGCCCTGCCCAGGTAAAAGCAGCTCCTCTGATGCCACTAACCTTACTGCCCTCAATGGTTTGTACCCCCGATCGTACCCTGCCCTTCATTTTTCCTTCAACTTACCCAAACTAGCATTTCATTTTCTTCGACTCCAAAGCTTCTGCTAAATGAAAGACAGTGTTCGGGGTGTGTACTAACTGCCCTTGCCTCGTCAATCAGAGGGGAGCTCACATATGCCCAATTTTTTTGTAGGGACCATTGCGGACATGCACATGCTTTGCTGAGAGGCGCAGTGTGGGCACCCAGACAACACCAGAGCGTCGATCCATCGGTAAGCTAAACAGCATAAGAAGCCTTATGGCAAAAAATGTCATATGGTGACGGAGAACTCCTAGTTTGCATTACACAACAATAACAGCACCCATTAGTGCCTGTAATGGAATCTAAGAAGTAGCAGCATGACATTCCAGAGATATTTCCTTGTGTGAACAAGCTTCTAGACACAAAGGAAGGAACAGCGCATATTTCGACGAAGGACAGACAGAAACACACCACAAGTGCTGACTATCAACCGATCGCTTTATTAAAAGTTGCGGATAATAAATTGTACACTTACTGGGAAAGATGCAACAAGCGCGTACAGAAGATAGAGGAGAAGGTTGCCTATGACTATCAACCGATCGCTTTATTAAAAGTTGCGGATAATAAATTGTACACTTACTGGGAAAGATGAAACAAGCGCGTACAGAAGATATAGGAGAAGGTTGCCTAACCTGTCAAACCATTATGATATCACTGAATTTGACATAATGGTTTGACAGGTTAGGCAACCTTCTCTCTTTTCTGTACGCGCTTGTTGCATCTTTTTCAGTAAGTGTACTATTTATTATCTGCAACTTGTAATAAAGTGATCAGTTGATAGTCAGCACTTGTGGTGTGTGTTTCTGCCTGTCCTTCGTCGAAATGTGCGCTATTCCTTCTTTTTTGTCTGACCACCAAATAGCCCAACAAGGCACCCTCTTCAAGACACAAAATATTCGCAACTGAATGCAAGTGTTTGTAATGAGTTTGGTGACGCAATCTAATTCACCCCGTGTGGTAATGCACAACTGCTGAATATCTATGGGGACATTTTGCAGCCACACAGGCCAACACCACCTTGCGGCTTCTTGTGTCGGCCAAGACACAAACTGATGCCCCTGTTGTGGAGGCAGTTCCTGGAGAAGCTGAGCCCGATTTTGAACCTGCCAGAACTTCACGAGTGGCTGCAGCAGTGGCTGTCACCCCTCTGCCGGCGAGCTTCAGGCCAGCTCGTTGTTCATCACCTCGATTAGTGGATGAGGCGACGCAAGGCACCAGAGGACAAGACATGTCGGGTGACACTACGTTGGCATCTGAAGGCGATGAGATGTGCCAAACAGATGACCCAACGTACGACCCGTCGGACTTCTCCTTGGATGCTGACTTCCCCTTGGGTGCCACCTTCAGCAGGTATTCAAGATTATGCTTTTATGGCTACTAACAGCGCCCAGAAATGAGGGACGAACAAAGAAGCAACACGCTGATTCACAACCAACACTATTGAACAATACAATTGAATTTATACTACGACAAACCAAACTGTGCATGGCAGGCGTCTGCAAGCCAGGAGGAGCAGGACCTTGTTTCATCTCACTATTCAATTTTTAAAGACGATAGTCTTTCTTGGGCTACTTAAACCCAGAAATTTTGGTCTGTCTGTATGTCTGTCTGCCTGTCCGTGACTCGATTCAGCCACCCGGGCAAAGTAAAACAAGTCCTGCGCAATAGTCTTATATAGTCACACCTAAATCTACCCGTCTAAGTCCGGTGTAGTGTTCATACTTGTCAACATTGTTGAAGAATAACAAGACATTACGCAAATATAAGACAAGAAATTGATACAGAAATGATATTTGCAGCGTTTCTTTATAAAAAATCGCAGATGATTGATTTTTGCGAAATTAAATACTTCATCACCTGCAGAAAAAAAAATTCACCCCACCGTCGCCTGCTGTCGCAAGCGCCACTATAGCTTCTTGCGCCATTTTAAGAAATCAATTAGCGACAGTTACGAAAGATCCCACTAGATAGGCTTCACGTTCTCCTTGTACCGCACGTGGATTGGGACAACGGGGTTCTATAAACGCTGAAGTAGGGCGTCTCGATTCACGTGCGTCTTTGCCGTACGGCAGCGTTGGCATAGAGGCACCTGGCCTGGTGCAGTTGAACGCGGTAAATTTAAAATGATTTAAGCAAACGTTTGGTGTTTTTACCTCAGGAGGAGCGCGCCATAAGAGAAGTAACATGGCAGGTGAGTGGGAAAGCAAAGGGAAGCAAAAGTCGATAAAGACTATAGTTTTTTGTCGACATTTGCAATGAAAGGAGCAGATATGCGGCCAATTTTTTGTTTGCTCAGCACAGTCGATGGGCAGTTTAGGCACATTGTTCCCAGAATATGGAATGCCTCAACCACCTCATGCTTTGACCTGTCTCTGAGTGATAACAGCACTTTAGTTTTATTAAGATTAGGATTCATACCTGCCAGGTTTGCCAGGATGGCATTAGGGAGATCTTACTGAGGGGGGGGGGTAGTAGCTACAACAGAATGGGTAACTTCACACACATTTTTTTATTTGCTTAACACATAGCAGGAAATGAACTGTTTCTTCGTACAAACTACTAAGAAGCTAGACCACTCAAATGTTCGACGTGGCTGACACCGCCCTTTTCAGAAAGTCCTGGAAATAGTACTGCAAGTGCAATACAAAACAGCAGGAACTGAACTGTTTTGTTGTTTCGTCTAAGCTAAGAACAAGCTACACCACTAGAGACTTGCTAAATCTTCAGAACCACCATCCAGAACGGCCGTGCTCGTGTGTAAATGAAAGCGGCGGCGGCGGCGGCGCTGCGTTTCTATAAACAGTAAACTAACAATGGGTCGAACAGGTTCACCCTCTACACATGCCCGACTACGCTTTTTAAGCACTTCACTGATAACGATGCCAATTGGTGTCGCGTTGTATTGTCAGGTATACCTCCCTCACATTGTGGCCAAACTGGGAAAAAGATTTGGCCAGACGGGTGCGTTTTCGGGAGATTTTTGTTTCGGTCGTACAATCGTACAAAACCATGAAAATTCGGGAGTCTCCCGGGAAATTCGGGAAACCTGGCAGGTATGAGGATTGCAGCAACAGTTCTAACAGTGCAGTGAGAAATGCTCCCGCATGCCTTTCCCTAGGCCACTCCTGTGCTGCATAATGCGCACATTCAAACAACGGCGTATCTCGCCCACATATTGACCGCTGCACATCAATAGCGCACTGTAAACCACACTTGTTCTGCACTGCACAAATCGTGCTTTGTGGCTTACCTTGCAGCCCTGACACCTGCTTTCTGCTTGCATCTTTCTTTTACACAGCCCAACAGACAACTTAGTTTAATGGGCGCTTTTAGTCTGTGCAAAATTCTAGGCACATAGGGGACCACAGCTAGGTTTTTTTCTTTCTGTAGTGGTTCTTGTGGTGGCTGCTTGCCGCACGTGGCAGCTCGATTTGTGTTCAAGGTGGTTCCATTCGGTGTGGTCTGCAATAAGTTTTTGTTGTGAGTCAGTGCTTGTCCTGATGCTTCTTCAACCCGCAACTATGCAGTGCTTTTAGTAGCCATGAACCAGTCCCAACTCACCGAGTTGTCCATTCTGATGCTGGTTTAGCTAGCATTGTGACTGTCGGCTGGTAGTAACAAAAAGGTGTTAACAAAAGGATGCTGCTTTTTTATGCATGCCGAAATGCACTTGGCGCAGAAATTGCTGCTTTGCCCCATTCTCAAAATTATGTCTTTTATGATCACTTTGCACCCCTAATTAAACAGCTGAAGGCTTTCTCCTGTTTGAGCACATTTTAGTTCCACAGTACCAGTTTCCGTGGTTCCAGAACAGCTAAGGCAATTGTGTATTTTAGCATTTGCGGCAAAAATGAGGGTAGTACGTGTGAGATTGAAAGGCACTAAAGTTGGTGTGCATTTTCACGCAGCAGCCACCAGCCCCAGGAGCTTCCTGTGCACGCGGAACGAAAATTTCTGGTTTTTGAAAGGTGCCTGGAGAAGCTTCTTGTACACTGCCGTGCCTGCTGCGAGAGCTGCCCATTCTGCCGAAAGTGCACACACAAGTTCACCGTCACTGGCACGCAGCTGGAGGTCGTGAGCCTGTGCTCTGTGGCCCACTCGACAACCTGGGAGAGCCAGCCAAGTGTGGGCGGCAACCCCGCCGGAAACCTCCTTCTGGCGTCGGGCATCTTCTTCGCGGGCTGCCTCGCAGCCCCAGTGCTCCGCTTGCTGGCGTCCATCAACATTCAGATTTTTACGGAGAGGACGTTCTACAACTACCACCGAGCATACTTGGTGCCTGCCGTAAATGAGGTGGGGCACTATTGCACCTTGTCTATCTCGAGCTTTTGTGTCTGGCGACATAACTTTAAAGCAGTTTAGAGGCGAATCCCTTCGCTATGTGCGAGAAATACAAAATACACTAAAACCCCTTATTTCCAACTTTTGGTTAATTTAGACGAGGCATCTGGTCCCATCCAAATTGTGCATTAATCTATGGCTGAAAACGCATTTATTTGGACAGATTCAGGCACAATTCAATTAATTTGAGCTTTCCGCGGTTCAACTAATACGTATTCGCAGCAGAAATGAAAGGCGCACCTAAAAAAAGAATGGAACGGGATGCTATCAAGCTTGTGTACTTCTCGGAGGCACAAAAGAATGCATGGCAATGGTTCACAACCAAGTGAAAGGCAGAATGTCCATCACTGTAGCAATCAGCCTAGAGAGCAACCATGGATTTCTTTTTTTTCTTTTGTTTCGAACACTCTCGTGTCATTATTTACATCGTCATCTCCGCAAAGTAAACGACAGTCACTGTTATTTCAACAGAACAAAAGTTTGGTTGCATTAACAGCTTTTTTCAGTTGTTATGACAGTACTTGCGATAATTCGGACACTCAGTTAATTTGAACATTCTCGCCACTACCATGAATAATCCAAATTTACGGAGTTTTACTGCATCTGCATATCTTTTTCGGCCAGTTGCTCGATCCCTTGCTCATGACACGAACAGTGGGTGGCAGCATAGGCGTCTGCAGGATTTGGTCTTGTGGGGGCAAACCCATTGTATTGAGGGGTAAGAGGGAGAGGGCAGGGGGGCGGGGCATTGTGTTCTAGGGTGGCTTGGGGGGGGGGGTGGCAAGTGCCCCTTTTGCACCCCCCTGCCGATGCCCATGGGTGGCAGTAATTGTAGCTTCTGTCTGCATAAAAGCTAACTATTGGAGAACAGTATCAGTTCTGGTAGTTGCTGGCTCAGACGTGTGTGTGTGGTGCCCTTGAGTGCAGGTTTTCCAAGAGAAGGAGTCCAGGCTCATAGATGACCTGGCAGGGACTGAGGTGGACCTGGCAGGTGACGGCCGCTTCGACTCTCCTGGCTTCAGTGCAACGTACATGACGTACAGTGTGCTGGCCACAGAGGTTGGCCGCATCATTCTCAGCGAGCAAATCCGGGTTGGCGAGGTAGGCCCTCCACATACGCACAGAAAAAGGTAACCTTAAACTCGGTTGCTTTTTTCCTGCAGTCAAGCGCTGTTACCTCCAGTGTCTCCATGGAAAAGGAGGGACTGAAGAGGTGCCTTGAGAAGCTTGATGCCAGTGGAGTGATGGTGCAGTCCCTGACCACAGGTAACTTGCACAGTCCCTCCTGTGTCACAGCAATGTGCAGTGGAAAATGGAAAAACATGGAAGACTAGTGCCAGTTTCATTATGACGTGCGCGACCTAAAAAAACTTGGTACATCACATCAGACCAATGTATCCTAGTGAAATGGAAAAAAAGTCAATGACATTAGAAAGGGAGACAGATGCTGCATAAGTTTGCAACTTAGTTGGCTACAACAGCTAGGGTGCAGAATCAAGAGTGCTAGTGTGGTAAAAATATGCCTATGGTCAGTACAAGTTAAAAACAGCAGCAGCATATCTATGCCGAGTCACCAAGTGACGTGCAACAGCTAACCACTCCAGTTTGGTTCTTATAGAAGCGCACAAGCCACATTAGGTTAGCAGGTGTCTTTTAGTGGTTGTAGATGGCTCACACATTTATATAGCAACTTGTTTCATCTACAGCAGCATACTTGCACCACTTAGTCTGGGTATTTTGGGACTAAGTCTAAGCTTAAATGAAGCCTTACAAGGTTTTTTGTAGCTGCCTGCTAAGGGGCATTTATAACGTGTGTTGAATGGTGCATGTGTTCAGTCAGCATGGTGCAGCTGGTCATCATCATCATTCTGGGTACTAACGACAGAGGCAGCAGTGCAGATGAGTGGCCTGGAGGCAGGAGAAGGCAATCTGTTTGATGAAGTCGATGGTGTGTGTTGAAGGGATGAGTAGTGTACTCTTCACAAGGACTAAAGGCACATTTCACTTGCGACTTGGGCACGTCACGCAACGCGTATCACAAGGTGAGGCGGTGATCACACTTGTGGCGAGTGATGATGCAACTGCATTTAGTGGAGCAGTTACCACACCTGCATGACTTCGTCAATGCTTTCGCCATTTGTACTCAAAAGAAAAAGATGTTACACTAGGGCAACAAGAGCAGGTTAAAATTACTCTAGAACACATTCTACTAACCTGGATCAGTTCCAAAAGCGTTGAATATCTGCTTGGTCATTCACTCGTCGTGTGCCTTCGCCAACAACCAAATGGCACCAAAACCAGTCCTATCTGACCGTTAACGATGGCTAACAAGTAGTGTGCTAAGAAACTGTACAAAGCTTAACTAACTTTACTGGCTCCGAGTGTAAAACAGTTCGTGTGGCTCACTTTTTTCTTCAGACCGTCACCCTAGCATCAGGCGGTACTGCAGGCTGGAGAGGCCCGGTATGAGGCACTATTTCGACATCTGGCACATCGCCAAGGGTAATTGTCCTGAACTTTATCAGCTAAGAGCAGCTGGAAATGTCGCAAGCATGGCCTGACGGAGCTCCTGTGTATCCATATCCCAGGCGTCAAGAAGAAGCTCCGTGCTGCCAGCAAAAGGCACGCGGTGCTGGAGTGCTGGATCCAGCCCATAGGCAACCATCTATACTGGGTGGCTGCAATGGGCCAAGGTGACAGCGAGCTGATCCTCAGCATGTGGAAAAGCATCTTGAACCATGTGTGTGATGTGCACACTGGCCACGACGGGCCCTTTGCTGAATGCCTGCACGAGCCCCTTGAGGACAGACAGTGGATCAAACCATGTAAGTTATCCAGCAAAAATTTGCCCCTTACGGGTTATGCTCGTGGCATGTGCTGCAGAAGCACAAGCGTGTGCACAAAATGGCTGTGTTGCCAAACTGTGCTTACATGCTCTTCCTCGGGCATTGGCTTGGCACTGTACCAGCTCTACTTTCTATCTTTCCTGTGTCTGCAGATGCCACAAAAAAAGGAAAATACACAAAGTGCTTACATGCCACCTCTTTAGTATTGTAAGGTCACGAGCTTAAAGGGACCCAGAAAAGCTTTGTGAAGATTACAATCAAATGCATTCAGGTGGTAGAACACATAACGGAGGATTTTTGAGCCAAGTGTGAGCCCCATACGTTGCACGGATAATTTTTAAACAATTTTTGAAGACAGCCCTTCTCAGCTGATGAGCGCGACGCCGCAGCGAGCCGATCGCTGCTGACGCAACGGCGAGCCGCCCCCCCTGATTTGCTATAGTGGTGCGGTAGCAAGAGAGTTAAAATGCATTTGTTCCTCTTTTTTTCTCTTTAAATTCACTGGTTAGTACTTGTGTGTTTCATCCAGTAAGCAAGGCTGCTATGCGTCACTAGCCTTTCAAAATATTCAGCAAGTGGGAAAACAGTGCAGGAGATGGAAGAAAAGTGGCGCTCTTCAAAGGACCCAGAAAAGCCTTTTGTAATAGTTACAAAAGGCCTGTATTGTCGCGTAGCACCACATCGATCAATTTGATCGATACTTTGGGAGCGCCTTTTCATTGCGTTTCAGGCGTTGCTCGAACAAGTAAAGCTGTTCGGAGTTAGATCAGAAAATGGCCTTTCAAAATCAGTTTTGTTTTCATTTTTGAACGGAAACATGATTTTTGACACGCTTTTGAAACACCTGGGTGTGGAAAAGGGGCGTGGTCATCGCGCGTCACTGCTACCAACGAAGAATGCATGTCACTCGTAATTACTTTGCACCAGCGTTTGTTTTTTGCTATGAGAGCGTGAATGGTGAGCCAGCTAACAATTTTCAATCGTCAGGTTCGCGCTCTGACTGTAATAATCCCAGAAATCGGCTGAAAATGTCAAGCAGTGCCTGGTTGGAAAGCTACTTTATGAAATATTGTGCTCGCTGTAAATGCAAAGTCAGTCATTGACAAGATGTTTTTACATTATGTGGGGGCAAATTGGTGCCTCTGATAATGTCAAACCACCAGATTTATTCCAGGGAACCACCCGAAATTGCACATTTTGAATTGGAGGTTGGGCTTCACCGCAAGACACGAGCACCGTGCGTGCTAATATTTTTTTTATATATCTGACAAACTGTTCTGCGCAATGTTTTTGAAATGTTTCCCGACAAAAGTATATTCTAATTTTTTTTTTACTATCGGTGGTTTGATTTACACAACTCTTTTTATCATTTTTTGTCGACAACTTGACAGAAATTTTGATTGATATTTTTTTTTCACAACTATGATATATAAAAACATTTTAAAAACTGGTGTTATTGGGAAGGCAGTTAAATATTCTGCAATTTGCGTTCCTGTAATTAGTGCCTCTCCAGCGTCCCGAGCTTTTGCTGCCCTCAAAGGCATCGTGGAGAGCCCTTCCCTGCTGCGTGACTTGACGCAGATAGCGCCCGCGGCCCAGACCTTCTCTCTGGAATCGTTCCACAGCGTGCTGATCCACTTTGCCCCAAAGTCGAATGCTTTCACTCAAGGGGTGATGAAAGCCAGGTGAGCTAACTATTGCAAAGTACACCGAGCCGAGCTAAGGGCTTTGCTAACTCTTTCTGCAGGACTCGGCTCGCTGTGCTCCACTTCAACGAGAACGCGTCACGGGAGCAGGCAGAGACACAGGATGGGATTAAAAGGTATAAAATCAAGTCATCCAAGTCGAGGAAGGGGCACTATACCACCTGCCCAGTCAAGGAGGACAGAAGCTACAGTAAGTGCCAGTAAAATGTTTTACTGAAGGAGCTTGCACTCCAAGTTGTTAAGAAATCACCACTGAGCCTCTAGACAGTCTGTTTTTTATTTGCTAGCCAACAATACCACCGAGGGACAGGCGGACAGTAGCACGTTCACTGTTATGACCACTTGTCTGTTATGACACATGAACAAAACTAACTAGCAATTGCGACAGCTTGTGGTTGCTTGTTCAGTAATGTTATCAGACTGCAACGTAACATTGATAAAAGGTGTCTCTGTGATGGAGGTAGGCTGTAGATAATTTCTCTGAAAGCTTGTTCAAAGCGTACAGCATTGCATGTGCACTTTACAGTACAGAATATTGCGCATGCGCTAATGAAGGTGAGACGGAGTAAGCCAGTGAGGAAAATGTTGAGTCAATCCAGGCAGGTTCGTTGCGAATAAACGCAGTTCAGTTTTACGGCTATTGTCATCCTTGCTTATTTCAGCTGCCTCACACTCAGGTTTTTTTTTCCTGGCCTTCAAAATTTCAGTGGTCGGTTTAGAATCAGGGCCAGCCTAGATTTGAGTAAATACAACAGTAAATATTACGATGCTGAATTCCTGAAAAATTGCCTGCCATGCACTGTTTGTTCACAGAATATGCGGCCGAGCTGATGATGAACGCGGTGCAACGGTGCGAGACCCAGTCGTACAGGACCAGCCGCGAGAGCACCAAGTCCCTTGCGTCTGAACAAGAGGCTGGGAACTGCACGAGGCCAGCATCAAAGGACGAAGCCAGGG
Source organism: Haemaphysalis longicornis (assembly GCF_048455015.1). Taxonomy (NCBI): domain Eukaryota; kingdom Metazoa; phylum Arthropoda; class Arachnida; order Ixodida; family Ixodidae; genus Haemaphysalis; species Haemaphysalis longicornis. Next base: position 124,469,078 of record NW_027526214.1, on the reverse strand, counting down.
AGCGCAAGGCGCAGCTAGTACAGAGCAGGCAATCTCGCTACCCCCACTCGTCCATGGCCTGAATGACCAAGAGGAAGCCAGCGTGAGCTCGCCTCACTTGATTGATTGATTGTAGGGTTTAACACACCGACGCAACGCAGGCGATGAGGCGCGCCGTATTGGAGGGCTCCGGGTTATTTTTGACTACCTGGGGATCTTTAACGTGCGCCGAAATCTCGTACACGCGGGTGGTTTTGCTTTTTGCCTCCATCAGAAAAGCGGCCGCCACGGCCAGGAATCGAATTCGCGGCCTCGTGCTCAGCAGCGCAACGCCTTAGCCACTGAGCCACCGCGGCGGGTTAGCTCGCCTCACAGGTGCGTGGCTTGGGCCTCTACCTCCAGCTTCAAGAAGACGGGCTTATCAAATGCCCCGGATGCCCCTGAAGACCACTTGCTGTGGGATGACGACAAGGAGTCTGAAGCCAACGAGGCAACGACCAGCAATGTTGGCACTGACTCGGACTAGGACTCTTCCCGCTGTCTTCTCACCTTCCCCAGACCATGAGCCAAGGAAGCCGACTGCATTTTTTTCCCTTCCAAAAGGCCGTTTTCAAGGCCAACGACGTGATGCATTTGCGAGGAACGCACTGTGCACAGTCTCCCACCCCGGTATCCTCTCAAACTCTCAGCGCAAAAACTGCGAATAAAATAAACCTATCCTCTGACTTTGAGGAGAACCTAGTCGCATTCCAGCAATAGGAACGGAAGTACCAGTGCACACTGCTGTTGGTACTGGGCGTACTATGTTCGTTTTAGCTGCACAGCAGTCCGCTGCTTTGGAGTTGTCTTGCACCACACTGGCCGATTGGAGTAAGCGGCGTTGTCTTATGTGACCGTTTGTCGAGCATAGCCCATGTTTCAAGAAACGATTACTGTAACAAAAACAGGCCAGGTGCAAATACGGTCAAAAACAAGGCAACGGTGGACACCGGTCCACAGCTCAGTATGGTAGCGCCGTTTGGGAGGACTGACGGTAAGCAAGGCTGCGGAGCCTAATGACGCACAGGAAGTTCATTTGAATATCCACCCTTGTGACTTCATGGCAGACGCTAGGTTCTCGCCTTGTGAGAAAAGATATGAGATGCCCACCATCGCCAGATGAAATGAAGGCACCCTCCAGGACGCTGCACTTGATATTTGGAATGACACTTGTTGCGTCCAAAAAAAAGGCTTTGCTAGGAGCCGGCTGGATAGGGTCTGGAAATCGGGAGTAGGCAGGCACACCGGCTGCTCGAGCCATCTAAAACTGTTTCGCGTTCTCTCGGTGAAAAATGTTGCTGTAGTCAGCAATGGCTTGGAGACGTAAAGGCTACCGTAGCAAGAATTTGCACTATAGACCGCACCAGTCCTGCTTGTGCTTCGCCCGTACTTTGTGACGCAATGGTGAAAAAATGAAAGGGAAGAAGGTGGCAAACGCCAGCTGAGAGAGCTACCAAACATGATCTTCCAGTTCAAACTATTTCGTCCATCCTTTAGGGTCCCTTGAGGGACAGGCTGCGAAGGCATTACGACTGGCTGACACTCCAAGGCCACCAACTCACACCTACCGAGCGTATCAAGTGCGCTTCACTCAGCCAAGTGACCACGGCATTGGAAAAAATTTTGGCCAAGCTAACCGTACGGGCCCCTGCAAGTGCAGTATCACCAACACACTGGATGGAAGTGAGGACAGTGCGCAGTGGGAAGAGGATAACGACAAACACGACGAGTTAGTATTGAATGTGCTACGACAAGTGCCGCAAGCGTAATAAAGTGCATGTTCTAGTCCCAGTCCACTGCCTTTTTCATTCTGCTACATTTGAGGCAAGCCGAATAAAAAAGGTTTCCTGACCTTCAAAAAGTACCAGTCTTCAAAATAGCGTGCACAGACGAGCGTCAGCAAATCGAATGCTGGGCTTGTGCAGCATATGAAAAAAAAAAGAAGGAAACGCATGCTTCCCCTCGAACATTGATAAGACAGTCAAGCGTGGCCAGATTCTGGCAACAAAACACGCAAGTAAACAACACAAGGCATGGTTCTAGGCATTACCCCCCTCAAAGCGGGCATCGACATGATGCTGAAACGAAATGGTAATCTAAAAAAAACGATAAGTCCATCCGAAGGTGGCCTGTTAAAAGATGGTGGCTTTTGATTGATTGTAGGGTTTAACACACCGACGCAACGCAGGCGATGAGGCGCGCCGTATTGGAGGGCTCCGGGTTATTTTTGACCACCTGGGGATCTTTAACTTGCGCCGAAATCTCGTACACGCGGGTGTTTTTGCTTTTTGCCTCCATCAGAAAAGCGGCCGCCACGGCCAGGAATCAAATTCGCGGCCTCGTGCTCAGCAGCGCAACGCCTTAGCCACTGAGCCACCGCAGCGGGTAAGATGGTGGCTCTCGAGGCTGCTGCAAAACTACCCAGCATTGGTCGTCATGGCTGCGTTCATGGCGCTGGTCATGCTGTCTTCACTCTTCACTTTTTCTGGCAGTAGTACAAACTTGGGTTGGAGACCTTTCTGTTGGCGGCTGGAACAAGTTGAGCTTCCTTGGCGACCTGCAGAGGGTTTAGGATGCATGTACCCAGCCCCTCTACCTGCAGATTACGAATTGCATATTCACATGAATGGCCTTACGCGCACAGCACAGAGCTTATTAATAAAGCTTTGTGAACATGAATATCTGCAACCACAAAGGAAACTGTTTTTAAACCAGCAGGTACCCTAGTATATGTCAAGCTACTAAATACAGCATGCTTACCAAGTATATGAAATTACTTACGTGACGCAGTTTTACAGGGCGGGGTATTTGAACCCCACATAAGTTTCCGACGGAAATTCCTTCCGGATTCTTGCCACTGCGCAAGCAGGAAGAACTACTCGGTTGTGCCTTCCTCGATGGCCCCATATCCATCGCGCAACCATCCTGTAGGCCACTAGCCGATAAATCCTGGAGGCAAGAAAAGTACGTACTTATTATTCGCACATAAGTCCCACACTCCAGGTTCACAAAACTAGACACTCACTTGTGTTGCTCTGTCCCTTCCTGCTCTACAAAAAAATCACTGTCCCGCAGCTCGTAAAAGACTGCTCGGAGCACGGCAGGATTCATAAAACTTTCGAAGTCCTCATGCTGCGTGATACACGCATCCTCGCTGACCTCCACGGCCTCCGGCACGGCACGGCAGCACTTGTAATCGACAGGCCCCGGTATGGGCTCGCAAAACCCACAGAAGCACCTGCACAAGCAATATTTGGCCGTTGTTACTCGCGATGCATTTTTATCAGCGAAATAGAACGATCTAAAAGGGCGAATCGGTGCACGGCTGAACCAGAAGCAACGGAGAACCGCGAGACAGTGAGTGACACGGGCGCCGCTGCTTCGCGTCCGTTCAAAAGGCATTGTGACGACTCTGGAGAATCTCAGATAACCCTGGACGGCACAAAATATTGTCAGGCGGGACATAAAAAGGGAAGCCAGAAATAAAATTACGGGGATGAAGCGCGAAGCAGCAAGCTGTAACTGCACTTTTCTGTGCTGGGAAAGTGCACGAAACAAGTTACGAATAAGGGGGTAACTACATGCAGCGATTTTGATGAGCGACACAACAAGCGTAACTCAACGGTTCATAAGTTGCGTCGGCGACAGCGGGTTCATTGGCCGCCGCCGTCACTTCAGTGCCCTCGGTCGCCTGCCGCTTCGCTCGTAAACTGCGCTTGTCGAGCCCCTCGCCAAAATCGGCCCTGCGTTTACCCTGTTACCCCTCCTTCGTTATTTCGCGAACACGTGTAACGGCGCTGCGCGAACTTGAACTTACCCCTCAGGTTCGGCGTCGGGGGCTGCTTGCGGGCTGCCTGGATCGGGCGACGAGTCGCCGCTGCTGCCGCTAGGCTCCAGGTCGACGTTCCGAGGCGGGGTGTCGCTGTATGGGTCGAAGCCCATTTCCGCGCTCATTGCAAGGAGACGCTGCTTGAGTGCCGGATCCATCAGTTCAATGATACGGCCGATTGCAAAGACGGGTCGGCAGCGATTGACGCGTGCCTAGGCGCAGGAATGTAGCTAGCGAGAACGGAAGTCGAGCGTCGCGATGTCACATGACTATTCCCAGTGTTCCCAGCTACTTTGAAAGAAGTAGAGAGGGAGGAGGAATCCATTGGCAAGGGGGGAGAGGTGCACTTAATTGCTTCTGGCGCAGCTAATACTGAATGTAGATCAATAATTCCAACGGCATTGCATCTCTATATTGGTGCTACGCGACAATACAGGCCTTTTGTAACTTTTACAAAAGGCTTTTCTGGGTCCCTTTAAGCCTCATTTTGAGAGCGGAGTGGTGGAGACAGGCTAGGCATTTCAAGGACTGCTTGCGGGTCACCTGCGCTCAACTCCAAACAGACGGCCAGAGCAGGAAGCTCTTTCTAGACAGGTGCAAGACGTCAGAGAGGACGGCGGACTGGCTCTGGAATAACCTCTTACCCCACCTACCCCGGCCGAACAAGTCTAAGGCTGTTCAAGGCAGGGTCATCGTTCTGGGGGACCAGAATCTTCCTGACCGCCACAAGAAGGTTTTGGGACTGGGTCCCAAGTTCAGCGTTGAACCCGCGTTGGAACCACCTGAGAAGATAGCCCTCACTAGAATTATTGCACCCGGGGTTCCAGAGGAAGACCGTCCACGGTTCGCCACAGAGTGCGTTGTTGTTCTCTCCAGGACTGAAGGCACGCGACGCAAGCCCCAGCCCGTACGAGAATGTGTCGAGTTTGCTGTAAGTAACCGCCTGCACGTCATTACATCAGATAAGGAAGGTTGCTTTGTCATTGTACCGGATGACCTGTTCTCTGTAAGGGCCATGGAAGCTGTGCGCAAGAATTTTCAACCTATTGACGTAAAAGCCTCGAAAGTGAAGGAACGGGCTGTTTCCCTGCTAAATAGCCACAATTTTGAGCGTCTTGCAGGCGCTGTAAAACACGAGAAGGGCGAAACTCTGGAGCTGTTCTTCTCGGCGAAAACACATAAGCCCGAAGTACCTTTTCGCGCAATTGTTTCGGAATGGAACTCATGGCAGAGGGCGGTGTCGGGATATCTGGACTCCCTAGGCCTTTATGATCCGTTTTTAATCGCTAACTCAGAGTACTTTGTAGATTTTTTGAGAACGGACAATCCAGGCACGTGTCAAATTTTCAGTATCGATGTCGAAGATTTATACTATTCCATTCCTCATGGTGAATTAATGAACAGTGTTAAGCGGTGCATCACAGAGGGAAATGATGAAATGAAGTTCATTAACAATTGGGGGTACCGGTGAGCTGTTTTCTGGAAATTCTGTCTTTCTACTTGAAGTCAACCCTTGTGGAGTGGGAGGGGGGCTTACATGTGCAAAAAACCGGGATATGTATTGGTTTTAGGGTAGTCCCTGTTCTTAGCAATATTTTCCTCAGTGAGATTGACAGGCGTATTGAGCAGAACCTGTGTGGGTTGGCTATGAAGGTAGTCAGATATGTTGACGATTTCCTGGTCTTTGTTGATGTCTGCGATGTGTCTCGCCGAGTGGTTGATGTCTTAAAGTTGTTTTAAAGAATGCGCCCTGGCGCTTCGGTTTACATGTGAGCTTCCGAGAGGCGGTCAACTACAGTTCCTGTATTTGCGGTTGTCTTTGGAACCAGGGCATGTTTGCTGGGCATATTGCCCTAGGTCTGCCAAACCGCTTTTGTATTACAGCTCTGGGCACTCCAAACTGGTTAAATGTGGGATTGCCTTTTCTGTGCTAAGGTCAGCCGTTTTCAAGTCATGTATGCATAACATTGGCAGTAGTTTTGATGCCGAAATCACCAGGCTTAACTCGGCTGGTTGTCCTCAGAAAATAATGCGCAGAAGTGCACAGAAGGTACTTAAAGCTGCGAATTCATCCGCGGGGTGTGAGAGAGAGAGAGAGAGAGAGAGTAAACTTTATTAAAGAAAAGAGCCAAGTGGTCGGTTTCCTCAGTCTAGGACCCCGTTGGAGCGTCCAGCCATCTCAGCCCGGTGAATCAGCCGAAGCTGTTCTTCGGCGCTCGAGCTGGCCAGTTCTCCTTCCCACTGCTCAACCGAGGGGTTAGAAATCGCGGAAACTGAGGGGTTGTGTGAAGCTGGCCGTCTGGTTGAAAGAAACCGGATCGCTGTAATTCCCTACATGCATCGTATCTCACATGGCCTGAAAAATGTAGCCGGTCGTTAAGGGGTTAGGGTTGGCTTTTCGGCCACGAATAAACTTAGGGGAATATGTAAAATGGTGGAATACAAGCTGTCAAGGCAGAAAGCTGGCACCGGGTGCAGTGTGAAACATGTGCCACCTTTTGTTCCCTGTTCGACGGGCATAGTGTACTCTTTGCCGTTTTCATGTGGCGATGTGTACATCGGCCAATCAGGCAGGTGCGTCAATGTACGGCTGATGGAGCACCGTGCTTCCCTCAGGAATAATCCTTTTGCACATGTCACTCGTCACTGCAAGGCGCACGAGGAAAGAAGCCAAGAAAAATGCAACCCATTGTTTAAGGACACGGGTATTCTTTGGCGCCACAATGACGACTTGACAAGAGAGTTGAGCAGGAAGCTCTTCGAGGCGTTCCATATAAGAAAAAGTGAAGGGAAGTGCGTTAGTCAAGCTTCTATGACATTGTATGATAAGGAATTTGCCTTCATGTCGAAGACGATGCCTTAGGTCGTGCTTTGTTTGGGGGAAGTAGGCCACGATAAGATTGTTTGACGCACTGCTGCGCAGTGATGACGTTTACAGACACGTGTGGTGTATGATCGTGTATATGTGTTTGTTTTCTTCCGATTAAAGTTTTAGTTGAGAGTCAGCGCCGTCTTGTGTCCCTTCTTCCTCGTTGTTGTTTTGTTAAGCGCTGTTTAGGGTGGGCGGATGCTCCCCCGAACCTCAATGAGTCTGCTCACGAGGCTGCGCGCGACCTCACTGACCGCACTTCCTCTGTAAGGAGAGCTGACTCCCTCCTCCTTACGGCAACAGGGACGCCCCCGCTACTTATAACGAGGTCACGAAATTGTTCTACATGTCCAGAAGGGTCTCTCCACCCCCTTACCACAAGTTGAAAAGGGCGCCAGCCGTTTCCCTCAGACTATTACAGACCGGCACACATCCTTGTCTGGCAGTTCTACACGAAGTTCGACGCCTGCCTGTCCTGCGGATAGACCTCTATTCTAGCTCACATGCTCTGGGAGTGCGGGTCCGCATACCCCAAGTTCATCAAAGAGGAGCAGAAGGTGGCATCAAGGGGAGGGAGCGTGTCTTCAGTGGTGGGAGGGTAGCACCCGGTGTCGGTCCTTGAAGTTGGGAGTGCCCGGTAGTGCAGATCGCGGGCTGCGGCATGAGCCGGTTCATTCCCAACCAGGCTGGCATGTTCAGGAGTCCAGACAATGGTCACTTCTAGGTCCGGAGGCAGGCAGCGTAGCATGGGCAACACTTGCTGTGGGGCGATACCAGCCTGGTAAATGCGGCAGGCTTGCTGTGAATCGCTAATGATGGTGAGATAAGGCTGATTTCGATGTGTAGTAATGGCATGGGCTATGGCCAGGGCTTCGGCTTCGGGTGTAGGTATATTTCGGTAAGTGGCCGCAGTAAGGGTGTTGCCAGAAGTGTCCAGGGTAACAAGCGTAGCCGAAGAATTGGGGGAGGGATGTGCAATATTCGTGTAGAGGGTCTGCGGGTCCTTGCCGTAACGCTTCTCGAGGTGGCGTAACCGAGATTCTCTTCGCGCCCGGTTGTTAATGGAGTGCACGTTCCTGGGTATGGGCGCTGTTCTGAGTTGTCGAATGGAAATGGGGATGCGCTGTAGGTTAAGACGAGCAGGGGGCGGGGTTCGGCCTATATTATGAAAAACCTGACGATCAGTTGGGGTGAGGGCAAGTCTTTGCAGCTGAGACACGCGCTGGGCTTCGATGAGTTCATTCGGGGTGTTGTGGAGGCCAAGTTTCATGAGTCGTTCGTTCGCGGTGTAAGTAGGCAGGCTGAGGGCTGATTTATACGTCTTTCTTATAAGGGGCGTCCAACTTGTTAATCTCTTGTGGTTTCAGATTGACGAAGGGGGTCCCGTAAGTGATCCGGCTGGTGAGCAAGGCCTGTACGAGGCGACATGTGTCTGACTCTCGCAGTCCATATGTGGATCCCCGGATACGACGAATGAGGTGCGTCAGCTGGGAGACTGTCTTGTGTAGCTGTGGTAGGACAGCTGACCCGGATCCGTCTTGACGGAATGGAACTCCCAAGATGCGAAGCGTGGGAACTTGTGGGATGGAAGCGCCGGATATGCTGACCTGGGGATCGGGAGTGGTGTTAGCTTTTCTTGAAGGGGAAAGAAAATACATAGGTGGTGTCTCAGGCGGGTAAGAAGAGGACCCTGAAACAGCGCGCCGGAGGAGGGTACGCCACACGTGCAAAGCTATTGGCGGTGAGCGCGGCCACGCGCGGCCCTGCGAAGTGCGTCTCCATGACGTCGGCTTAGGGATTCTTTCGTTTCTCGTCTGCTTCACTGCGGCTCGCTGTCCCTGTTGTTTTTTCCGCTCGATTGACTTTTAATGCTTGCCCGCACCAGATTCTGTGCATGCGCAACGTTTTATCGTATTAAAAGGCTTAAAATGGCATACACTAGCTCAAGGCGTGATTTAAAGTATAGGTTTTGATACCGCTCTGGAAGAAACGGTGGCGTCGTCGCCCCATTGCTGCGAAGCCGGTCCTGTGCCAAGCGCGAAGAGTCGGAACTAGTTACCAGCTTCTGTATTCAGCAATCATTCCAACAAAGCGAAAAGCCGGTGCCTAATAACCGACAACTAAAATGTCAGACCAAAAGAAATTTCAGTCCTTCGGGGCTGTCGGTCCTTCGGGGCTTTGGCAGAAGGCATTACGATTACCCGTAATCGTGTGTAAGGTTAAACAGTTTTCGCAACCTTGCCGAACGCTTGAAAGTATTGTATCACATCACTTTAGGTTGTCATGGCATGCAAGAATGCCGATTCGTTGCCCACATCCCTATGGGGCGCAAAAAACATAAGTGGCGTTCTAAAAAAAAGCGCCGGCTGGTTTTATACCAGGCCACTAACCAGTATGGAGGCTTATTGAGCAAGACGAGTCACGTGTACGGTAAAAATGCAGTAACACTATGTTTGTTTCTCACAGCCATGTTCCCAATATTCAGATAAGCGTTATAGTAAAACTGCACTCAAGAGGAGCAGGAGGAGAGGAGAAGGAAACAAACTTTATTTAACAGTAAAGTCGAGCCGGTAAGTAGGCGGTCTCCTAAGTCCAGGAGAAGAAAGTAAGAATGACTTTCTTAAATTCATGTAACGTCATCCCGAGTAGGCCAGGATTTGTTTTTTACGCCAAAGGGGCTGGAAAACAATAAAGAGCTGCTTAGACACATTTATCGGTTTCGATTATTGTTATGCTGGAAACCGGCACGTACACTATTCATTGCGTTCGTTAGCGGATATATCAAGCCTTCAACATCGTAATCACGTCATAACTGTTCGCGTTGAGGGTTGGATTGTGGTTGGCGGAAGAGGGAGAGGAAAACAAAGGCACTGGGGATATTTTGAGCTCGGCAGGCCGATCGTCTCCAGGTGACAGAGCAGGATGGGCGAAGACTTCCCGTTGGGTTGCCGCAGGCACCTTCAGGAACAGAAGGTCCCCAATGTCGACGCTGGGAAGGCCTCGACGCTGGAGCGCTCGGTGGAGCTCTGCTTTCGGGACCGCGTGGTGGGGGCAGAAGCAGAGTATGTGCTCCAGCGTCTCTGGTTCCGGGCAGCCCACACAAGTAGGGGGGGTCCTATAGCGGCCGTGTCTGTGCAGGCGCTCTGCCACATTGCAGTAGTCGAGCCGCATACGGAGAAGCAGGCAGCGGGCGTCCCTGCTGATGTGTGCAGGCAACGGTCGCAGCGCGAAGCCACTCACAACCCTACGGTCGGGATGCATCGTCTGCACCTCCTTGGTCAGCACCATGTGGGGCCAGGGCGGTGCGGGCCTCATCGAAGGCGGTGACGTCTTGGGAGACTGGGGTGCCCTTTTAGATGTGACTGCATCTCATTCACTCGCCTTGTCCCTCCATACGGCGTTGTTGTTGTCCGTCCACACCCCTCCCCCATTCTCCTCGCCGCGCGAGCTGCGCTCTCCGCCGCTCACCCCCTCTCCTCTTCGATAGCGAACACTCTTTCGCGAGGGGCATTGGATTGGATTCGATTGGCTTGGCTTGGCTTGGCTTGGCTTGGCTTGGATTGGATTTGGATTGGATTTGGATTGGATTTAGATTGGATTGGATTTGGATTTGATTAAAGTGGATTGTGTTGGACTGTGTTGCGTCATAGCCGCGCCACGTTGTGTCATAGCCGCGGCAGGGGGTTCACGGCACGTTTCACGCGATGGGAGAATCAACCTAACGGAAACAACAACGGAACCCCCTATGCGTCGCATCTACACAGGGGTTCCCGCGAGGGGAGGTGGGAGTAATTTTTTAAATGCAGAGCATTTCTTTAACTCACGATGTTATGCGTCCGCAGCCAGCCAGCACGTGCTCCTCTCCCCCGCTCCTCCTCGCTCTCAACAACAGGTGCGGGCGCGCATGCGCGTGCTCCGGCGCTGAAAGAGGCGTTGCAGCAGCAGGTGCTACCTCCTCTCCCTCTACTGAGCGCGCTACGAATATACTCGTTGCCCGAGCGAAGGATCCGCGGCCCGACGTTGACGTTTGGCCGCGGCTTCTCGTGCACGAAGTTCGGCGTCGGCAGCGCGCTTCAGACGCTTGCGTTCGGCGTCGGCAGCGTGCCGTATCGCCGCCTTGTCTTCTGCCGCCGTCGATGAAGAGGATGGCACGATGTCTTGAACTGATACTGCAACGCTGACGTTGGCTCGCGTCGCGGTACTGGTTGAAGGTGTTGCTTCCATCGCTTATGTACTTCGATGATGGCGCACTGCCCTCCCGAGAGGGATAATAAGAACGAAAAGAAAAGAAACAAAAGAATAATAATAAAGATCCAACCGATTTCCCCGCAGAGAGGGTGGGGTGCAAACGATGGCATAAATAACACGTTACGTACTTACGTCTCTCTCTCTCTCTCTCTCTCTCTCTCTCTCTCTCTCGTCTCGCAACCCACCTACCCAACCCCTACGACAACAACAACTACAACCACCACCGCCAACTACCACAACCTACGCCACGTGACCACCCCCAATGCTCTGCATTTACTCGTGTCCCTCGCGCGGGGGCATGCGACGGAGGTTTTTTGGGTGGGCCTCATGTGTTGAGGTTCAGTTCCTTACTAACGATGGTTGTGATAGACATTCGGAGCGCAAAAGCGTCCTGCGAGTACTCCGGACAACGTTGTCTGCGCTGTTCCGCGTTGGCGTAGCACAAATGTTTTCATCGCATTTGCATGTGAATAAACAACGCACGCTGTGGATAGGCACCTTCTTTCATACAGCCATAATGAACGCCGATTTCTGAAGAAGGAAATGTATGCCCTACAACCCGAAAAAAATATCCACACGAACTTTGTGATCTTTCCAAACATCTATAAACACCCTAACACGACGTTTGTGACGGTACAGAAAAATTAATGCGTTGGCCACTGCAAACATTCATTCATCTGATACAAGTCAACAACAGCGATATAAATAGAAGACGGCCACTTTATTTACTGCTGTGTGATTCGCACTGCTTGGTGTGCAGCATTAGACTTGATTCTTCACGAGAGCACCTCAAAAATACTTAAGGGAACCCTACGCATTTTGAATACTTGTTGAGGAGCTCTGAGCACTGAACATCGCAAATAAGCTAGGAATGACGAGTTACACATCGATGCCCTGAGGAAAGTTCTCTCTCTCCTCGTGTATTGCAAACTTGTGCTGGATACAGCTTGAAATCCCTCAGAGGTGTCAGAAGCTGGCAAAATAACTGAATTACTGGAAATATGCCTCCTAATGCACGACAGTATCAAAGCGGGCGATTTTTAGCACAGGAACTGCTGCCCCTCACAAGCGGACGACCGCGGCGCAAGTCCCACCAGGGAGCGCCACTCAAACATGTCACCGCCAATAGGGACCGGGACGTGTGGCGCCGCCCCTGGGCGCTCACCTCGTCACTGCAATGGACCGCCGCATATGGATCAAGAGCCTTCCGCTGCTTTTGCAGGGTTTGCTTCGGTGCTTTTGGTGTCTAAGTGGTGGTGTGAGCGGATATGTGCGCCGAAACGAAGTCTAGGCAGCTGTTTTGGGTTCTTGGAATGCGCTAACGGCTACGTAAACTAGTCGGACGCTTCTAAGGTTGGGTATAGGTCACATTGATATGGGCGCTTTTTTACGGCGCTGTACGCCTGGCTCCACCCGAAGTTAGTGCGCATAAAATTGTTAGTAACCGTATGCATTTATACCAGTTTAAGGTATTTTCTCTGTGTTAATGACTACCTTTTTAACATCAGCCTTAACGGTGGGATACCTCAATACGTGAGCTTTGAAGAGAAAGACACTTACGTACCAGTTAGATTACTGCGTGGCCGTGGGAACGCCGTGGCAGTTCACAGTTTATTTGTGTAGCCGTGAGCTTTGTGCCTTCTGTTTCCACGAGTGACAGCACGGAAGCTCGAGAGCTGAAGCGGAACTCCCGAGTTTGTATATAGTGACCATCTTATCGAGAGCCAAAGTAATTCAAACAACGGAAAGCCCACGATATTGTTCCGATTGATTGATTGAAGACACGTTTATTCCATTTTCTTGCGCCTGAGCGCTGCTATGGATAGATGGGTTGGTAGGGGATTGGTAGAGAAGAGGAAAGTGGGAAAGGATAATGCTGCCATTCACTGCGTCAGCGGCCTGGACGCAACACTATGGTCGCCTGGAGTAATAGCCACCGTACTGTCCTGCGCGTCGCCACAAAGCCGGTCGCCAACGACTGGTGCTGCGGGGTACACCAAAAAAAGCAGCAGGGCGTGCCACAAGCTAGTAGCGTACCCAGCAGGAGCTTTTGGTGGGGGACAGGACCAGGACTGGAGAGACGTGGGCCAGGGTCCAAGTCGCACGTTGGTGAGGGCACGGTACCGAGGAATACTGTAGCGGGGGCAGTCCCACACTAGATGTTGTAGGTCTGCCCTGGTATGGCAAGTGCTGCAGGTGCTCGGGACACTGGGAGCGGCCCCACGGCGATGAAAACGGTGGAGCAAAAACGATGTGAGCAGTGTTCCCGTCTGAATCCGTCGGATGATCACAGTTTCCCGTCGGGAGAACTCACGGGAAGGAACTGCAGGGATCTGGAGGGGGTTGGCCATGGCTACGAGGTAAGCTGCCCGGCGCGTTTGACTAAGCTGCCGTTCAGCCGTGGGATCGGCTTCTTCTTGAGGGACGGGCAAGGACGCCGTAGCCACAAGTGGGGAGGGGCTCCGAGCTAGCACAGAGAGTAAATGTGCGCGTGCTAGTCGGTGCACTTTCTCATTTCCAGGGATGCCGCAGTGTGCTGGAACCCAGTGAAGTGTGAAGCCGTTACCCGATGCCCGGAGTTTCAGAACGTTGCGGCGAATGACTTCGGTGACGGGGTTGGTGAACTGCACATTGGCACAGGCTCGATACGCTGCCTGTGAGTTTGTGTACACATGGTGATGTACAGGGGAGCTTGTTAGGTCTTCCTGGAGAGCTGCGTCGAGATAGTCACAGATAGCTTGCAGTTCAGCTTGTGTGCTGTGGGCCGGAGTGACACCGACGTGGTGACGGTGACCTTGAAGTCCAGTAGTTTCGTCGAACCAGGCCGTGACGTACACAATGTGTGAGTCTACCGTAGTGGGCATGGCCACGTCCGTGTAGATGACACGCTCGTGCCTAAATGCCGCCTGTGTGGAGCGGGCGTGACGTTTCGCATGAGCTGCTCTTCGACCACCGTGATGAGGTCCCATGTGGACGGGTAGTGGCTTGCCATCTGTAATGGTAATGTACTCCCACGGAGGTGTACGTCGCGGGAGTAATGGTAGGCCACTAGTGTTATAGGCGAGACGGCGAAGGGTGTCACGGCCAGCCTGTGTCGAACGAAGCCGGACTTCTTGCGTGAGCCGGTGCGTGTCTGTAATCTCGGACAAGTCGTTAATAAGGCTGCAGCTCTTCAGCGCTTCGAGGCGGGTGTAGCGGGGAAGGCCCGTGACAATGCGTCGTGCTTCGTTGAGCAGCCTTTCGAGTGCAAGCTTCTGGGTGCGATTGACCAGGTGGTAAGGAAGTCCGTAGACAATACGCGATACTAGCAATGCTTGCACAATCTGCTGCATCTCCCTTTCCTTGACACCTCTCGTACGGTTTGAAATACGTCTGAGAACGTGAAGAATTTGCTTGCACGTCTTTAATTGCCTTTGGAACCAGGTAGAGGCGGTACAGTTATCGTCCAGGTGCATGCCCAGAATTCTGATCGACGGTTTTCTTGGAATCTCTTGGCTTCCAATGCGCAATCTGTATGCCTCCTTCTCCGCCTGTTTCACCGCTGTACGCCTTCCCCCGTGAATTACCACGAATTCGGTCTTATCTGGTGCAATAGTGAGGCCGACATCGCACATGTGATCATGTATGATGTCCAGAGCCTGTTGGAGCGTGGCCTCTTGTGCACCGACGGAACCCTGGTGCGTCCACACGGTGACGTCGTCGGCATAAATGGCGTATTTAAGCCCAGCTACCGCTCCCAGCTTGCACAGGAGGCCGTGCATGGCAATGTTGAACAGGGCAGGCGCAATAACTGAGCCTTGAGGCACTCCGACGTTGTTGTGATATATAGCACTAGTCGCCTGGCCTCTGTAGACCTGATAGGTGCGGTCTTGCATGAAGGCTGCGATGAAGTTTTAAAGCCTCCCGCGTATGCGGAGCTCTCGGGTCTTAGTCAGCACGGTGTCATGCGGAACCGAATCGAAAGCCCTCCTGATGTCAACGGCGACCACGGCACGAGGCTGGTTAGAGTACTTGTCAAGCACGTCTTTTCGAAGGCGAAGTAGCACGTCTTGAGTAGACAGTCCAGATCGAAATCCATACTGTGTTGGTGGCAACAGCTGGCGCTCCTCCAGATACCAGATTAATCGTGTATTTACCATGCTCTCCATAATTTTGCACACGCACGATGTTAAGGAGATTGGCCGAAGGTTGGACAGAGAAAGAGGCGGCTTGCCTGGCTTCGAGATGGGTTTTACGATTGAGAACTTCCAGGTCTCAGGTATCTTGCCACTGTCCCAGATGTGGTTTAGTTCATCAAGAAGGGCTTGCTTGTGGCTATCCGGTAGGTTTCGCAGGTGGGCAACGCATACTTTGTCGGCCCCTGGCATGCTGCTAGTGTTCGCTCGTTCGAGGGCACGGTGTAATTCTGTCATTGTGAAGGCGACGTTGTAAGCTTCCTCGTCGGCAGATGTATCGTGCCGATTGTAGGTAGTTGCAGAAGGGTGAGACGTCTGAGGGGAAAAGGCGGCGGCAGCTTCTTTGGCCAGCTCGTTTACGCTCACACCTCCGCGAAGTGTGACTCGTGCGGCACTGTTGTTTGTTTTGCGCTGTCCAAGAAGAGATCGGAGAAAAGCCCAGACTTTCGAAGTGTGCGTGTGCCCATTTATGGTCTCGCACACATCCATCCAACGCTCGGTGGCTAATGCGTTAGTGTGACTCTCGATTTTCTTCTGAACCTCGAGAAGGCGTCGCTTGAGATGTGGCGCACGACCAGACTTTTTGTATTGACCGAAAATTCGCAACCGGCGGTTCCACAGCGTCACCAAGTGTCTGTCTGGCTCCGGGTGATCTGGAGGGACGCGCAATTTCTTGGTAGATTAATCTTTCGCCATGCACAGCTGGTCTGTGAGATTTTGAATTCCGGCGGCTGGTGGCTCTTCCATTAAAATGCACCGATTCTTGTCCCAGTGCGTAATCTACGCCGTCTTCGCGTAAGACCCAGCGCTAGTTCATTGTGGGCGTTGTCCGCCAGTGCAGAGATGGATTAGAATGGGCAGGTGGTCACTCCCTAACGTATCCTCGTAGGTTTCCCACCGGACCAGCTTCGGATGCGACACCCACGACAGATCCGGCGTTGTGTCAGCTTGCTTTTGTGTTTGGCCTAATCGAGTGTGCGTCAGTGGTGCGTTTAGCAACGTCAGGCCGTATGCCGTCGCGTCTGCCATGATGTGCTTGCCCAGGGCACTGGTCTTCTCGTAACCCCAAGCAACATGCTGAGCGTTAAAATCACCGCACATAACTGTAACGTCCTTCGGGTAAAGCTTCTGGAAGTGCTGGACGAAGCTGAGGTCTATGTGCGATAATTGCGATTTCTTACGCGCGCCTTCTGGACTTATATACACAGAAAACACCAAAATTGCTCGGTGTGGTGATATTTCGACTCGACATCCCGCTACTTCGGTGAAAGCGTTGCACCACGGTTGAGTGTCGAGTTCTACGTGCGTAAACCCCCTGTGGATGAACAGTGCCGCTTTGACAGGTTGTGTGGCATCGTCGCGGGGTGCATATCCTTCGTATGACGGGATCCTCACGAGTGGTCCGTTAACCTCCTGAAGTGCAATAATAGCTGGAGTGTTTCTTCCCTGAATTAACTGAAATCTGTCGATGAAGTCCGCTTTCCTCCTCCTAAAAGAGCGGCAGTTCCACTGTAATACGGTCGTCCACGGATGGTAACCCGTGAAGTTGAAGCCATTATTGTGTGTCATGATGGGTGGCTTTAGCGCGCACTGCGGCTGCCGAAGGTGTAGCAAGGGAGCAGGCTTGCAAGGGGAGGATTCCCTTACCAGTTTGTCCATGATGGTTTGCACACACGTCTCGACGATATGGTCTGTTGTGACCTGGCCTTGCAGCGAAGCTTGCACCACGCTGGGTGGCGAGAACACCATGGGTGTCGCGGCGTGCTCCGCGCGACTGCCCCGTAGGCGTGCCTGGAGCTCCTTGCGCCGCGCAGCCTTCTCAGCAATGCGGGCGTTGACTTCTGCCAGTGCCCGTTCCATCTCACGCCGAATTTCTTGTACCTGGTTATGCAAGTCTCGCTCTTCTTCTCGGAGAGCCGCGATCATAGCTCCTAGTTCGTCGTCTGTTGCAGGAGTCAAAGCGGGTGAACCTTGCGTGGAGGACGGTTGTGCCGATCGTTGGATAGGAGGCATGATTGACGCGGTGGCAGATGCATACGTGACCTTTTTATTGGTTGCCTCTTTAGCGATTTGCGAACTGGGAGAAGCGGCGGCCCTGTCCAATTGTGAAGCAGCGGGGGCACCAACACTACGGCTCCTGCTGCGGCTGGGACTGGTTTCGGAGAGTGGCATGAAGCGATTGCCGTGGTTCCAACTGGACGAGCGACGCCTGCTTCTACGTCGATTGCGACTACGCGAGCGGCATTCTTTTGCCCGCTCCTTGCTTCGTTCTTCAAATCCGCGACGCGTGGGGCACTCGGCGTCAGTACCTAGGTGTCCAGACTGCTTGCAGTTTCGGCAGTAGGATGTCTGATCCATGCACTGACCATCAACAGAGTGCTGCCTTCCGCATTCGGCACAGGTGCTAGGGTGCGGGCAAATGTCTTTCTTGTGACCAAGGCCTTGACAATTGTGGCAAACCAGACTGCGCGCCTCGTACGTGAAAACCTTCGTGAGTACACTCCAGTACCTGATCGTCCGTGGCGGTCTGGTTCCCTCGAACGTCACGAGGCAGGCTCCTCGCTTCCCCATCAGCCGTGCGGCAATGATGTGGTGGCTCTCCGAGTACAGGGCTCTTCTTAGGGACTCCGCCGTCTCCGACGGGTCGACTCGGTAGATGACACCACGACACATGCCCTTTCCAGGGGTTTGGTGTGCAGTAATCGGAATCGTTTGGTTCGGCCATATTCGGATGGACGTGAGTCGCAAGAGGCCTTTGGCGTGCTGGGCGTAGTAAGTCTCGATTGTCACTGTATTCGATGCGCTGTTCGTGCGGATGGCTACGTGATCCTGAAGCTCTGACGGTGGAGCAGCTGCCATAACCGTAGCAGACGCTGTGAAACGCTCGCCAGCGCAACAAGCGTTGTTGGTCGAAGGGTGATCAGGTAGCTTGGAAGCTTAGAGCGACGAATTTTTTCCGTCGGCGCTCCAGGCTCCGCCGTCTTCGCGAATCGTGGGCGACGCTTTGGTCCCTGGATAGTCAACAGGCCGAACCGTTCGTCATTATCCTGCGCTGAAGAATCTCTTGCCGACCATTCAGCCTGGTAGTCCGAGACCTGACTGCGGTCTTCTATTTCCATGAAGTGTCCTGCACTCCTGCGTGCGCGATGGTACGTTGCTCGGCTTTTGCGGCGTTCTTCCCGTTGGTGATCAAGCAGAGTGTGTCGGTCGATGGGGCTTCCTTTTCTGCGACGCTCTCGAGAGCGTGAGCGAGGGCCGCGCAAAGCATCTCGGCCTGAGTAGTCATCCAGTGTCCTGCGGGTCTTCTCGCCTGGTTCTATCGCGTAGCAAGAAACAGGCGCGATAAGCGATTCCGGAGCGCTGGTCGTTGCATCAGACGCTGGAGCGCCGACCGTCACCGACTGAGTTGGCGGGGAAGCACGAGCGCCGGGGTCGATGACGCCGGCAGCCGCAGGTTGAGCTGGCGGTGATGCACGCGCACCGTGCTCCGCCATGCCGGCGCTCCGAAGAGCTCCCGGCGTTAGGCTTATGCAAACGGCACGGTTCGAACGAGGTTCACTCTGTAGGGCACGAAGTACTGACCGTGCCTCACTTAACCAGCGAGAGCG
This sequence comes from Haemaphysalis longicornis, assembly GCF_048455015.1. Lineage (NCBI taxonomy): Eukaryota > Metazoa > Arthropoda > Arachnida > Ixodida > Ixodidae > Haemaphysalis > Haemaphysalis longicornis. The sequence continues at coordinate 124,450,331 of NW_027526214.1, read as the reverse complement.
CTTCCGTTGGCGATCCCGACGGTGTTGGTTGTGTTGCAGTTCTTGGCGTGGTGTCGACGTTCGCAGAGGCAAAGCAGACAGCCGACAGCATACACAGCCGTTCCCTCTGGCCACCTAGCGGCCAGTCCCCATATTGTTCCGAGGAAGATGTAGCGAAACCTCATGTTTCCCCCCTGAGAGACCATGGGGCTAGTGCCCGCGACATGCCGGCTATGCGCCTAGCGATGACGGGGAACAAGGAGGAAGACGAGGATTTGTCTCTCGCTCGTACCGCGGCCATTTCTTCCTTTTCTGCCAAAGGTTCACCTCCATACGAAAAAGATATCTGGAAAACACTTTTAATCAATTGGCCCACCCAATCTCTGTTTCTCTAATATTATCATTCGGGTGAAAGTCCTGGGTTTTCTTTGCCGCGCTGTACATTCATTCATTTCTGAATCTCGCCTTCTACCGTGCTATCTGCTAGATCAAGATGGCGGGCTGCTATATAAAACATGTCAGCGCCTGTACCCACTTCCCGCTCACTGCCTCTCCTTCACCACCGTAACTTCTTGCTTTATTTCTTTGCGTACTTTTCACGGCTGTCCTTCTGCCTATCCTTTCCTTATTCTAGTGTCGATTTTATTGTTGCTGTGTCCTCTCTGCTGCCGCGCCTCATTTTCTGGCAGTCTACTTATTATCTTTTTTATTCCCGTTTATATACACTTTTTTTCCTAAACGAGTACTTCGTGCATTCACTTTATTTCTTTGAATCCCGAGTCCAGTCTTCCTTTCTCTCGGCTAGCGCCCATTACCTGGCCAATCCCCCCAAGTGGGTATGAGCCATTCTTTTGGCACCAACGAACCATTGAACCTAGCCTGACTGGTGACCCTCCCTACTTGGGCTGATTTTCTGTGAATACCTGCCAATACACCACTATTCCTTGCGCCTTCCTCGTAATTTATTTAATACATACTGCGGACCACACTTCGGTCCAAGCAGGAGGGCATGGCACAATGCAAAGAGCAATACAATAAAACACACAAAAAACAATGCACAGTTACCCAGTATCGCAAGTACTTCATTCGGTTATCTGGTTCCAGTCTGAAATGGTGCGTGGAAAAAACGAAAATTCGACCGTGTCCGTTCTCGCGAAGTACAGAGTTAGTGCATTTGGTTGGTGATGTCTTGTCGGTCTTGTGTTTAATGGAGAAAGAAAAGAGGTTGGATCAAGGGCAAGTTTGCGATTATATAAAAGAGACAGAAAATGAAGGCGGGACTTCTTTCTACGATCCTGAAGGGAATGAATATTATTAGCTAGCATTAATTAGGTCTGTGGGGGAGTCCGTTCGCAAAAACCTAGAATAAACAAATCGAATTGCCTTCCGCTGAATTTTTTCAAGTTTCTTAATGTTTTGTTTCGTATGGGGTCCCACACGATACTCGCATACTCCAGCTTCGGTCTAACGAAAGAAAAATAACTAAGAAGCTTAACGTTTGGAGGGGAATTTCTGAGCTTATATCTTAGGAAGCATAATTTCCGGAAGGCAGACGAGCAAATATTATCTATGTACAAGTTCCATGATAAGTTGTTTGTTAATGTAACGCCGAGGTACTTATAGCTGTCAACCTGTGCGAGTGAAGACGATCCTAATTTATACACACGTTAACTGGAGTTTTTCTTTCTTGTTACACAAAGATATACACTTTTTTTCCCAATTTAATTCCATTCCCCATTCTACACACCACTTACGCACGTTTTCAATGTTTTTCTCGAGTTCGTTCTGATCATTGCGACTTCCCGACTTGCGACTTCCCGAAACAAAACACAGTCGTCAGCGAACAATCGAATTTGAACAGTAGGGTTAACAACAGTTACTAAATCGTTATAAACAACCGAGAAAGCAATGGTCCCAAAACACTACCTTGTGGAACCCCAGAGGTGACAGGAAGACACCGAGATTGTTCTTCGTTAATTTTTACAAGCTGTTGGCGGTTGCATAGGTAGGCTGCAATCCAATAAACAAAAATATCCTGAATGTGTATATTTTTAAATTTTTCTATTAATTTGTCATGTGGTACCTTGTCGAAAGCTTTTTTGAAATCTAAAAATTTAGCATCAATTTGGCCATTGTTATCAAGACACGCTGCAAACGAATGAATTATTGTCACCAATTGGGTTACCGTGGAATAACCTTTTCTAAAACAATGTTGAAAACTTGTTAGTACGGCATTTTAAGTGCGAATGCACTTCTTAAGCGAGCCTGAATCGTCCGCCGCCGTCGTCCGCATAGCAACGGCTGCGGGTGCGCGCGCTCCTCGTCTTCCCTAGCAACGGGGGGAGATGGGCGCGCGCTACTTTCCTCCTCCTCTCTCCGCTCAGTGACTGCGGGTGTTGGGCGCCTCCTCTCCACTTTGGGCGGGAGAGCTCTCGCTCGCGTAGCGGGCGCTCCGCATTCCGACGCGTGAGGGCGCTCGTGTAGCGGCCGCGTAGCGCGGGAGGGTATTAGTCGAGCGCGCGCCGTCGTCGAGAGCGGTCGCTGGTCCTGCATCTCGATAACGATGATGGCGGACCGGGCAACGGTACCAGCAATAACGAGTGAAATATCTTTCTTTGTAGTTGTGTGCGTGTGTGTAATCTCTCGACTACTCCTTAAGATCACGATATCCACCGTAATCGCGCAATCAACAACCGTGCATTCGCACTTACACACTCTCCCCCTCGGGGAAGTGCGAGGGAATTTTTTCGTCTAGAAATTCAAACATCTGTTTGGAAATAGTATGTTCAATGATCTTGCAGCATTGAGACGTTAAAGATATCGGACGGTAATTTTGAAAGCTGGACCGGTCACCTTTTTTAAAAACAGGAACAATCAGAGCCATCTTTCAGTCCCTCGGTAGCCTCCCAGTGGACAAAGAAGTGCGGAATATTACAACCAGAAACTTAGCAAGTAGTTCGGCATATCTGCGTAAAACATCGTTTGGAATTTGGTCTGCACCAGAAGAAGACTAGGTTTTCATATTTAACAGCATAGACAGTACACCACAGTAAGATACAAAATCAGCGTCATAAATGCCAGGATCCGATATTAACACACGTTCGGACACGTTCGCGCAGGAGAAAACACACTGTGAAAATAATGATTAAAATGTTGAGCAATGATTCCAGGGTCAGAAATGAGGTCACCATCGACTTTCATTTCCCTTACAGGCTGCTTTTTTCAGTAATGTAAAGCCAAAATTTATCAGGATCATTTTTCATGAAGTTTGGCAGGAGTGTTTGAAAGTAGTAGTCCTTAGGGCAGCGAACTGTGTTTTTTTTTCTTTTGCAAAGCATTTTTAATCTATCTGATGACGTCAGGCTTTGCATTCTTCTTCTTTAATCGTTTGAGTTTGCGTTTCAAATGAATGATTTTACTTATTATCCAGGGTGTACGCTTGTGAATTTTTTGCGCTTGCTCGGTATGAAGTTGTCAAGGCAGTAATGACACATGTCCTTAAACCGGTCCCATAGGTTGCAAACGTCATCCCCATCGAAATTAGCAAGACATATTTCTAGATGTTCAAGCACAGATTTGTCGTTAGCTCGTGAGTAATCTTTGAAACACCGCGTCGTGGACTTATCTTGGGAGCTTAACTTTAGAAGGGGTACAGTAACGCATACTAAGTGGTGGTCAGATATTCCTGGTTCTACTGCAACAGAATATTTGTCAGAATTGCGGGGAATAAATACAAGATCCAAAAGAGAACTACAGGGGCCCTGTACACGAGCTGGTTCGTTTACAACTTGTATTAGGTTATGTGTAAGCATGATATCAAACACTATGTTTGTGTGTTTCAAAAATTCTGAACCAGCCATCAATCGTTTCCAGTCAATCCCTGGCAAATTAAAATCCTCAATCAGAAACATTTTGCTGTTCAGATATTTTGACATGTGCTCTCGAAGTTCAATTAGATATTCCGACGAGGAATCAGGAGGCCTGTAAAGCGCATAAATAACGAAAGAGTACCCCCAACCACTCCCCAACACCAAACCTTTATGCACAAGCATTGAAGTTCGTTGATATCAGGCAACAAAACGGCCTGTGTGTTGTGTGTTGGAAGCCCTGTCTTTACGTATTGTGTGATACGACGCGGGGAAGACGCTATCATCTGTTATGTCGCTTCGGAGCCAAGTTTCTGTCACTACGACAATGTGCGGGTCATTTTGAAGCAACTTAATTTCAAGCTGGTCAGTTTTATTTTTTAGACTACGGGCATTCAGGTTCAGCAGACGCAGTTGTTTTTCTTTGGTTGGGTTCGCATTAGTGTTAGCGGTGCTCCTGGTTTTTAAATGCAGAGCATTTCAATAGGGAGCTGACCGTTTTTCACGGCCCGCTCCGCTCCGATAGCAAGCGGGAACGCCATTACGCATGCGTGGCGCGCTTGGCCGCGAACGGCATTGGCTCCGGTTGCGCTGAGCCTGCCGCCGATACCGGAGCGGACCGTCAAAAACGGTTAGCTAAAACTCTCTAGTAACTCACGATGTCACCCGCGTTGACGTCCGTAGTCGTAGTCCGCACGCTCACTGCGCATGCGCGTCGAGTCGAGGCGATAGCGAACACTCTCTCGCGAGGGGCATTGGATTGGATTCAAACACTCTCTCGCGAGGGGCATTGGATTGGATTCGATTGGATTGGCTTGGCTTGGCTTGGCTTGACTTGGCTTGGCTTGGATTGGATTTTGATTGGATTGGATTGGATTAAAGGGGATTGTGTTGCGTCATAGCCGCGGCAGACGCGCTGGGACCGGCGCATGTGCAGTACTCTCTCTTCCGCGGTTTCCTCTCCTTCGGGCGCGCTACGCATATAACCGGTGTGCCGTTCTCCGGCGAAGCAACATCCGCGCTTGGCTCAAACACCTAGAGTCCACGCCGCTTTGCAAGTACGCCAACGTCGTCGACTGGGACCGGCTTACGCAGTCCCCTCAACGTATATAAGCGGCGGAGCGCGCGTTCGGAATTCAGTCAAGGGCGTCTTTGCTTGGCTTTCGCTTGACGTGACGCTTTGCTTGACTCGAGTAGATGCGACGCATTTACTCGAGTTCCCCCCGTGGGAAGATGCGGGCGGCTTTTCCTCCTAGTCTAGTAATCCCACAACGTTCATCTTTCCGGTTTTGGTTGATTGGCCTTGTGGGAATATTTTTGTTCACGATGCGTGGTTTAGTGCCTGTGCTTGTTGCCTCGTCACTGGACGATTTGGCTTTCGTTCGTCGTTTTTTCGTAGGAGTATGCGTTCATCTTTCTCGGTATCCCGTTGCTATTGATGAATAGTTTGTCGAAAACTAACGACACTTTTTTCTTTTTTGTCGAAGTTCGGTTTCGAACTTGCCCACAGCTTACGTCCGACGTCTCGCACTCTACGGGAGAAATGTTCACCAATGGAGAAATCTGAATCTTTCACCTTAGATCCTTCCTTAATAATTGAGATCTTGTCGTTTGCGTCTTTTGGCTTAAACATAACTGGTCTAACTTTGTTTGGTGCTCGCCTACCTATTCGATGGATGCGCTCAATATAAACCCTTCCTCCCTCCCCTCCACATTTTACTACCTGTGGGAAGTAAAGGCTGGCACTGATAGACGGCCAAGGCGTTAAAAAATTCTTTAACGAATTCTTCGAGGAATTCTTTAACGAATTTCCCAAAGAATTCTTTAACGAATTCTTTCCCGTTGTTAAAGATTTCTTTAACGCCGTGACGTGAACACTGTCACGTTATAGGAGCAAAGTGTTAACGTCAACCTGCGTTGTTAATGCCTAAGCATTATTTGCCAAGTACCTCAACGCAAACCGTGAAATGCCTTGTCAATACATTTGTCACTATAAGAGTATTTATTTATTTATTTATTTATTTATTTATTTATTATTTATTTATTTATTTATTTACATACTCTCAGGGCCATTCAGGCGTTACAGAGAGGACAGGGTACAAAGTACAAAAATAGTAATAATCAAGTAACAAGCAAGAAATGGATGAAAATGGCAAACAATCTCAAGTTATACAGCCGAGAAGTGCGTTTTTGAAAGTAGAATGATCTGTAATTGATACAACAGAGGCCGGAGTAAATGTAGATCACAGAAAGAAAAAAACAAAAATAAAACCAAACGGAACAAAAGTCACCCACTTTGGATAGTGACAGCCAAATCTACCATATCTGGGAATTACCACCGTCCGTTGCTGGCGAGAATAAAAAAATAGTGAAAATGAATTATTGAATCACAGTTCCGCGTAATCCTGCGCTTTCATGTCCGTCTAAAAACAAAAAAAGAGAACTGGAAATAAACTGGCGAAATCAACGTGTAATAGATGTTTTGCCGAACTTCTGCAAATGTTTTTGCGGCGTGTGCTTTGTTTGATCCAACAACTGTTGACAGTGGTTTCAGTGCAGCTTAACGCAGTTTCTGTTAATTGAAGCGTGTGTGTGTGTGTGTGTGTGTGTGTGTGTGTGTGTGTGTGTGTGTGTGTGTGTGTGTGTGTGTGTGTGTGTGTGTGTGTGTGTGTGTGTGTGTGTGTGTGTGTGTGTGTGTGTGTGTGTGTGTGTGTGTGTGTGTGTGTGTGTGTGTGTGTGTGTGTGTGTGTGTGTGTGTGTGTGTGTGTGTGTGTGTGTGTGTGTGTGTGTGTGTGTGTGTGTGTGTGTGTGTGTGTGTGTGTGTGTGTGTGTGTGTGTGTGTGTGTGTGTGTGTGTGTGTGTGTGTGTGTGTGTGTGTGTGTGTGTGTGTGTGTGTGTGTGTGTGTGTGTGTGTGTGTGTGTGTGTGTGTGTGTGTGTGTGTGTGTGTGTGTGTGTGTGTGTGTGTGTGTGTGTGTGTGTGTGTGTGTGTGTGTGTGTGTGTGTGTGTGTGTGTGTGTGTGTGTGTGTGTGTGTGTGTGTGTGTGTGTGTGTGTGTGTGTGTGTGTGTGTGTGTGTGTGTGTGTGTGTGTGTGTGTGTGTGTGTGTGTGTGTGTGTGTGTGTGTGTGTGTGTGTGTGTGTGTGTGTGTGTGTGTGTGTGTGTGTGTGTGTGTGTGTGTGTGTGTGTGTGTGTGTGTGTGTGTGTGTGTGTGTGTGTGTGTGTGTGTGTGTGTGTGTGTGTGTGTGTGTGTGCGTGCGTGCGTGCGTGCGTGCGTGCGTGCGTGCGTGCGTGCGTGCGTGCGTGCGTGCGCGCGCGCGCGCGCGCGCGTATCCCTCCTCGTTATCGGGCCCCTGCTCTGTGCCGGGCGCTTGAGGAAGGGGCTGTGGTTTGACCTATAGCACCTTGACCCTTGAGTGCTCAAGGGCAAAGCTGGTCACCCCGCGAAGACTGCCCGAGGTAGCGCAGTGTACTTGCGCTACAATAACCACGCACCGGGCCGCGGCCTATCGGACAGGCTGTAAGGGGCGCGCACGGCCATGTCGCTACGTCGGCTGCAGATGCGTATCAGACAGGTGGTCCGCCCCTTTGATTCGTCTTCTGCCGCGACCTCTTCTTTTGTACATAAGATTGGAACGTGAAAGCCGAGTAGGAGAAGACGTGACTGCCCCGTGTCAGCCGAACCAACCGAAGTGGACGAACTTCGATTGTCTCCGCTGGGTCACCATCGTCGCGCTCACCGCGTGTAAAACCAAGGCGTCAAGTTCTCAGCTTCGGATTCTTGAAAGCGAGGTGGGAGCTATCTGATCTCATGCGCAACAGCAACCACCCCGAGGGCTGCAAGCCGAATCTGACATCGAACGTTCTACCAGGCACTATCGCCCCACGGTGCGGTCATGGCGCTCGAACGCGCCGCCGTAAACTTTCTCACGCGCAGAGTTTCGTGATATGCCAGGTTTGGTTTGACGATTGATTTTCGAATTTAGCTGGGAGTTATTGCGCCAGCTTCCTTAGCATCATAGCAGTGAGACGATTTTCGCGTATTCTTACGAACCGGTTCCGACCATGGCTTCAGCCGGGCACCGATGGCGAGCCTGGTAGCGAAGATGGTGGCTGCTGCCGTGAGCTGCCGTGAGAATTTGGAGGCCAAACCTAAACACTGTTTAATGCATGGCTAAGTGAATAGCATAAAGTTACAGGAGACAAGGCTGCGACAAAAAGGCGAACGTGAATTTTCAATCCGACAGAGTAACACTCTGAAGCTCTGTTGTTGATGCCCTGGCTCCGATGCTCGAGCGTGCGAAAGCACAACGGCCGAAGTTATGCGCACGGCACCACAGAGTGTTTCAACGGCCGTCAAAAAAAACATAAAAAAACAACTGTCCGTGGTGACCGCGGGTTCCATGCTAGCACACGCCTATGAGCGCATGCGGAGGCGTCTCCTGAGCCTGGTGGTCTGAAGCAACTTATTCTCAAGTACAACACGGCAGCACCCTGAAGAGCGTTGGCGGAACAGCTCTTCAGCATTGCCAAGTACGTGTTGACGAAAAAACGCGGGCTTCTGTCCGACACCAACATCGAGATGCAACTCGAGTTCAAACAAAGGACTCTTCTAAGTTGTCAAAATGTGTTCCAGACATTTTTTTTTCACTCATAATGTAATATTGAATCAGCATTCACTAAACGCGTCCGTATTGTTACTTTCCATGTCTTTCTTGTTCGAGACATTTATGGTCGTTTAGTTAAGTTTAGTTTCGTTCATTTCCATTTGCACATCTGAAGCGCAGTATCCCGACTGCGCATTCGAAGACCCAAGTGCAAAGCACCATTTGTGCTGCACTTGCTATAGTTGAGCACCGCAGTTGCATTTAGGCATGTCTGGAATATGTCTGGTGTTCTCTGAAAAAATCGTCCAGGAGCGTTTCGTTAGATTTTTTTTTATGTTCACATAATCTGTCGCCGCTGGTGTTCATATTCATATAATATACATAGTTCGATGCACGACCAACTAGTCTGATGTGAGTCTTATTCTTAGATTGCTGACGTTATTTCTCCTCAAGGTCATCCGACACGATATTGTAACTTAAAAATGAAATGTAACGTTAATGTAACGACACATATGTTCGAAGTCTAACTGGAACGCGTTCCTTTCCGAATATAGAAACTTGTAACGGGAACCCCTTTCCAAAGTGGGAAGGAACGAGGAACGAGCTTTCGTTCCGATGTTAGAAGAACGTGTACAGCACTGATTCCCACTAAATGTCTCCTACGCTTGTCGATGCGAGTGCTTGATATGCGCTGAGCCACAGTAGCAGAGGAAGAAAAATGCGCAAGGGGAAAAGCATGACGACGAAAGGAAAAATTCGACAACTTTTGTAAGGAGCGCTAGGTGTCGTCAAAAGGTCTTTGCCCATTTGCTTTCTACTTTTTGGAAATGATTTGACGTACCTGTGCCGTCGTTCCATACGCAAATGTCAATTTAGGTTTTTAAATACAGCCTCTGAATTTTTGTCTAGTCTGTTTTGTCCTCTTCAAACTACTCTCAGATCTTGCATACTTTGTTTATTCAGCCTAAAAAGTCAGTGTGCCTAATTGTCCTGTATGATGCCTCTAAATGTTTAGTCTTTGTTGCCTTAGTGAAATGTTTTACTGATGTTCGCCTGCACTAGCCATCTTTATATTCAACAGACATGCAGCTCTGCGTGCCTGGCTGCTACTGAATTAAATTTCTTTTTATTCTTGCTCTTGTGACACTGCTTTGTTGGCCATTCAGCTGCGCCATGTATTCTTTTCTGCGCACCATCAATATCAAAGTTATTCTAAATGGCAACCATCCAGTATTGCCATCAGCGCGTACTTTTTCTTATGAATTAGGGGCTTGTACAGTATGCTGACAATTGTGAGCACCTAGTTTTTTCCGAACGACCGTTTGGTATTTTCGCTTTTTGCAAAAACTGGCTAACTTGCTTGTTAGTGGTACCATGCTTACATAGTCAATTGGCGATTGTTCAAAACACCTTACTGTTCCTAAATAACACCATTATTTTCGTCTGCATTTTCTTTTCCTTCGTGAAACTGCCTGTTTCACTCTCACTTGTTTTCACATCTCGCTGGCAAACCTTAAGTACTTGGTCGTTCCCAGTCGTATAGACAATGAACGTTTTTTTGCGTTGAACACCTGCTGTATGAGTGCCAGGTTATGACCGAACAAACCTGCCAGAATTCACAACCTACAGCTCACTTTCTCCAATCTTTACAAAACATGAACTTTTGATTGCTTGGTCCTACCTTTTTAACTAGCCTTAGTGATATACGAATAAAAATTCGTGCGTTTAAGCAAATCATATAACCCCGAGTTTAAGTCTTAAAAATTCAACACATCATGTTTTCTTGCAGATATACTCGATCTAATTATTTATACCTGCTTCGGCACTAACTTCTGGGCAAACTGCCAAAATTTTAACAAAGCCAACACAATAGTGACTAAGAGAATAAGAGCATGCAAATTCAAGTATGTGAGCCGAGGCTTAATTCTGGTTCATCGCTAACTTAAAGGGAAGGTGAAGCGGTTTTAGAATTAAAAGAAAAGTTACCTAGCAGCAAGTACACATTGAATAGTTCATGTGCACGAAATATTTTCGCAGTATAAGCAATAGAAGCGGCGCAATGAGCAAACAAAAGTGGCCCGATGCCCCGCCCCCATCTCGCCACGCGATGCCGGAAGACCGAAGAGCGCGGGCGAAAACCGGCTGAAAAACGTCATACCTGGACTTCCGGCCGGATCGGCCGCCTCGGCCATGCTCTTTTCGCCGTGTTTCCTTGTGAATGATACTTGTTGTTGTGGTGGTTGCTATCACTCATTTGTACAATTTTCGTGTTCAAAAAGTATGCACGAACGCCAAACGAGGCATACGTTATCATGCCGTATTCCTAAGCAGAATAATGCCACGCCGGGATGCTTGATAACATACGGAAGCGACAGCCGAGGTGGCTGTGCTTGATGACAGAGAATATACAACACTACGTTAAATACTTTGTAAACCGCTCCAATGCGATTTTTTTTTTTTTTTCTGATGCGACGGACGTGAATGTTCACATTAGATTCTAGATTTAGGAAGGATGGGGAATACTGCTGTACTTTGGCCGGGGATGTTTCATTCCATTCCAGAAACCAAGTCACATTTATTCAGGAAATACTTGTTTCGTTAAACGCGTCGGTTTTCTTTCCCTATGGGCTCAGGACACTGTTGAAAAAAACAATTTTTTGGCGAAAATAAAACAAGGAGCCAATCCTGATAGAAGTTCTCTCCCGGCTAAGAGGTAAACAGTATTCCTACAAAGTAAAAGAACCAAGAAAACCAGATTACTTATTTTGCAAGTATGCATGTCACGATAATTTTTGTCTGGAATTAAACAAAAAAAAAAAACACCACTCCGAACCACCACCGTGCCATAATTTGTGTTGACTGCGGGGGCCTACTTTTTTGCCCAAGATTCCGTGGGGCTGCATATTATAACCTGGCAAACACTTGTTGTCACTGAACCTCAAGTGTGCTCCAGTGATAGTCGGTGATATATATAATGATGATACTAAAAAAATTAGGAGCGAAGAGTAAATATACGGCCTCTGTCCGACTAGCGCGGTAAATGCTTAAATCTAGAAATGCTGAAACAGGCCAACGATTCATTATCACAAACGTTTGGTGATTGTTACCTAAAGTAACGTAAATACAACGTAACTGCCTTGTCCGACTGGTCTGTTAATTATAACGAGCTGGCCGTAATATTGTAGCAGAATGCGCAACGCACAAGCGAAAATCAAGCCCTGCTACAGCCAATAATGCTGAGCAGGCACTAGTATGCTGCAGTGTTTTCAGAATAAATGCATGTGAAGCAGTAAGACGCCACTCATCGAAATGCAGCTAGCAATCGCGGAGGCGCCGTAGCGCCGCTGCCGAAATTGTGCGCGCGTGTGGGTCTGTGTACGGGGATGAGTAACGGGGCTGGGGTGGGCGACAACGAACAAAGGAAATGCGGATGCAGAGTCTGCTTGTTGGTTTATGCGTGTACCGGCAAGATGTGTCTCGCATATACGTTTACAGCGCATGAACGCGATTTTTTCGCGCAGTGCACGTACGTGCTTTTCGCTGGTAGATTGTTTATAATACGCCCATTATTCTTCGGCATAAATGGTTTTGTGTATATTAAGAAACAGTTAAGGCAGTACCTAATATTACATAACGTATAAAATCCCCCTATGCTGGTTGCCTAATTCAAAAATATTTTGATAGAACCCACTAGTCGACGTCTTAGTCACTGCTTTGGGGTTCTCTGTCGTGTAAAGCAAATTTAAGCTCCAAGATAATTGAACCAACAGCACGGGAAATTATAAAACAAACTTCCAGTCATGTGCGAAAATTAAACTGCAAGCTAAATTGCCGCAAAGGCAACCGTGCGATCGTTCGCAATGCTTCCGACAACCCGCGCGGCCGAAGGGTGTCCTCCTTTGACGTCATGACGGGCGCAACCAATCAGGGGCGTCAAAAGACGAAAAGCGCGCGTCTTTCAAACGGGGCCGCGCTTTTTGCAAGATAAATGCCACTTGGACTCATGTACGATAAATTTCAATGTGATATTCAGAATCAGCGCGCAAGAAACTATATAACTGTTAATCTAACTCAAATTTTTTGGAAAGCGCTTCAGCTTCCCTTTAATCATATTTGTGACCTCGAAGCAATCCTAGTTCACTAGCTCCAAATTATTATGCATGAAGCAAGTTTGCAGAAAATATAATTTTGAGAAATAATATATTTGAGAGGCATCTGAACTGTACTAGTTTCTATTAAAACCCTACACCCGATCAGTTCGTATAAGGCTTATACAAGCTAATAAAACAGTCGCAGCTAACTAGTTCGAAATATTTATGACTATCATGAAGCGACTAAAACAATTTCAATAGATTCGTTTTAAAGCATCTCAATTCTATTTGTATTAGTTTCAAGTAAAGAAAACACAGTGCTGTTAGTATCATAAACCTTCGCGTAGGTAACAATAATGAGCTGAGTACTTCGGTGCCCTCTTTTTTACGGCAGCAAACGTAATTAATGCTTTGCCACATTTTTGCTTCGCCACAAAATGCCACATTTTTTGCCGCCTGTGTGTGATATTCGCATTCCGTTGCGCGCCATGGAGCAATCAGTGCATGCATGCTCCGTTCAGGCTCACATCAGTGTAAGCTTTCTGGACACTTGGTAACCAACACACAGTACACGGCGACGGCGCCTGGCGGCTGCTAGCTGCTGCTAACAACGTGAAAATTGGGTACGTGAAACTATCTACATCTCACTGGTGCGGCAACACCCTCACTAACGCCACACTTGAAACAATCTTCAGGTTTCAGACTTTTTTTAAGGTGCAGAATCGAATCGGCGCACAGAATGCCGAAAAGTGGCCGAAACACACTTACCGCTGACCACCGCCGTAGCATTACATAAGGGGCTACTACACGAGCAAACTTTTGTGGTGCGAGATCGCACTTCACGCACTGGAAGTTGCTCAGGAGCTGTAAAAGGAACGTCCGCAAAGTTCACCTCAGATAGCCGATGAAATATTCCAAATGAAGCGGCAAAAAGGCTCCGAAATTGGACGACTGCACGTCCGCTTTCGCCGTCCAAGGGGGGCGATCTACGTCACAAATCTGCAACACTGCTCCGGGGAATCCCGCCTTCATTTTCTCTTTTGCCACTTAAAATGACCGCCAAACAATAAAAACATGGTGTCAAAATACGCAGTACTATCACTCCGGGCTTCGGTGTAGTTTTTACGGGGAAAATTGCCAGTTAAACTGCGGAAAATACGAGAAAACTGACCGTTACCAGCCGCCAGCGCAGCACTCAACATGGCGGGCTGAACGAAAACTGTGTTTCCCCGACTATTTTCTCAAGTTCCTCGCACTCGATTCGCGCCGTTAAAAGTTCCGCCAGTGCTTGAAGTGTCTCAACGGAACATTGAAATTTATTTTTTCGTACCTGTAAAAGTGCCCGGTGTGACAAGGCGCGAACTCTGCAGCTGAAAACGAGGAATCCGCACAATCTCGCTGCAACCGAGGCGCTGAAAAGAATCGCTTTATAAATGTTTCCGGCATTGTAGCTCATGGAAAATTTGCTCAGATCTGGACAGATGCCTCTGCTGTGAATTGCAAAGGTTTTTTAAACGCAGAGACGAATAGGCAACGTGCGAGCGATCGTTTTTCTCTTCCAACAAACACAATCTCAAAGTGGAGCCGCCGCATTTGCGGCGCTCGGCAACGCGAGATATTGTTGTAGCCTTCCCGGAGGTCCGCAGGCCCGCTATAAAAGCGGGCGCCCTCGCCCGTTTTTCTCACTCGTTCTGTTGCTCCGCGACTCGTACGTCAGCTCTCCGCGCCGCCTCCAGCGCGCCAGTTCCAGTTTCGCGTGCGTGCGTTTGCCGTCTGCCGTCACCATGTCCGATGCTGAAGTGAAGCCAGTCCCTGCGACGCCGAAGGCCAAGGGCCGCAAGTCTGCCGGCGGTGCCAAGAAGGCGAAGAAGCCGGCCAGCCATCCCAAGTACACCGACATGGTGAAGAAGTCCATCGAGGCGCTGAAGGAGCGCGGTGGTTCGTCTCGCCAGGCTATCCACAAGTACATCATGGGCCACTTCGACGTCGGCAAGGACACCAAGGTGGTGAACACGCACCTCAAGTTGGCGCTGAAGCGAGCCGTCACTTCGGGCCTCCTGAAGCACTCCAAGGGCACAGGTGCGTCGGGTTCGTTCCGTCTCGCCGACAAGGCGCCCGCAGCCAAGAAAGCCCCCGGAGCCAAGCGGGGACCTAAGAAGGCCGCCAAGCCGAAGAAGGCAGCGAGTGCGAAGCCCAAGGCTGCCAAGCCCAAGGCCGCGAAGAAGCCTAAGGCCGCCAAGCCCAAGAAGGCGGCCGCTGCCAAGCCCAAGGCTGCGAAGAAGTCAAAGGCGCCCAAGAAGGCGAAGTCTCCCAAGAAGCCCAAGGCGGCGAAAAAGGCCACGCCCAAGAAGGCAGCCAAGAAGTGAGCCACCTCGTGCCTCTATGCTTCACCCTCATCAAGAGCGCAGTGCTCCGACGCGTAAGGCGCTATCCCCACATCACCCCTCACGCCCACCAAGCATCTCGCCTGTACATATTCATCCCTGTTAAGTTAAGCTCATCTCCACGCTTGTACATACCGGTTCATCATCGTCGCCCGTCCGCCAGATCACTTTTATAATAAACCCATATTTGTCATCGACCTTCGTGTTCTCGTCATTTAGGCCGTAGCAAGGCCAAATGATTCATTTCAATTGGCGGTACTGGCTGTTGCACGGGGTTCCCTTGGAAACGGGCGTACTAGTGTCACTAAATAAGGGTGACTCTAGGGCGTACTTCAGAGCGGGGGACTTAAACCGCAAGCGAGGCGCATGTAATCTGTTCGGAAGTAACGTTGGCCTGAAACGACTAGCCTGCCCTTTGAGTAATGTCAGCCGCATGATCACTAGCCCATAGTACTGGATATGATCGGAGAAAAGTGTAGCCGCTCAGCCAGGTTTGCCTGCTGCCCTAGCTAGGACGTTACTTAGTCAAAGGAAACAAGCGGGGCTGTGAAATATCACGTTCTTTTCTCGCACAATACAACCCTTCGTCCTGCCTCTTCATATTGGTACGTCGATCATTTGCATTGGCTGTACCCGCATTTAGCAGCCATAAGAGACGAAACAACGTTTCCAAAAAAGTGCGAAGCTAAACAGCCTGCCTTCGTTAGGTAGGTTTAGCTCTCAAAACCACCAAGTGCCCAAGAAACCTGCGGTATCGTTTACTTTACGTGCTGCAACACCGAAGAAACCGTCGCATTATTTATTTCCGCAGCGCCAGGTAAAAGTATAAATAGAAAGCACATCTGGGTCACTTTCTGGGGCTATTTTCCGCTGGTAGCGCGGAAGCATTCCGACCGCAACGAACGCAGTTAGGTTGTGCCATCTAGTGATGGCGGCGTGAAACACAATTGCTTTAGTTTTGAGTGCACTCGTCGGGTGCCGCCCTTGTCTCAAGCGTGGCAATTTATTTGGCGCCCGTATCAGTGTCACTGGTATCGTAGATTGGTTGTGTGGTTTGGTGGGGTGCACGAAGTTCGTAAACCCAATTGCAAATATTTTAGCACAAATACACAGGGGGTGTCAGTGCGAAGCATTGGCAGCCCCGCGTTTGCTGCTTCTGTGTGGGGGTAGCTACGGTAGCTACGCTGCCATGCGGAGGAGAAATTCTCACAATGTCGAGGTCTGTTCATTTATTTATTTATTTATTTATTTACTGTCAAGGCACATGGGCATTACAGAGAGGAGTGGGGGGTCAAACACTCTACAGGCAATACAGCAGGAGTTTGGTTACACATAAGAAACATATTTACATATTTGAAACATACACATATCAACTAGTAATATAAACAATAACAGGAAAGGAAAAATCCATAGAGATAATATACTGACTCTAGAGGGAAAGCGCGCCGCTGAGCCAATGCATTGGAACCGTACGACACACGGTGGCAGACATGATACAACGATTTGAATGTTGCCAGATGAGCTTTTGCTTACTAAAAACGGCGAAAGCGATGGGTTGTAATCTGGCAACGTGCTACTGCGGTGTTTCCGGGTCCGGCTAGCGAAGCATGCCGGGAGAAATTGTAACATGGCGGACCGCTGGCCAGGCGGATTTTGTGTAGGCGGCGTCGACAGCATTGCGTAGTTTATCTCCTGTGGGTAGGTAACCGACGTGTTTTCGGTTTAGCGTACGTGCGACTTGTATGTACTGAGACTATTTGAGCAAGATGTGGCAACGCTCACGCAACACTTGCGCGCAAGCTCGAATGCGACTGATCGCATGCGCGAGGACGCCAAGGAGTCAGCTGATCCGTACTGGGTGCACAGAAAATGAATCTCCGTATGATCTCCGTGCATTTTTGCGCTGTGCCGCTTTATTTGCCGTTCTGTAACATTTTGCGAGTCGCTCAATGCTTTTGAAACGAAGTGTAGTGAACTGACTGTGGCTTTAGCTCAATGTAAAACGACATCGCACGGGCCAACGCTGATATTTCCGGTGAGTCGCGGCGCTTTGAAGCACAGGAACGAAAGAGCGCCGTCGATCGCATGCCAAGGGAGTATGCGAAATATAGTCCGCGGCATGTCCCGTTTTCCTTTCTGTCTGTATTCGTCAAGTTCTAGCTGCTTTCCACCACTTCAAAGGGAAAGCTTGCGGGACTGAATGCGCAGTATTGAATGGCAGTAATTTACCTCATAGAGCGCGCGAGGAGAGAACATTGACTGATTAAAAAAGAAACCGCATTTCGTTACCTATTTTTTCGTTCTACCTTCACGAACGTTTGCGCGAAAGTTCGAAGCACGAAGTGCTGTAAGAAGTTCCATGAATAAAACAACTGGAACCGAACGATTATAAAAGCTCCTTTTATTTCTCTTCCAACGGGAACGATCGCTGGCTGCCACTCCGTAGCCTGTAGTGAACTTGCGGTAGTCAAGGTCAGATCAGAATCGCTGTTCCGGCGTCAGTTCAGGGGAAATAGATAGGGTGCTTAACGTGAAAAAAGAATGACAGCCTCGCAAGCGCCCGGGGACGCACTTGCTCAGCGCGTGCATCCGAGTTGTACCAGTTGTACTCGTTTTGCACGCACGCAGATCTGAGCTGAAGACTGCACACACACACTACGCAAGTCAGGCGCAAGGGCCTCGCCACTTCATAGCACACTTAAAGAAAATCGAAACCAAAACTGAACTACACAGTTACTCTTTCACCGCTAATAAGAGCTTAATTACACTAAAAGTTTTTTATAAAGCTAGTTTTAAGTACTGAAGGAATTATTTGTAACTATTTTGCTTCAATTATTTGTTTTAGTTAAGTAATTACGGAACAATTTTTTAGAAGACTGAATACAATTGATCTGGCAACCATGGAAATTGTATCATGTCAGCGCCCACGATTCGTACGGTCTCGGAGCTCGCTTTACCCCCCTGGAAAAATCAGAAGGTTGATAAAACCTTTGCCATACTCGGAAACAACACCGCACGATTTACACAAAACCGCGGAATTCACGGAAAAACAGTATTAGGAAGAAAGAAAATTCAGGTAATATGGCCATGCCACTAATAGCCCCCTTGAAATTGACTGGATTGATTATTGAAGCAATGCAGGTGGGGAGGTGGTTCCAGTCAGAACTGGTTTTAGGAATGAATGAGTTGAAATAACAGTTTGTCCGGCTGCTGGGTACGCCAACCTTGAACTGATGGTCGTTTCTTGTCGAATGATAAGTGGGAGGAAAAATAATTGAGCGTTAAATTGGCGTGATAAATTTTAGGAAAAAGACAAAGTCGTGATATTTTCCTGTGAACAGACAGATCAACTAGGTTACGAGTAGATTTAATGGAAGGGACGCTAGCCGTACGAAGATAGTTAAATAATATGAAGCGTGCGGAACGATTCTGGATAGCTTCGATATCATGAAGTAATGAGTTGATATGCGGGTACCAGATCGACGACGCATACTCGAGCTTTGGCCGAACAAAAGTTTTATAAAAAACGAGTTTTATATCTGTGGAAGCAAGAGCAAAATTTCGCCGAAAAAACCGAGCATGCGGTTAGCGTCACTTGTGATATGTTCGATGTGTGTTTGCCAAGAAAGGTTATCCGAGATGTACACGCGAAGATATCTGTAACATGACACTTCGGTTAGGGGGTCTTGGTTGAGTATGTAAGTGCACGCTGTACTATTACTTTTTTGACGGGTTACTCGCACTGCTTTGCATTTATTTGTGTTCAGTTTCATTAACCATGTATCGCACCACGTATAAATCTTATTTAGGTCAGATTGTAGTGCACTTTAGTCGGCGGAATTCAAAATTTCTCTGCAAATTGCGCAGTCGTCCGCGAAAAGTCTAATAGTTGATGATAGTGTGTTCGGCAATTCATTAATATAAATTAAGAATAGGGGACCTAAGACAGAACCTTGCGGCACACCAGACGTAAAAGAGCAGTGCGTGGAAATAAAGTCATTAGCAACTACGTATTGTGTGCGGCTAGTTAAAAAACACTCCACCCATTTGAGAATATTTACGTCTAGATTTATTGAGTTTAATTTAGAAAGTAGTAGTTGATGACAAACGGTATCGAATGCCTTTGCGAAGTCGATATAAATCCCTAGACAGGGCTCTTGTGCATGTGGTTGTGGAATCATTTTTTTTAGGGGGGGTGTCGAAGTCTTTCTGGGGGGGGGGGGGGGGGTTAGGGGGGGTGTATAAATCGTTGCGGGTTCGATTCCCGGCCCCGGCGGTCGCTTTTCTGATGGAGGCGAAAAGCAAAAACGCCCGTGCGTAAGCGATTTCGGCGCACGTTAAAGATCCCCAGGTTGTCAAAATTAATCCGGAGCCTTCCACTACGGCGCGCCTCATCGCCGCTAGCGGGGTAGCGGGGGGGGGGGGGGGGTAGGTATAGGCCGCTAGGGGGCCAAGCGATGCATACGCGAGTGACATCGGCTCCGTGTTCGACCCTTCTGTTTAGCGGCTAAAACCATCTACCACTGGCCTGACCAGCGCCACGGGATCCGCGACGTTCCAGGGAACCTCGCGATATAGTCAAACCCGACGAACCCGGATAGAGCGAATTATGCTTTATATTGAACAAAAATAAGTCAGTTACGGAAATACACGCGAAACATATTCCTTATAACGAACTTCACATCTGATATATCGAACTCGGCGTGCCTAGAATGGCCGCCAAAATGCATGGTCTCGGAGCGGCGATTAAGATGTTCATTGGCCACGATGAGCAGAGGCCGCGACTGAGACATATTGCTCCTCGTATGGAGTGACATGACGCCCGAAACTTTCCGTAACTCTTTCCGACGCGCGGATCCGACTCACGACGGAACCTGCCCAGTCAGTGAGTCCGGACCGAGACGGCAGCTCGCCAACCTTCCCGATACTGTGCCGAAAGGATCTAGTGTCCTTCGAAGATTTCCTGACTGTCGACGACGACGTTGCCGTCATTGTAAGTCCCTCGGATGTGGACACCGTCAACAGCACCGCCGTAATGCCGATGAAAAGCACCGAGGAGGTGGAGGATGTCGTGAGTGAAAGCGGTCCGACGCTTAATCATGAACTGCTTCCGGCAGTCGATGTCCTCCGCCAATATTTCTTCGATATTGAAGGACACGGATTCGAACTGGTGCAAACAGGTGTAAAGAATTCTGTGCTAGTTGACGCTGCCAAAACGAAAGTGAAAACAAAATCACCCCCTTTTTTGGAAGTAGGCAGGTAAGGCGTGAAGGCGGAAAATAGTTTTATTATTTGTAATAAATCGAGTGTTTTATGTATGGTAATGACATACTTTATTTTGTTCGTTTCTGCAAGGGGATTCCCGCGTATTGCGAACTCGTAACAATGAACTCGTTATAGGTGGGTTCGGCTATTTCGAACTATTTGATATATCGAACTAATCGTGACGCATATTGCAGTTCGCTATAACCGGGTTAGTGAAGAACCGCCCTGGATAATACTACGCCGTTCGAGAAGAAGAAATTTCTCCAGAAGAATTGCAAGAACCCGGATGGGCCGCCGATCGACGACGACAAGCCGCTCTGCACGCCACCGCTGGGTCAGCCGAACCTGCCGGCTCACTGCATCGGGAGAAAAGTCAACGCCCCTTCCACCGGCAACCACCTGCCCTTCCGTTGCCAAGCACTGACATCAAGATCGTTCTTCGCCCTCGTGGCGGACTCGACCTCAAGTCTGTCTCCCAAGTTACTGTGGCCGACACCGTGATGCATCAAGCGGGCATTGCGTCAAACCGCATGGACCAAATCCAGATTGATCACGTATCAAACTATGTTCTGGTAAGCACCCCTTCGGAAGAACGAGCCCACAAGTACGCTGCAATTAATTTCCTTGCGCTCCGAGGGCAGAGCTACGAAGTAGCAGCCCACGTTTCAGCGCCTGCCAATGCGGTCACAGGCGTCATATTCAATATTCCGGAAGAAGACACGCCGAGAAAATGTTCGACAGTGTCCACGACTACAACCCCGACTTGAAGATCCTCAGTGCTAAACGTCTAAACACTTCAAACATCGTGCAAACCCCCAAGTAGCACCAAAACATTAGAAGAACGTATTTTTTTTTGTTTGGTGCTAACGTTAGAGCAATGTTCTTAATGTCATTTTTTTTAAATGTTTAACTAATGTTATCAAAAACGTTCCAGTAATGTTTTGTCAAACATTATTTAAACGTCCACAAAACATTTTTACAACATATTATTAATGTTAGTGTTACATTTCCCTAACGTTGCAGCGAACAAGCTAATAACGTTCAAAAAACGTTTAAAAACAATGTAAAACGTTACATCACATTTCGCCAAACGTTATGCGAACAGTAAGAAAGCATTTCTACAACATATAAATACTTTTGGAGTTACGTTTACCTAACGTTGCAGAAGCACCCTACCAAAACATTTTAAGAACAACTAAAAACGTTACAGTAACGTTTCGTCAAACATTATTGGAACTGTGAGGAAGCATTTCGACAACATAGTAATTATGTTGGATTTACATTTACTTAACGTTGCAGAAAACACGCTTGAAACAATCTTTTAACGTTGCAAAACCTTTTCAGAATGTGGACCAGGAACGTTACAGTGACGTTTTGCCAAACGTGTGGAATGTGTATCGTGGAGCATTGTTTCTGTTATCCACGTTTGCAGTTACGATATATTTTAAAGCATTTTCAAAATAACAAGGAAAAGTTAAATTTCAAATAAAATTTTATTTTTGCATGGTTACAACATTTTTTTTTATTTACATTCCATTGCTGCTGCTGTGCAGGAGAGGAGGCTCCATCCAGGGGCTGGCTGCGTCTGTGTGGAAAAAGCAAACAATTCCTACTTCAGTACGCTGCGGCAGTAGGCGGTTTTTGCGCGAAAAAGTAGTCGCCGCCTAAGGATTTGTTTAGTTAACGAGCGCACACACGCACACACACGCACATGCACACACGCACGCACTAAAAGGAGAGTAACTGAACAAGGAGCTACGCAGCAACTCGTGCTAACCATATGACCAGAAGAAAGCAAGCGCACAAAATTTTGGGTCACCTGACTCCCAACTTGAATCTCCCGAGTCAGTAACCTATACAGGTTAGTGACTATTCGTCAAAGTCGCTCGCTAGCGGAGTGTCGTGTCTTCTGCATTGTTCATGTATTTTTATTAGGCAGAGATTAGGATGAAAATCATTTAAATATAAATGCACTATTAAATTTTGAGAATATTAGTTTATTGCTTACCTTGTGGGTTCCTGTAAGCCCAATATTCGCAAAGTGGATCCAGTCACCAATGATGTGGCCCGCTATCGACTGTGACCTGCGTCACACCAGCAGCAGCTGGAAAGCATAGGGCGCGACTAGTTATGGGCTGCATAGCAGTTCATAAATTGAACTACTAAAACAAATCAAAATACGCTCTCAGAAATTTTCTACACTCACCAAATACTATTCGGGAACGGATACTAACCTCTCGGACCTTTTTCTTCTTTTCTTCCTGTCCAACTGTATATAGATGACCGCTACCTCAATCGAAACAACCCATCTGAAAATTCGCTTGGTTGTAGAAGCGACGTTTGCTCCTCCAGTCCGGCAGATCTTTCACCTAAAAAAGAACACAAAGTGCTACTGAGGTATTACAGATGGTTCACACAAAAGAAACACCCATTAAACACGAATGTGTATAATGGTCCAAGTTTACTTACGTAATAAAGGGAACCAAAGTGGGAACTCATAAACGAACAACTTCGATCCTAGTCTTTCTCAGCAGGCGAAAAGCAAAAACGCCCGTGTGTACGAGATTTCGGCGCACGATAAAGATCCCCAGGTGGTCGAAATTAATCCGGAGCCCTCCACTACGGCGCGCCTCATCGTCTGCGTTGCGTCGGCGCGTTAAACCCCCACAATCAATCAATCAGTCTTTCTCAGCACTGAAAATAGTTGTGTGACATGTTTAATACATGCTTGGAACAGGCTAGGGGAAGAAAGGAGGAAGAATTTGAGCATTTTACAACAACCCGGGCATTCTTCTTTTTTTTTTTTTATTTGCACGAATGCAGGAAGGTTCTGTTTTTCAGTCAAAGCCATGCGTATCATTGCAGCCACTAAATTTGTTAGCGTTCACTTTAACCATGGTTTTTGTTTTTTCACGCTCGGCGTTGTTACCTCGTCATATATAACGCACCCTGTTATTCATCACTGCTGAGCATTTACAGGATTTTTCAAAAGTTGGGAAGAGCGCCTGGAACCACGGCTGTAAAAGCCTTTGATTCAAGCTGTTCGAAACCGCACCACCGATGAACAGTACTAGAACTAGCCTTTTTGCTCGAAGCATGTCGGTTTTATTTCGGCGAACGACGGCTGTGCATGATCAATGCGGCCCCAATGAAAGCGTGTTGGTTCCAAACTTCTGATAAAGTACGCGCAGCAGGCAAAATTCTGTATCCAGAGTGACCTCTTTTGGGCGGAACGGTTCCCTTTAGAGGGAGTGGGTGATCGCTAGCATGACCAAGTACCTCCCACACCTCTTAACCCCAATTCCCCCCTTCGGATCTTTATCGGCTTAGTTGAAAGTGGCACCTGCCCTGGTCATTCCAGCTCCTGTTGTGCTGTGCGTTATCGATTGAATTCGCTTTTCCATTTTGATTCGCTAAACCCGCTAGCCATTTACACAATATTTACTTACCAGTTTCTATGGTCTCGGGATTGGCACTCATCGTCGATGAACTCCGCGGCTTTCCTGGTTTGAGGGTATCTTGAAAACCATAGCCTGCAATGAAAGTGACTTCGACTCTTTACCAGATGCTATTTACCAGCCTTTTGGGGTGCATTTCTCACAACTCAAGAACGCGCTATGCTGCTTTAATGCATTTCAAAAATGTAAGTCGCAAACGAACGCATGTACTCGAACAGCGCACTTTTTCCCACCCTCTGTGACACCTTCAGCCCTCAAAGTGCCCCTTCTAACCACGACCGGCTTTATAAATTTATAAAGCCGGTCGTGCTTCTAACAAAGTTGGCTATATAGTCACGCAGGTTGTCTGGTTGCATCGCCAGCGAAGAGATCGAGCTACGACAAACGGCTCAGGTTTGCAGCTTTTAACACTAGCCCAGAAGTTTGACGAACTTTTTGCGATAGGTACGCCGTCATACCGTCTACGTTAACCAGCAGCAAAATAGGCTACCAAGGGGTGCATTCTGACCTGTTCGTTTGCATTTGTATCGACTGCATTCCGAAGTAGCTGCACTGGCTGCACCCCCCCCCCTTTTTTTTTTTTTTGTTTTCACGTTAAGGAACCCCGGCGTTCCCAACATAATTATCGCATCGCCAGGCAATTAGGGGCAAATGTAATGCTTTTTTTTTTTTCAAAATTTCGCACAGCGAACTAACGTGACACGCACATTATTTTGTTTCGCGTGCCCAAGCCGCTACCTCACTTGCCCGGCTGAAGTGAAGATCATTCGAGTGTGGGCGAGGTTAGTTATCCGAATTCACTTTGCTTTGCACAAAGCGCGCAAAAATCATTTCCATGCAACGTACCCGTAACATCGATTCTTCCATCAATACTGTTTACTATATAGTTCAAAGGCCCGTTCACACTTTCGACGATGAGACGCGATTTCGGAAACTTTTGCCGCCCGGCGATCCGTTTTGTCGTTCGGTCTCGGCCAATTTGTCGCCGCGACAGAAATCGCGTTGTTCGTCGCAAGTGTGCACGGGCCTATAAGCAAGAAAATACTCACGAGTTGCTCCTGCACACCTTCTTTGTATGTCGCTTACATTGCCCAAACGCCGCCTCTGGCGCTTCGTTTTGAATATCCAGCGATAAACGGGTCTCGGTTGGACAGACCACGGAGAAAGATATGACACCATCGAACAGGCTACGACTGAACAAGCATACGTCTACAACTGCAGTGTTCCAGGTAAACGATCCGGTGTAACTACTGGAGCTGGGTGTGCACGGGGTCGGCAGTGGCGAGAAAAGACCCCTTGAGCCCTTCCCCTTTTTTCTTTCCCTCTCATATGGAGCGAGAAGGCAGTGGATCTCCAAGCAACTTTCCGCAGCCGCTGTCTGCGGCTGAAACCTGTCTGAATGAACAAAAAGCCGTGGGGGGATGCTACACAAAGGAACGTCGCACAATGCGACGGGAAACTTCTCCACCCGCCCTTGGGGACAGCGCCGCGAAGTTCGCCTTTTACATCGCAAAGTGAAGACAGCCAACACCCTCTGCAAAATAGAGAGGGTGTTGAGACAGCCTTACCTGCTCGTCTCAACGAACAGAATGAAGAGGACTCGCGAACAAGATTGACTTTGAACGAGACTGATCGTGATGCCCGGATCAAGGAACGCTTCATAACCAAACATGAAATACGAATGGTGTAGGGAGAAAATTTGTAAAAAACACCAGTGGCATTTTTTTTTTTTTGTAAACTAGAACTTAAACATTTTGATTCACTAGTCAGAAATATCATGCTTCGATGAAAAAAGAATTGTGGGCAACTTAACCAGTCCGGCTGAGGCGTACGGAATAACTGTGTGGTCACATAACTACAAAAAAGGGTTGTTTTTTTTTTTTCGTACATGTATGCTTTAAACAAGCGAGTTACCCCTGCAGCCTTGAGCACTATTACGAATACGATTACGTAATTTCTCGCCTGATCGCCTAAGCCGCAACGAGTAAAATATATCTGCTTTATAATAGGTGTTGCTTGAAGTGTGTTAAAGAAAAACCTAACAATGGACACAAATCGTAAGATAAACTTTTGAAACGCGGCATTAATATAATAAAAAAATTCAGTAAGTGCAGTAAATAGTCATTCACGACATATGATTTACCAAAATCAAAATACAACAATACGTTCAAAGCAAATAAGGCATACAAGAACCAGACCGAAGTAGGTGGCTAGTACCAACAAATATATTTTACATGACCTGCTCGAGACAGCTAGCGCACCGCTGGCGTTGTCTTATTACCGCTGTTTCCAGAAAACTGCACGTGCACTGCTTGCGTACTCAAACGCTTCGTCGTCGTTTTCTACCGTCGTTGTCTTCTTCCATCGTGGCACGTTAGGAGCACACTACGAGTAACCATATCTGTTCTTCAAAATGTTTTCGCATCGAAATGCCTTTGAACCGAGAAGTCCGTGCATCGGAAAGCCCGTGCGCCGAAACGTGCTTCACCGAAATGTCCCAGACCCCGTCATAACAGTAACAGGGAGACACTGAGATCGGATGATTCGTTTCAAATTAGCTCGATGGCATAGGCGCCAACAAAGTGGGCGCTGAACGGCTCGATCCCCCCCCCCTTACGCCGCACACGATGATGGGAAAAATATGGGTACGCAGCTTTTCAACAACAAACGCAACTCAAGGTTTTAAACGAAGTTCGCGTAATTGGAGGCTAAACATTGCGCTTCGGCTGATTATAAGGATTCGAATACTTCCTAATCGTCTTGCCCTTGCCTGTGAGAAGAATTCGGGCTTTGAGTTAGCACAATGTCTGCAAGGCACAAAATGGGAAAAAAGGAGTCATTTCAATTACATTTGAACCAGGATGTAACTAACTTCCATGTGACGAATTCCTGGATTTAACAAAGTTTTTCAAATCCCCATTGCCAGCCTCATTGAAAACGATGCGTTTTCGGCCTGACCTCTATATAACGAAGGCATGGCAACAGTTACACCTTCATGTAACGAATTCGCTACGCTGATGAGCCATCGTTTTTTGCACTTTTTCTGAAAAATTGGCTGGAGATATGCACTAATTTAGCGAACATTGCCCGCGCTGCAAACTACCGTGTGTTTCCAATGTGAGTGTGGTGTCGCTTAGGTGCTAGGCCCAACTGTCGGTGAGTATATTCGCGCGTCTCCACTGATTTCTGAGGTGTAGGTTCGTTGGTGATGAGTTCTGCTACTAGAAAACAAAAAGATTTGTATTTTCAAGACAAGCTCGCAATTTCAGGTGCCGTCTCCGCAGGCAAGTAGGATCAACGTTGTCGTTCGGTACAGCATCCCAGCTAGCACCTTCTCAAAAAGTTTGAGTGCACAATTAAATAGCATCAAGTTCGCAAAAAGGCGCCCTTTCAGCACACGTTTGCTCCTTGAAACTGGTTAAAGCAGCGAAGAGTGTCAAAAGGCAAAATTGATAGTTACGTTACGCTTGCGAATACAGGGGTATAAGTGACCTTGATTCTTTGGACTGCCGTGTACTGAAAAACTTCGTGGAAAAGCAGAAGCCGCAAATAGAGCATTTTTTTCACTCTGAAATAAATTCTTGAAGGGAGAGTTCACTGTCCCTGATGTCAAGTATTCTGATTTAGTTTCGGCTTCATTTACGGGTGCCTTAAATCGAAACTTGCATATAATGAAAACCTGCATGTAACGAAAATTTTGAATTTTTATCAACTTCTTTACATACAGGTTTAACTGTACGCGTAACTCTATATTTCGACGTGGTGCGTGCTTTTACACGGCGGATAAACCTAGGCTTGCATCAAAATTGACGAATTGATTACGTCTGCCGCAAAGGGAAGTTTTCAAAGTTTCAATTTCGTCGCCTAAATATTTTTATGAAGTTTCATCAAAGGTAATACAGTTGTCAAACATTATAGCTTTTGCAGTGAATTAGCAACACCGCAGCAGCAGGCATCAAAATATTTAGGCAGCAATCGTGCCGCCAGCGCAGCGCTATGGGGAGGAATTGGAGCGACAGCGGAGTGCAGTTTATATACGTAGATGTTAAAAGTTGAAATCCACTCTAGAAATACAGTTATGCGGCTACAAAGGAAGGCTGTACAGCTTGGTTAGATACTTCGCAAGGGTCCCGGTGCTTGATTTAACCTAGGGTCCACCGCCCATCGACATCATGAAGTCGATTTCCCGACTAAACTTATAACCAGGAGGCTAGTCGTGTGTAGCGCGAGCGTGAGCGTAGGGTATCATCGATAGTGAGCACTTACGCGCTCGTATAGGCTCAAGGCAGGAGCATGGATATATGGTTAGCAACTGCCACCAAAATGTTACAGAGAGGAAGACGTGAAACGAAGATGTATTTACAAGGCGTATTTACACCCGCCTTGGTGGCTCAGTGGCTAAGGCGTTGTGCTGCTGGGCACGAGGACGCTGGTTCGATTCCCGGCCGCTGCGGCCGCTTTTCCGATGGAGGCGAAAAGCAAAAACGCCCGTGCGTACGAGATTTAGGCGCACGTTACAGATCCCCAGGTGGTCAAAATTAATCCGGAGCCCTTCACTACGGCGCGCCTCATCGCCTGCGTTGCATCGGCGCGTTAAACCCTACAATCCATCAACCAACAAGGCGTATTTACAGAACAGAAGGCCCGCCCGCGCAGAGCAAGAACGCCAGAGCTTCGGCTTCTTCCTTTTCAATACATGTACACCTCAGAGTCGATCTGAGCGCGCCCAGCGTGTTGTTTTGGCTACAATTTAGCACACGTGCGAGCAGGCTAGGCACTGGCGTTCGTGTCTTCTTCCTCTGTGGCTGATGCACCATAACAATGCTGTGGTACTTTATATGGCTAATGCGAAACAAAATAACGCGAAACTGCGGTGTCGCAGTCTCGCGTTGCATGCGCAGGGCAACTCTGGCTTTCACTGCAGGTGTGAGGAATTCGTTACAGATTTACCAAATCATCCAATGGGTGTTAATTCGATCGCCGCATTGATAAGAAGCAGCTCTCGCATTTTTGTTTTCTGCTTCAATGGCGCAGAATTTGCGGTGCAAACGTGACAGGAATGTAAAAATTACACATAACACTGTCAATTCCCATTCATTTTTTTCTATTCCTATTCATTCCTAGTCATTCATTCCTTATTTCATTCATTCATTCATTCATCCTAGTCATTCATTCCTAATCATTCCTAGTCAATTCCTAAAATAAATTTAACTTCATTTGATGCTTACTGAAAATAGTTAAAAGCGTGCTTTCGTGTATATTTGAAGTAACCTGCATTTGACTTGCAAATCGTTGTTTCCCGGCAACAAGTGTATTTCTCGATTACGCAAAACACCTTCTGCTGCTCTGTGCTGTCGCTCTTTCTTGCGCTCGCTCGGTGCAGATGACAGAAAAGAAAAATTCCAGGCAGCCTCACGCCGGAATACAAGACACAAGAACAGGCTTTTGACGCACTTCCCCTGCAGGTCTTGAGAGGGGGAGCAAGCCCCCACCCGCAGCGCGCACCCGCATGATACACGCCTTGCAAAACGAGGGGAGCGGCGGTGGGCAACAATAGGACTGGTCATAAATGGGACCGGTTGTTGACGGAGCTATTCCTCTGAGGGAACAAAAGGCAACTGAGGGGAAAGCCGCCTTGCCTGAGAAATGTTTCGCGCGGACTCGCAGCGGCCAAAACCACAACTGATGACACGATTGGCGCTGTAATTTATCCTCCTCAACACGTTGGCTTGCCCATGTCCTGGGCTGGGCTGGGCTCATAACACAAAATAAACACGCACGCATACACACTTACAACATTTGTCTCAGCACATCTCCGGCGGCGTCAAAATGCAGTCAAGCACTGAAATAATGTGGCTGCGATTTTTAAAAGCATTGGCGTAGCCAGGATTTTATATCGGATATGGGGGGGGGGGGGGGGGGGGTTTGAGCCGCCAGAGCTGCTCAAACGAGCTGGAAGTTAGCCGCGGAAGACACGCCAAAGATAGCAGAATCGGTGGCGACACGCCGACGGCACGAGATGTAAAGTTCTATATATGTGAAATAAGGAAATAACCCGAAATATCCTCCCCCCCCCCCCCTTAAAAAGGCCAAAATGGTGAAGAGGGAGCCAGAAGAACCGACCGGTACGTGCTGGAGCCTGGAAGCGTTATCTGCGTGCGATTCACGTTCGCGCGAATCACCCGTCCTGGATGACCCCCCCCCCCCCCTCCCCACTTCCCTCACGAGAAATTTCGGGGGGAGGACTTGTTTTGACCCCCTGTACCCCTGAAGACTTAGGTAAAAGCCAGTTGTATTGTGCAATTAGTTTGAACATTTCGCTAATGCTTCAAGCATAACATCACCCTGCCGTTGTAACATAAATGTTATGCTTATGTTCAGATTTATTATGTTACCTGACAGTATTACCTCGAGCATTTTAATAACGTTAAATTTCTAAAATTACTTCAACGTTATGCCTTGAACATTGTAATAATGTTGCAATAAAGATGTTACCTATAACGTTGCTTTGCGGGTACTTCTTAACATTATAATAATGTTTACATTTTTACATCCCATTAATGTTCTGCCGTGAACATGCCCTGAACGTTATTATAATGTTTCAATTTGTACATTACTTTAATGTTGAGTCCTGATCATTTTAATAACGTTATCATTTCTAACATTGGTGATAAGTTGTTTCCTGAACATGTCCTGAACGTTATTATAATGTTTGTATATTTACATTACTTTAATGTTGAGTATGAGCATTGTAATAACATTAGTATTTCTAACATTGGTTTTAAGTTGTTTCCTAAACGTTGAATAAATGTTGGGAACAAAACGTTAACATACATGTTTGTTTTCAACGTAAAAATAACGTTTCTAACATAACATAAACATTGAATGTTTTTTTTAAACGTTACATAAACATTGCCTCGTAACATTTAACGTTATTTAAACTTTCGCAACTTCCAGATAACGTTATTCTAATGTTCTGTGCTACTTGGGCCGTGTTTGATGGCCAGAAAGTTCCTTTTTGGGTCCGCTATCGTTCTGCCGTATACCGATGCAAGCCTTTCCGTCGTAAAACAGAGGCGTGCTCCCTCTGCTGGCAAGCCGCGGGTCACAGGCCGGATGTGTGTCCCGGTGCCCAGTCAACCACCCGGTGTTCCACGTGCGGTACTGTGCACCCGCCAGACCCCCACCAGTGGTTCCCTCGCTGCATTGTGTGTGAGGGTCCGCACCTGACGGGCTCAGCAGGCTGTCCTCGCCGTTTCCAGCCGCGCAAACGGAATCCCACCTACGCCCAGATGGCAGCAAAAGACCGGGGCCACGGACCCACCGGCAGCAGCAAACCCGCTACCCCGACAAGGGGGCTCGCAAACACCCCGAGAGGTGCGGCACTCTATCTGCAGCCCGCCTGGGAGCTCCAAGGTCCGGAAGCAGCCGCCAGCAGAGCAAGCGAACTCCGACAAAGAACTCAAGAAGGTGAGCTACTCTAGCGCACTCTCTCAGAGCTCGTCACAGTCAGCCTTCCCGCCCCTTGCCCCCTCTCCCGATATACTAAAGGAACTCGCTGCCATGCGAGCAGAAATCACCATACTCCGCCAGGAAAACGCGGCGCTTCGTTAAGCTCGACACTGACGCCGCTGAATCCACCTCCGCCGAAAAGCAAGGCGGCAACGGAAGAATCCCATTCCGCCCCTGCGATCCCTCGCCAAGACGAGCAAATAGATGCTCGATTTGAAGCTATCGAGAATTCTTGCAGGACGGCGTTAATCGAGCAAAAAGTTGAGTACACCAATATCTGTCAAACCCTCCAGACCAGTTTCTCGACACTGCAGGCGAACATCGAAGAAACGCGCTCGTACATTCGCGGGATGGTTAATAATCTGGAGTTAATAATCCAATTGCGTATGCCCCCCGTTGTCGCCCAGCAGCATGACGAAACCCTTGAATAACACCACAGAGTCCCTACGCGTCTGGCAGTGGAACTGCGGGGACTATAAACAAAAGTGCAGCACCTTGCAAATGCATTCCCGAGCGCTAGAGAAACCCCCGGACATCATAGCATTGCAGGAAACCTGCACGAACGTTAAACTCGCTTTCCAAAGCTCTCATGACCCCAAAACGGCAGTTTTAATTTTAAGGAAATATCCCAGCCGAAAGGCTTGAATTCGAGAGTATTCATATCCCTCATTAGTTTGTTGTTCTGCACCCCACTAAGCGTTCCGCAACCAGAGTTTACATACTGAACGTATTCAGCAATCCTAAAGGGCCACAGTCACAATTTTAATCTCCTATTTTCCCGTGCTAAAACATAATCTCAAAAACATATGCTCCTAATCATGGGGGATTTCAACGCGCCTCATACTGCATGGGGATCCTCGCACTGCAACAAGAAAGGCCGCCTCTTGGGGGATCAAGTACCCTCATCCCGACCAGGGCAGACAACAGCGTCCAACGCGATTCCATTTCTGACCTCACCTTCACTCATCACGTCACCAATGTTCATTGGCACTGCACCGACCATTCGCTTGGTAGTGACCATTATATCATTCAGATTGAGCTCACTCTCGCTCAACGTATGAAGCCGCGCCCCAAGCAGTCATACATCATGGACTGCGGGATGAATTCAGGCATATTCGCTCTCAAGATGAGAATACCGTATTTGAAATAGATGCTAATAACCTCCAAAGCTGGGTTCACCAGTTACTGACGGACGCGCGCAACGCCAGCAAACAGGTGGATCCTGACCTTCCATCAGACGCTGTGGACTCCCGTCTGCAACACTTGTGGGTGGCATACGGAAGCATACAGCGCCGGTGGAAAGCAAAAAAAGCACAATCACAAACTTCGTCGCAAATTGGCAGAGTTAGACAACAAAATCCGCGATCACGCTGACCGTCTCGCCCGCGATCAGTGGGGACAAGTGTGTGACCAAATGACAGGGAACCTGGGCATGAAGAGAACATGGGCCCTTCTTAAACACCTGCTTGACCCCGGTCGTTCTAAAACAGAACAAAATCACCGCCTCACCACGATCATCCACAACTTTCCCGGCACGGATGGGGAACTCCTAGACAAAATTTGTTCCCTATATACGTACCTACCGGTCAAAAACTGCAGCCCCTACCGGAGTATAAAGGTATCACCAATGACAGTCTGGACTATGATATTACTGAGTCGGGGGTGCGGGGGGCTCTTCTGCAACTCAGACCCGGCTCGGCCCCGGGGCCGGACTGTATCACTAATAAAATGCTTCGCAACCTTGACGATAGTTCAATGTCGGCCCTTACAGCATACTTTAATCTTTGCTGGAAGCAGGGAACCCTGCCTCAGGATTGCAAGCACGCTAAAATCACCCTCATCCCCAAGCCGGGAAAGCCACTTTCCATCGAACATCTCCCGCCCATTTGCCTTACCTCCTGTTTGGGAAAAGTCCTCGAACACGTCATGCTCACGCGTCTCACCAATCATCTCACTTCCACAGACGCGCTTCCGCATTCTAGGATTGGCTTTCGCCCCAGCTTATCCCCACAGGACGTCCTCTTTCAGCTATCCTGCCAAGTGATAACTCCCCCCAGTAGGCTCGATTCGGCCGCCATCCTGGCCTTGGATCTCACTAAGGGGCTTTTGATAGAGTTCCACACACCGCCATTCTGCGCGGATTAGAATCTGTAAACCCGGGACAGCGCACATACAACTACGTTCGCAGCTTTCTCACGGCACGCACGGCAATCCTCCAGTTCGGACACATCACATCAGACACCTCGAATTTGCCATCGATAGGTACGCCGCAAGGGGCTGTGTTATCACCCATGCTCTTTAATCTGGTCTTGCTAAATATCCCCAAAGAATTGCAGAAAGTTCCCCGTCTGCGCTTCAGTATGTACGCCGATGACATCACTCTCTGGGTGACAGGTGGCAGTGATGCGCACATTGAAGAGACCTTACAAAATGGTGCAAATATTGTAGTTAAACGACCAAAGTTAGCAGGCCTCACATGTTCTCCTAACAAGTCCGAGCTGCTCGTTTTGCCACCCAAAAAGGCAGCCCGCACAACGTCAGATATCTCCATCTTTATTAGTCGTTATTCATCCCGGAAGTTCAAACACTAGAAGTTCTCGGGCTCCTTATATAACGGAATCTAACCAATCACCCAATTAACTAAGCATGTTGTCCAAACAATTGTTCTCATAAAACGGATTGCCAACCGCCGGCGTGGGCTTTGTGAGGGTGAGAGATCGCGACTCAATCAGGCCTTAGTGATCAGCAGAATAACATACTCTCTCCCCTACCTTCGTGCCAGTGCTGCTGAGTTTTAAAAAATCAATTGCCTTATCAGAAAAGCCTACGAAGCGGCACTTCAGATACCCCTGTACTCTTCCACTGCCAGATTAGACCGTCTCGGTATCCATAAAATTGCCGAGGAGCTTGTGGAGGCGCACCTGACAGGACAAATAGCCCGCCTATCCACTACCTCAACCGGTCTGCACATCCTAGGCAGACTCGGGATTCGTGCCCCTACACTGTAAACGCAGACTAGCCGGAAATGGAGTTTTAATCAAGTAATGTGCCCTGAAAAGTACTTATAGCAAAAAATTTACTCCCTAGGCATGGTCTAAAAATGTGGACGAACCTCCATGGTAGTACCGTTGCCCATCCGTGTAGCAAAAGGGAGGATTTAGAACGACCTAACACCATTTGTGAGATGGCGTTCGGTTCCTTGTATACAACCACGTCCACAATAAACTCCCCATCTGGGGTAATCATCTCAAGCGGGCGGTCGCCATGTTAGTCTTGTGTTGTTTCCGTGTGTCAGCACTTCAACCGTGGACTAATGCTAATTAGAACGAGAAAGCAGGACGCGACGGTTGCATGCAGCTTCAAAACCGATACCGTACGTATACCCGTATATATGCTTCAGCCAGCGCGATCACAAGCAGACAGCGCGGCAGTGTTCTTTCAATCTCTTTATTTTGGCGGTAGGTGTTGTGAAACTCTGCTGCTAACAAAGAGACAGTTCTCGCCGTTGCAAACAATTGCGATGTTTATCTGCTTCGCTTGCTTGCGCATATATAGACAATTTAAATTCTCGTGCCAGCGCGCCAACGCACCCGACTGCAGCGACTCAACTTGCCCTGGCGGCACGACTTGCTGCCCGGATGTAAACAACCTCCGTGCTATCAATGCAGCGCGGCCGGTGACTTGGTGCGGCCGGAGCTTCAAGCGCCTCGCCTTGGGCCATCATTTTTTCTTATTTGAGAAGGACTAGTAGTGCCATTTGGTGGAAAGATTTTTATGTGCCCCTGTCACACGACGAACGGCGGCTAACAACATTTGGATACGGCGACAGCTGTGGACAGCTCGCTGGTAAGTGGTCTGTCATCAGTCGATGCGTTTGTCAAACGTTTGGATAGGGTTAACTGCGAAGTATCCGTGCCGCACACAGCACGTACACGCACGGGCAAAGAAAAAAGCGCACACTCGTTTTATTGTACTTGTTTGTGGTTTTTGGTGTATGTATTCGCATTCTTTTGTAGGCCGGTTTGTAACAGGGCATTCGAGATGAAATCGTTTGTCGCGCGCGGCGTCGTTTCAAAGCAACGTGACGGTTACTCAGGTAGCCGAATCACCTCCGACAGCGGTCGGGCCCGGTCGGTGAATATACGCCTCGAGCGCGGCCTGTAGGGGCGCCACTGAAATCCCCCTAGCGGCCCGTTTCGAAAGCAGCCGTGGGAGTCCGCGCCCCGCTCCCCAGTGCCGCCGCTGCTTTTGCGGCACGTTCACGACTGAGATTTACCGTTTGCGGGCGTTTGAAATCCATGTTTATGTGGAGCAGTCACTCTGTTCGCAAATGGGGTGTGTTTACGAGAGTGTAAATGTTTCTCACGCGATCTTAGTGTGGTATATTCGGTCTGTATAAGCGCCAGGTGTGTGCCACAGGCCAGCGTCACGGAACCGGCGTTTGATGGAGCCGATTGTAGTTACACTGACCTGAATTTACTAGCCGTGTCTGCGTAACCACCGGTTCCTCAGATGGTCATGCTACGGCTATACACTGCGATTTAAATCGGTTTTGTGCGCTTACATAATCAGCGGAGCACTCATACCTGACAGCACGCCAGTTACGTTTGCCAATATTATACTTCAGATATTGATCACCACCATTTACAAGCCAGTCTGTGTTAATTTCGGGAATATTAAACAAAAGTACGATGGACAATGCATAATTATACTCGGGGATCAGCACACGACAGAGTCGTCTTGTCGTGAGGTGAGCGCCCGCAAACATTCACCTGCTACATATATCCTCTGCGAGCAGAGCAGAGACGGGCTTAGAATATAATCCGCGACTGCGACTAAATGCTTCTTCGAATTATCGTCATATGGCACAGGGAGCCTGCAGAATAAAGCAGAAACTGAAATCAGAGGGCCTTATCACATACCACACTCTTCAAATGACACCTTTCATCGCTTAATTGTTGAACAGCCTACCCTGTTTACTTCCAAAAATGCGTCCGTCGTACGATCAGCTCTTCGTTGAAGTAGAAAAACAAAAGGAAAGTGAACGCGAGATTTGTGTGTGGGATTACTAAACCGTTCATTGCTTGATTCCGCTCCGCATTTGTACACAGCGTACCCCCCCCCCCCCCCCCAACGATGTCTCGCGAAAAAGCAGTGCATTTCGCGTATAGTTATATGAACCCTACCTGGCTTAAGTTTCGGCGAACGTCTTTAGCAGGTCACAAGCTGCACTAGTTTTTTTTAAATTCCTGTTAGAGCTATTATGTTTCTTAATTCCGCACTTGCACCGCATTTTTCTCCCGTGGTTTCATTAACTTGCCTTAGTTCTTGCTATATGGCGTGTTTGGGCACATATTTCGACGCACATGCTTGAATTTTACTTAACATTTTCGAATAGTTTATATTCTTATAACAGACATTAGTTATTGTCCGGGATTGGGTAATCACATCCCCGAAACACATTTTTCTGCGACGTATATATTCGAAACGAAGCCGCGTTCGTTGTCCACGCTGCAAAATGAAGCCAACCTCTCATTGTGCCAGTATCAGGTCTAAACGAGGCGACAGTAGAATTCATTTGTGCCTGGTGTTTTGTAGGTGACATGGGTGATATGCTGCTGCCGTCGCCGACGCCCGGAAGAGCGGCGACGAAGCGCGCAAAACCGCGTCCCCGGGTAGCTCTTGCAGGCGATCGCGTACTCTACGAAGACGCAGCTGCTTTTTAAGTAACCTAAACGTACTCTTTGCCTATAGACGTCACCATAACAAGTTTTTTTTAGGGCGTGGAAAGGCGAAAAGAAGCAAAACAGAACCAAAACACTGCACGAGTCCCTATCAGCCACGCAGCGCAAATCCGTCAACGCCGCGGAGAAGCGGCGGCAGGCGGCGCAGCGATCGCGAAGCTCGAGGCGTATTGTGGGACTCTGTCTCTCATATGCATCGAACTGCTCGTGTTCTTTTTAGTTAACTGCTCTACTTTGTAATATCTATTTGTTAACGCTCCTGATGGCTTGCCTGTCCAAATATAAGTCTTTGTGTTGTTTTCGTTCAAGGCTCTGACTCATTCTTAACGCTCTAGTCGGCGAAAGCCGCAGATCAGACGGCCATCCCTTTCGAAAACTGTGCCCTGTAGATTCGGTGGGGTTGTTTGCTCGCTTGAGTCGACTCTTCACATTTAACAGCCTACCCTATTAAGGAAACGGTGACATGCGTAAAAGATGCTATGAGCCTATCGAACGATTAAATGCATATAGTAAACCACGACGGCGACGTGGTTCGAAACCGAAATGTTTTTATTCCCTTTCGGATGATAATGAGGGGTCTGTATACAATCGGGGACCGTCAGTCGCCAGCTAAGGCCACGTAATTAAAAACACAAATTCATGCCCTTATGGAAGAGAACAGAGTTTGCCGTAGCATGACACAAGTCTGCCGGGCATAAAAAAAGGATATCATTTTTTTAGAAGAACAATGCACACACTCTTCTTTTGTTGGTAATAACTTTGTCATAATCAATAGTAAGACCATACACAAAAAATACTCGATTCATCTGACACTCGATTTAGACACGGAGCTTGCAGCTCCAAAAAGTGCACTGTGGTTTTGCGTGACGGAAACTTTGACAATCACGGTAAATTAACTAAGGCAGGTGTGTGTGGCATGCAGCGTTGGTAAGTTTGCGAGAATAGCGTTTCCATTTCAGCTGTTTTTTGTTTTGTTGCCATGCAATCACAAGTAATTTGGTGCCATGAACGAGGTTTACATTAGCTAACAAGGCTGTAGTAACGGTTGCGGCTACAAATGACCTTACGCACCAATCATGCTTGTCAGCTCGGTGACAGAATATTAAGGTGTCAGAATACGGAT